>NC_057844.1:63123928-63790357 GCF_910594005.1 Cervus elaphus
GGAATTGCATCTTATTTGCTAAGTCCACAGTGGACTTAGCATACTGGGCCTGGCTCCTGCAGACCTCTCCATCATCATCTGTCCAGAATCTAAATATTCAATCTAAATGATATGCTGTGTGCTCAGTTGCTTCTGCCATGTCCGGCTCTTTGCAACCCCACGGACCGTATCCCGCCAGGCTCCTCTGACAATGGGATTTTCCTGGCAAGAATACTGGAGTGGGTTGGCTGCCATTTCCTTCTCCAGGGGATCTTCCCAACCCAGGAATCGAACCCCAGTCTCCTACATCTCTTGCATTGCAGACAGATTCTTTACTGCTAAGCCACCAGTTTGCAAATACTTTCTATTCCTCAAAGTTGCTGCTCTCTTTCACGACAGTGCTATGCCCTTCATGTGCAACTCTCTGTCCTATCTCCAACACTTTCATGGAGGAATTTTTCTGGAGACTCTTCAGTTTCTATAACCCCATCATTATTAGTAACTCGAACTTTATTACTTGTGTCAGTATTTCCCAGTCGACTCGAAGCATTCTGGGGGCAGGGGCCATGTCTACCTTGTTTGAAACCCCTCATTGTTAGCACAACACCAAGGACAGGAATGTCTACTCCCCCCCACACACATAATACATGAAAGCATCCATGAATACATGCACACGCAACTGCATACATGCTCAAACACATGGGTGCTTACACCATCCAGTAAATTTATATTCTTCGAGGGCATGGTTTTGTTGTAGATAAAACATTCAACTAGAAGATAAAGAGAGACAAACCTTAATTGGGTATTAGCAGTTAATGGGACATTTCCTCAAACTGACATGAGAAAATCAACTTAATAAAGGTTGCTCCCAATTTTCAATGACTGTGTTCAACATCTTGTAGCCTGAAAATTGATTATCTATCTTTATTCAAGATCCCTCAGGATCTTCTAATTGCAAGCACAGCGTTGGGTTTCTCTCCACCTCTTGTAAGTTCCTCTGTATCGATATGTAAATATGTCTTACTGAATTTCTATATGATACTTTTAAAAGAAAGTTTTAAAGTAATTTTTCTTAAAGGGCTGTGTTTACTTAATTTTAAACATTAATATCTTTGATGCCTAATCCAGTAGAAATTTTAAAATCCAACTTTTTCATTTAATATTAAAGTACAATTTTTTCTTATAATAGCATAAATAGAACTGTTTACAGCTTACTAAAGAAAGGCTTCCCGGATAGCTCAGTTGGTCAAGAATCTGCTTGCAATACAGGAGACCTTGGTTCAATTCCCAAGTTGGGAAGATCCACTGGAGAAGGGATAGGCTACCCACTCCAGTATTCCTGGGCTTCCCTTGTGGCTCAGCTGATAGAGAATCCACCTGCAATGCGGGAGACCTGAGTTCGATCCCTGGGTTGGGGAGATCCCCTGGAGAAGGGAAAGGCTACCCACTCCAGTATTTTGGCTTGAAGAACGTCTTTATCCTAGCCTATGGTGAAAAAAAGAAAAGAAAGAAAAGAAAGTATAAAGATAAGTGAAATAAAGCATTTTTCACATTAAAAGGGAGAGCACTTTGAAGTAAACAAAATTGTCTCAATATCATCACTAAATACTGTAATGGGATTCTATTGGGATGAATTTTAGATATTGTAGTCAGAGCATAAATCTAGATGCTTTAACTAATTAAATGTCAATATTTTAAAAGTCTATTTCAAAAAAAAAAAAATAAAAGTCTATTTCAATATAAGTAATTTTAAGAAAGCGACTTCTTCTACAGTCTACATAGAAAAGAATAGCAAATTCATTCCACAAAACTTTTGTTTGTGTTTAGGCATTCAGTTATAGCATGCTGTGATTTCTTGGTAAAAATGCATCTCTTAAAACTGATTTTTAAAAAAATTTTGGCATGTATAATTTAGTGTGTATCTTAACACTATCACTAGTTCAAGTTTTAAAAAATGGCAATCTTTCTAAGTACTCCCAGAAAATAATTCAGAGTATTTAAATATGAGGAAGAAAATGTTATTTTTAACTCTGAAAATAAGGTCTCTAGTTGTTAAAGAGAAACACAAATAGCTTTTTATTGAAGCTATTAAAATATTTTATAAAATTGATTTCCGTGTTCTCACCCCGTCTCTTACCATGTTCTGAAATGACTATAATGACTTTGTATGCTCCTTGTCACAAATCTTGTCTCCCTCAAATCTAGTCACCACTTGTCCTATCTAAAAGGCAATCTGACCACATCACTTCACATATTATAGCTGTTCATAATTCCCATGTGGTTACAATAGAATGTTCCAACTTTTTAATTTGGCATGAAAGGTCTTGAGGAATGCCTTACCTTCTTCCAGGATAGCCTGTCAGGAACTCTATACAACCTTGTTGAAAGTGGAATAGCCCAGCACTGATGAACAGTGGGACTCTGTTTCACTCAGGGTCATGGCCAAAGTTTTCGGTTTAGCTCTTGGTCACAGGAAGACTACAGCGTCTCTAGTCATCACATTCTTTCATGACACCATCTTAGAGAAGAAGATATGGTTTATCTTTGTGTTTGTCTCCTTATCCAAGGAAAACCTTTCATGGAAGCCATGTCCTCCATCCTCCCAGCAGAACTGCCCTTTGGTTTCCTTGGCTATAGGACAGGATCATATACCTTACTGGCACTAGTGGTAAAAAATCTGCCTGCCAATAAAGGAGACTTGGGTTTGATCCCTGGGTCGGGAAGATCCCCTGGAGTAGGAAATGGCAACCCATTCAGTATTCTTGCCTGGGAAATTCCATCAAAGAGAAGCCTGGTGGGCTACAGTCCATGGGGCTGCAAAGAGTCAGACACAACTGAGTGACGAGAACAGCTAGTTACCAGAAGTAATCAGTTTAAGTTCTAGTGCTTTAATCAGTTTTGACTAATTGTAATTCATTCCCTGGCACACTAGAGAAAACTGCCTCTCCTGAATATATTGCCACCTGAACAAACTTGGGGTTGAATTTATTTGGCAATAATGGAGCAATGGATATGTAGTGTGCAAATAATTATTTCCCAATCCTCTTCTCAAAAGTTTTAAAAGTTTGGCAACAGTTTCACATGTCCTGAGCTTCCCTGGTGGCTCAGATGGTAAAAAGTCTGCTTACAAAGCAGGAGACCCAGATTTGATTCCTGGGTCGGGAAGTTCCCCTGGAGAAGGAAATGTCAACCCACTCCAGTGTTCTTGCTTGGAGAATCCCAAGGATGGAAGAGCCTGCCAGACTACAGTCCATGGGGTCACAGAGTCAGACACAACTAAGCGACTTCGCTTACTTACTTACTTATTTACTTCACATATCCTAGGAACTCTCTTTTTACTGAGTTTCTTTCTCATCTTCCATTCCTTTCACTATGCAGTTTTGAACAAGCTTGTCTAAAGTACAAACTCTTTCCAGTGAACCAGAAAAGAGAATATTATAAGTCTAGTGTTTTATCCTCCTAGTCACATTTAGAGCCTTAAAACCCTGAATTTCTTTTAGGTTACTGTCCAAACCATACCTTTATCATGTCAGGCTTTGACTCTTGATTCTACTTTTCTCTCCATCTCACTTCTACTGCTACGTTGGCAGCTGCCAGATCATCTCTAACAAACCCTCTCTAACTTCACTTGTATTTGGTCTCTCTATTCCTCACATCCAAAATATACTGGATGTATTTTTGTAATCATTGTTAAAATGTCCCTTATAAAATTAGAAATTACAGGTACTTTCCATGTATTTTTGAAATTAATGCATATGGATTTTTACTTATTCAAATGCACTTTAACTCAAACTCTTGATTTTTCAAAATAACCAAAGATATCTGTTACTTATTGCTGCAAGAATTTTAAGTTGATATGTAATATATAAACACAAACAATATAGAACCAGTACTTGCTTATACTAATGACTTTTATTCATGTATCTCACCCATTAAGAACATTAATTAAATTCATTACTTTTATGGTAGCTCTACTAGGCTATTACAACTTTAACACTATACATAAGTTGCTTCAAGCATCTACTTATTAATGGTTATTACTAGAATTTCTTACCAGATATGCCACAATTTATCCTTTTGCTATTTCATTTTCCAGGTAGGCATCTTATATCTTTTTCTGACTGTAATAATTACCATAAATATAGTAATATTGATAAAGATAAGAAAACATTATACTGTATAATAAATAACATGAGTATGTGTTCAGGTATATTGTCAGTACATTATACAATACATACAATATACACTACAAATATATATCATCCATATTTTAAAGATGAAAACTGAGACAACTTACCAAAGTCATACAAGTTAGTGGTTCAATCAAGAGTGACACCAAGGCATTCTGTATCTAGAGGACAGTAAACGCCTCAAGAATTAATAAGTTGTATATTCAGTTCTAGAGAAATAGTGAGAAATAAAGTATGATTCACCCCAGAATAAAGCAAGAATGGAAAATTTAGAAAATAAGAGACATTTCTCACTTGACATTTGATGGTGCTTAAAAGGCAATTTATTAATGTTACCTCCAAATCCATACACATTCAGTGATGCCATATTACCTGAGGTTAAAATCCAAATTGTTATAGGGCATTCAAAACAATGAAGTTTATTGGACACTTGCCTTTTGCTACAGATTGTACGATTTGACTTTGTATGTTATTTAATCCAAACCTCCTCCCCATGAATTTACTGTTAGAAACTAGCACTCTGGAAGAGGGACTGTGAAAGGACAGGAAATCAATTGAGTGTGTACATATGTGAATGATGAATAACCTGTTCATAAAGCAGTATCATTTATCAGATCGAGTCCACATACAGAGTAGGATCATTTTGTAGAACTAATAAAGTATAAATCAATGTATGACGTGAAATATGATGAAGTTTGAAGAATACAGGTCAGTAGAATATTTATCGTTCTCACTACCATTATATATTTAAATTAACAATTTTAAGCAATATTTATTTTGTGTCAATATTATAGGTACTCTAAGTACTATACAAGTATTGTCATTTAATACTCTCAAAAGTCATAATAAGTACTATTTCCTCAATTTTAGAGACACATGAAAAAAAATTGACACAAAGTCTAAGACAACTAAATTGCTTAAGGTTAAAAAGCTACGAAGTGGTAAAGACAAGAATTATAATATTAAATGAGTCTTTTTATAGATACTCAGAAGAGTTTGATACCATCCTATACTGCCCTTTTATCAGGTTAGATTATGGCCTATAAAGATAGGCATAACAGAAAAAAACTGGCAAAAAGACTGCATGACTTACCTGTGTGCTATATTTTACACTATCAATTTAACCAAAAGGCACAGCCTACTGTTCATCTTACAACCAAACAGTGCTTCTAAAGTTTAGCAATGAGTAATAAAAAAATCTGAAGACACCATAGGCTAGGATGTATATATAAAATCATCTGTGCAAGATTGTATGTGAAATTATACGTATACCTATATAATTTATTAGATTTAGCCAGATTCAGCTGGAGAAGGCAATGGCCCCCCACTCTAGTACTCTTGCCTGGAAAATCCTGTGGACAGAGGAGCCTGGTGGGCTGCAGTCCATGGGGTCGCGAAGAGTCGGATGTGACTGAGTGACTTCACTTTCACTTTTCACTTTCATGCATTGGAGAAGGAAATGGCAACTCACTCCGGTGTTCTTGCCTGGAGAATCCCAGGGATGGAGGAGACTGGTGGGCTGCCGTCTATGGGGTCGCACAGAGTCGGACGCGACTGAAGCGACTTAGCAGCAGCAGCAGCAGCCAGATTTAGCATGTCAATTCACACACTAGAATGTAGCCAGTATGTAGGAAGATATTTCATGGTTTTATTCCATATTATAGCTGCATTGTTTACGTAAGTGCTTGGAACATGGTAGATATGCAGGTAGTGTTAATTTACTGAATGAGTGTATCTTTTTTTTTCCTGCCACATCCCATAGAATCCGACAATAGAATGATGGAAAGTGTTATCCTATATTGTTTTAAACAGTGCATTTCACACAGTACTGCTTTGATTTACCCTCAATTAAATCAAAGAAAATATGACAGACACAACATATTTAATAGTATAGATTATTAAAATGAAGAGAACAAAGGCTAAGATTCTATATAAAAAAGTCTTAGATTCGTGAAGGCCAAATTTAGAGAATATGCAAGTATTTTTCATTTTCAAGAGGTGAATAAGATAAAGTAGAAAATGTATTTCATCTGTGGGTGGTCATTGATCAAGTAATGCCTAGAACATAGATACTATCAATTGAGTCTTTTTTCAATATTTATGGACTCCTTAATAATTAAAGCACATTTGTCCTGCAGGCCTGTGAGGCTGTCATGCTACCTGACCTACCAAGAACCAATACAAATACTACTCTGCATTGACTGCTATCTTCAAGCACTCAGTCACGCTGTATCGATTTGTCCATGTAATCTCATTTGATCTCCAAAACAGGAGAAAAAAAAAAAATCACTGGAACATATCATTAGTCTCCCTTTACAAATAAGGCAATCGGAGTTTAGAAATCCAAGTCTGACTCCAGAGCCCAGGTTCTAAGCCAGTGCTTCTCAAGCTACTTATTTTTAAGTTTTATTGGGATATAATTAATGTACAGCACCATAAGTTTGAGGTGTATAGTAGAATGATTTGATTTATATGTACTGTGAAATGATTACCATAATAAATAAACATCCACCTTCTCATAGGTAGAGAAAAAGAAAAGTGTATTTGCTTGTGACAGGAACTCTTTGGACTTTCAACTTTCAAATATACCATATAGCAGTGTTAACTGTAGTGTCCATGTTGTATACTATATCCTAAGTATTTATCTACCTTTTAAGTTCATAACTTTCAACATTTCCCCCTCTCTACTCCCTTCTGATAACCACAAATCTGATCTTTTACTATGAATTTGCTTTTAAAAAAATTGTTTTATCAAACTGCATTTATCATTGTCTGACTTTGTTCACTTAGCACAAAACCTTCACAGTCCATCCGTGTGGTTGCAAATGAAAGAATTTCTATTTTTTATGTCTGAAATATATGTATATATTGGAAAAATTTTCAGTCATATAGATATGTATACATAAAATCTTACACATTTATCCATTCATCTATGAGTGGGCATTTAAATTGTTTCCATGTCTTGGCTATTGTAAATAATGCTGCTGTGAACATGGGGGTAAAGATATCTTTCTGAGTTAGTGTTTTTATTTCCTTTGGATATATATTCTCAGAAGTGGAATTGTTGGATCATATGGTAGTTCTGTGCTTTGATTATTATAGCTTTATAATGGAGTTTGAAATCAGAAATTTGATGCCTTCCACTTTGGTTTTTTTGGACATTGCTTTGGCTATTCAAAACCTTTTATGGCCCCACATAAATTCTAAGATTGTTTTTTCTACTTCTGTTTCTAAAAAGTCATTGGACTCTTGATCGGGATTATATGGAATCTATAGATGCAGTTGGATAGTATGGACATTTTACAAATATTCTTCCAGCTCACAGATACCAGGTACCTTTTTATTTATGTCTTCAATTTCTTTCAGTATCTTGTAGTTTTCAACACACGGATCATTCTCCTCTTGGTTAAATTTATCTCTAAATATTTTTTTTTATTATTTTGATGCTATTGTAAATGAGATCACTTTATTTCTTTTTCCAATAGGTCATTAGTATATGGAAGCACTGTTGATCTTTGTATGTTAATTTCATAACCTGAAATCTTGTTGAATTTATTAATTAGATCTAACAGGTTATCTTGTGTTCTTGAGATTTTCTATATATAACGTCATCAGCACACAGAGTTTATTTAACTTCTTTTCCAATTTTGAAGCCTTTTTATTCCTTGCCTGATTGTTCTGGCTAGGACTTCCAATCCTATACTGAACAGCAGTATTGAGAGTGTCTTGTTCTTGTCTTAGAGGTAAAGGTTTAAGTCTTTTGCTATTGAATTTGATGTTTGTGCTTCTTAAGCTTTAATTCATGTACAAGTCACCTCAATGTTTTAGAAAACCAAGGTCAGGGATGGTGTCTCAAACTCTGAATTTTGTCAGTCTCCTAGACAATGCTGCTGCTAATCATGGACCATAATTCTAGGAGTAAGGCCCTATATCACTATGTCATCCAGGAATTTTATGATAGGTGCATGAGTATGTATTCCATAATACTTATTTATAACAAATGCAATTGAAATATGAGTATTTCAAGTAAACCAAATTAAAGTAGTATCAAGCAGACTGTTATCATAACCAGTTTGAGTTATATAGCAGAATACGTCTATGCCATATCATTAGCAGTAATGTCAAGGTCGTAAACTACATGCATATACCATTCTTTCAGTGTCAGAAACAATGCATGAAAGCTCTAGATATCTTTACATAGGAAATTTTGGTCTCTTTAAGCATTTCCAAAGCTTGACTTGCTTGTTTGCTATCAATAAATTAATGCAATATTATATAGATCATGAATAACAGCAAATAATTTTAAAATATTTTGTGAAGCTTTTGCCCCCATTGAACATTTTCCTGATGAATTTAGGTACATACCTTTCATGACAATGACAAATTTTATCAATGTGTAAAAGAGAACTGTTTCCGAGCTAAGAAAACAAATATGTCAACAACTTGGGTAACTGGAGAAGCATTGTTTTACCAACTCAAATTTGGTAAGTAAAACTTAGATTCTTGTCTTCCGAGACTAGAAATAAACAAAAATAAAATCCCCAAGATATTTTTTTATAAATTCAAAAATAAATAAGTGATTAGGAAATGGAGTTAGTGTCATAACAGTGAAGAAATAATAAAGCATCATGCTAATCTACAGTTCAAACAATGCATGTTGGTTCTTGTTTTATAAAGAACATTTTGCTTTTGTTTGGTTGCTAAGTCATGTCTGACTCTTTTGTGACCCCATGGACTGTAGCCTGCTAGGCTCCTCCATCCAAAAGATAACCCAGGCAAGAATACTGAAATGGGTTGTCATTTCCTTCTCCAGGAGATCTTCCTGACCCAGGGATCAAACCCACAGCCCCTGCATTGGCAGATGGGTTCTTTATCACTGAGTCACCAGGGGGGCCCACATTTTGCTTTTTCTTCTTGAAAATATCTTGTTTATATTGAAATATCACATTTTAACCATATTCTTACTAAGTAGGTTTTTATACAATAAATCTGTGTATATACTCCTATTACAACTCAGAATACTGCTTGTCATTAGAATAAACATTTTTCTGGAGAATGTACATTATGTATGTATGTCTGTATCCTCAAGTTACAATTAATATTAAATGTTAAAACAGCAAGTTCACATTATGTTAAATGGTGGATGTATTTTCTCTATTTGGACATCACAAACTATATTTTTAATCTAAAGTCACTTTTTTCAACAAATAATTTATGACTATTGAATTATGCTAAAGGATGATCTTTATTTAAGGTGTTTAAAATTCAAAGCAAACAAATGTATGAATAATATCCATAAAAAATATGAGATGGTGAGGCCATTCATTTGACTATAAAGAATTTTAAAGACTTAATATCCTCTTTAAAAAAAAGCCAAAAGAAATAATTAGAAAGCTTTTTAATATCTGCTAAGACTGAAGTGACTGAGCACAAGCCAGACAACAAACCAGAAGTGTAGGTGGAAGAGGTGAAGTGGGGAGTCTACTTAATGCATATTTCCTACAGATAAAATGAGCCCAGAACCTCTGAATCACTTGCATAATGTTCAAGCATAAATTCTTTTTTAATAATTCTGAATAGCAGACCAGTATTCATAAGTGTATATCAAATGACTCTTGTTTCCAGGCACTGTTCTAGAGATATTAAAAGTAGATCATGCAGGTTACAATTAGACAGATAAAGCTTTTCTCGACAATTTTAACTGATTTAATGTCTTATTTTATTGCTAAAATAAAAACAATGATAGCAATCTGAAAAGGATCATTGAAAATTCAAGTTGTTGTAACACCTCTACAAGAAATGGTAAACAAGTAAACATGTTCAGTATTTATTTAAAACATTTATGGTTAGTAAACAACAACAACAAAAAAATGGACTTTGGCCAATGGTCTTAATCTTTTGCTCAGGGTGTGCTGACCAGAGCTCATTAGGCTTTCAGGAGGGACACAGAAAGATGTTATTCTGAATCCCATGAATTTTGAATATTGGCAAATGGACCACAAAACCTAGAAGACAACTTCAAGAATCCTGTATTTTCCTACTTTGCAATTTATAGATTGGAAGTTATGAAACTGTCATTTGATCCTGTTTGAGCTAAAATAAATGGCAGTTTCTTTGGATGACTCTTAAGTTGAATCCCATGTCTATTCCCTGAGGTCTTTGAAACCTCTGAGGAGATATAGCTATTCATGATCTAAAGCACCTCTCCAATAAGGAGACCACATCAGATAAACAAGAAAGTAGACAAGATTCCAGAATGGAGATTAGATGTATAGCCAAAAGGATCACATTCTGAAGTCTCTCAGCCAGACTTCAAATCATCCCCAAATACTCAGAACCCAGTCCTTATGTTCACACTATGTGTTGACTGCATGCAAAGTTCCATTTGCAAATTCTATAAAGTCTGATTGACAGATATGCTGGTTGGAGAGGAGCAGAGCAGGGGAGGGTGCAAAACAGGATGTGTCCAGTCCACTCAGTGCCCAGTTTCTGAATAAACTGCTGCATGACATCTCTGGGGAGTTCACAGAAGGTGGTCAATTCTACACTGAGTTGATACTTAATTCCTTTCTGTTAAATAATTTAGAAAATAAAACTTGTTTGTATCTTCATATCACTTCATAAATAGCTGAATTTGCCTCTCTTCCTTTCTCTCTTTCTATACCCACACATTTATATGTATAGTATATTTAGTCATGAGATAGTAAGGAATGTTGAGGTAACTTCTAATTTAAAGATTTTAATACCAGATTTTTACATGATTCATATCATGTATGTTTAAAGGTGATACTGCGTCAAGAAGACTTAAAATTGCCCACCTAATGTTAGTTGCTCAGTCATGTTCAACTCTTTGTGACCCCATGGACTGTAGCCCTCCAGGCTTCTCTGTCCATGGAATTCTCCAGGTGAGAATACTGGTGTGGGCAGCCATTCCCTTCTCCAAGGGATATTCCCAACCCAGGGATCGAACCTGGATCTCCCGCATTGCAGGCAGACTGTTTACCACCTGAGCCACTAGGGAAGCCCACCATGTATTAGAGCAAAGTTTAGGCAATTATAAGATGCCAGTGATTCTCTGCAATGTGTTTTTCCTGATGTTAAGGGATGAATGGGGTCTTCTGTCACATAATAGTCAAAATGCAGAGGAGACTGAGTCTAGCACCAGTCAGCCGACTGGGAGTAAACTCTAGAGGAAGGACTTAATCATTATTGGAAAGAATCCTTTTTTTTCTTTAAAGGATAGAGGGCAGTGATGACAACATCAGAATCAAGCAATAAGATTGAAGACTATTACCAAGAAAAGGATTTTAAATAAATAGAAATGGTTCTTAAGACTAAAACTAGAACAGAAACACAAGTCCACATGGGGGCTGTTTGATACCAAACCCTATACCATTCACCATACACCCCCTCAAGCAGCCCCTAAACTGCTGCAGTCTTTCTCCTTCAGCAATCCATTGTGATACCTCTTCTGCGCTTCCCAGAAAGTAGAATCAGTGAAATGCTCTCCAATCTGGAGGACTGATTGATATCACATCCACCTTTAGCACATAGAAGGACAAGGTCTAGCCAGAGTTTATAGGAAAGCAGAGAATTAAAAATATCAGAAGGACACTAAAGTTGATATTCTTCACACATCTTATAACAAATCCATTGAGCACCCAGTGTACGGCCAGAGACTAAAACAGGCACCAGGAAAACTTATCCAGACTCATTTCACATAACCTGAGACCTCATGCAGTACACTCCAGCAGCAATGCCCTTGTCTGTTCTTGGAACACAACACGTCCTGAGCATCCACGTGCCCCCTCTTCCAGGAATTGCTCACAAGAGTGACTTCATCTTACTCAATTCTCTTCATTATTTTGGCATTAGCTTAATTGATGCTTCTCCAGAGATATCTTTGACATCCATCCCAAACCTATTATAATCTCTCATCGCACTCTTTCCTAACTTTTATAGCTCATAAAAGTTTTGGATCTATTTTGTGTGTGTGTGATTATATCTTATTGTCTACATTTCCAATAAATTGAAAGTCAGTAGTTCTCAATCTCGACTGCACATGAAATTGGAGCCTTTTAAAAAAGTATCAGTGTCAAAGACCTCACTCTTAGAGATTCAAATTTAACTTGGGATGTAGTCTAGGCCTGACACATATTTAAGAGCTTCCCAGATGCTTCTGATATGTGGTAGATAAAGCTGAGAATCTGATGTACAGTCTTTGAGACAAGATCTATAAGGGGACGAGAGCTGTCTCTCTTTAGTTTACCACCACACCCACTATGTCCAACAGAGTAGCTCCTGCATATCAGAATCTTGAATGAAGTCAAGGTCCTAAGGTTGAGTAGCTCAAATCACATCCAGAATGAACATGTTTTCCAGTTTTGACTAAATGGCTCTTCTTGAATATTTGTCATAAAAGAAGGGTAGGAAGGCAGTTCCAAAGGCAAGCAAGATATTATTTGCATGATCTGAGGAGGTTCAAAATACAGGTACAAAGGCTTTAAATATTCAACTTCTGATGATAATGCTGCTTGGTCTTTAGCAACATTTTTACCTTTTTTGTGACTTACTTCATCTGAAAAATGACAATAACAATTCTACCTACCTTATGGGGCTGTGAACATTTAATGAGCATATAGGAAGTGCTAAGTAAGTGTCAACTGTTATCTGTGTCACTATCACTATTCTGAAAATACATATTAACCCTAAGGGGATGACATATTAGAAGGGAAGTTACTCATCTACCTCTATTACTCCAAAACGTGAGTTCTGTGTGTCAACATGATGAAATAACATTCTGAGCACTGACCCCATCTGATGAGGTCACAATTGTAAATCAGAGACCATTAGAATGAAGTCTAGCCACACAGTTCATAGAAGCACAGAGAATTTCCTCCAAAGAGAACCCTAGATTTTTCCTTTCCCTTTGTTTTGTTTTCTTATGACACGGATATTTTTCTCCAAGATGTAAATTATCTGAGTAAATACCTATCTGTGTGAAAATTACTTAGAAAGAAAATAACTGTATGGTGAATTAAAGGAATTGGAATTAAAGGAAGTAAGAAAGGCTTGAAAAGAGATAAGTTAAACTTTTAAAGCATCAGAAATTAAAAATTCAAATTCTCTGGGATAATATTGAGAGAATTTGTAAATGCCAAAACTCTAAAGGCCATTTGTGTGCTGTCTTTCAGTTAATATTCATCTCCTTTCAAATGTTTGCTACCAAGGACTGCCAATTTAAAAAACAGATGTAAATAGTTCAGCGATGGTGTCCTTCATTTTCCTCGTAGAAAAAGCTAGCTGGAAAAGCTATACAGCAGCTTGAAACGTATTAAACATATGCTCTGCTTCTATAGATGAATTTTGTTCAAACTCATTCTCCCAATGCTAAAGAGAGTATAACCAAGTCCAGAAGTGTTGATGGTGGTTTTCTTTTTTTTTTTCTATTAAGCGTGTGTGTGAGAGTGGACCTCATATGGTCCATAATTGCTGCTGCTTTTATTTACTAACAAGGGAAATTGGTTAAAGGAAATCAACCTTGAATATTCATTGGAAGGACTGATACTGAAGCTGAAGCTCCAATTCTTTGGCCACATGATGCAAAGAGCTGACTCATTGGAAAAGACCCCGATGCTGAGAAAGATTGAAGGCAGGAGGAGAAGGGGATGAGAGAGGATGAGATGGTTAGATGGTATCACCAACTCCATGGACCTGAGTTTGAGCAAGCTGTGGGAGATGGTGAAGGACAGGGAAGCCAGGCGTGCTGCAGGCCATGGGGTCACAATGAGTCAGAAACAACTGAATGACTGAACAACAACAAAAAGACTACCTTTTTTCAATCCTGTAATTTTTAAACACCATTTTTGCTGCAATAAATGGCTGCTTTTCCTCAGAACTGAATAATGTTAAGTCACAGTGATGTCTGGTCTTCAGAGTGTGTTCATTCTAATTTAGGAGTATAATTAGAAATGCTGCTGGGGAAGGTCATTTTTCAGAAATAATGATGCTAAATCTCTTCTGCTGGAAAGATCTTCAAGCCAGAGACTTTTTTCCTCTATACAGACCTGAGCAGAAAGTCTCCACCATCATTGAGAATACATGAACACTGACATGAGAAAAGTTTCAAAGCTGTTGGCATAACACATTTCATGTATTTCTTTATCAGTGCGAGGCATAAAAGTAATTCAGGTTAAATGTTTAATTCTTACAGTTTAACAAAATTCTAAAAATAAGATAAAACCTTAGTGCTAGACATATAGTTGGATGTTATATAAAGTGCCTTACATGTCCTAGAATTAAAGTTAATAGGAAGATAACGTTTAACCCAGTCAGAGCTTTTAAAGGATGGGTATCATTACCTGAGCTTCCCTGGTGGCACAGACAGTAAAAAAAAAATCTGTCTGCAATGCAGGAGCCCTGGGTTCGATCACTGGCTGGGAAAATCCCCTGGAGAAGGGAATGGCAACCCACTCCAGTATTCTTGCCTGGAGAATTCCATGGATAGAGGAACCGGGCAGGCTACAGTCCATGGGGTCGCAAAGAGTCAGACACGACTCAGCCACTAACACTTTCACTTTCATCACCAACACAGACAATGTATGAGCCACACTTTTATATTTTTGTCCTCATCTATTGCAATCTTTCTCCTCAAAACTATATGTTAAATACTATATAGTCAGTGTTATTATCTGAACCTGTTATTTAAGTAATGGACTTTTTGTTGCGTTGAAAAAAATTGATCAAAATATTGCTAAAGATTTACTTTACATCCTGTTTTGTGTTTGGAATAAAGAAAAGGTTTTCTTGGTACACTCACAACCTAAGGATTGATTTAATCCAGGTTCTCTTATACTTCCTCACAGAACTGTCACAGAGTACTCCTTCCCGTGACTTCACAGTCAATAGAAGGTTTTTACATACAACATACTAGCTTAACTATAGCAACATATGCTATTTGGGGTTTGGTTTGTCTCACTATCTTCCCTTGTGGCTCAGATGGTAAAGAGTCTGCCTGCAATGCAGGAGGCCTGGGTTCAATTCCTGGTCAGAAAGATCCCCTGGAGAAGGAAACGGCAACCCACTCCAGTATTCCTGCCTGGGAAACCCCATAGACAGAGGAGCCTGGCAGGCTACAGTCCATGGGGCTGCAAAGAGTCTGACATGACTGAGAAACCAACACAACACACCTTATAAACAGTTGGTAGCTGATTAGTTTGGTTTAAAAGGAGAGCTTCTGTTTCTGCTAGTTTAGCAACTAGTAACTTCCATTAGCTATCTAAATATTGATTCTCTCAGCAGGAGAATTTATCAAAAGAGCTGTGGTCTGATAACTGTACAACATCATAGGACAGCAACACTGCAACTTTGAAAGGCAAGTTAAAGGACTTTAGCCTGTGTGTTAGCTGCTCTCCTTTGCATATTGTTGCATATAAACATTTCTTTATCCTTCTAACAAACACCCGGTGGCTTTTATAAAATGCCATTTAATACCATTCCACGCTTATTGTAAATTCTATCTTTGTTAAAAAAAAAATCAATTCCAGTTTTGGAAATGCTGCATTTTATCATTATTTATTCAGGGTACAAAATCCTCTAATAATTGCCTGAAGGAAATCATCATTTTAGGCTTAATCTGAGTGAGTGAACTCGGTGTGTAGTTTGGAAATGAGAATGGCCCAAGGACTTTCATCTGTACTTCAAGGCATGCAAGAATAATAACAATTTAGAAGTTGCAGTCCTGAACTGGAGACCAAGAGAGAGGACCACATAATGTTTTTCACTTCATAACTGACTGGAGTGCGTCAAAGGACAAAGCCTATTTAGAAGCACAGTAATGGTATAGATTTAGAATGACACGGGGCCTGACATGTCTTGGAAACCCAATGAATGGATGCAAGAAGGTAGCGGTCTGGTTTTCTCTTAGTCACTCAGAGTTTCCTGAGAGAAGTACTCCTTTAAAGTTCTCTGGGGCAGTCTACATTACTGGCAAACTGAACTTTCTAAAGCCAAATTTGGGACAAAGAGTTCAGAGAAAAGAATAGCATGTTTATTGCCTGGAGTCTGTTGGAGACCTAAATTATAGATTTTGAATATAAAAACTCTCTTGCCTTCAAATAAGAAACTGGTGTTTTTGAAGCTCCAAACTTTGAAATGAAAATAGAAAGGTATTCTTTTAGCTTGAATTAGAAAGAACTGAAAGATAATGGGAAATTTACCAATGGTAATATGAACTATGAAAGTGAGAACAGTGACAGTCTTAAACTTCTTATAGCAGATAGTCATTATTTGGCATCAGTTACTCTTTTCCTATTTTCAGAATTTTACAAGCTGTCATTCCTCCATTTTTTTCAAAAAATATCTTATGTACATTCTGCTTAAAATGCTGGGTGACAACAGATATATCATGAGGTTTATTTTGACTTTCATTTCTGTATTTGATCTATAATAACCTCAGGAAAATGGTAAGAATATGGCTTTTAAATTTTTAGGAGAAAATGTATCAACGCGTGTTTTGGGGATGGTGACCAGCTGACACTTGTTATTATAGGTGACAATGAAAACGCCGATCTAAACTGCCAAAGCTAGCATGTAGGTTTTCATGCTTTTTTCTCCTTTGCTTTTTTTTCCCACTTATTTTTATTCGTTGGAGGCTAATTACAATATTGTAGTGGTTTTTGCCATACATTGACGTGAATCAGCCATGGATTTACATGTGTTCTGCATCCCGATCCCCCCTCCCGCCTCCCTCTCCATCCCATCCCTCTGGGTCTTCCCAGTGCACCAGCCCTGAGCACCTGTCTCATGCATCCAACCTGGGCTGGTGATCTGTTTCACCCTTGATAACGATAACCCTATATGCAAAACAGAAAAAGAGACACATGTACAGAACAGACTTTTAGACTCTGTGGGAGAAGGCGAGGGTGGGATGTTCAGAGAGAACAGCATTGAAACAAGTATACTATCTCCTTTGCTTTTAAGTGAAAACTTTAAAATGGGGGCTTTCTCCACCCTTCAGATATAGCTGGGCTTTGTGTGCAGAAGTTGTTCTGCACCAGGATAAGTTTCCCTCAGGCTGGATGGCTGCTTTGAGAAATGAAAAAAAAAAAACAAAAACAAAGTGATGAGTACATTACTGTCTGTGTGTGTGTTTAATACAGCCCAGAAGGCAAGTTATTCTGTGACAGAATCTCTATGGCTATTATGCTCTGATATTGGCGCCCATAGATCTTCCTCAATCAGACCTTGATTACACGGCAGGCCCCTTCCTTTGGCGAAGGAAAAGAGGAATATAACAGTGAACAGAGCAACTGATTATGCCAGCTCTGTCTCTTGTCAGGGAAGACTAGGCACTACCCTCCCCTGGGGCTAGGCCAAAACAGGACTGAATTATTATAATTAAGATTTTCTAATGTTTGAGTCATATTTATGGATTCATTCTCTAAGCTTCAGTCTGTGACTGTCAAACGAAGCCATCTCCTTGAAAACAAAAATATCTTATTTCTTTCAACTAATATATTTATCAATTAGCAAAAAAAAAACACTAAAATATGAAAATCTTGGCTCCTCTGCTTAATGGGCTCATAAACTTGAATTAAGTGCTTAACTTCTCTGTCTCAATTTCTTAATCTGTATTGTATAATGGAAATGATAATAGGTGTTCCTCTGGTGTAACTGCAAGGATTCAAAAAATATATTTGTAAAAAACACTGAACAGCGAATTGCATCTTATAATTGTTTCATAATTATTAGTCATTACTGTAATTAATAAATCTCCTAAGGATTTGTACACAGAACTATGACCAAAATTTGACATTGACTTTTGTGTATAAAGTTTAAAGAGCCTTAAGGCTTGGTTCGATATGACTTTTGTTGGACTATGGTTTTAGTTCTCATAAAAACAATCTTAGCATTTTTTAATGAAATGTAGGTACATCTCAGAGAGATTTCAGGTTTGTTTTCAGACCACCAAAGTAAAATGAATATCACAGTAAAGTGAGTCACATGAATTTTTTGGTTTCCCAGTGTATATACAAGTTATGTTTATACTATATTTTAGTGTATTAATTGTGCAATGGCTTTGTATCTCAAAAACAAATGTGTATACCTCAATTTAAAATTATTTTATTGCTAAGAAGTACTAACCATCATCTGAGCCCTCAGCCAGTTGTCATCTTTTGGCTGGTAAATGAGAATGCAATCCAGCTGATGCACTGGTTTCTTGCTTTGAGAGACCCTCTTTGTGACCCCATGTACTGTAGTCTACCAGGGTCCCCCATCCATGGGATTTTCCAGTCAAGAATACTGGAGTGGGTTGCCATTTCCTTCTCCAGGGGATCCTCCTAATCCAGGGATTGAACCCGGGTTTCCCTGCATTATAGGCAGACGCTTTACCGTCTGAGCCACCACGGAAGTGAGAGACCCGAGGCAAATAACCCAAACACTTCCCTGGTGGCTCAGCAGTAAAGAATCTGCCCATAATTCAAAAGACCCAGGTTCAATCCCTGGGTGGGGAAGGTCCCCTGGAGAAGGGAATGGCAACCCACTCCAGTATTCTTACCTGGAAAATTCCATGGATAGAGGAATCTGGCGGGTTACAGTCCATGGGGTCACAAGGAGTTGGACAAGGCTGAGCAAGTACCAGCACACCATACCTGGACTTCTGATCTACAGAATTATCATCCCGTAAACGTGGGTTTTAAGTCGCTAACTGTGCGGCAGTAGAAAACTATTAATAATACATCACTTAATTGTAATCAACATGCTTCTTATAAACATACATTCTCAGCAACTCAGAAGATCCCCTGTATATTAATTCATTAAAATGAGCCAAAATGTTAAAGTTCTGCCATGGCTGTGCCTACTACTATTGCATTTCCTTTCTGATGCTTCCCACTTCCATGTAGCTTGCTTTACCTTCCAGCCATACATTTATCATTTCTAGAGACAGAGGAATGCCAATAATGATGAAAGCAAACTGTATCCTCTCATCTACTCACCCTCCTATCAGTATCTCATGACAATGAGAAATGCATCTGAAGAGATAACAACTCCTGAAAGACCATCATGATAGACATTGATGCTCACAGGTGCCTCAGTGAATGATTAAGTCTGTGGATACCATAAAGAATGTACAGCAGGTTATGATATCAAGCTCCATGAGTAATTTTATGCTGTCAACTTATTCTGCCCATAATGGAAAATGGAATAATAGTAAAACCTCTGCAGTCAGAGATGGACTCTACTTCAACTCCTCCTCACCACATAAACACTGTTTCCTGCCTTTGTGACACTTGTGTTACCAAAACCCTAAAAGTGCAACCCTTCTATTCTGCAGTTTGTACAACCTATCTCTAAACATATTATCACAGGACAAAACTTTATCAAGGACAGCAGAATAATATCCACATATGAATCTTTTCCTTTGCTAAAATTAAAACAGCTCCCTCTCATAAAACAACACAACCCAGCTAATTTTTTTATAGACTTCATACCTTATATCTCATTTCTAAACTTTTAATAGCAATAGCCACCCAGACATAGAAGCTCTGGATTAAGTGGCAAAACATGTAAAAGACATTGGATTTTATATAAATTAGATGCTATTTCAATCTTCACTAAACTGTCAAGCAAACAAATGTTCAGGTACAAAGTTTCAAAGATAATTAAAAAAGAAAAGAAAGCCTTTAAAATAAACCTATCAACTTATTTTCCATAGGAAAATAAAAGGTTCTAATCCTTTCAAAATGAATAGCAACAAAATTAAATTCTATTCAGCTTGATCTAATTTTCGAAAAGGTAAAAGAAAATATTAGCTAGAAAAAATGTTTTGCCAAGGCCCATGAGCTTCAGCTAAACTAAACACTACTTCTCTAGCATATTTCTAATTAAATATGCAATTAAAATGTTCACTGCCCCTAAGGCCTCCCATCCTATTTAAATAGCTTCTTGTCCTACTTTAAAAAGAGAGTTATAACTTTTCAAGTGTTTTTTAAAATCCTTTAGATTTGCTATGTGATTTCTTGAACAAGCTTATTCCGCACTAAATGTATGAAGTTAGACACATGAACAATTCTTTACCTATTTAATAAATTGACACCTTTAAGTAGTTGATAGTCAAAGGACACACACAAAAATCTGAAATGAGTGCCTTTAAAAAATAGTATGATTCACAGTTCTAATGAGATGGATGAAACTGGAGCCCATTATACAGAGTGAAGTAAGCCAGAAAGATAAAGAACATTACAGCATACTAACACATATATATGGAATTTAGAAAGATGGTAATGATAACCCTATATGCAAAACAGAAAAAGAGACACAGAAGTACAGAACAGACTTTTGAACTCTGTGGGAGAAGGTGAGGGTGGGATGTTTCGAAAGAACAGCATGAACATTATCTATAGTGAAACAGATCACCAGCCCAGGTGGGATGCATGAGACAAGTGCTCGGGCCTGGTGCACTGGGAAGACCCAGAGGAATCGGGTGGAGAGGGAGGTGGGAGGGGGGATCGGGATGGGGAATACGTGTAACTCTATGGCTGATTCATATCAATGTATGACAAAACCCACTGAAATGTTGTGAAGTAATTAGCCTCCAGCTAATTAAAAAAAAAAAAAGTGAAGAAACACGAATGTAAGAAAAAAAAAAATAGTATGATTCAGATTCAGTTACCTACATTTATATATAAAGGTACCAATGGAAAACTATAAAATTAATATTCCAACTAATTGTATATCAAGTATGTATTATCTAAAAGGTATGAAGCTTTACATATTTCTATTACTTCAAATAATGCTTCTCTGTACCATGCCTTTAATTCATATATATACCTATTTTAGTCAGAACATCTCAGTTTGATAACTTTATCAAAGTATGGTTAATATGTATGGGAAAAGTTTATTTCAGTTTTTGAGTATTTCTTTAGATAATTTGAGATGAAGCACATTCAGCTTATAACAAAGGACAGCTGATTGTTTAATTAGATCTCTAAGCTTTCCACTTTATCATATTCTTTTTTTTTTTTTTCATTTTACCACATTCAATTGAAAAAGTAAATCAAGACTAAGGCTGCTGTTACTAGAGTTTCATGGAAAAATTTAATTATTTAATTATTGTTTAAATGTTTGTTTCTTTGACAGTGGTCAGGCTTTAAAAAAAAATCTGTGGTTGTTCCTAGAAGATACAAAACTATTAACAGAATTCAGGTTCTCTCTTTAGAAGGCAACCCTGGTGATTATACTAGAAAAATGTAAGCTTGTGAATTTCAGATCATAAATAAGTGGTTGTTGTTGCAGTTCAGTCGCTAAGTCATGTCTGACTCTTTTGCAACCCCATGGACTGTAGCACGCCACGCTTCTCTGTCCTTCACTATCTCCTGGGCTTTGCTCAAATTCATGTTCATTGAGTCAGTGATGCTATCTAACCATCTCATCCTCTGTCTTCCTCTTCTCCTCCTGCCTTCAATCTTTCCCAGCATGAGGGTCCCTTCCAATGAGGTGGCTCTTTATCAGGTAGCCAAACTATTGGAGCTTAAGCTTGAGCATCAGTCCTTCCAATGAATATTCAGTGTTGATTCATTTAGGGTTGACTGGATCTCCTTGCTGCCCAGAGGACTCGCAAGAGTCTTCTCCAGCAGCACAATTCAAAAGCATCAATTATTCGGCCCTCAGCCTTCTGTATGGTCCACCTCTCACATCTATACATGACTACTGAAAAAACCATAGCTTTGACTATATGGACCTTTGTCAGCAAAGTCATGCCTTTGCTTTTTAATACACTGTCTAGGTTTGTCACAGCTTTCCTTCCAAAGAGTAAGCATTAATTTTGTGGCTGTGATGATTTTGGAGTCCAAGAAAATGAAATCTATCACTGCTTCCACTTTTCCCTTCTATTTGCCATGAAGTGATAGGACTGAATGCCATAATCTTAGTTTTCTGAATGTTGGAGTTAAGCCAGCTTTTTTTTTCTCCTCTTTCACCCTCATCATGAGCCTCTGTAGTTCCTCTTCATTTTCTGCCATTAGAGTGGTATCATTTGCATATCTGAGGTTGTTGATATTTCTCCCTGCAATCTTGATTCCAGCTTGTGATTCATCCAGCCTGGCATTTCAAATGATGTACTCTGCATATAAGTTAAATAAGCAGGGTGACAATATACAGCCTTGTCGTATGTCTTTCCCAATTTGGAACCAGTCAGTTGTTCCGGATCCAGTTCTAACTGTTGCTTCTTGACTTGCATACAGCTTTCTCAGTCAGACAAGACGGTCTGGTATTCCTGTCTCTTCAAGAATTTTAAGAATGAAAAGGCAAAAAATAAGTGAGAAATACTTAGAAAGCGAAGGTGCTTCTGTTTTACTATTTGTCCCACAACTAAACTGTATTTCCATAGTAGACCTCTGAATAATGTGTCTCTTTATTTTTTTAATGGCACTATTAATGTAATTCTGAGATGAATCATAGGAGCTAGTATCAAGCAATGTTGAAATATATCTGAAGAGAAAATCAGGTAGTGAGAGTATCATATAGATAAGTAATGGTGGGAGTTTGTATTTTAATACTCTTTCTGCAGAATAATCTCTATATTTACTAAAATTAGGCATATGAAGGCCATGTGACCCAGCTGTCCCTCTCCCTATATAACTAAAGAGCTCAGCTCTCACTAAGGACAAGAAGACCACATGTAAGGACATTCATTTCAGCAGCATTTATGGTAGAAACAGCCTGGGGACACAAATTGCCATCACTAAAGATTGGATAAGATAGATGCATATTTCAATATATTGAATAATTGGAAAGAATGGCCCAAATGTGCATAAAGAAATATGACTATATCTTAAAACTATATTATTGAACAATGGAATAGAAAACAAGATTTATATCAAAACTTACATAAATCATACATATGACAACAGATCAGCTGATACATATGAATTTTCTCTGTTTGTGCTGTGTATGCTCAAAGAGTAATCTACTCTTTGCAACCCCAGGAACTGTAGCCTGCCAGGCTACTTTATCCATGGAATTTTCCAGGCAAGAATACTGGAGTGGGTTGCCATTTCCTTCACCAGGGGATCTTCCTGACCAAGGGGTCAAACCCACACCTCTTAGGTCTCCTGCATTGACAGTCATATTTTACCACTGAGACACATGGTAAGTCCTTGGATTTTCCTTAGAAACTTAGCATTTACTGTAGAGTCACAGATAACTTCGATTCCATGGAGATGCAATGTGGGGATGGGGATTTTTCTTTCTTGCCTTATCACTTATAAATATTTTTATGTTTTTCTAAGAAAAAATTAAATTCAGTAATAAGACCATATTGTGAAGATTAAATGGAAAAAAAAAAACAGTAGATGCCTATGAGGTAGAATGGAATAGGGTTGGGGTATTCGAGAAACATTTCATGGGTTGATGATCATAATGAATAATGTGACATGGACTGAAGGTTTTGATTAAATACTCTGCATCTGAGGCTCAAAATAAAATCTGATAAAATGCAAATACTCCTGAATACACGTATTTACTCAAGAGAACAGCTGGATTTACTTTATGATCTATTTACATATAAACAATGATAGGCTCATTTAAAACTTTCTTATTTAATCTTTCCTCCCAGGTTTACTCAATAGCCTTTTAGTCTAGTTTTAATTATAGAACCTGAAAGCATTAAAATTTGGTCTGTAATTCATTCTGTTACTAATAAAATAAGACTTTTTCAAAGTTAGACTGTTTTCCATAGTTTGCCTTTATTTGCTTTTGCAGAATATGAAAGTGTTTAAGGTTTTGATTTTCTTGTTTCTGGAAACTCAAAGCTAGGTCTATTTAGAAAATAAATAGTGATTTATCAGTGATATGAATACATGCATGCTTAGTCGTATCCAACTCTTTGTGATCCCATGAACTCTATCCCACCAGGCTCCTCTGTCCATGAAATTTTCCAGGCAAGAATACTGGAATGGGTTGCCATTTCCTACTCCAGGGGATCTTTCCAACCCAGGAATTGAACTCAGAGATATGAAAGAGTCATACCAAAAACAAAAGCCTGTAATTCTGTAGAGGCAGTGTTCTAATAAATACTGAAATGTAAACAATTTAATGGCATTAAAATTGATAATCTCAGATTTTAAAATTTCATAATTTTTCTCTTATATAAAAATAACATTTTTGTCTCAGCCCCTGTAACATATGTGATATTCTAACTTACTTGAACAGGTTATTCTAAAGGAAACATATGGAAAATATTAAATATTACATATTTTCCTATTTTCAGGGTTTAAAATTAATTTTTATAATTGTTATCATAATATATACAGTTGACCCTTGAAAAACACAGGTTTGAATGGTGCTGATCCACTTATACATGGATTTTTTTCAGTAAACTACTACCCACCCTTCCTATCTGAAGGCTCCACATCCAGGAATTCAACCAACCTCAGATGCAAGCTTAATACATGACCCAAACTTGGTTGAATATGCTGGTGCAAACCAGCAGATATGGAAGGCTGACTCTGACACTTGAATATACTGATATTTTGGTGTCTGTGGCAGGTCCTAGAGCTTCTGCCCCGTGTGTACCAGGGAATGACTGTATGAACACTGCTGTCTTATGTATGTTGTTGGTTTTGTTTAGTCACTAAGTCATGTCTGACTCTTTGCAATCCCATGGACTGTAACCCACCAGGCTCCTCTACACATGAGATTTTCCAGGCAAGAATACTGGAGTGGGTTGCCATTTCCTTTTCCAGGGGATCTTCCCATTCCAGGGATTGAACCTGCATCTCCTGCATTTCTGTATTGGCAGGCAGACTCTTTACCACTGAGCCACCAGGGAAGTCTCAGATATGGAATCAATAAGAAAAGTAGAAAAAATTATACTGTTAAAGGACACCTTATTTCCTAAGTATTAATATTTTCACTTTAAAAGGAACATTATAGAGTTAATCCAACTTCAGTCTAAAGCTAAAAGGAAAAAAAGGGTGTGCTTATAGACCCATATTGTATCTGGAGTTTTATTTTGACTTCAGTAGCACAAATCACTGCTGATGATGAGGTAAGAAATGAAGCCTAGAACTCAGCATTGATGTGCCTCTATAAGATATATTTAAGAAATGCTTGGAAAGTCTAATTGTGTGCCCACTCAGATTACTCAAGTTGGCAGGTTCTCATCTGGGAAAGGCAGAATTCATAGCCAACAAATTTAAGAATGTGTCTAGCCCAGAACTAGGGAGATTCAAGAAGATGCAGCACTAAACTTGCCCTTGCCAGATATCTTCCAATGCCCGCTGCTGAAAGTCAGTTCCTTTAGCTAATCACAGTGAGATGTGACTTGCATAAGATGTTTGTGTGAAAGTGTGTATTTTTACCAAGGTTCTCTAAGGCTATTTCAGCTTCCTCAAAGGAATTACATATGGTATGAGGTGAATTTTGAAAAATGGATAGGAAAAATTGGCATGAAAAGATGGAAGTGGAGGCAAGTCAAGTCAAGGGAACAGCTTTAAGTTGACATGGAAGTTTTCAAATGTGACATGTGTTGAGAGATGCAGGGAATTTATTCAGGAGAGTACTGAGAGATAAGACTGGAAAGAGGCCTTGTGGTTACTTCATGTATAATTTGAATTTAAACTTAAGTGTCTGGATTTGAATATTTATCAGCATTCCAAGATTATCATGTCCCATTGAGCATACCCCCATATGTGTATATTTATTCGTTATAAACATGCACTCATACATGAATACAAAATATGCATGTTTATAGTGAAACAAATCTAAAGTTTTAAAGGCTGTTATAAAAATACATAGAAATAGAAATTTAAGACTAAGAACCCAAATGGATTGTTACACAACCTCCGAAAGTCAAATACTCTAACTCAAAGACCAAAGTTATAATAGGCTTCCCTGGTGGCTCAGATGGGAAAGAATCTGCCTGCAATGTGGGAGATCTGGGTTCAACCCTTGGGTTGGGAAGATCCTCTAGAGGAGGGCCTGGCAGCCCACTCCAGTATTCTTGCCTGGAGAATCCCCATAGACAAAGTAGCCTGGCAGGCAACAGTCCATGGGGTCACAAAGAGTCAGACACGACTGAGCGACTGAACTGAACTGAACTGAAAGGTTATTTAACATGGAAGTGATATAGTGATCTCAAATGTTGTCATCTTTACCCAACAATTGTCTTCTACTAGAAAAATTTTACAACAGTTTGATATAACATAATTACATAAATTCAGTAAGTTAAAGAAATATAAAGAAAATACGACACATAGACCTGAAACAAATATTCTCTAGGTGTACTCTGTAGCTCTGTATTTATCTTAGAAACTCTTATGAGGACAGTTCATTTTGTCCCAGTTATCTGATACAGGTTTGCATGTGGGTGCTAAGTCACTTTGGATGTGTCTGACTCTGTGTGACCCCGTGAACTATAATTCACCAGTCTCCTCAGTCCATGGGATTTTCCGGTCAAGAATACTGGAATGGGTTGGCATTTCTTCCTCCAAGGGATCTTCCCAACCCAGGGATCGAACCTGGGTCTCTGCACTGCAGATGGATTCTATACCATCTGAGTTAGCAGAGAAGCCAGAAACTGGTTGAGAGCAGTTAAACTCTCAAGCCATACTTTGTGTACCTGTGTAGAATCTCAGAGCCTCTGATTGGAGGAGAGAGGGTTGAGAAAGATGAATCTGGTGGATGTTAAAAACTTTATTTCTACAGCAGCATGTCTCATCACCCAGACTGTACACTGAGCTTTCAAGAGAATTGCGTCTGATAAAGTCCCTCTGCTTTCCAGATAAAAAGTGAAAAAACACTGGTTAAGTGTTTTACAATGCCAAAAGGAAGCAGGATTTCTTTCCAATTAAATAGAATTTCACACTCAGCTTTGCTACAGTTTCAGATCACTGTCAACTGGATAGTGTTGTAGTGCTGGTTCTCAATAGAAATTTACATTTTTTTTCAATTATGTTTCTTAGGTAAATAGCATTAAGACAAAGTTTACTCTGATAACAGGGTCTGGCAATGAAAGTGAAAGTGAAGTCGCTCAGTCTATCCGACTCTTTGCGACCCGTGGACTGTAGCCCACCAGGCTCCTCTGTCCATGGGATTCTCCAGGCGAGATTACTGGAGTGGGTTGCCATTTCCTTCTCCAGGGGATCTTCCCGGCCCAGGGATCGAACGCAGGTCTCCCTTGTTGCAGGCAGACGCTTTACCCTCTGAGCTACCGGGGAATGGAGGTATACAAATTATTACACTGCAGTGCTGTTGCTGTTGTTCAGTCGCTCAGTCGTGTCTGAGTCTTTGTGACCACATGGACTGCAGCACGTCAGGCTTCCCTGTCCTTCACCATCTCCAGGAGCTTGCTCAAACTCACGTCCGGTGAGTTGGTGATAGCATCCAACTATCGCATACTCTGTTGTCCCCTTCTCCTCCTGCCTTCAATCTTTCCCAGCATCGGGGTCTTTTCTAATGAGTTGGCTGTTCGCATCAGGTGGCCAAAGTACTGGAATGTCAGCTTCAGCATCAGTCCTTTCAGTGAATATTCAGCATTGATTTCCTTTAGGATGGACTGGTTGGATCTCCTTGTAGTCCAAGTGACTCTCAAGAGTCTTCTCCAACACCACAGTTCAAAAGCATCAATCCTTCGATGGTCAGCCTTCTTTATGGTCCAGCTCTCACATCCATACATGACTACTGGAAAAACCATAGTTTGACTATACAGACCTTTGTTGGCAAAGTAATATCTCTGTTTCTTAATATGCTGTCTAGGAATGAAATACTCATATTGTTTTCTCTGTCATACTAAATGAAAATAGAACAAGAAAGAATAAAATATATTTTAGTGTACAAATCACTGCATATCTTCCTTTGAAGGAAGCATATTAATCCAGTTACTTAAGAGAAATGATTCTTGGTGTTAGTATGAAATTATACTCATATTCTTTGGCAAAAACATCACATTTTAGATTTTGATTCCTTTTAGAGAAAAGACATAATCATGACAGTATTCTTGATTATCTCATATTCACTGATAAGATATATTCTCCCTTCTGAAATATTGAAATGTACAATCTTGTGAAGCTGAGTATATAATTGTGATGAAGATATAAATATTAATATCATAATTATACTGCAACAATATTCTGTGACTGTTATAATAGTTAAGAATTAACAATAGTTAATGATAATTAATTAATAATGAATAGTTCTTAAATTGGGAAAATGTGGATGATGAAAATCATACTAGGTACTTCCCTGGTGGTCCGGTGCTTAAGAATCTACCCAGCGATACAGGGACGTGGGTTCAGTCTGTGGTTGGGATCCCACATGCTGCAGAACAACTAAACCTGTGCACCGCAACTTCTAAGGCCATGCTCCAGAGCCAACAAGACATAACAAAAGATCCCGCATGTTACAACTAAGACCTGAGGCAGCCACATAAATAAATGGATAAATTTCTTAAGAAAATCAAATATCAGACTTTCTTGGAGGTAAAACTATTACATGTTACTTGGTTGCAACTCACTAACTACAGAGCAATTGTTTCTATGCTACTATTTTTATTTGATATTAGTGATTAAAAATGTGGAGTTTGAATTTCATAGTATTTAATTTAAAAATTATTAAAAATCACTAATAGAAAAGTAGTTTGAACTTCCCTCCCTGCTTTCCCCCCAGATTTAACATTTTCTATTAAGCAACAGTGATCACTTAATTCCTAAGTTCCATGAAGAAATAGACTAAATAAATGCTTTCTTCCTCTCTCATTGTCAGAGTTATTGTCAAATTATCCCAGATAATTTTAAACATTTCTTAAACTTTATTAATTTAGGATATCTGCTTTGTAAGTTGAGATTTTACCCCCTGATATTATGTAAAGATGATTTTAATTAAAATAATAGGTTTTACCAAATAACAACTTGATGGAGTAATCTCTTAGGACACAAAGGGAAATATGCAATGACTTTTACTTTGATAACTTTTTGGTATATGGGGAGGGGACTTCTCTTTCTGTATTAACCAGGAAAGGGAATGTCTTTCTTTTATACCAACCAAGTTCCCGAGTCAAGCTAGTCTGACAATTTTTACAGAGTGCATCCTGTTGATTTATCATTGTTTAATTTTTGGATATAAATTCCTGTTATGGATATAAAGAAAAAATTTGGGTCTTGGCAAAATTTTTCATGCCACAACAAAATCACATCTTAAATATTTTTGGTAAAATTTGATACATATTTATAATTCTTAATCAAATTTTATTTGATGTCCATTCACACTAATATAAGGTTTTACACCCTCAGCACTGTAACTTTTGGGAGCAAATAGTTTGTTGGGAGGAGCAGACCTGTATATTCTATATATTCAACAGTATCACTGGCATCTGTGGACTAGATGTCAGTAGCATATCCATACACATATGTGCATGCATGTACACACACACACATACACACAGAGTAGCAAAATAAAATTGTGTCCAGATCTTGCCAAATGTCCCCTGGTGAGCAAAATTGCCCCTGGTTAAGAACCACTCCTCCAATACATATTTTATAAAAAATTATGTTTTAGGCTACAAGTAGTAAGTTCTATTTGCTTGGACAATTTTTGTACTTTCAAAATTCCATATTTCAGCAACTAAAGTTTATTCTTGGCAAAGATAGATAATTGACATAAATATGTGATATTTGGTAGGAAAATTAGGTAATTATTTCACTAATGGAAAATTATTAAATTCAGTGTAAAAATTAGATTTCAAACTATGCTACAATGGTAGTAAGTTTTCATGAATCAACACTATGAAGTTACATATGATTACAATAAGCCAAATTCATACACATGAACATTCCTTTAATATACATACCAGAAGAATTACATACACCTAATAGCTGGAAAAACTAAGATTTTGAAATACTAGCCAAGATTTCTTAATAATAATTACTATGTTTTGTTATCATGGGAAAAGGGAGTAAGTAGGAATGTAAATACAATTTAAACAAATATACAAAAGTTTAAGAGGAGGCAAAAGATGATGGAGAAAAAACTGGATTTTTCAGAGAGGCTGATCATCCTCACAGTTGTTTTTCCCAGAAGATAATCCTTTCTGATTAAGATTGTAGATCAGTGGGAACAGAAACTCCTAGAAGGAAGCTCAAATTAAGAGTTATTCTCTGGAAAAAAAGAAAATTCTTTCCTTGATGGTTTACTGTTGCCTTGACCCTTGTTAATATTCCATACTACATTTAAAGTTTAAAAGATTAATAAGCTATTGCTGTCTTAAGGTCCCCCCAAATTTGGAGAGCAGTATTATGACCAAGTGTGAAAACATAAAGTGACTGGTCTGGATGTAACAACCAGGGCAACATCCAGGGGTAGCAGCACCGTGAACCCCAGTGATGGTGGTACTTAGGGTAACACTAGAGAAATGGGGCTCAGGTACAAGTGTAGAGACGTCAAGAAACATTTACAGGGACTATCTGAGAAATCAGCCCCCCCCACACACAAAAATCTGACTAGTAGGTTTGTATGGTATTCAATAAATGATGACATAAAAGAGGTTTTAGAGTATAATCGACACTACTTTTAAGCACTTATGGTTAAAAGACAAGATTTTGTCTTTAGTAAAAACTGAATAATTAATACAATATGGTTCTCAAAGTAATAAGCAACTGTCGTTCTTAGGTACATCTTTATTACAGGTGTTCCTTATATACTTCTCTACATACACTGCAGAATTTGTAAAGCTTCCATTCACTGATATAACACTGTTCTCAATGTACCAAGCAAGGAGCATTCTTTTTTGTTGTTGTTGTCATTAATATACCTTGTTGTATATGTATGTGGAGAACTGTATACAAACACTTATTTAGCATTCTTAGAAATATCTGTGTTATAAAAGGATGACTAGTGAAATGATACTTAGATACATATAAAAGATACATATACATTTTCTAGTGGTTATAAACATTCTTATGTGGTACATACATTTATATGTAGCCTGCTTCTCCCAACAGACAACACTTGGCTGTTGTCTTGCCAAACCTAACTGCTAAGTGACTTACAAGTGTGCAACTATCCCAGAGTTTGGTTGTTTGAATGAATTCTTTGACTTATAAAATATGCAAGAAGTATAACTCTTGGTTGGAATACCAGAGAAACATCTATTTAGAAGTCCAAAATTTTCTCCTATCAAAATTTATCCAAGCGTAGAAAGATCTTTCTCTGATATCACTTATTCCCTTGACAGATAAAAGTAACGCTGTATCTTCTGAACAAGCTTCATTCATAAGTTCACCAAAAGATTCATTGTAAGTCATCCATTCAACGAATATTCACTAAATTCTGGCTATATGCCAGGCATTTTTCTAGGTACTGGAGATGTGTTAGCAAAGGAAATCAAATTTCTATTCCTTCATAACACTTATATTCCAGGGGGTGGGGGGGGAGGGTACAAGAAGAATACAAGCAATAAATAATACAGCAAATAATCACAATCTATCCTGTGCAATATGTATTGTGGCATAATAAATGCAGTGAATAAATTTAGTATGTACTTTTAAAGTAGTAGCAAACCTGTTCCATATTGATGTGCTCATTTACATTTCAACCACTGTACCCCTTAGTAATTGTGTTAGAGTGCAACTAACAAAGATCTGCTGTAGCATCTTAACCAGATGAGGGCTTCTTTTCTCGTACAAAAATGTGAGGCAGTCCAAGGGTTTTCTGTTCTGTGCTTTTGCTATGTATCCACAAGTCATTAAATTGTTTCCATATACATTCAGTTATTGGGAACATAGCTTTCATCCTGAAGGTAACAAGATGAATATTGCAGTCTATTTCCATGCACTGTATTCCACAGGAGAGGAAAGGGGATTGCACAGAAGAAATGATGTCTTCCCCTTTAAGTCAGCTTCTTAAAGCCATTGCCTGCATCCCTGATCCTTCGACTTCTGCTTACATCAAATTGGTCATTCCCAGTTACAAATAAGGGTGTGAAATATGGTGTTTTAACCTGAATGCACTGTTGTCCTGAGGAAAATCAGGATTCTGATAGTAAGCCAGTAGTGAAAGTGTTAGCGGCTCAGTCGTGTCTGACTCTTTGCGAACCCCTGGACCTTAGCCCGCCAGGCTCCTCTGTCCATGAGATTTTCCAAGCAAGAACACTGGAGTGGATTGCCATTTCCTTTTCCAGGGGATCTTCCCAACCCAGGGATCAAACCCAGGTCTCCTGCATTGCAGGCAGACTCTTTACCATCTGAGCTACCAGGGAAGCCAGGAGGGATAATGAATATTTGACAAGTTCCCAGCAGTCCCAATCACAGACTCCTGGACGAGATTTCTCTAACACAGCAGGGATTTCTGTAACATAAGAGAAATGTTAGAGATTTCTCTAACATTCCTTACTCATTTGGCAACCAGAACAACCTGCGGCATGCTGAGCATGCTCAGAAACTGGTAGGAGGACCCCTGAGTAAATGAATGGATGAAATCTTTCTATCACTGGTATGGTTACTCCCCTCTTGTCTCTAACAAGGAACAATCCTAAGTTAAATAGTCCAAAGTATCATGCAGGGGCCCAGGCTGTATTGAACCCACAAAGATAAATAAAGCAAAACTTTAGAAAAATTTAAAATCTATCTTAAAAATAATATATATTCAGACTTGCCTACAATATTATATATAAGATTAAGCAAATTGTTCTGGGAACCTTTAAAAGAAAGAGGGCCTGCAAAAGCCAGATAATAAACTGAAAATGGCTTGTTTATTTAGAACCTGACATATGTGTTAAGTTTGTATTATATATTTCAATTTGAGTATAAAATGCTACTATCTGTACAAGTTGTACATAATTTCAAAGAGATGCAAATGGCACCCTCAGAGAACCTAAATTCATAAGACCAAAGTATTTTCACATATGAGGCAAATATACAAATGCATTCTATAAGAAAGCTGTATTTTCTGTTTTTCTTAAGTGTGAATATCTTTAAAAAGTAGTGCTTCTCTGTAGACTTTTTATGTTAGAGCTCTAAGATCTATGTGAATCTTGAGCCTTTATTTTTTTGGATGTATCTCTCAGAAAAAGATAAATCAGCTATGAAACTCTTATTTGGTAATTATATGAGCTCTTACCTTCCACTAAAATGTGAAAGTTCTTATAATTAAGGCTTACTTTTAAAAAATAACCTTTAGGTTATGGAGCTGCCAAAAAAAGTCATGCCTATATCTATATCTGTCTCTCTCTATATGTATACATACATGCACAGTCATGTCCAACTCTTTGCAACTCCATGGAATGTAGCCTACCAGGCTCCTCTGTCCATGGAATTTTCCAGGCAAAAATATTGATGTGTGTTGCCGTTTCTTACTCCAGAGGATTTTCCTGACCCAGGGTCAAACCCATGACTCTCGTGTTTCATGAATTGGCAGGTGGATTCTTTACCACTGAGCCACCTAGGAAGCCTATCTATCTAGCTATAGATAGATAGATAGATACACACAGACATATACATATGTATGAAAAATGAAAGAGACATCATGTGTGGAAACTGAAGACATTTCTTTCCTGACTCTGTTTCCATGAAGTTGATGGAGTGATCATGGTTGAGTTTTGTTTCAAGATAGTAGAAAACACCATAAATCTTTTTAAAACCTCAGGAAAAACAATGAAAATTCTCATAAGGTGGAAAATAATATGCAAAAAGTGAAAAGGAGTTACCATTTAAAGACTCAAGAAGTATGCAAAGAGAAACTCAGTAATAGTTGATAAATGATTATTCTTCACCACCATATGATTTTTGATAAAGTGTGGAAAATTCCAGATTTCCTGTTGAAAAATTACCTGGATTTCAAGTTTTTAAAATTCTAGTCATGTACTTTCTTTTGTTAAGTCTCAGATTCAAACCTGGAAACATCAGGCATGATTGGGATTTGTTTTTTCCCATTGAATGAGATCTGATTTATACTTTATCCTTAAAAATGCATTACTCTGATCTGTAAAATAAGCATAGAAAACACATATGCATGATTATGCATTTGTGCATTAATGTGCGTGCATCCTGATGTACATATAGTTATTTACAGGTTGATAGAAACAACTTTCTCCAGGTCTGATCTTTTCCTCCCTGACAATCACACTAAAGAAACTTCTTAACCAACCACACCACCCATGGTTAAGACCAAAAAAAAAAAAAAGCCAACTTAATCCATTTTTGTCTGTATAGCTTTCACTCATTTAAAAATGAGGGAAAACACATAGTGCTATGAAAAATTTTCAATAAAATGCCCCATCAACTCTGATCCCAATGTGATACTTCATCATAGGGCTAAATAGTATATGAAATTCCAAATGTTTGCTTCACCTCAGTGTTGAAAAAAACTCCAGAATTGGTAGTGATGCACCAGAACCCTTCTTTCCAAGATTGTGGGGTAAAGGCGGGATGGAATCAGTTATTACTCATTTTAATTATAGTCTGTGACAACGTTAAGTATTTTAAGTTTCATGTAACACTGCACCTGGCCACAATATATATTTAGAAAAGTTTTGTGGAACGAATGACTAAATGTTATGCACCAAGTCTGAAAAGTGTAGAAAATTATCCCAGCCTTCTTAAATCTTATGAGACCGAAGAAAAATTTTTTCTCAGGAACTGCATAAAGAGTCAATGTCCCCAGGTTAATTTTAATAGTGAATTTCATAAGGTGGTGTTTTATCCCCCTCAATAGAAGCAGATGATACCTTGTCAATTATCTGCATTCAGCCCAGCAGAAATAACATGAAGACTAAAAAGAGCAATCCCAGTGTGTAGCTTTCTCATCATCTAATTTGATCTAAGGGCAAAATTTGGATTACCTAAGGCAGGAACTTCTAAAATTTAGTATGCATAAGAGTTACATGAAGTGATTATAAGAAGAGATATTTCCAAGGCTTTGATCCTAGAGTCCCTGATTTGTTGGGTTAGAACGGAGCCCCTAATTTTTTAAAATAAATTATTTCTGTTAACACTTGATAAACACTGATATGTAGAAAGAGTGACCATATCCTTATTTCACAGATACCAGTTTTTGACAATAAATGTCAACCAGGGGCTTTGAGATCATACTCAACTGCAATAAACAAGAGTGCAGAGATTCCATTTTGCTGATTAAGAGTAAACATGCACATTTTAAATTTAAATAGAGTAGAGACTTGGATTGATAATTAGAAAAAATATTTTGGAACTAACAAGGATATTTGAGTAAATAAGAACCTTGCATTATTTCAAGTTAAGAGTTTCATTAGAAAATATATCAAATATTCATTACTTTACAAATGCATGGATCATAAAAGTACCATGAGTCCATGCCATAAAATCTGGGCACAAGTTTAGTTCTTTAAAATTTTAAAAACAGGTGATTGTAATTGCTTAATATAACCATGAAATAAAAAGATTCAGTAAAGACTCCACAAATCAAAGACAACCATATATCTGTGTATGTGTATACAACCATACATTAAGTAAATTGGTTGATGCAATATATCATAATTTTAATAACCATTTAACTTTTGGAGGACTGTGTTCAAAAATTTTAGAACATTTTATTATGAACCACTGTTTCTATAAATAAAGACTAGAATCAACAATTGAGACCATTTTAAATTTTAAAAATGGCAAAAGCATAAAACTATATATATATTTCTCTTTTGTCAACTTTGAAAATAGGAAAATGTGCATATACACATATGTATGCATTTTATATGCACATGCATTTTATGTGTTTATAACAATATACAGATCAAAATAACTTAAAGTTATGAAATTCATGAAGTCATGAGTTTAAAAAAACATATTTGTCCTCTCAGATTTGTTATTTGGCCTGCCAGAAGATAGTTGCTATTGACTCTGAAGCTCTTGAGAATATTAAGGTCTTTATAGGAATCATTTTCTGCCTGGTCTCCATTGACACCAAACAACTTAGATATTGGTGGTCTCTGAGGGTCAGAGTCTAGGGGAAGATCAATAAAAGCTGCAAACAACCTCATGTTGTTTTAACAGAATTCACAAGGTGAGAGAAAATAAAATGTGCATCTCAACTGTTGACTTCTGTGCCTGGACTCATAGATTAAAAAAAGAAAAACCCAACTAACTTTTAACGTTTAAAATAAGGAAACCATCAGGGATACATTAACCTGCATGCTTAAGAATAATTATGAGAAATTTTGATGCACTATCCTCTCAATTACCTCGTCTTTTTTTTAAATTAGTCTTATTTACTCCAGCTTTATTAAGGTATAAATATCAAATTAAAAATTATATATGTAAGGTATACAATGTAGTGTTAAGTATACCTGTGCAGTGATGACCACAATCAAGTAAATTAACATATACATCACCTTAAAGAGTTACTAATTTGAGGGTATGTGGTAAGAACACTTGAGATGGAGAGGGTGTGGGAAAAAGGGAACCTTTGTACCCTGTTGGTGGAAATGTAAATTGATATAGCTATCATGGAAAACAGTATGAAGTATCCTCAAAAATTAAAAATAGAACTATCGTATGATCCATAAGTCTCACTGCTGGGTATATATTCAAAGGAAATGGAAATGGGATATGTGAGATATTTGTACTCCAATGTACATTACAGCATTATTCACAATAGCCAAGATATGGAGATAATCTAAGTGTGCAAAGGTTAAAAGAATAAAGAAATACATATATATATATATATATATATACAAACACATACATATATATGTACATTTATACACATATATATGCACACATAGTGAAATATGTGTGCACATATTTCATTATTTTCATCCTTAAAGAAAATGTCATTTGTGATCATGTGAATGAATTTAGATGTATTACACGAGGTAAGATAAACCAGATGCAGATAAATAATGTGCAATATTACTAATAAATAGAATATAGCAAAGTTGACCTTAGAGGAGGGGCAGTATGGGAGTTGTGGGGGTCTGACAGAAATAGGGAGATGCTAGTCAAAGTGTGCAAGCTATCAATGAGATGAATAAGTTCTAGAGATCTAATGTACAAAATGGTAACTATAGTTAATAATATGCACTTGAAATTTTCCAAAAGAATAGATTTTAAGCATTCTCATCCACCTCGTGAACCACGGGATTATCTGGCAGCTCCAGGTAGAAAGCTGTGCACCAGATCATCTGCTGTGGATACAATTGGCTCTCAGCGCTTACAGTCATCCTTGTAAAGCAGACTGTAGGTCTCAGGATGCTATCTCAAATGTAGCCAAATCCAAATTCGTAATCTTCCCCCACCCAAATTCAGTCCTTCTAAGACTTTCCCACTTTCAATGTAGGTTCTCCATCAAGTGATCATCAGTTTGGGGTCATAAAAGCCAGAGGATAAACAGTCATCAGAAATAAATGGAACCTGAAACAAAGCAACAGAAGAAAATTATCATTAATGTCCCTGAAGTAGAAAAATGTTTACATATGCAAAAATATAGTGTGAAAATAGACAAAATATTGTGGGAAAAAATCACTTAAATTGAAAATGTAATAGTAGCATGAAAAAATAATAGAAGGATTGTAAAAAAAAAAAAAAAGTAGATGCTTAGAAAACAGCATGCTAACAATGCTCAGAAAATTAAAAGATAAATAAATTGAAGAGAAGAAATAACAAGACTGGAGGTCAATAAAGGAAATTTGTATCAAGCTAATAAGAATTACTAAAAACATGTGAAACTATAGGACAGAAAATTAAGAAATAGTACAAAGTCTTTTCTGTACTTTCCTGGTGACAGATGGTAAAATATCTGCCTGCAATGCAGGAGACCTGGATTCGATCTCTGGGCCAGGAAGATCCTTGGAGAAAGAAATGGCTACCCACTCCAGTATTCTTGACTGGAGAATTCCATGGACAGAGGAGCTTGGTGGGCTACCGTCCATGGGATCACAAAGAGTGGGACATGACTGAGTGACTAAGCATGCATGCATAAAGTTTTTTCTAGAACTTAAGGATAACCTATTCTACTTGGAAAGGATCCACTAGTCCCCAGTAAAACAAAGAAAATACCACACCAAAACATTACTATGAACATGGAACCAGAAAACAAACAAGGTCTTAAGTTGAAAGAAAAAGTTGCTATACAAAGAATTAAGAACCAGAAAAGCATGGATATTTCAAGGAGTAACAGAAGCTGGACGTCTCTGGGAAGATGTTTACAAGAAAATTAAAAGAATTACCCAATCTCATTATTAATGAAAAATTTGGATGGATAAATATTTTCAGACTCACAAATTCACCCAAAGTACCTCCCAATTACTCACGCTATTACTTGAGGTGATCTACACCAAAATGGAGGCATGTGCCCAGAAAGAGAATTGAGGAGATCTAAACCATGTGTAAGGCTAAAAGAATCTGCAGGATGAAAGCAGGGCAGGATGCCTATGGAACAATCCGTCCAGATTAGAATAGGAAGAAGGGACATCGAGGAAAAAATGACATGTTTGACAGGATGGATATGTTCCATAGTTCTTTCAGAAATTGGGACAATTAGTGATGAATTATGGTGAAAGCTAAGCTGATGAATAAGAGGAGTTCAATAAAATGTCTCCTACTTAAAAATCTTCTTAGCTGTCACAATTGAAATAATATTATGAGCTAACCATTATAAAAACAGAAGTATATGTGCATATGAAAGTGAAAGCATTGCTCAATCATGAATTATCTAGGCAAGAATGGTGGAGTGGGCAGCCATTCCTTTCTCCAAAGGGTCTTCCTGACCCAGGGATTGAACCCAGGTCTTTCGTATTGCAGGCAGAGTCTTTACTGTCTGAGACACCAGAGAAAGGAGGGGTAAGCATCCAAGGCTATAAAAAGCTACATCTTTGTAAGTAGTATAAGTATATTAAAGGGAAATATGGGGAAATAGTGTCATAGAAGGGTGTGGAACTAACCCCCTACACATGCATGCACACACACACACACACACACGCACACACACACACACACACACACATACAAAAACATAAAGAAATATATCTACGTGTGGAACAATCCTCAGTGAAAACTAACTGGAAACTGTGGAAAGACTCCTAAGCAAACAAGTCTATAAGCAAGATCCACAGGGAACTGGTCGGAAGGGAAGATAAGTGATTGAGTTAAAATCTGTGCCCCTGGGCAGGAGACTCAAAAAAGGAAGATACATAGGTGAAAACCCAAGCTGGGGAGTGAGTGGTGAAAGCCAAGTATTGGGTCCTACCTAGGAAGAGGAACCCCTTGGCTAGTTAGAGACTTGCTGGAGCTAGCATGAGTGCAAGAGAAAGCCTAGACTCCACTCTGCCCATAAGGTTCATTGGTAGATGGAAGACTATTCCAGTAGCTGCTGGGTTTCCCACCACTGTCTTGGCACGTGCCACAGCCTGTGCTGAGCTGAACTCTCCAGCCCCACTTAGTCCACATCACAGCTATGCACTGGACCTAGGGCTGCCTCAACAGAGGAGAGAGCTTTGCTGGTGCATATTGCAGTGATTTGGACATGAGGTGGCCCCTAAGCAGGGTGGGAGTGGTGGTCGTCGGTGAGTGGTCGGGCAGTGTGATGGCAGCAGCTTGAAGCTCCAACAGTGGCTGTTGTACAAAAGTCTGTTGTCAGATACGAGGTGTGAGCCCACTTGGACCCCACCTGTCCTGTGTTATGGCTCCACAACAGAGTGGAGTTGGTGGAGGCTGGGGGTACTGTTAGACTGTGAGGGACAAAGGGGATATGACCCTGGGGTTGTGTCTGAGCAGGCCAAGGGCAATAGTTGATGGGACCCGCACAGGCAGCACATCGAAGGCAGCTTGGACCTCTGTCTGCAGCTGACTCACCATAGCACATGCTCCATCTTTAGCAAAGAGCCCACACAGCCCCCTCTGGCTTCAGCACTGCTCCTCTCTGCAGGCTAGAGTCCCAGTGCTGGAATGTGTGCACACATAAACAGAAGAGAGTCAGCTGGCATCCAACCCTCAAGGCTTCTGCCTCGGCAACTTGAGATTTGCCCTTGCCCATGATAGGGCAGTGATGGCCAACAAGTAGAGGGGAAGCCCTGCCTCACACACAACTCCAGCCCTTGAGCCTAAATCTCCAGCCCCATATACTACCATGGTGGCGGCTCAAATGCAAAGATTCTGCCTGCAATGTGGGAGAACTGGGTTCAGTCCCTGGGTCTGTAAGATACCCTGGAGGAGGAAGTGGAACCAACTCCAATATTCTTTCCTGGAGAATTTCATGGATAGAGAAGCCTGGTGGGCTACAGTCCATGGGGTCACAAAGAGTTGGATACAACTCAGTGACTAATACTTGCACACTTTCACCATGGCGATAGAGGTCAGCAAACCTGAGGAAAGACATGGCTCGTGTCCACGTCAAATCTAGCTCTCCAACCTAAGGAACCCAGCACACACAATTCATAAATGGATGTTCACACATAAGGACATTCATTCAAGATTGCAGTAGGTAACTGTTTCACCTAAATTCATATAGAGAAAATTAAGCCCAGTGAGAGGACAGAGGAACTGGTCTCAGTTGAAAGAGAGGAAAACACTGACAAAAATAATGAAATAGATAAACTATTTACAGAATTCAAAATATTAGTAATAAATATAACTGAACTATGGAAAACAAATGAACAATAATTTTAACAAGGATCTAGAAAATATCAAATGAATTCAATCACTAAAAAGCACATTAGAAGGAATAAATAGCAGACTAAGTGATACAGACACATAAATCATCTGAAGGATAGAATAGTGGAAATCATCCAGTGAGAATCAGTCAGTTCAGTAGTTCAGTCATGTCCAACACTTTGCGAACCCATGGACTGCAGCATGCCAGGCCTCACTGTCCATCACCAACTCCCAGAGCTTACTCAAACTCATGTCCATGAAGTCGGTGATGCTATCCAACCATTTCATCCTCTGTCGTCCCTTTCTCCTCCTGCCTTCAATCTTTCCCAGAATCAGGATCTTTTCCATTGAGTCAGTTCTCTGTATCAGGTGGCCAAAGTATTGGGGTTTCAGCTTCAGCATCAGTCCTTCCAATGAATATTCAGATTGGGATATTTCCTTTAGATTTCTTTTAGATTTCCTTTAGATTTAACTGGTTTGATCTCCTTGCAGTGCAAGTGAGTCTCAAGAGTCTTCTCCAACACCACAGTTCAAAAGCATCAATTCTTCGGTGCTCACCTTTCTTTATAGTCCAACTCTTACATCCATACATGACTACTAGAAAAACCATAGCTTTGACTAGACAGATCTTTGTTGGCAAAGTAATGTCTCTGCTTTTTAATATGCTGTCTAGGTTGGTCATAGCTTTTCTTCCAAGGAGCAAGCAGTGATTTTGGAGCCCAAGAAAATAAAGTCTCTCACTGTTTCCATTGTTTCCCCATCTATTTGCCATGAAGTGATGGCACCATTTGCCATTATCTTAGTTTTCTGAATGTTGAGTTTTAAGCTACTTTTTCACTCTCCTCTTTCACTTTCATCAAGAGGCTCTTTAGTTCTTCTTCACTTTCTGCCATAAATGTGTTGTCATCTTCATATCTGAGGTTATTGATATTTCTCCTGGCAATCTTGATTCCAGCTTGTGCTTCCTCCACCTCAGTGTTTCTCATGATGTACTCTGCGTATCAGTCAAATAAGCAGGGAGACAATATTCAGCCTTGATGTACTCCTTTCCCAATTTGGAACCAGTCTGTTGTTTCATATTTGGTTCTAATTGTTGCTTCTTGACTTGCATAGATTTCTCAGAAGGTAAGTAAGGTGATCTGCTTTCCTTTTTTTTTTTTTGCCTTTATTTTTTTTTTTTATTATTACTTGGAGGCTAATTACTTCACAACATTTCAGTGGGTTTTGTCATACATTGATATGAATCAGCCATAGAGTTACACGTATTCCCCATCCCAATCCCCCCTCCCACCTCCCTCTCCACCCAATTCCTCTGGGTCTTCCCAGTGCACCAGGCCAGAGCACTCGTCTCATGCATCCCACCTGTGCTGGTGATCTGTTTCACCATAGATAATATACATGCTGTTCTTTCTAAACATCCCACCCTCACCTTCTCCCACAGAGGTCAAAAGTCTGTTCTGTACTTCTGTGTCTCTTTTTCTGTTTTGCATATAGGGTTATCATTACCATCTTTCTAAATTCCATATATATGTGTTAGTATGCTGTAATGTTCTTTATCTTTCTGGCTTACTTCACTCTGTATAATGGGTTCCTGTATAATGGTTCTAATCCATCTCATTAGAACTGATTCAAATGAATTCTTTTTAATGGCTGAGTAATATTCCATGGTGTATATGTACCACGGCTTCCTTATCCATTCATCTGCTGGTGGGCATCTAGGTTGCTTCCATGTCCTGGCTATTATAAACAGTGCTGCGATGAACATTGGGGTGCACGTGTCTCTTTCAGATCTGGTTTCCTCAGTGTGTGTGCCCAGAAGTGGGATTGCTGGGTCATATGGCAGTTCTATTTCCAGGTTTTTAAGAAATCTCCACACTGTTTTCCATAGTGGCTGTACTAGTTTGCATTCCCACCAACAGTGTAAGAGGGTTCCCTTTTCTCCACACCCTCTCCAGCATTTATTGCTTGTAGACTTTTGGATAGCAGCCATCCTGACTGGCGTGTAATGGTACCTCATTGTGGTTTTGATTTGCATTTCTCTGATAATGAATGATGTTGAGCATCTTTTCATGTGTTTGTTAGCAATCTGTATGTCTTCTTTGGAGAAATGTCTGTTTAGTTCTTTGGCCCATTTTTTGATTGGGTCATTTATTTTTCTGGAATTGAGCTTCAGGAGTTGCTTGTATATTTTTGAGATTAATCCTTTGTCTGCTTCTTCATTTGCTATTATTTTCTCCCAATCTGAGGGCTGTCTTTTCACCTTACTTATAGTTTCCTTTGTAGTGCAAAAGCTTTTAAGGTTCATTAGGTCCCATTTGTTTATTTTTGCTTCTATTTCCAATATTCTGGGAGGTGGATCATAGACGATCTTGCTGTGATTTATGTCAGAGAGTGTTTTGCCTATGTTCTCCTCTAGGAGTTTTATAGTTTCTGGTCTTACATTTAGATCTTTAATCCATTTTGAGTTTATTTTTGTGTATGGTGTTAGAAAGTGTTCTAGTTTCATTCTTTTACAAGTGGTTGACCAGTTTTCCCAGCACCACTTGTTAAAGAGGTTGTCTTTTTTCCATTGTATATCCTTGCCTCCTTTGTCGAAGATAAGGTGTCCATAGGTTCGTGGATTTATCTCTGGGCTTTCTATTCTGTTCCATTGATCTATATTTCTGTCTTTGTGCCAGTACCATACTGTCTTAATGACTGTAGCTTTGTAGTAGAGTCTGAAGTCAGACAGGTTGATTCCTCCAGTTCCATTCTTCTTTCTCAAGATTACTTTGGCTATTCAAGGTTTTTTGTATTTCCATACAAATTGTGAAATTATTTGTTCGAGTTCTGTGAAAAATACCATTGGTAGCTTGATAGGGATTGCATTGAATCTATAGATTGCTTTGGGTAGAATAGCCATTTTGACAATATTGATTCTTCCAATCCATGAACACGGTATGTTTCTCCATCTGTTTGTGTCCTCTTTGATTTCTTTCATCAGTGTTTTATAGTTTTCTATGTATAGGTCTTTTGTTTCTTTGGGTAGATATACTCCTAAGTATTTTATTCTTTTTGTTGCAATGGTGAATGGTATGGTTTCCTTAATTTCTCGTTCTGTTTTTTCATTGTTAGTATATAGGAATGCAAGGGATTTCTGTGTGTTAATTTTATATCCTGCAACTTTACTATATTCATTGATTAGCTCTAGTAATTTTCTGGAAGAGTCTTTAGGGTTTTCTATGTAGAGGATCATGTCATCTGCAAACAGCGAGAGTTTCACTTCTTCTTTTCCTATCTGGATTCCTTTTACTTCTTTGCTCTGATTGCTGTGGCCAAAACTTCCAACACTATGTTGAATAGTAGTGGTGAGAGTGGGCATCCTTGTCTTGTTCCTGATTTCAGGGGAAATGCTTTCAGTTTTTCACCATTGAGGGTGATGCTTGCTGTGGGTTTGTCATATGTAGCTTTTATTATGTTGAGGTATGTTCCTTCTATTCCTGCTTTCTGGAGAGTTTTAATCATAAATGGGTGTTGAATTTTGTCAAAGGCTTTCTCTGCATCTATTGAGATAATCATATGGTTTTTATCTTTCAATTTGTTAATGTGGTGTATTACATTGATTGATTTGTGGATATTAAAGAATCCTTGCATTCCTGGGATAAAGCCCACTTGGTCATGGTGTATGATTTTTTTAATATGTTGTTGGATTCTGTTTGCTAGAATTTTGTTAAGGATTTTTGCATCTATGTTCATCAGTGAAATTGGCCTGTAGTTTTCTTTTTTTGTGGCATCTTTGTCTGGTTTTGGAATTAGGGTGATGGTGACCTCATAGAATGAGTTTGGAAGTTTATCTTCATCTGTAATTTTCTGGAAGAGTTTGAGTAAGATAGGTGTTAGCTCTTCTCTGAATTTTTGGTAGAATTCAGCTGTGAAGCCATCTGGTCCTGGGCTTTTGTTTGCTGGAAGATTTTTGATTACAGTTTCAATTTTCCTGCTTGTGATGGGTCTGTTAAGATCTTCTATTTCTTCCTGGTTCAGTTTTGGAAAGTTATACTTTTCTAAGAATTTGTCCATTTCATCCAAGTTGTCCATTTTATTGGCATAGAGCTGCTGGTAGTAGTCTCTTATGATCCTTTGTATTTCAGTGTTGTCTGTTGTGATCTCTCCATTTTCATTTCTAATTTTGTTAATTTGGTTCTTCTCTCTTTGTTTCTTAATGAGTCTTGCTAATGGTTTGTCAATTTTGTCTATTTTTTCAAAAAACCAGCTTTTAGCTTTGTTGATTTTTGCTATGGTCTCTTTAGTTTCTTTTGCATTTATTTCTGCCCTAATTTTTAAGATTTCTTTCCTTCTGCTATCTCTTGAAGATTTTCCACAGTTTATTGTGATCCACACAGTCAAAATTTTTTTTCACAAACTTCATGACAATTATACCAAAGACATTCTCACACTGTTAAGAAAGTTCTAGGACCCACAATAGATTTCCCAATCTGGGGATCTGGAAAAGGGTCTGAGAACTCCAGGGAATTTGACTTTGGAGGCCAGTGGGATTTGATTATAGAACTTACACAGGACTGGGGAAACAGACTCTTGGAGGGCACAAACAAAACCTTGTGCACACCAGAACCCGGGAGAAAGGTGCAGTGACCCCACAAGAGACTGACCCAGACTTGCCTATGAGTGTCTAGTGGTCTCCAGTGGAGACGTGGGTTGGTGGTGGCCTGCTGTAGGGTCAGGGACATTGAGTGCAGCAGTGCATGCATGGGATGTTTTGAAGGAGATCACCATTATCTTCATTACATCCACCATAATTTGATCTCAGGCCAAACAACAGGGAGGAAACAGAGCCCCGCCCATCAACAGAAAATTGGATTAAAGATTTACTGAGCATGGCCCCACCCATCAGAACAAGACCTAGTTTCCCCCTCAGTCAGTCTCTCCCATCTGTAAGCTTCCATAAGTCTCTTGTCCTTATCTGACAGAGGGCAGCTAGAATGAAGACCACAATCACAGAAAACTAATCACACTGATTACATGGACCAGAGCCTTGTCTAACTCAATAAAACTATGAGCCATGCCATGTAGGGTCACCCAAGACAGACGGGTCATGGTGGAGTGTTCTGACAAAATGTGGCCCACTGGAGAAGGAAATGGCAAACCACTTCAGTATTTTTGCCTTGAGAACCCCATGGGCTGTATGAAAAGGCAAAAAGATATGACCCTGAGAGATGAACTCCCCAGGTCAGTAGGTGCCCGATATGCTACTGGAGAAGAGTGGAGAAATAACTCCAGAAAGAATGAAGAGACTGAGCCAAAGCAAAAACAATGCCCAGTTGTGAATGTGACTGGTGATAGAAGTAAAGTCTGATGCTGTAAAAAGCAATATTGCGTAGGAACCTGGAATGTTAGGTCCATGAATCAAGGTAAATTAGAAGTATTTAAACAGGAGATGGCAAGAGTAAACATCAACATTTTAGGAATCAGTCACCTAAAATTTACTGGAATGGGTGAATTTAATTCAAATGACTGTTATATCTACTACTGTGGGCCAGAATCGTGTAGAAGAAATGGAGTAGCCCTTATAGTCAACAAGAGTCTGAAATGCAGTATTTGGGTTCAATCTCAAAAGTAACAGAATTATCTCTGTTCGTTTCAAAGGCAAAGCATTCAATATCATAGTAATCCAAGTCTATGCCCCAACCAGTAATGCTGAAGATGCTGAAGATGAATGGCTCTATGAAGATCTACAAGAACTTCTAGAATGCACACCCAGTGAGAATAGCAAAAAAACAAAACAAAACAAAAACAAAAACCTCTAAATGAAAACAGTTTAAGAGATCATTATTATCTTTGACAACATCAACCATAACAACACACATGTTATAGAGGTTCCAGAAGGAAAAAAGGGAGAAGGGGATTGAAAATGTATCTGAAGAAATCATGGCTTAAAACTCCCCAGACCTGAAAGAGGAAACATATCCAGGTCCAGCGAAACAAAGAGGTTTCCCAATAAGATGAACCCAAACCAAGACCCACACCAAGACATACCATGAATCAGAATGGCAAAAGTTAGAGAATTCTAAAAGCAACAAGAGAAAAGCACCTATACAAGGGAATCTCCATAAAGCTATCAGCTGGTTTTCCTGCCAAAATATTGCAGGCCAGAAGGGAGTGGCATGGTATATTCAAATTGCTGAAAGAGAAAAACCCACAACCTGGGATTCTCTACCCAGAAAGACTATCATTTAGAATCAAAGGAGAGAGAGAAAACTCAGAGAAGCAAAAATGAGAAGAGTTTAATACCCATATGCATACATGCATGCAAAGCTGCTTCAGCTGTATCAGACTTTGTGCGACCTATGGACTTCAGCCTGCCAGGCTCCTCCGCCCATGGGATTCTCCAGGCAAGAATACTGAAGTGGGTTACCATGCCCTCCTCCAGGGGATCTTCTTATCACAGGGATCAAGCCTATGTCTCTTACGTCTCCTGTATTGACAGGCAGGTTCTTTACCACTAGTGCCACCTGGGGAGCCCATTCAACACCTAACTTACCCTAAAAGAAATGTTGAAATGTATTCTCTAAGTGGAAAAGAAATAAAATATAGAAAACAAAAAATCCCACTAGGAAAGGCAAATATATAGTAAGGATTGATGGTCAACCACTTAAATAAGCTAGTATGAATATTAAAAGATAAAAAATTATAAAAGCAATTATAACTACAATAAACAGTTATGATAAACATGAAGATGTGAAATATGACCTCAAAAACACAATGTAGCTCAGAGTCAAATTATCTAGATCTTCATCTTGTGTCCTCCACTTCCTTGCTCTGTCAATTAGGAAAGAAGTATTATTCTGTGCCTTGGTCTTCACTTTTATACTGTGGATACTATTCGCAATGGACAGTTATTTACTTATTTTGATTGCAAAAGTCTTTGCACTTAAAAAATTCCACTCATGACAGCAACTTAGATACCTGAATCATATAAATCCAAAAGATTATTTCAATAATAAGCTTATTGTTTACATATGTCAACTGTTATTCCAGGAATCCCATTCCTGTGATTCTATTCTATGGAATAATTAGATGTCTCAAAAAGTATATCACAGATTTTTCATCACAGTAGTACTTATGATGAAAATTAGGAACATTAAATTTCCAGTAATAAGCTATGATTTAACTACATCAAGATAAGTACAAAATGGGATTCCCAGGTTTCTCAGTGTTAAAGACTCTGCCTGCCAATGCAGGAGACATGGGTTCAATCCCCTGGAGAAGGAAATGGCTACCCACCCCAGTATTCTCGCCTGGTGAATTCCATGGACAACGGAACCTGGACAGTCCATGGGTTGAACATGAATGAGTGATTAACTCTTTCACTTTTCATTAACAAAAATAACCCAGTATTTTAAATATATCCTAGTTAGAGTTAATGAACAGTAAAAGTTTATAATCCAGCCTCCTTTTGCAAATTCTGGACTAAGTCATTACATAGCAGAGCAGTACTTGGTATAGATGGAGGGCAGCACATCCTGAAGGCATAAGACTGAGCTTTGAAACCATTTAAATTATTTTTAATTTAATTTATCAATCAGTTATTGATAGTATATCAACTTATTAAATTACAGTGATTTCTGGCAACAGTTTTTTAAAAGGTAAACTCATTAGTTAATTCAGGTAACACATTTATCCTGTTTCCTAAAACCTCATATTTTATAATTACTAACCTGAAGTTACTGATAATTTTATCAATTTGCATAAATAAACCACCCAATCAAATTTCCCATACTTACTGAGTTTACAACATTTTTACATAGTTGGAAATAAATTGTTTGTGTAATTTTGTTTGGTAATTCACTGGAGGGAGAAAGAAGTGCTCTCCTCACTGTGGCAGATATGTTTGTTCTTATTTCAAATCATCTAAATTCTAAAGCTTATTGTACACTACCAATCTTGTTTCTATGGTTACCATGGAAAATAAAAATGCACATTATTACACACAAATCCACTATTTAAAGAATGACCAAAAAGGTTAAGAAACCATACATGCATTTCCATTATTTTTAACCTAGGTCATCACAAGATTAGAGGGACAAAGGATAAAGTGAGAAGTGAAACTCAAAAAGGAAAACTAAAAAAACAAAAAGAGAAATGTGCACAGACATCTTTGAACACAGTATTAAACTATTATACCCTCCAAGGACATAAAGCACACAGTGTGTATGTGTGTGTGCCCATGTGTGCGTGAGTATACTTTAAAACCATGTAAATCGATAGGAAGGAGTAAGTTTGATAGAAAGACTGTGAGTTTTAAAGATGACCTTCTGCAGTATAAACCTGGGAAAAAAATAAATTTTGCTTCTCCAATCATTAAAATAAAGCTGAATTCTTATTTATCATTATTTCAAAGTTAAAAGATTATAAAACAGAACTTTTGAATGTAACATTAAGTGCTATAGAATAAAAAATACAGTATTGTGAATTTGTATTTTAAAAATCAAGATGAAGTTACATGTTATCAGTTCAGTTCAGTTCAGTCACTCAGTCATATCTGACTCTTTGTGACCCCACGGACTGCAGCACACCAGGCTTCCCTGTCCATCACCAATTCCCGGAGCTTACTCAAACTCATGACCATCGAATCAGTGATGCCATCCAACAATCTCATTCTTTGTTGTCCCCTTCTCCTTCCACCTTCAATCTTTCCAAGCATCAGAGTCTTTTCAAATGAGTCAGTTCTTCACATCAGGTGCCAAAGTATTGGCGTTTCAGCTTCAGTATTAGTCCTTCCAATGAATACTGAGGACTGATTTCCTTTAGGATGCACTGGTTTGATCTCCTTGCAGTCCAAGTGACTCTCAAGAGTCTTCTCCAACACTACAGTTCAAAAACATCAGCTCTTCAGTGCTCAGCTTTCTTTATAGCCCTACTCTCACATCCATACATGACTACTGGAAAAACCGTAGCTTTGACTACATGGACCTTTGTTGCCAAAGTAATGTCTCTGCTTTTTAATATGCTGTCTAGGTTGGTCATAGCTTTTCTTCCAAGGAGCAAGCCTCTTTTAATTTCATGGCTGCAGTCACCATCTGCAGTGATTTTGCAACCCAAGAAAATAAAGTCTCTCACAGTTTCCATTGTTTCCCCATCTATTTGCCATGAAGTGGTGGGACTGGATGCCATGATCTTAGTTTTCTGAATGTTGAGCTTTAAGCCAACATTTTCACTCTCCTCTTTCACTTTCATCAGAGACTCTTTAGTTCTTCCTTACTGTCTGCCATAAGGGTGGTGTCATCTGCATATCTGAGGTTATTGTTATTTCTCCCAGCAATCTTGATTCCAGCTTGTGCTTCATCCAGCCTGGCATTTTGCATGATGTACTCTGCATATAAGTTAATTAAACAGGGTTACATTCTATATTAGATGTTAAAATGTGAGGGCAAGGAAAAATGCAGTCCAAGAGAAACAAAAAGAGATCAAAGGAGATAAGTTGTCACACTGAAGACACATGCCACAGAGCTTTCAAAAACATTTTAAAATGTGTTACTAAAAACAGTACTTATATTGTCAAATGCTGGAGTGCATTGCCGGGAGATATCACATTCTGTTTTGATAAAAATATAAACCAAATATGAGCCAAATAGCCACTGCTTAATAAAACAGAGAAGAAACATTTCCTATGACCCTAAAATTCCCCCAAAAAGGGTTATGAAGGCAGCGCTTCCATGGTAATGATGAATTGGAATGACACGATCTCAGGCAAGTGGCTAAGTTATAGAGAATTCTATAGCGATCAAAGGAAGCACAACTTGAAGGCATAAAACTGAACTCTATAACCATTCTAATTATTCTTAAACCAATCATCTATTGATAATGACAATTATTAAATTACAGTGATTTCTGTCAACAACTTTTAAAAAGATAATCCATTAGTTAATTCAGGTAATGCATTTATCCTATTTCCTAAAACCTCATATTTTATAATTACTAACCTGAAGTTACTGAAAATTATATCAGCTTGTATCAATAAATTGCCCTACTCTTCAGCAGTTGATATATAAACAGTTACATGTTTTGCTTTATAAAAATACTCTATGAGTCCAAATTAAAAAGAATGATTCTATGATATAATATCATTTATGTAGAATAAACAAAGGTACATACACCCATGGACAAACTTGTGGGAGGAATCTAAATGGGAAAAAGACTGAGTGGGCAGAGGAGATAGATGGGAAAGGAAGGCTTTAAGTATGTTAACGATGACAAAGGAAATTAATTGAGTCAACAGTCAGCTGTCTGTCCTAGAGTTAAACAAAAAGAGCAATAATGATAGTATGTCACAGGTGTTTTTGAATTTTTGAAGCTCAATTATTGTAAAGAAGTATTTCAGTATCTAAGGATTGGCAAAGCTTTCAAACATACCTATAATGAAAAGACTTAGCTGTTAGATCTTTTTAATTTTCTTAGCAAATGTTTACTAGACTGGTAATGTTATATCTGGTAAAATTATATCTTTTTACAAGCTAGGTACATTCATTTTAAAATAGCTGTGTTTCTCCCTAAAAATAAAACTACAAAGTTTAGTAGCCATAGAACTTAAGAACATTGAATGTCTTCATCCTGGTTGAGAACATGTCAAAGGATCCTATATGATAAGATTCACTGTGTAATAAATATCTATATTTCTATCCATTTGCTGAAAAACTCCCTTTGCTTTCTAAGTAAAAAATAATATACCTGGAAGGAAATCATATTCTAGTCTGGAACATTTTTACTTGGGTGCCAAACATGACAATGCTAAAATACGGAGGAGATTTGACAGTTTGTTTACATCAATGTAATAGTTCCTCAGCTTTTTATTAGTAGCTTCGAATTTCACTAAGACCAAAGAAAAATGAGTGTATATGGAAATATGAAAGTAGGTAATTACTGAAAAAACAGGAACAAGTGCAATTCATGCCTCAGGGACCTAATTCCCTCATGAAAAACACCAGCTAGGAAGCAGATGTCTTTAGTATAGTGATTTTATACCATGATGAGGAGGACATAATGTAGTACGTTATGTAAGAGTTCACAATCTTAGGTTATTTTAGTTTGCTCTGAAAGAAAGAGATACTATTCTGAGATTTGAGGAGCAATATATCCAGGTGATGGGAGGGACAAATATATTCCTAGAAAAGGAAAAATAAAGTCATCTATAAATACACATAAAGACAGGCACAGTTCATTCTGTGAACTGCAGTTCCTTCAGTATGGCAGGATATGTGAAATGAAGGAAACGAGATAAGCAGGGTCCAGATATTGAAGAGCTTTGGATCACTGAATAATAGGACTTTACACTGGAGGCAGTGAAAAGATATTTAAGCATGACACTGGGATGATTAAATGGTGCATCAGAAAATCAACTTTCTATATGGAAAATTAATAGGAAGGGAGATTTATTAGGAGACAAGGAGATCTATTAAAATAGGCATGCATATCCTGAGTAAAGAAAGAAAATAAGCATGGGAAAACAAAACTGTACAGACAGTAACAAGATAAGTGGTTGTCAGGGGTTGAGGAGGAGGGAAGGTTAAGTAGGTAAAGCATTGGGTGTTTTAGGGCTTGAAGCTACTCAACATTACAATGGTGGATGCATGTCATTATATACTTGTCAAAGCCCACTGAATTTAAAACACCAAGGATGAGCCTTCACGTAAGCTGTGAACTTTAGGTGATAATGATGTGCCAGTGTAGGTTCACCAGTGGTAACAAATGATGCCCTGTGGTCAGGATGTCAATAGTGGGGAAGATTGTGGGTGTCTTAGAGACAAGAGGTGTAACAGAATGCTCTGTACTTTTCATTCATATAGCTGTGAGCACGTAAGTGCTCTAAAAATAAAAGTTTTTTGGCTAAAAACTGCAGTAGAGATGTAAAGAAAGGACATATTTGAGAGCTTGTAAGAACTTGAAAGCAATAGAAATTGTTGAATAATCAAAAATGGGTGAACATAGGAGAAGTGAAAGTATCACTCAAGTTTCTCACACAAGAGTGTGAAGTAAGGCAGTACATTAACTGTAAAACTTTCAGTGGTAAATGGAAGTGAGGAAGAAAAGCATGCTAGGGGAAGAGGTTTGTGAGCAATGGTTATTTCTGATTGTACTGAGTCCTTGCAACTCATTAGACAATGCAGTCTAGATGGCTGGAAAACAGTGTCAGGCAGAAGCCAGCCACCTGAGGCCAGAACCCCAAAAAAGAAACCTACAAATGTGAGCATGTTTACATTGTCTGGACCACACATTACACAGTCTGGTCAAGTAACACAGATTTGTATTATGATGTTGGTATTAGTCATAGCATCCCCTCCCTGATATCTGGAGTATATATGTAAATAGAGAAAGAAGAGAAATACCTCATTTCCTACTTAGATGTGTGTTACTATGTTACTGAGCGATGTTAGTCACTCAGTCATGTCCGACTTTTTGTCGGAATATAGCCTGCCTAGACTCCTCTGTCCAGGGAATTCTCCAGGCAAGAATACTGGAATGGGTTGCCATTTCCTGGTGACCTCTAATAAACCATCCTTATTAGTAAAACCCTTGTATCAGAACACTTAAGAGTAAGCCAAAATGGAGGAAAGGTTTGGAGTGAGAAACCTTCTTTTATCAAAGGGAGATTAAATTAAAACAAAATGACAGGAACTTCCCTGGTGGTTCAGTGGCTGACTCTATATTCCCAATGTCTGGGTTCAATCCCTGGTCAAGGTACTAGATCCCACATGCTGCAACAAAAGATCTTGCATGCTGCAACTAATACCTGATACAACCAAATAGATAGATATTTTTAAAAACAAGTAAAATGACACTCTGCACCATCCCTGTGGCAACAAAATGGCCATTTATCACTACTATACTATGTGTGCTTGTCCTGTTTACACGGGTGTTTGCCCTAAACTGAGTAGTGGGGATCTGCTCATTGTAAAGGGTTCTCCAAAGCCTGTTAATTCCATGGTCTTTTTCAATTACCCCGAATTCCCTTTGACCAAAAAAAAAAAAAAAATTGCATTTGGATAGATGTGCTTGCCAAAAAGGTCATTTAGTAAAAGAACTGGCTTATTCAGAGCTCTTACCACTGAGAAGAATGAATTAGAATCCAATGACCCACTTTCAAACTTGCTGGTAGCATAGAACTTAATATCTATTTGGAGCCTTGTAAAAAGTTGAGAAGATGACCTTTACAAAAAAAAAAAAAAAATTCCAGGAAGCATCCAAGAAATAAAATACCCTTCATGTGGAAGGTGTAGAGTTTTTCACCAAGCAAATGGTTGGGCCTTAATGGCTAATACTAGTATCATTTCTGCTAGTAGTAATGATATTATTATTATTGAAGCATTGCATGTAGTGAGGAGCTAGTAGAAATCTTTTCAGTCAGTAGTTTGGGCCATAGTAGTCTTACCACAGGAGAAGGCAATGGCACCCCACTCCAATACTCTCGCCTGGAAAATCCCATGGACGGAGGAGCCTGGTAGGCTGCAGTCCATGGGGTCGCTAAGAGCACAACTCAGCGACTTCACTTTCACTTTTCACTTTCATGCATTGGAGAAGGAAATGGCAACCCACTCCAGTGTTCTTGACTGGAGAATCCCAGGGACGGGGAGCCTGGTGGGCTGCCATCTATGGGGTCACAGCAGCAGCAGCAGTGTTAGCACCAATCAGTCCCCTGTTCTTATATTTTACAGGGCATCACAGGTGAGGTTGAGAAGTTGAGTAGCCCTTACCAAAGCACATGGGCCTGTAGCTCTGGAAACTGTGTGTTGTATGTGCTCAGCTGCATCCTACTCTTTGAAATTCCATGGACTGTAGCCCACCAGGCTCCTCTGTCCATGGGATTCTCCAGTCAAGAATACTGGAGTGGGTTACCATTTCCTCCTCCAGGGGATCTTCCTGACCCAGGAATCAAAGCTGTGTCTCTTGCATCTCTTGCATTGCAGGCAGATTCTTTACCACTGAGCCTTCTGGGAAGCCCCCAGAAACAACTGTACCTCTTCCTGGACACAAAGAGCCCAGTGTGAGCTCGGTTGCACAGGCAGAGTCTAGTGTCCAGTGAATCCCCTGCCTCCTGTTTCTAAGAACTTCTTAGAGTCGCCTGGGGGTAAGCTTTAAGGTGGACTAGATAACCATGAAAAGTGTGCAAGTGTTAGTTACTCAGTCATGTCCGACTCTCTGTGACCCCATGGACTGCAGCCTACCAGTCTCCTCTGTCCATGGGATTTTCCAAGCAAGAACACTGGAGTGGTTTGCCATTCCCTTCTCCAAGGGATCTTCCTGATCCAGAAATAGAACCCAGGTCCACATTGCAGGCAGATTCTTTACCTCCTGAGGCACCAGGGAAGCCCAGATAACCGTAATCTGAAGCAAATTTTACAGTTTAAGGAAAATGCAAAATCAGGTGGGGCTGGTGGTAAAGAACTCGCTTGCCAATGAAGGAGACTTAAGAGATGCAGATTTGATCCCTGGGTCAGGAAGATCACCTGGAGGAGGAAATGGCAACCCCCTGCAGTATTCTTGCCTGGAGAATCCCATGGACAGAGGAGCCTGACTGGCTGCAGTCCAAAGGGTTACAAAGAATTGGACACGACTGGAACGACTTAGCATGCAAGAAGTGAAACTAGTGTGTTACCAGTAGCAACATCAGGTTCGTGTGCATCCCTGACCTGATTTCCATTCATGGGACCTGTTGTGTCCTTGGCCCATTCAGCTGCTGCTTCCATTGTGGATGATCTGCTGCTGAAGTTGTAGCCAGGCATTTTGATTTGGGGGAACAGGATGTTTTAGAGTAGGTGGAATCCCCAAAGACTTAGAAATGGACTTGAGAACAGGAGAAGATCTTGACCCAAAATCCTGCATATGCATAAATGGCCTGCTAGATGAGAATCTTGCTGGCAAGATTTCATCCTTTTCTGTGAATGTTATAGATGTCATAAGGTATTTAGGTAAATGTTGACAACCTTGCTACAATTTAAGGGCAGTAGCCATAAATATGAAAATAAAGCTGGAGACAGGAGTTTGAGGCCCTTGTGAGTATGGAATAATAGGCAAAGAGGTATACTTTTTGGCTTTTTTTTTTTTTTTTTGAGGACCAAGTAGGATAAAGTAACTATATAGTGCTGAATTTATAGGTCATCAACTTCTAATCATAAAATGCTGACTTACTAGCAACAATAGGGTTAAAGCTTGTCAGACTTGGAGTTCTTACAAGGACCATATCCAATTTCTTAAACAGTTTTATTAATATCACCTCTGAGGAATGTATACCTCAGTGAATTCATGACACTATATAGCGAAGAACGACGTTTGGGAACATAATGCATTGTCAAATGTAGATACATCATTTGCTAAAACTCAATTCTACTGAGTCGAGAAAACATATTTAATTTAAAAACCTATGTCCCCAAACAACTCTCGAATGACAGGTAAGTTTGATTGGGAGGATATAAAGCAGTATACTAAACTAAAATTTTAGACACAATCAAGAAGTCTACAATGCATGTGATATGGCTATAGGATGCCAGATAGGGGGAAATGAACACATAATCAGCTTGAAGTAATTGCAGTAAGAAGAATGACTCATTTTGAACAAGGACAGCCTTTGAAAGAAAAAGAGTCATAAACAGAGCTGGCAATGATTATTAACTTCCATTTGTATGCTACACAATACACTCCAAAACACTTCCACATGTTTTATCTCAGTTGAATTGGAAAACAATCCTGAAAGTTAGAAAAGGCAGGTATTGTTCTGCTTGTTTTATATGCAAGGAAAGGAATACAGAGAGGTTAATTGAGCTGGCTGAGGTCACACTGCTAGTTAGAGAACCAGCAAGGAACAGAACCTAGGTTTCCAGCATCTTCGTGTAATGTATTTTAACCACCCCTGGCTGCACACAGCAGTTTTGCTGAACAAAGAAATTCTTCATTCATGTACAGCTTAGAGAACATTGGTGTTTTTAGCCAGTCTTAGCCTATTAATAACAATGATGTCACTTTCACCCTTCTCCAGCCAGGAAATCACAGGATCCCAGAGGTCAGCTGGTTCATCTACCATCAATCATGCAATAACATTCACCAGTCCAACATCATATTAACCTTTATGACAATCCCATCAAAATGTTTATTCCTGTTGATCTTAGGGCCAAATATGTATTTCAGAGAATTGTATGATACATAAAATAGTTTAGTTTTACTCAGAAAAGTAGAATCTTTCTGAAAGAAAATCCTCTACTTAGCCTCAGGGGTGGGTGAGAAGAAGATGAAGTATTTATAGAGAGTATCATGATCAGGGATGTTTTTAAAAAAATCACCTGGAAAAAAAAAAAAAGGAGTTCCTGCTTATTTTCTCACCTAACATATAATTTTCTATATCCCAAATACCTAAATCAAATTCCATAGCCCATCAGTGCTAGAGGAGGGAGGAGAAAAACAGCTGCATTTGGGTATCTAATCCCAACCTGTCAAGACCTGCTGTTGATCAGCAGTGGGCGCCACATTTAATTGTCAAACAATTAATTTTTTTCCCAGACAATGTGGGTGAAGTGGAGGAGAAAAATCTCCCCTATTTGCATCCAGGACAGCTTCTTCTGCTTGCAACAACCGAACCCCAAATCAAAATAATTTCACCCCTCATCCTAATTATATCAGTTCTCAATGTCTCAAGCATCCAAAATATCCCCCTTCATCTTTCAGTTGAGCACAAGAAAGTATAATCTAAAGTGGGACTGAAAAGCATGATCTGAATCAAGAGAGCTGTTTTGCATAAGGCAAAGCTGCACTTTAGTTTGCATTTGAATATATTTCAGCTTTGAAGATCTACATTTCTCTCCCTACAATGGCATTATCATTGATTGCAAGACTTGTATGAATAAATGAGGCTTAAATGACAACTACATGACTTAAAGTCCTTTCATCAGAGAGAATACTTGCAATTTGTCCTCCAGTTGGAGACTCAAAATACAGCTAGCAAAACCTAAATTTGTTTAATGTTCTGCCTCTTTCCTCATTGGCTGCCTAATGTTTTTGATCTAGTCAATTCAGCCTGTTACTGATTGATGGGCACCATCACATTGTAGCTACTGATGCTGCCTGCCTACGATCAATAGCAATGGGATATTGCTTCACATTATATATCAAAATATTCACATAGTTCTATCGTCATGCTTAAAGAGTCACATTTCCTTTTTCTTTATTAAGCAAAATCAATTCCACACATTTGAGTTCCAAAGTAAATGGCAAGACACTAATCTGAGTACTGTGGAGAATGAAAGGAATACAAGACAGACTCACTGATCTCAAAAAACTATGAAACTGATACATGTTGAAACCTTACAATTCAGGGTAGCTAGGCCTTTTAAATGTAAAGAAGAATGTCCTATCCATTCTTTTAAATAAGAGGACACTGAGTTTCAGAGATATTCAATCACTTGCTAAAGGTCACTCAGTGAAAGCACCACATGTCTTTGTTCCAAAGCTTGCAAAACGTTCTGAAGTCTCCCAAAACATATACCATTGCCTAGTTGACAAATAAGACACAAAAGTGATGCAAGTTATGCTATAATAATGCAAATAAGATGATAAAGATTTTTCTTAGTGATCATAGAGATACTAGTTATTATAGTAACTCTGCTATAACAATACGGTGAAGCTGGATATTATGTCAGATGATATTGTTTTTTTTCATTTATTTTTATTAGTTGGAGGCTAATTACTTTACAATATTGTAGTGGTTTTTGTCATACATTGACATGAATCAGCCATGGATTTACATGTATTCCCCATCCTGATCCCCCCTCCCACCTCCCTCTCTACCCGATCCCTCTGGGTCTTCCCAGTGCACCAGGCCTGAGCACTTGTCTCATGCATCCAACCTGGGCTAGTGATCTGTTTCACCAAGATGATATTTTTAAAAGGCTTGGGGGGAGTTAAGGTAATTAAATGCATTTTTAAAGAACAGTTCATGGGGTTCCCAAGGCAAGAATACTGAAGAGGTTTGCCATTCCCTTCTCCAGTGGACCACATTTTGTCAGAATTCTCCACCATGACCTGTCCGTCTTGGGTGGACCTACACGGCATAGCTCGTAGTTCCATTGAGTTAGATAAGGCTGCGGTTCTTGTGATCAGATTTAGATCAGATTGGTTAGTTTTCTATGATTGTGGGTTTCATTCTGTCTGCTCTCTGATGGAGAAGGATAAGAGACTTATGGAAGGTTCCAGATGGGAGAGACTGACTGAGGGGGAAACTGGGTCTTGTTCTGATGGGCAGGGCCATGCTCAGTTCAGTTCAGTCGCTCAGTCATGTCCAACTGTTTGCAACCCCATGGACTGCAGCAGGCCAGGCCTCCCTGTCCATCACCAATTCCCAGAGCCTATTTAAACTCATGCCATCCAATCATCTCATCTTCTGTTGCCCCCTTCTCCTCCTACCCTCAATCTTTCCCAGCATCAGGGTCTTTTCCAATGAGTCAGCTCTTTGCATCAGGTGGCCAGAGTATTAGAGTTTCAGCTTCAGAATCAGTTCTTCCAATGAATATTGAGGACTGATTTCCTTTTGGATGGACTGGCTGAATCTCCTTGCAGTCCAAGGGACTCTCAAGAGTCTTCTCCAACACTACAGTTCAAAAGCATCAATTCTTCAGCACTCAGCTTTCTTTATAGTCCAACTCTCACATCGATACATGACTACTGGAAAAACCATAGCCTTGACTAGATGGACCTTTGTTGGCCAAATAATGCCTCTGCTTTTTAATAATCTGTCTAGGTTGGTCATAATTTTTCTTTCAAGGAACAAGCCTCTTTTAATTTGATGGCTGCAATCACTATCTGCAGTGATTTTGGAACCCAAGAAAATAAAGTCTATCACTGTTTCCACTGTTTCCCCATCTATTTGCCATGAAATGATGGGCAGATGCCATGATCTTAGTTTTCTGAATGTTGAGTTTTAAGCCACTTTTTCACTCTCCTCTTTCCCTTTCATCAAGAGGCTATTTAGTTCTTTTTCAATTTCTGCCATGAGGGTGGTGACATCTGCATACCTGAGGTTATTGATATTTCTCCCAGCAATCATGATTCCAGTTGTGCTTTATGCAGCCCAGCATTTCTCATTATGTACTCTGCATATAAGTTAAATAAGCAGGGTGACAATATACGGACTTGACATACTCCTTTCCCAATTTGGAACCAGTCTGTTTTTCCATGTCCAGTTCTAACTGTTGCTTCCTGACCTACATACAGGTTTCTCAAGAGGCAGGTCAGGTGGTCTGGTATTCCCATCTCTTTCAGAATTTTCCACACTTTGTCGTGATCCACAAAATCAAAGGCTATGGCATAGTCAATAAAGCAGAAGTAGATGTTTTTCTGGAACTCTCTTGCTTTTTCAATGATCCAGTGGATGTTGGCAATTTGATGTCTGGTTTGGTTCCTCTGCCTTTTCTAAATCCAGCTTCAACACCTGGATGATCACAGTTCATGTATTGCTGAAGCCTGGTTTGGAGAATTTTTAACATTACTTTATTAGCATGTGAAATGAGTGCAATTGTGCAGTAGTTTGAGCATTCTTTGGCATTGCCTTTCTTAGGGATTGGAATGAAAACTGACCTTTTCAAGTCTTGCGGTCACTGCTGAGTTTTCCAAATTTGCTGACATATTGAGTGCAGCACTTTCACAGCATCATCTTTTAGGATTTGAACTAGCTCAACTGCTCAGTTGAGTAAATCTTTAATCCAATTTTCTGTTGATGGGTGGGGCTGTGTTCCCTCCCTATTGTTTGACATGACAAATAGATGGGAAAACAATGGAAACAGTGATAGACTTTATTTTGGGGGGCTCCCAAATCACTGCAGATGATGACTGCAGCCATGAAATTAAAAGACACTTGCTCCTTGCAAGAAAAGCTATGACCAACCTAGACAGCATGTTAAAAAGCAGAGACATTATTTTGCCAACAAAGGTCCATCTAGTTAAAACTACAGTTTTTCCAGTAGTCATGTATGGATGTGAGAGTTGGACTATAAAGAAAACCGAGCACTGAAGAATTGATGCTTTTAAACTGTGGTGTTGTAGAAGACTCTTGAGAGTCCCTTGGACTGCAAGGAGATCAAACCAGGCCGTTCTAAAGGAAATCAGTCCTGAATATTCATTGGAAGGACTGATGTTGAAGCTGAAACTCATTGGAAAAGTCCCTGATGCTGGGAAAGATTGAAGCCAGAAGGAGAGGGGGACGACAGAGGATGAGATGTTTTGACGGCATCACCGACTTGATGGACATGAGTTTGAGTAAGCTCAGGGAGTTGGTGATGGACAGGGAAGCCTGGCGTGCTGCAGTCCTTGGGGTCACAAAAGAGTTGGACATGAGTGAGCCATTGAACTGAACTGAACTGAAGAACATTAGGATTTGAATGCATGAGAATATTCTGTAAGCAGGAAACAATATGAGCAAAAAACTCAGTAGATATTAGAAGCAGCATGTCTGGGTGTTTAGAAAGCAGGGCTTTACCTGACCTCTTCAGTCTTGAAGAGTGGACTGGCTGACACAAGGTGGCTGTCTACATAGCCAGAGCAAATATCTACCTGATGGGTATAGCTCACAGCATGGATTTATATCTGGGCTCCCTGGTGGCTCAGACGGTAAAGCGTCTGCCCACATTGTGGGAGACCCAGCTTCGATCCCGGGGTTGGGAAGATCCCCTGGAGAAGGAAATGGCAATCCACTCCACTACTCTTGCCTAGAAAACTCCATGGATGGAGGACCCTGGTGGGCTAAGAGTTGGGGTTGCAAAGAGTCAGGCACAACTGAGTGACTTCACTTTCTCTGTCACCTAGTTTGAAATCAGGGAGCACGATGCTTCCAACTTTGTTCTTCTTTCTCAAGTTTGCTTTGGCTCTTTGGGATCTTTTGCAGGTCCAATCAAATTCAAGAATTGCTTGCTTTATTAATACGTATGTGAAAAATTCTTTGGAATTTGATAGAGCTTGAACTGAATGTACAGATTACTTTGGATAGAGTAGACATTTTAACAATATTAAGTCTCCCAATTCATAACCACAGTACATCATTCCATTTATTTTTGTCTTCTTGAATTTATTTCATTAATGTCTTGTAGCTTTCAGAATACAGATGTTTAATCTCTTTGGTAAAATTTATTCTCAGTCATTTTATTCTTTCAGATGTTGATTATAAATGGTATTTTTTTAATTAACTCTCTTTCTGATAGTTTGTTACTAGAATATAGAAATGGAACAAATTTGTGTGTTGACTTTGTATCCTACAAATTTACTAAATTCATTGATACTTTTAATAGCTTTTTTGGTGAAGTCTTTAGGTTTTTATATACATAGTATCACGTCATCTGCAAATAGTGGCAGTTTCACTTCTTCCCTTGGGATTTGAATGCCTTTTATTTCTTTTTCCTGTCTAATTGCTCTGGCTAGGACTTCCAGTACTACGCTGAATAAAAATGGTTAGTATGCATGTCCTTTCTTCCTTCTTATCTTAGAGGAAAAGCATTCAATATTTCACTGATGAGTATGTTGTTAGCTGTTGGTTTGTCATATATGACCTTTATTAAGTTGAGATATATTCCCTCAATACCCAGTTTGAGAATTTTTATCATAGATTTTGAATTTCGTTAAATGCATTTTCTGTATTTTTCAAGATAATCATATAATTTTAATTCTTTATTTTGTTAATGTAACATATCACATTGATCTGTGGGTATAGTACCATCTTTGGATACCTGGAATAAGTCTCATTTGATCATTGCATACAATCATTTTAATGTATCATTAAATTTAGCTTGCTAATATTTTATTGAGGATTTTTGCATCTATGTTCATCAGGCTATTGGCCCACAATTTTTCTTGTGGTGTCCTCGTCTGATTTTGGTATAAGGGTAATGCTGGCATTGTGAAATGAGTTTGGAAGTGTTCCCTCTCCTATTTTTTATAAGTATTTGAGAAGGATTGGTATTAATTTTTCAAATATTTGGTAGAATTCATCAATGAAGCCTTCTGGTCTTGAACTTTGTTTGTTGGGAGGTTTTTGATTATTGATTCAAATCCTTAACAGTAATCAGCCTGTTCTAATTTTCTATTTCTTCATGATTCAGTCTTAGTAGATTGTATGTTTCTAAGAACTCATCTATTCCTTTTTGGTTGTCCATGAGAATCTTTACTAAAGTTACTGGATAAATTACTGGGATAAAGAGTGAAATGAGTCACAGAAGCAACTAATAATTGTCATTATTACCTTATTCAAATACCCATGCACTGTTTTGATATTCTGCCTTGTCGCATTTGCTGTTATCTCTATTCATTTTTCTAACATAAAAAATAACACAATTTTCTCTTTAGCAGTTAATGCATCCTAAACATTTTTGCATACATTAAACACTTAGCAGTTTTTTGTATGCACTGGTCACTTAAAAAATAGTTGGTTACTTATGTAATCTATAACTTTTTTCTCAAATAATATGTCCATGATATTTGAAATATCTGACACTTTGATAAATTATTGGCCCATAGTAGAAGTCTTATAACTACTTGTTGATTAAATAAAATGCATGAATGAAGAAAGCATAGAACATTCACTGACATAATTGTACCATGTCTATGCTACATGTTTGACATATTTTACATATTATTCATTTAATATTTATAGTAACCTTATAATGCAGTTAAATGCGTATCTTATTCCAGATGAAGCAACTTTAATGCCACATTGTTAGTAAATTAGAAAATCAGTAACTACACCTGGGTACCCTGATAGAGTCATTTCTGTTAACTATTCTGCTATGAATGAATTAAGCTCAATGAAGGAATAATTGGAGTTATACAACATGTTTCAGTCATTCTTCTATGAAATCTTTAGCTCTAAGTTTTGCTATTTTATGTCACGTAACAAATCCTTAATGTAATTTTATAAAATGAACATGAACGTAGATGTTGAATTCTCTCATGGAGTCATACCTGAGTTTATAAATGTGTAGTATATGTAATTTTCTTAATTTTAAGGATGTGATATTATGAGATACTACCTGGACAAAACAAAGTCTGCTTGACAAAACAAAGCAGCAGCACACAGAGAAAAGAAAAAAACAACAATTAGGATATTGCATTATTATGAATGCTATTTCCTAAGCATCTTTTATACGTACCTAACCAAAGATTGATAGTAAATTTAATGAGCAATCTGTTCTTCTGCTGAATGTGTGTGATGCCATTATATGAAATGGAAACAACTGGAAGTGTGTCAGAAATGCACTTTACAGCATTAATTGAAAATGTCATTGATTGATCAGTGTCACACTGTGTTTGACCCCCAAAATTACCTCTGCAGTTTGGAAGACAAATGGCATATGAAAGAAAGTTTCAAACAAAATCCATATTAAAAAAAACACAAACACAAAACTCAGCTATTCTTTCTTAGAAAAAATGTTAATATCTCTTTGAAGGAATGTGCCAATAAAATGTCTCCTGTCACATAAAGGAAAGCAACTGTTTTGGACAATTATGTTGTCTTATCCTTTAGCTAGGCCAGGCATCTATTTGGTCAACTGCTGTATATATTGTTTTACTCTTGCAATTGTAAATTGTATCTGATTTCTGCTAAATGCACCTTATTTACTGGGCATTTATAGAGAAATTATTTCAGCTTACTTGACTAGTGAAACGGTAAAGTAGAAACAATAGTAACTTAATGCTTTCCAGAATGCTGTCCCAGACTGTGAGGAAGAAGCAGCTTATAATGAGTAGAAGTTTGCTTGACGGGGTTTCAAATGATCCTCCTCAGCTTCCATTTTTCATCAGTTCAGTTCAGTTCAGTCGCTCAGTCGTGTCCAACTCTTTGCAACCCCATGAATTGCAGCATGCCAGACCTCCCTGTCCATCACAAACTCCCGGAGTTTACTCAAACCCATGCCCATCGAGTCGGTGATGCCACCAGCCATCTCATCTTCTGTCGTCCCTTCTCCTCTTGCACCCAATCCCTCGCAGCATCAAGGTCTTTAACAATGAGTCAACTCTTTGCATGAGGTGACCAAAGTATTGGAGTTTCAGCTTCAGCAACAGTCCTTCCAATGAACACCCAGGACTGATCTCCTTTATGATGGACTGGTTGGATCTCCTTGCAGTCCAAGGGACTCTCAAGAGTCTTCTCCAACACCACAGTTCAAAAGCGTGAATTTTTCGGCGCTCAGCTTTCATCACAGTCCAACTCTCACATTCATACATGACCACTGGAAAAATCATAGCCTTGAGCAGACGGACCTTTGTTGGCAAAATAATGTCTCTGCTTTTTAATATGCTATCTAGGTTGGTCATAACTTTCCTTCCAAGGAGTAAACGTCTTTTAATTTCATGGCTGCCGTCACCATCTGCAGTGATTCTGGAACCCAAAAAAATAAAGTCAGTCACTGTTCCACTGTCTCCCCATCTATTTCCCATGAGGTGATGGGACCAGATGCCACGATCTTAGTTTTCTGAATGTTGAGCTTTAAGCCAACTTTTTCACTCTCTTCTTTCACTTTTATCAAGAGGCTTTTTAGTTCCTCTTCACTTTCTGCCATAAGGGTGGTGTCATCTGCATATCTGAGGTTATGGATATTTCTCCCGGCAAACTTGCTTCCAGCTTGTGCTTCATCTAGCCCAGCATTTCTCATGATGTACTCTGCATATAAGTTAAATAAGCAGGGTGACAATATACAGCCTTGACGTACTCCTTTTCCTATTTGGAACCAGTCTGTTGTTCCATGTCCAGTTCTAACTGTTGCTTCCTGACCTGCATACAGGTTTCTCAAGAGGCAGGTCAGGTGGTATGGTATTTCCATCTCCTTCAGAATTTTCCACAGTTTATTGTGATCCACACAGTCAAAGGCTTTGGCATAGTCAATAAAGCAGAAATAGATGTTTTTCTGGAACTCTCTTGCCTTTTTGATGATCCAGCGGATGTTGGCAATTTGATCTCTGGTTCCTCTGCCTTTTCTAAAACCAGCTTGAACCTCTGGAAGTTCTCGGCTCTTGTATTGCTGAAGCCTGGCTTGGAGAATTTTGATCATTACTTTACTAGCATGTGAGATGAGTGCAACTGTGCAGTAGTTGGAGCATTCTTTGGCATTGCCTTTCTTTGGGGTTGGAATGAAAATGAACCTTTTCCAGTCCTGTGGCCACTGCTGAGTTTTCCAAATGTGCTGGCATATTGAGTGCAGCACTTTCACAGCATCATCTTTCAGGATTTGAAATAGCTCAACTGGAGTTCCATCACCTCCACTAGCTTTGTTTGAAGTGATGCTTTCTAAGGCCCACTTGACTTCACATTCCAGGATGTCTAGCTCTAGGTGAGTGATCACACCATTGTGATTATCTGGGTCGTGAAGATCTTTTTTGTACAGTTCTTCTGTGTATTCTTGTCACCTCTTCTTAATATCCTCTGCTTCTGTTAGGTCCATACCATTTCTGTCCTTTATTGAGCCCATTTTTGCATGAAATGTTCCCTTGGTACCTTTAATTTCTTGAAGAGATCTCTAGTCTTTCCCATTCCGTTGTTTACCTCTATTTCTTTGCATTGATTGCTGAGGAAGGCTTTCTTGTCTCTCCTGCCTATTCTTTGGAACTGTGCATTCAAATGGGAATATCTTTCCTTTTCTCCTTTGCTTTTTGCTTCTCTTCTTTTCACAGCTATTTGTAAGGCCTCCTCAGACAACCATTTTGCCTTTTTGCATTTCTTTTCCATGGGGATGGTCTTGATCCCTGTCTCCTGTACAATGTCATGAACCTCCGTCCATATTTCATGAGGCTTTCTGTCTATCAGATCTAGTTCCTTAAATCTATTTGTCACTTCCACTGTATAGTCATAAGGGATTTGATTTAGGTCATACCTGAATGGTCTAGTGATTTTCCCTACCTTCTTCAGTTTAAGTCTGAATTTGGCAATAAGGAGTTCATGATCTGAGCCACAGTCAGCTCCCAGTCTTGTTTTTGCTGACTGTATAGAGCTTCTCCATCTTTGGCTGCAAAGAATATAGTCAATCTGATTTCGCTGTTGACCATCTGGTGATGTCCATAAGTAGAGTCTTCTCTTGTGTTGGAAGAGGGTGTTTGCTATGATCAGTGCATTCTCTTGGCAAAACTCTATTAGCCTTTGCCCTGCTTCATTCCGTACGCCAAAGCCAAATTTGCCTGTTACTCCAGGTGTTTCTTGACTTCCTACTTTTTCCTTCCAGTCTCCTATAATGAAAAGGACATCTTTTTTGGGTGGTAGTTCTAAAAGGTCTTGTAGTTCTTCATAGAACTGTTCAACTTAGGCTTCTTCAGTGTTACTGGTTGGGGCATAGTCTTGAATTACCATGATATTGAATGGTTTGCCTTAGAAACGAATAGAGATCATTCTGTCGTTTTTGAGATTGCATCCAAGTACTGCATTTCGGACTCTTTTGTTGACTATGATGGCTACTCCATTTCTTCTAAGGGATTCCTGCCCACAGTAGTACATATAATGGTCATCTTAGTTAAATTCACCCATTCCAGTCCATTTTAGTTTGCTGATTCCTAGAATGCCGACATTCACTCTTGCCATCTTCTGTTTGACCACTTCCAATTTGCCTTGATTCATGGACCTAAAATTCCAGGTTCCTATGCAATATTGCCCTTTACAGCATCAGACCTTGCTTCTATCACCAGTCCCATCCACAACTGGGTATTGTTTTTGCTTTGGCTCCATCCCTTCATTCTTTCTGGAGTTATTTCTCTACTGATCTCCAGTAGCATATTGAGCACCTACCGACCTGGGGAGTTCCTCTTTCAGTATCCTATCATTTTGCCTTCTCATACTGTTCATGGGGTTCTCAAGGCAAGAATACTGAAGTGGTTTGCCATTCCCTTCTCCAGTGGACCACATTCTGTCAGACCTCTCCACCATGACCCGACCATCTTGGGTGGCCCCACACAGCATGGCTTAGTTTCATTGAGTTAGACACGACTGTGGTCCTGTGATCAGATTGGCTAATTTTCTGTGATTATGGTTTCAGTGCATCTGCCCTCTGATGCCCTCTCGCAACACCTACCGTCTTACTTGGGTTTCTCTTACCTTGGACGTGGGCTATCTCTTCACAGCTGCTCCAGTAAAGCGCAGCCGCTGCTCCTTACCTTGGAGAGGAGGGGTATCTTCTCACGGCCGCCCCTCCTGACCTTGAACGTGGAGTAGCTCCTCTCGGCCCTCCTGCGCCTGCGCAGCAGCCGCTCCTTGGAGGTGGGGTAGCTCCTCTCGGCGGGGCCCCTGACCTCAGGCCTGGGGAAGCTCCTTTCAGCCGCCGCTCCTGCGCTGTTGCAGCCTGGCGCTCTCGGTCGCTACCCCTGAAGTGTTAATTGATAGGCCTGACTAATTACATTTAGTAAAATAGGCCATCACAGCAGGCACTGGCAGAGAATCTAATCAAGATCATGTGACAAAACAAGAATTGGCAAACAACTTGACTTGCCCAGTGGCTCAGTGGTAAAGAATCCACTTGCAATCCAGGAGACATGGGTTTGATCCCTGGTTCAGGAAGATCCCCTGGAGAAGGAAATGGCAACCCACTCCAGTATTCTTGCCTGAAAAATCTCACAAAGGAGCCTAGAGGGCTGCAGTTCATGGGGGTAACAAAAATGTTTGACAGGACTTCGTGATTAAATGACAACAACGACAACTTACTTTTTTTAAGTCCTAGCTTTTGCCCTTGCTTAAATCACCCCTATCCACTCAGTGAGGATGAGTGAGAAAAGAAATGCTAGTTGAGCCAGAAGAGCACTGATAAGACTAATAGGGTAAAGGTGGCAGAATTTTCCAAATCATGAAGAGCATTAACGAGCTAATTTGTAGAGGAAACTAAAAGAATGTATCTTGTTAGGATTGGCCAAGGACATGATCTAGTTACTACCCAAAAGTAAAGATTATTCATTTTGAAGAAAAGAATCACAGAAAATGACAGGAGGATTTGATGTATTATTAAAGGCTTCAAGTTAAATGGAAGGCATTTATTTGAAATTATAAACTATTATTATTTTTTAAACATGTAAACTAAGAGTATCCAAGAATTTACATTCAAAACCAGTAGTTTCCACTTCCTCCATAACTTTTTCAAGTCTCAAAGGCAACTAGTGATACATTGAAGCTTATCTACTATTAGTTATTCTGATAGTAATGGCCATAATTCAAAAAGGCATGCACATATGCTACTTTGTAATGTATTAGCTTTTTTCCATTATCTTTGACTCCTGCTCTGAAAGATGAAAGTACACCACATCTTTTCTGCCACTTCCCCTATCTCTCCTCATACCCACTTGATCAAAATTTTAGATCACTTTGAGTGCTTCAATTGATTATTTAGTACATGCAGATGATGCACGTTTTCTCTTTCTTGTTTAATCTTCTTTAGACATTCTATTTCTTAATTACTGACTGGGTGTGAATATTAACATCCCTCTAATTGCTCCACATCTCTTCCCCACGCCTCACTCCCTTTTCAACGTTTGCATCTCCTTATATATTATCAAGGTGAGCATTTTTTTACTTTGAAAATAATTATGTATTTAGTCCTTTGTCCACAGATAATTTCTAAAGGTTGAAAACAAGCTTTTACATCAGTCTGACTATATAAATATCTTTCATGGCAAAAATACACAGCAGAAGTAAAATCATTCCAATCTTTACTAGCATCTGTAAGGCCCAATGTCAGGGTAAGAGTAATGTTCAAAGGAATGTTCCTAATATCAAGGACTGATTCTATTTTCTTATACTCTTTTAGTTGTTCCCCATAATGACACATTTTATTTTGTTCCTTACGTAGACCTTGGTTATTACTTATGTTCAGTTTGTTGTTTTTTTTTCTGAATATTCTAATGTTCAGTTCTATGGCAAGAGAATGAAGAGGTAATTCCTTAAATATATCACTTAGTCTATCTTCCAGCAAATTTTTGCATTCAGTTACTTGACTATTGCCTAGTCAATGTCTTTTTTGGATGATCATTCTGGAGCCACTGACAATTTCAGTCCCAGTATGACTTAGCATAGCATAACTACTTTCAATGGTCCAGTGTAGATTGAATATTTGTGCTCCCCCATTCATATACTGAAAGTTTTTCCCCAAAAGTGATAGCAGTTGGAAGTGGGGACTTTGGGAGCTGATTAGATCCAAGCTCATGAACGAGGTCAGTGCCCCTTGTGAAAGAGATCCCAGAGACTTCCCTGGCCCTTTCTGCCATGTGAAGTTACCAATGAAATGATATCCATCAGTAAATCAAGAGTGAGCTGTCACCAGACCTGGAATCTACTGGAATGTTGCTCTTGGATTCCTCAGACTCCAGAACTGTAAGAAACGTGTCTTGTTTGTTTACCACCAGACTCTGGTATTCCATTGTGTCAGCTCAGATGATCTACGACACAAGATCCACTGTAGAGTCATCCTCCCAGGGATGCTTTAATTTCCCTGAGTTCTTTAGTCATCTAGTCATGGCCACTGTTTCTGCCATGCTACAGCCTCTGCTCCTGCTTGTTTTTTTACCTCTGTACTGAGCAGTGTTAGCCCCTCAGTCATGTCCAGTTCTTTGGGACAGCATGGAATATAGCCTGCCAGGCTCCTCTCTCCATGGAATTTTCCAGGCAAGAATACTGGAGTGAGTTGCCATTCCCTTCTCCCGGGCATCTTTCTGGCCCAGGAATTGAACCTGGGTATTCCTCATTGCAGGCAGATTCTTCACCATTTGAGCCACCATGGAAGTCCTCTGTACTGAGCAACTGCCTCTGAAATGATGTATGGAGGATAGTTGTTTAAGATGCTGTCACTTAAGAAAATGTATTCATCTTAAATTTATAATTAGACAGTTTATCTTGGTGTAGAATTTCAGGTTGAATATCATTTTCCCTAAGAAATTTGAGGTTACTCTGCCTTTATCTTCTATAATCCAAACTTGATTTTCAAAAAATGCAGGTCTTATCCTTCCTTCTTTGGAGCTGACCTGTTTTTCCTCCTCTGTCTAGAAGTTTTTGAGAACATCTCCCCTTTTTTCTAGTGCATTGAAATTTCAGAAAGTAAGCCTATACATGGACTTTTAAAATTTTATTCTGCATTATAATTTGTGAACACTTTGATTTAAATCATTTATTGAGTCTAGTAAATTTCCTTTCTCTCCAATTTCTTCTCTTTTTTTACTTTAATCAATTGAAATATAACAAACACATAGAGCAATATATAAACTTACAGACTGTTAAAAGAATGGCCCCAAAGTGAACATATCTGTCATATCTTGACCACCCATCTAAAAAACAGAAAAGATTATAAAAAACAAGATCTTCTTGTGCTGACTTCTAGTTATGCTTCCCATTCTGTACAATGTAACTCTTATTGCAATTGCTAAATATGTAAACACATTTTACCTATTTGTTTTTAACCTTTATGAAGGGAGTCATATAATACATATACTGATGTTTCTGGATTCTTTTATCCAGTATTAGCTTTATGAGATCAATATTTGAAGATAGCGGTGGTTCCTTTGCAGATTGTTTTATTTTAGCCATACTGACACCTATTAGAATATCTCATTGTCATGTTAATTTGCATTTCCCATTATTAATGCTTGATTAGATTTTCAAGCTTTTTGTGTACTTGGATGCCAGTTTTTGATGATTCCTTCCTCAAGTATTTTGTCAGTATTCTCCTAGGCTGTCTGCCTTTTTCATACTGATACATTGCAACTTCTTGTATATATTAGTTGCAAATATTTTCTTCTCAGCAGATTTTTCTTTTTCTACTTCCTTAATGGGACCACCTCACAAACAATTCTTTAATTTTAATATTATCCAACCTACTGTCTTACCTTAGATTCAAGAGCTTTTGTGTCCTGTTTACCTAGCCCACATTTGTGAAGATACTTTTTACTGTATTTTAAAAGCTTTAATATTATACCTTTTATATTTTAGATTTACAGTCAACAGGAAATAGATTTTTGTGTACGGTGTGAGATGTCAAGTTCCATTTCTTTCATGAGAAGATCCAATTCATCCAGAACCTTTTATTGAAAAGAACATCCTGTCTGTAATATTTTGCAATATAATGCTTGTCACAAATCATGTATCCACGTGTGGGGTCTCTTGTGTTCCATTGTTCTCTTTGCTATCCTTTGTACCAGTTTCATCCTATATTAACTTAAGTAGCTTTAAAATCTTTCTCTATTTCTGAAGGACTAAATCTTTATACCGTGTGATTTTTCAAGAGTTGTCTCAGATGTACTTTTCCCTTTGCATTTTGATGAACATGATTAGAATGATTTGTAAAAATCCATTATATAACCTATTGGGATTTTAAATAAAATTGCATTAAGGCCATAAATTAATTTGGAGAGATTTGTTCTCTTTACAATTTTGAATCTTTCAATATTTAAACATGGTGTATTCCTCCACTGAGTCAGGTCCTCCTTAAAGCTACTAATAACATTGTATGGCTTTTGTAAATGATTTCCAAATATTTCCTTAGATTTATTCTTAACACATATGATGACTTTCCATGATAGAGTAAATATACTTAAATTTTATTTCTTAGGTTCCAGCTTCAAGAATAACAGGGATCTGCTTTACCATTCCCGATGTTAACACCTAGGGAATTGGACAAAATATCTGTAAAAAGGATTTCAGACATGAGCAGAGCAGGACTGGGGTCCCTTAGAGAAGGAACACACTGAAGTGAGCCCTACAACTCCCTCAGCTTAGAGACAATAGTTGAGACAAAGCAGGGATGCAGTACCCCACCAGAGTCTTGTGATGTTGCTGAGTTAAGGAGGTTGAGATGGCAATTTAAGGAGGCCAAGGTACTAGCTAAAATTTATAAGGCATAATACTAGGGAGAAGGGAACGATTTAGAGATTCCAGAGATTTACACAAAGAACCCCTTGTATTATTGATAAAGTCCTTATCTAGGTATGCATAACAAGAAATTACCTGGTGGCTTAGATGGTAAGCCACCCCTTGTATTATTGATTAAGCCCTTATCTGGGCATACATAATAAGAAATTACCTGGTGGCTTAGACAGATAGAGTCAAGTGATTAGGTCTGATAGACAGAGTGCCTGAAGAACTATGGATGGAGGTTCGTGACATTGTACAGGAGGCAGGGATCAAGACCATTCCCAAGAAAAAGAAAGGCAAAACGGTTGTCTGAGGAGGCCTTACAAATAGCTGAGAAAAGAAGAGAAGCTAAAGGCAAAGGAGAAAAAGAAAGATATACCCATCTGAATGCAGAGCTCCAAAGAATAGCAAGGAGAGATAAGAAAGCCTTCCTCAGTGATCAGTGCAAAGAAATAGAGGAAAACCATAGAATGGGAAAGACTAGAGATCTCTTCAAGAAAATTAGAGATACCAAGGGAACATTTCATGCAAAGTTTGGCACAATAAAGGACAGAAATGATATGGACCTAACAGAAGCAGAAGATATTAAGAAGAAGTGGCAAGAATACACAGAAAAACTATTCAGTATTCTTGCCTGGAGAATTCCATGGACAAAGGAGCCTTGCAGGCTAGCCCATAGGGTTGCATAGAGTCGGACATGACTGAGCAACGAACACTTTATTTCTTAGAGAAATAACCATTGGAAGTAGGGCCATCTGTGAAGTTCACTGTAGGAATGAAGTTATTTGTGTCCTACAGGTAGACTGGAAAGACTTCATAAGCCATAATATACTGAGTAGAATTCTAAAAAGGGTGTCATCTTAGTAGGAATCTCAATTAGCCCTACAGTAAAAGAAGTAAACTGAAAAATATTCATCCCTTGCTCTTGCTAATGTTCATAAATATGGAAAAGATAAAAAAGACTTATGAAGAAACAAACATAGATCATCATTTCTGAAAGTTGAAGAGCTGACTCATTTGAAAAGACCCTGATGCTGGGAAAGATTGAGGGCAGGAGGAGAAGGGGATGACAGAGGATAGATGGTTGGATGGCATCACTGACTCAATGGACATGAGTTTGGGTAAACTCTGGGGGTTAGTGATGGACGGGGAGGCCTGGCATGCTGCAGTTCATGGGGTCGCAAAGAGTCGGACACGACTGAGCGACTGAACTGAAGAAGGTACCTGCTGAATAGTCTGATATTCAGATATTCTTCCCCTTACGATCAGATTACGCCCCAGTAAAGTTGAAATTATCAAGTCAAAAATGCATTTAATACAACTAACCTACCAGTTTAGCTTAGCCTAGCCTACCTTAAACATGGTCAGTTACTCATATTGGCCTTGTTGTTTAATCACTCAGTAGTGTCCAACTCTTTTGCAACTCCATGGGCTAGAGCCCACCAAATTCCTCTGTACATGGGATTTCCCAGGCAAGAATACTGGAGTGGCTTGCCATTTCCTCCTCCAGAGGATACTCCTGACCCAGGGATCAAACCCACGTCTCCTGTGTTGTTAAGTGGATTCTTTACCCCTGATTTATCTGGGGCATTAGTCTACAGATTGGCAAAATCATCTACCACAAAGCCTATTTTATAATAAAGTGTTGAATCTCACAAGTAGTTTAATGAATTCTGTACTGGAAGTGATAAACAGGATGGATGTCTGGGTGTGGAACAGTTGTGAGTTTATTAGCCATGTACTGCTCAGTGATCCCATGGCTGACTGGGAGCTATGCTCCGCCCTCTGCCCAGCATCATGTGAGAATCATACTGCATATTGCCGGCCCAAGAGAAAAATCAAAATTCAAAGTACAGTTCCTACTGAATGCACAATGTTTTCACACCATCTTAAAGTCCCAAATTCCAAAGAAAGGCAATGCCAAAGAATGCTCAAACTACAGCACAATTGCACTCATCTCACATGCTAGTAAAGTAATGCTCAAAATTCTCCAAGCCAGGATTCAGCAATACGTGAACTGTGAGCTTCCAGATGTTCAATCTGGTTTTAGAAAAGACAGAGGAACTAGAGATCAAATTGACAACATCTGCTGGATCATTGAAAAGCAAGAGAGTTCCAAAAAAACATCTATTTCTGCTTTATTGACTACACCAAAGCCTTCGACTGTGTGGATACAATAAACTGTGGAAAATTCTGAAAGAGATGGGAATACCAGGTCACCTGATCTGCCTCTTGAGAAACCTGTATGCAGGTCAGGAAACAACAGTTACAACTGGACATGGAACAACAGACTGGTTCCAAATAGGAAAAGGAGTACGTCAAGGCTGTATATTGTCACCCTGCTTATTTAACTTATATGCAGAGTACATGATGAGAAAAGCTGGACTGGAGGAAGCACAAGCTGGAATCAAGACTGCCAGGAGAAATACCAATAACCTCAGATATGCAGATGACACCACCCTTATGGCTGAAAGTGAAGAGGAACTAAAAAGCCTCTTGATGAAAGTGAAAGAGGCGAGTGAAAAAGTTGGCTTAAAGCTCAACATTCAGAAAGCTAAGATTATGGCATTCAGTCCCATCACTTCATGGGAAATAGATGGAGAGACAGTAGAAACAGTGGCTTTATTTTTCTGGGCTCCAAAATCACTGCAGATGGTGACTGCAGCCATGAAAATAAAAGATGTTTAATCCTTGAAAGGAAAGTTATGACCAACCTAGATAGCATATTAAAAAGCAGAGACATTACTTTGCCAACAAAGGTCTGTCTAGTCAAGGCTATGGTTTTTCCAGTGGTCATGTATGGATGTGACAGTTGGACTATAAAGAAAGCTGAGCGCTGAGGAATTGACACTTTTGAACTGTGGTGTTGGAGAAGACTCTTGAGAGTCCCTTCGACTGCAAGGAGATCCAACCAGTCAGTCCATCCTAAAGGAGATGAGTACTGGGTGTTCATTGGAAGGACTGATGTTGAAGCTGAAACTCCAATACTTTGGCCACCTGATGCGAAGAGCTGACTCATTTGAAAAGACCGTGATGCTGGGAAAGATTGAAATGGGCAGGAGGAGAAGGGGACGACAAAGGATGAGATGGTTGGTTGGCATCACCGACTCAATAGACATGGGTTTGGGTGGACGCCGGGAGTTGGTGATGGACAGGGATGCCTGGCGTGCTGCAGTTCATGGGGTCACAAAGAGTCAGACACGACTGAGAGACTGAACTGAACTGAACTGAAAGTCATAAAATCCTAAATTGAATCGTCCTAAATCAGGGATGTCTGGACTCGCATTTTGAATGAGGAATGAAAGTCTCTGAGATGAAAAGTGACTTGCTTGTGATCATAAGGTGCACAGAGGAAAAAAATACAAAGGGTGATTGAAAAGTATATTTAAAAATAAAATACATTGTATCAAACTCTGTTTTTCAAAACCGTGTTAATTTCTGTTTGTAATATTAGTAAAACAGCAATAAGTTATCTTCAATAGCTAATCAAAACAAACAAACAAACAAAAAAACCATAGAATAAAATACAAATGCAGTCACAAGGGAAAATTGAAACTTTTAAATTATCTTGTGGATCATGTGGACCAAGATACTGCCAAAAAAGAATATAGTGATAAAATGTTTATAATGCAATACATTTTATAAAAGAATAAATGTCATAAAATCTTGTGTTTTAACTGAAACTATTTTAAAACTTATTCTAATTCAAAATACTTTTGACTTCAAGTAACTTAAATTATCAAAAATGTTTTATAATATACATCTTTCAAGTTATGGAATTATTTCAAACTTACACACCCTTGTGCTTAATTTCTGGCTAAGTCATGACCTCAATTATAAATTTCCAAATGTTTATTAAAGAACATTAACTAGGAGCTCTAGGGCCATTGCCAATCATATCTGATGGCAGCTGTTTCTCAGCTACGTAATAAACACACAGTAACTGGAGAACTGACATTCTAATCTATACAGTCAACACTATAATCACTACAAACCTGAATAGGGAATGAAAGAGATTTTTTGCTTTTTAAAGCTTCCACTCTACAATACCCCATCCTTAAACTCACATCTTAAAAGCAGCATAAAGATCAGCAAGTGCAGATACATTTCTTTGGATTCTTCCAAATATCCTTCCCTGACATAGCTTCCAAATATATGTTGGATTTATTCCAGCTTGTCACCTAGTCTGACTTTTGATTTGCGCCTCAAAGTATTTTGCACTTGAGATTTTAAAGTGTTCTTTGCTTTCTTCAACTCTGACTCTTGGAGACAAACTCAACACAAGGTTCTGTCTACTGTTAAATATATAGTATTCATCCTAAAAAACATTTTTTAGACTCAAAAACTGTTTGGTTATACCCTGTATACCATTTGTAACCATCTTTAATTACTGATATATTGTGAATATTGTGTATGTCAATATATTTATTATTATAATACACATCAGGAACACTGTGTGCTTCACACATATAACCTAATTCAATCCTCACACTTCTTCCTACTTCACTGAGAAAATTGAAATCTTCAGCAGAGAACTTTACAGGTTTCTATCAACAAAATGGCCCCATCCATCTACCAGCATTTAGCCCTCATTGTTTCCTATCTGTTGCCACAGATGATCATAGCAAACTTCTATCTAAACTCAGTCCCTCTACACAAGTACTAGGTCCTGTTATGCCATCACCTCAACAATGCTCTTCTCTTGTTTCTAAATCAAACATACACTTGAGTATTTTTTACTTTCTACTGGATTATTCTTGTTGAATTGTCTATTTGGCCCATTAGCTTGATCAGGACCCTACTTCCCCTGCCTGCCTCTTCATTTCTTTCTTCTCTTTGCAGAAAAACTCATCAAAAGTTGTGTTGTTTTAATTCCTCTCTTCCCAGGCTCTCTTAACTCACCTCAGTTAAGCCAGGAAGCCACCAAACCCACTCTCATCCAAAGATGCCAAAGATCACTTGTTACTAATCTGATTTTCAATCCTCTTCTTACTTGATACAGAAGAATAGTCCCTTAGATCCAGTTGACATTTCCCTCCTTCCTTCTCTCTTTTCCCCCTACACTTACCTCCTTTCTTAATTTATCTTTCAGGACATCACAATTTTCTGAGTTTCTTTCTACCTTATTGGCTGGTTCTCTGCAGTCTCCTTTACTGGGTTCGTCTTTTATCCTCTGGCATTTAATTCTAATACCTCAAAACTCAGTCCTTGTTTTCTTACATTTGTACTCTCTCTCTCAGGGACTGTATTAATTTCCATTGTTCCAGATACTCCCCCAAATTTATTTCTAAATTTTCTGTGATCTCCAGATTAAATACATAATTGATGACTAAAAATTTCAGTTGGGTGCCCAATAAACATCTCAGATTCAGCAGGTTTGAAACTGATTATCTTTGCTTGCTTTCTCCCATCACACCCACCCATTCCTTCCATCTTTCTTCCCTGTCTCAGTTGATGGCAAATCCACTTTCCAGTGGCATCGATCAAAAAACACTGGAGTGGGACTTCTCTGGCAGTCCAGTGGTTAAGTCTCTGCCTTTCAATGCAGGGAGTGTGAGTCTAATCTCTGCTTGGGGAGCTAAGATCACAAACACTTCATGGCAAAAAAAAATAAATAAATAAAAAATAAAAGAGAAGCAATACTGTAACAAATTCAATAAAGACTTTCGACACAGTCCACATAAAAAAAATAGTGAAGTCATCCTTCAACTCTTGTTTTTCTCTCATGTAAATTCAATATGTCGTCAAATTCTTTTGTCTTTTAAAACATACCCATAATACAAAATCTTTTCATCATCACCATTGCTACCTTCCTGCCTGGGTCAGAGTCTGTCCCCATTTCTAACCTGAATTGCTATAAAAAATAAAAAAATAAAAATACCTGCTCTGTCTTTGTCCTATATAATCTACTTCCATGCCATTAGCCAGACTAATTTCATTTTCTTAAAGCTCCATTGAGATATACTTTATATAAAAAAATACCTGTATTCAATATAATGAGTTTGGACATATACACACACTGCTGAAAGCATCACCATGCTCAAAGTGTTAGGAAAGTAAAATGTTACAGCTGCTATGGAACATAGTATGGAGGTTCTTCCCCACCTTCCACATTAAAACTAGAACTATCATAGGATCTAGCAATCCCACTCCTGTCAGCATGTCTAAAAGAATAGGCATCAGGATTTGAAGCATTATCTGCACTCACATGGTCATCCATGGCATCACTAATCCTAATAGCCAAGGTATGGAGACAATCCAAATGTCCACCAACAGATGAATGGATAAACATGTGGTTCACCTCAGTTCAGTTCAGTCACTCAGTCATGTCTGACGCTTTGTGACCCCATGGATTGCAGCAAGCCAGACCTCACTGTCCATCACCAGCTCCCAGAGTTTACCCAAACTCATGTCCATTGAGTCAGTGATGCCATCCAACCATCTCATCCTCTGTCATCCCCTTCTACTCCCACCTTCAATCAGGGTCATTTCAAATGAGTCAGTTCTTTGCATCAGGTGGCCAAAGTATTGGAGTTTCAGCTTCAGCATCAGTCCTTCCAATGGACACTCAGGGCTGATTTCCTTTAGGATGGACTGATTGGATCTCCTGGCAGTCTGAGGGACTCTCAAGAGTCTTCTACAACACCAAAGTTCCAATGCATCAATTCTTCGGTGCTCAGCTTTCTTTATAGTCCAACTCTCACACCCATACATGACTACTTGAAAAACCATAGCCTTGGCTAGGTGGACCTTTGTTGGCAAAATAATGTCTCTGCTTTTTAATATGCATCTAGGTTGGTCGTAACTTTCCTTATAAGGAGTAAGAGTCTTTTAATTTCATGGCTGCAGTGACCATCTGCAGTGATTTTGGAGCCCAAGAAAATAAAGTCTGCCACCATTTCCACTGTTTCCCCATCTATTTGCCATGAAGTGATGGGACCAGATGCCATGATCTTAGTTTTCTGAATGTTGAGCTTTAAGCCAACTTTTTCACTCTCTTCTTTCATTTTCACCAAAAAGCTCTTTATTCTTCTTCACTTTCTGCCATAAGGGTGGTGTCATCTGCATATCTGAGGTTATGGATATTTCTCCCAGTAATCCTGATTCTAGCTTGTGCTTCATCCAGCCCAGCATTTCTCAAGATGTACTCTGCATATAAGTTAAATAAGCAGGGTGACAATATACAGCCTTGACATACTCCTTTTCCTATTTGGAACCAGTCTGTTGTTCCATGTCCAGTTCTAAGTTGTTGCTTGCTGACCTGCATACAGGTTTCTCAAGAGACAGGTCAAGTGATCTGGTATTCCCATCTCTTTCAGAATTTTCCACAGTTTATTGTGATCCACACAGTCAAAGACTTTGGCATAGTCAATAAAGCAGAAATAGATGTTTTTCTGGAACTCTTTTGCTTTTTCGATGATCCAGCGGATGTTGACAATTTGATCTCTGGTTCTTCTGTCTTTTCTAAAACCAGCTTGAACATCTGGAAGTTCACTGTTCACATATTGCTAAAGCCTGGCTTGGAGAATTTTAAGCATTACTTTACTAGCGTGTGAGATGAGGGCAATTGTGTGGTAGTTTGAGCATTCTTTGGCATTGCCTTTCTTTGGGATTGGAATGAAAACTGACTTTCTCCAGTCCTGTGGCCACTGCTGAGTTTTCCAAACTTGCTGGCATATTGAGTGCAGCACTTTCACAGCATCATCTTTTAGGATTTGAAATAGCTCAACTGGAATTCCATCACCTCCACTAGTTTTGTTCATAGTGGTGCTTCCTAAGGACCACTTGACTTCACATTCCTGGATGTCTGGCTCTAGGTGAGTGATCACACCATCGTGATCATCTGGTTCAAGAAGACCTTTTTATACAATTATTCAATGTTAAATGTGATGGAAATTCTGCCATTTGCAAGGACATGGGTGGACCTGGGAGACATTAAGTGAAATAAGTCTAGACAAACACTATATCATGTATTTAAAATAATCAAACTAAGGAATAATCCTTTTAAAACCCAAGTTGAATTATATCTTTCCTCTGTGTGAAAACATGGACTGTGTTTGTCTCATTGTGATGGTCACAGTTCTCCACAAGGCCAGGAAGGCCCATCATTATTCAGGCCCTTGACTGTCTCCCCAAGACTTCTCTCCACCTATTATGCTCCAATCATGTGGAACACCCTCCTTTTCCTACATCATGTCACACATGATCTGATTATAAGGTCTTTGTCTGCTATTCCCTCTACATAGGACACTCCCTCCACAGATATCTGCTAGGATAAATCTCTTACCTTTGATCTTTGCTTAAATTTCACCTTTTCAATCATGTTTACCCAGACCACACTTAAAAATTCTGCAAATAAGCACCCATTCCTATTCCAGCACCCATGATTCCTGTGTACTTAACATCTAAAATAGTCAATAATTTACTTATTTGTAAGTGTGCTTCTTGTTTGACTCCTCTCCAAAAATAAGTTTTACAATTGGTGTGTTCTGTGATCTCTTACATTCACTGATATAGCCCATATGCTTAATTCATATTTTATAACAAAATAGACATGACATAAGTATTGGACAAATGATTGAATATTAATAATGGACATCGATATAGCTTTTCATTTATGAAATCTATGTTCTATTTTCTTTGTCATATTTTTTCATTTACTGCTAATTTTTATTTTAAATGATCTTATTTTCTTAGAATATTATTTTACACATTAATCAAGTTCTATCTGGAGTTTATTGTGATGTAAAAAAATTGAGTAAGATCTTTTATAATAGGTAGCCAACTGTTTTAATACCATTTGTTAACTCTTTCCCATCCTGGAATCTAAGGGAAGAAAGTATTAGGAGAAAGCAAAATCAACTGGGCCTAAAGCTATAGGATGAGTAAGTGATGGCTGAGAACAGCTGGGTTTAGTCAACTTGTTATACATATATACATGTATATATGCATTGTACTTATTTCTGGAATTTTTATAGTATTCACTTATCTTGTGCAGTCTATTCCCAATAGAAGCTTGAGTGACTCTTTTAAAACATGATGTTGTTTCTTTGCTCAAAACCTGCCTTTCTTTCATAGTAAAAGCCACATCTATGTCTGTCCTTTTGCTGGTAATTTATCTTTAAAATGGTTCATTTTATGATAAATTTTTATATAAATCTTCTCAAAGCATATTATTTCTTTTGCACATAGTTTCAAAGATGACTTTGTCAACCTACTCTTAAATTTTAACTAACGTATATCAGTGAATTTTTCATGAGGTCTAAGGAAAGCCTAAAGGATGAGCTGGCTTGAACAGAATATGCTGACACCTAGTGGGTTAGGTTGGTTGATGGATCACAGGTCACCATCACCCACTTTTCATCAGATCAGTGGCTATGACTGGGCCACACCTACACATAACATGAAAATTCCACTCATCTGGAAAGAAGAAAATAAGAAAGTGAAGCCTGAGCTAATATAGTATGTGACTCCCAGGAGAAGGCAGGCCTGTTGTGTGTAGTGATTCCATGTCCCTTTCTTCTAAACAGAGTGTGACCTACACCTCTGGCCCCAACTCACTGCCTCATGCCCAGCTCAGCTTGGCTTATTCCTATAGGGATAGATTTAGGAGAAACTGATAATGAATCCTGTGAAGCAAGCTACCTTGGCATCACGGATCATAGAAACTCAATATTTACGATTTTAGGTATCTTCCACATCAGTGGTCAGTAAGCATCTTTTTTTTTTTTAAACCAGGCTTTACAGACCTCATATAGTCTCTCTTGACTCTCTGCCCCTATCCTCCTCCTCCTCTTTCTTCAGCTCCACCTTTTTCCCCTTTTTTTTTCACTCTTTAAAAGTGTAAAAACCCACAGGCCTTACAAAAAATAGGCCAAAGCTGGGTTTGGTCCACAGAGGCCATCAACACCTGATAGAAAAGGAGCTGTCTTATTAAAATTTTCATCAAGATTTTTTTCCACTATTACTGTATCTGGAGAGTACCTTAAACATGTAACATATTTCAACTGACTCTCAAGAAATAAATTCTTTACTCTCTTAAAGAGTCTTCAGATTCCCGGGTATGTCAGCCATGGAGGCACACCGCTCAGATCTCACTCCGCGGGGAGCAAGATTAACTGACAGTCTAGCAGGAACTCCCCATAGTCACTGGTGCCTTTGTGCTGACGCCCTACCTCCCCCAGGCCACGCTCAGCCACTGAATGAGCATGGTAGAGATACTAAGAAAGCCCACACCTACAAGACTTGGAATTGCTATGATGGGTGACATGGGGTCAAGGAGACCCCATTAGCCTGGCTTACCCTTTCTTAGAAAAATATACAGTAGTCTGTCTCCACCCACCCAATCCTTCTTTCTGACCCACTTCATTTTTGCAGGCTTCAGACTTGCACTGTAGTTCAAACACTCTCTCTCTGCCTCCTCTTATGTCCCACAGGTTTTTCTCCCGTAAACTATCTTAGATATCTAATCCCACTTGGTGTTTATCTCTCAGAGGACCCAGCCTAACACCAAGTGTTTTCATCTCTGAGAAACAAATAGCCTTCATGCTGTTTCTCATCTTCACCAGGTTAAAAGATATTAGCTGGCTAGGGCTGCTATAACAAAGCACCACAAACTGGGGAGCTTAAACTACACACATGTTTTATGCCGCAGCTCTAGAGACTAAAAGTGCAAGATCAAGTTGTCTGCAGAGTTGGTTCCTTTAGAGGAATTTTGGTAAAAATCACTTCCATGTGTCTCTTTATTTTTTGGTGAGTTACTGGCAATTTGGGGTTTTCCTTCCTTTGTCTTCATGCCATCTTCGCTCTGTTCGTGTCTCTCTCTTCACACTGCACTCTTTTTATAAAGACACCTGTCTTATTGAATTAGAGGCCCACCCTACTCCAGTCCCTGATGGCTCAGAAGCTAAAGTATCCCACCCGCAATGCAGGAGACACAGGAGACGCAGGTTCAATTCCTGGGTAGGGAAGATCCCCTGGAGAAGGAAATGGCAACCCACTCCATATTCTTGCCTGCAAAATCCCATTGATAGAGGAGCCTGGCAGTCTATAGTCCAATGGGTCACAAAGAGTCCAACACAACTGAAGTGACTTAAGCACGCACCTATTCCAGTATGACTTGAATCTTACTTACATCCTCAGTGACACTATTTCCAAATAAGGTTACATCCTGAGATAATGATAGTTAGGATTTCAACATATACATTTTATGGGGACACAATTCAACCCAAAACACCAAACGTGATACCTAGCTTCCTCCTAAGGGACCATGAACAAAACAAACAAAAAATTACCTCTCATAAAGTGATAGTGAAGATTTGAGGGTGATATAGTTAGAATCATAATGTTCATCACAAAGCAAAAATGTAAAAATACTTGCTTGATGCTCTTATAAGACATTTCAGCCAATCACCCCAAAGAATAGATTTCCTCAGTAAACAATTCCCTATATATTACCTGCCTCCCAAGATTTTACTAATCTATCTCCCCTTCCCATTTTTCTCTCCTCTTACATCTCTTCTCTCCTCCTTTCCCTGAAGAAGGGAAACAAATCTTTCTCATTTTCTCATTAATATCTAATCACTGTTGCTCAGGAGTAAAAATGGGGCAATTGCAATAAGCAAGACTTGTCTCTTTGGATGCAAAATGCACCTTGAAATAATATTTTACCCTCCTTCAGGCAGAAGACAAGCAATATAAAATGTTATCACAGGAGCTTATGGAGTATACAACACAAATTTATTGCTTCATAAGACCGATGGTCTAGAATACAGTGAGCCACAAATGGAATATGGCACATTTTATAGGAAGGCAATTTTTCTTAAAAACATTTTTATCATAAAAGTTTCTCCCCTTTAGAAAAATATTAGTATTGATAGTTGATAATAAGTTTTAATGCCAGGTGAAATGAAAATAAATTGTAATTATCCTCCCATAAATTCTCACATTTCATAACTGTTTAACCCTCTCTCTGAGTGGCAGTGGCTTCAGTTCTGTACATAAGGGATTATTCTAAACAGCACAGAATAATCAATCAGCTGGCAAACACTCATCTCAAGCAGATCTGTTGTGCTCTTGGAAACCAAAATTAGCAAGTTAATGCAAACTAACAATTCCAGTTGATAACATCCCTTAGGGATTATGTGAATTTCATCCATCTTCCTCTGAGATTTTATTCCCTATGTGAACACTAATTTGGATAATTAGAGTCTTTGAAAGAGAAAGAAATCATGACATTTAAGCATGGCAAAAAGAGGACTGTGTTGCTTCTATTCGACCCTTGCATGACTCAGGACTAAGTGTTGGTCATATCAAATTCAAACAGACACAAACTTTACCCAGCAGCTTGCCCCTATTAGAATTGCTATATCACTGTAACAAGGGATCATATAGCCACACTTGATATCAATACCAGTTTACAAACCATATCAAAGGATAATAGTTTCCCAAGCATATTATTGCTTCCCTCATTGGAATTGGAACTAGATGTTAATTTAATACATTGTCATTGCATTTCCTAATCCATGTAAGGCTAGCTTGCTTACTTCTGAATTATGCAGTTTAGAAATCCAAGAGTTATATCTAACTCTTCACTTTCCTTCACACCTAACCTCATCTTTAACTCTGTCTTTTCTGAGACTTCATCATGATTGCTTTGATTTTCACTACTTTTGCTACTGCCCATCTACTCTTCCTGTAGCTGGAATTCTAAAATGATATTATGGCTATAAAGAAACTTATATGCATTATACTCTTGCTGAAAGTGCACACTTTGCTCTGTGCTTCACATAAGGAATTAATGCAATCTCCACACTTCCACACATCAGCATGAGAATATTCCGAATTGTAGACTTTTTAAAAGAACCAGTTTCTCCTTTTACTCCATATTCTTTCAAATAATGTCCAAATTATTAGCTTGCCCTTTGAAATAAAATCAAAAACTTTTCTGTATTTGCTGATTCCACTGCATTTTCCAATTCGCTGTAGTTTTTAAGGATATAGGATCTACACTATAGGATATGCAAGATGTATATGCATATATCTAGACTAAAAATAACACAAGGCCCACCACCCAGGTTAGTCCATAGTTTCAAGGAAATATCTGAAGTCCCCTGTAAGTTCTTTCACAATTATATTCCCAGCTATCTTCCTGGAAGTAAAATTCCATCCTTGGGCTTTCTATTTGTGGCAGTGGTACCCTGGTTTATTTCAGATCACCTCTCCTAGTGACAGAAAGAAAATCATGTAAATTGGAAAAAATATTTTAGAGGAATCTATTTGATGGAGTTAAAATGCTAACAAGACAGAGTGCTCTTGAAGATAAGTGAGCCTAATGTTCTAGGCTTTTCTCTTAGGCATTAATCAGAAGCCAGGAGGCTGAGAAGCCAGAAAGAATATGGTAAGTGGGACATGTAGCAGCACAGAAAATCTTTTAAGCATCTTACAGGAATGCGGAACAACACTGGACTGCAGGCATGCCAAGAGAAGAGGGCTTGGTAAAACTTTGGGATTTTAGTTGTGAATGCCAGGAAAAGAATGAACAATATATAGATAAACCTGTTTGAATCAACTTAAATTCTACTTGGATTAAGGAGATTTGCCCTTCCACTAACTGCCTGCTAAAAGCAAAGAATTCTCTCTAGGAAAGATGTCTCAGAGCCTCAAAATGTCCCTCTAATATTTCATACACGTCCAGAATTCAATCAAAATTCACCAGAAATAACTGCAGATAAAAATGAATAACATAAAAACAAAGTGAAAAACACAACAAAAATACATACATGACAGGCTTACCTTGAAAACAGTGTTCCATTTTGTTTTTTGGTTCTTTGTTTTGACCTTCAAAATTTTCCTTTATATACTTAGTTCAACCATGTTTGTGTGTGTGTGTGTGTTTTGAAAAATGGGTTTCTTTTTTTAATGTTTAAAAAGTTGGAAATTTTGTTAAGTATTTTGGGTATTTTAGTAGGAAACATTTTTATAATATTGCACTGGGACTTTTGGTAGGAAAGATTTTTAGCCTACCAAATTATCACTCTTCTACTCAAACTGTCTATATTGCTCTAATCAAGAGCTCCAGGTCACTGAAGTTCTGAGTTTTCATCTTACTTGAATTGTTAGTAACATATGACATAGTTGATCACTTCTCTCTTCTTAATGCACTTTCTCTACATTTCTTCTGATACTCTCTATCTCTTGATTGTGTTTTCCTTCCTCACTGGCCATACGTCCTCGGGTGCTAATATTGAACACTCTCATGTTCTCAGTCATTGGAAGGACTGATGCTGAAGCTGAAACTCCAATACTTTGGCCACCTGATGTGAAGAACTGACTCACTGGAAAAGACCCTGATGCTGGGAAAGACTGAAGGCAAGAGAAGAAGGGGGCTACCGAGGATGAGATGGTTGGATGGCATCACAGACTCAGTGGACATGAGGTTAAGCAAGCTCTGGGAGTTGGTGATGGACAGGGTGGCCTGGCATGCTACAACATGGGGTTGCAAAGAGTCGGACACGACTGAGCTACTGAACTGAACTGAACCACTTGTACCACTGTGCAACAATGGCCTTCATTCAAGCCATCACTCTCATTCACACAGATTCTTCCAATAGTCTCATTGCACTTTCTTTTACTTATATAATGCTCATTTATTCTCCATAAACCAGTCAGAGTAATCCTACCAACATGGAGGAAAGAACTTATCCCAGCTATATACAATACCTCCAATGTGTTTTTTGATTACCCAGAATTAAATCCAAGCTCTTCGCATGGTCAACAGGCTTCATTGCATTTGGTCCCTGTCCACTCCTCTGACCTCATCCCCTCCACTCTATCCCTGTTTATTGTGTTTTAGCTACACTGGCCTCTTAGCTCTTCTGTGAATATGCCAAACAAACTCCCACCTCAGGTAGTTTTCTTCCTGGACTTTCAACAATACAAAGCCAAATGAGAACCTAAAGGCAGTTTTATCCTCATTGAGTTCTACCTTAACTACTTCACTAAAAAAAGTGGCCTCCAAGGACTTTCCTGGTAGTCCAGTGTCTAAGACTCTGCACTCCCAGTGCAGGGAACCCAGGTTCAATCCCTGGTGGGGAAACTAGATTGCACATGGTGCAACTAAATATCCTGCTTGCCCCAACCAAAATAGAAGATCCCGCGTGCCACAACTAAGACCTGGTGCAGCCAAACAAGCAAATAAAAATAAATAAATATTTAAACAAATAGAATAGTGACCTCCATCACTCTCTATCCCCTAACTCTACTTGAGTTCAATTCATACTCTGGTGCTAAAGAATCTGCCTTCCACGCTAGAGACCAGGGTTCAATCCTTGGGTCAGGAAGACCCCCTAGAGAAGGGAATGGCAACCCACTCCAGTATTCTTGTCTGGAGAATTCCATGGACAGAGGAGCCTGGCAGACTATAGTCCATGGGGTCACAAACAGTCAGACATGACTGAGTGACTAACACACACATCTCCACATTTCATGCTGTATATACATTTATTTATTTCTTTAAGTACTTCCTCTCCTCAAAAATTTAATCTTAAAAAAAAAATTAATCTTGATGGAAACTTGGAGCTTTTTTTTGTTGTTGTTCACTGATATAGCATCAGCTCTGGAACAGAGCCTGGACAGGGTTAACGTTCAGAAAACAAAACATAATTTACTTGGTTCCATCTCATTGTATAGAAAAAGAGTTGAAGGCTAAGATAGTTCTTTGCGTATTCCAATATCATAGAGACAGTAGGTAGAATAGCTGAAAATTAAACCCTGGCCAATTTGAATGCAGTAAAGAAATGAAACAAAATTTTTTAAAATGGTATTTCCCACTACCGTTTGCTGTACTCATAAAAATTTCTTCGTGAGGTATCATGACTTCACAGCCTGACCCCATCTATCTCTTATGCCTCATCTCACCTTATGAGTCACTTTCTTACAGAAGGCCCATCTAACCTCCAGCTTGGTTGTTTAGCCGCCTTTCTCTGAAGAGGTTTTGCCCTTTCGCAGCTCCGTGCTATGCCTCCTAGTTCCCCCTTAGCCTGGAATGACCTCTTTCCCTGTTTCTGATTAATGAAATCTTTCTTTTTCTTTGACTTAGGTCAAATGTCATGTATACAAATAAGTCAGCTGCACCCTTCTCAGTAAAAATTAATCTCTTTCTGCCCAGACCCTGCCAAGGCACTTGTTTTTTATTGAATTTTTGGCACTTTATACTCTGTGCCTTATATTAAATGTAATGATGTTCCTGCCCACTCAGGAGAAACTAAGCTTCATGAGGACAGTGGTCTCTTTCTAATCACATTTACATTCTTCCTTTAGGCTTAACAGTATTCCATATACACTATCAGTATTCAATTAAATATTGCAGAAGTTCTTTTAACTACCGTCATAGCCAGTTGAACTGGTAAGAAAAATATCCAGTTATTTTCATTTTTAATGTTGTTTTGATGCATAAAGTTATAAACTTTGTTTCCCCTGTTTCTGACTGGCATATGTTATTAATAATATAATGATCAATCATTCAGTAAATAGTGTTTATTTGCAACATGTTTACAAATAAATCTACATTACTTAAAAATAGGATACAGCTATTAAAATAATTTAAGTAATACATTAAGAAAGAAACAAACATGAAGAAATAAAATATGTAGGTCTGGCATAAGGGTAGCAAATTCTCTTTGAAATATTAAGGGAAACTAGGTTTTCTCAGTCCTTTTAAATCTTTGATTCTGACATGTATTGATTGCAGTGTATTTTCACTTTCCCTTGTATATATTTATTTATCAATCTTTAGGAAGTTGGAGTAAATATCTATGGAATAGCAGATATTTCACTGCAGTTAACACAGAAGATATTTTGTAGAGATTCTCATAAATAGGTAAATGATAAAGAGTTCAGACTTGAGAGGACCTTACTATGCTATTTGTATTTATTCCTTATGCACATGAAGAGACAATGAGGAATTTTAAGCAGAAAAGTGATGTAACTGTATTTAAGTTTTGAGATCATAACAATGGATTCAGCAGGAAATATAAACAATCTAGGGAAGAAATTTGAGTCAATGACTTTGTTAGAGCAAAGAATGAAGAACTCATTCTTGGTAGCATCAGTAATAGTGAGGGGAAAAAAAGAAAAAAATGATTGCAAATGTAGACCATGGACTCTACACAGACCCTATACAAGCAATTTATTAACATATTTGCTAATTCTGATTTTGTTAACGTTTATTGGGTGCCTACTATAAGTCTCATACCTAAAAGTACAGTGCTATTAAATAGTTATAGTATAAAATAGTGATTTTTTTTTTTTACATAGTCAAGGAGATGAGATGAACAATGACATTTGAGAAAAGAACAGTAAGGATGAAGTAAAGAAGAAAAGGAAGGGTATTTCAAACTATGGAAACAGCATGTGCAGCTCTGGTGGCAAAACAGGGCATGGCAAGTCTAAGGAATTCATATAAATCAAGAAATGTCCTGGTATGAAAGGAGACTGAAGAGACAGCTAAGGGCTGGGCAAGAATAGACAATGCAGGCCATATTAAGAATTTCTCTCTGTTAATAATAGGATTTAGACACTCAATCACTTATGGCCATGGAGTCTCAAAGAGTCAGACATGAACATGTCTGAACATTAGCTACTGAACAACAAAAATACATAAGAAAGATATAGGGCAAATATATTTCCTCACATCCTAGACATATTTGAAGTTAATACCCTTTCTGTCCTTCGGATCAGGGGGAAAAATTGTATTGTAATTTTAATGAAATGCCAAATGGGGAAAAAAAAAGATAAGGTTTTCTGTTTGTTTCTCCCTACCTCTCCTCTGGCAACCCGTTGGAAAGATAAAATGTGAATCCAGGAGCCCTAGAAATGATGGAAGGTAGGAGATGTTATATTATAAGGACTGAGAAACCAGAAAATCATAATAGGGGTATATTTTTAAAAAACAGTCCAAAAGGAAATAGAAAATGAGTTGAACTTGCAAGACATATTTGTGTGAGGCCTTCATAAGCATTTGGGATCTCATATCAAGACCAAATGTGGGGCCATCTGATTTTTATCCAGACTTGCATGACCATGTCCATCTGCCTGTTGTTGCTATCCTAGAACACTTATACACAGTGACTCTGGCATGCTTCAGGGAGCAAAGTCCCCTTTGCATTAGAGGATTTGAGTTGCACTAAACAAGCTTGAGCCTCCTGGACCCCAAAAAGTGAGAATGCAGTTAACAGTTTTAATGCCATATTTGTGTTTCAGAAGAAACTCTCTGGCTGCAGAATGGTAAAATATTGAACACAGGAAGTAGAGAATACATGCAGCTTTTGCAGGTTATTGTAACACACACCTCTACACATCTTATATCATCTGTGTAGCAGTGGGGAAAAAATTATTTTGAAAGGATAAATAAGAAGCAATTTTAAAAGAATTATGGACAGCATGCTAGGGATATGGAAGTTGAGAAAAAAGCATCCAGCCAAAGAAGCCACATCATCTGAATGAGGAGGAAAACTAATGAGTTTGGAATTAAACGAGTAGAAAGATTTCAGGTAATATCTCTGTGTTGATAGGAAATTGCAAATGTAGATCTGAAGTTGGAGGTTACTGATTTCTATCATATGCAGAAGATCAATAACAAAGAACAAATGATATAGTAAGGGTCAGTTGAAATAATTTACAAATATCATTCCATCTAGTCTTCATAATAATGTTACAAGATAAACAGTATCAGGACACAAATTTATAGATGAGAAAAGTGAAGCTTATAGAGGGCAATTTGCCTCAATTCTGAATTCAAAGTTTGCCTTCTTTAATTACTATCATTTTCTGCCTTTCTGTAAATGGTTGGGCTTGCCCAGAAACAGAAACATCTCCAGCAAAGGAGAATGGAGAGAAGACTAAGATGCATATGGAGAAAGCCAGAAGATTGAAGTATTTTTTACATCAACGGTAGAGATTTGATGATTTTGAATGTTGATTCTAATGACATTTGTTAACCTTAAAAAAGTGCTTCAAGAAGTGTAGGATGAGAAGTGAGAACAAGTTATTTCAGTCATTCAAAAAACCTTTTTTGAGTTGCGGATCAGTACCAGGTACTCTTCCAGGCACTGCAGATGTAGCAGTGAACAAAAGAGAAAAATCATCTTACTAATGGAGATTAAATTCTGGTAGGAGATAGACAATAAACAAACAATTGTGCAACTGATGACCATGATTTGACACCAAAGAGGAGCTCAAGGGAATAACTTAAGTGAAGTAGATTCTCTGGATTGGAAGTTGGGTGACCATAAATTGAAAAATGAAGAGTTGATGCTGGAGTAGGATAAGGGAAAGATGGATTATTGCTTTGGGGTTATGTGTTAGAAGAAAGGATCTAACCTGAAAATTGCTGGGGAATGTTGGCAGCATGTACAGAAATCATACTAAGATGTGATTAGATACCTTTGGGGGGGTTCTTGAATATGCATGGCCTCCTTCTACTGTGCAGTTTCCAACAGGAAGTTGTAAGTATTGGTTCTCAAAATGTAGCTTTCATCAGAATCACCTACAGGGCTTGTAAAACAGAATTCTGGGTCTACTTCAAGAGTCTCCAATTCAATGGATTTGAGTTAGGGCGGAAAAATTTTCATTTCTAACTAGTACCCAGGTGATGCTAAGGGTGATGCTTGATGGATGATATCTTGAGAGTAATTCCCTTAAATAAGAGTAAACTTTGTAGATTCTCAGAAAAGTCCAAACTTTAATCACACTACTTTGTTCTCTGTCCCAGCCAATTCTTAATTATAGACAGCAAGAGATCTTCAGTTAACTTGAGAAATTCTGCTCTAGTTTGATTATTTAAAAACTGAATACAAATCTTTTCTGCCTTGCTCTATCCCTAAAAAAAGTCCCTTAGTCTCATTATAATAGAGGTGCCACACTTTTTGCAAAATGTCAATTTTGCTGCTAAGGAGTAAGTTCTTAAAAGTGTATTTCACAGAATGTACAAAAGCGACCAATTAGAAAAACTTTTCTCACAGCATGACTTCCCTTTAAGTATTCTAATCATAAAGAATACCTTGTATTCCTGCAAAAAAAGTTTTGGGTTATGACTATTATTAACTTAAGAAGTGAGATTTTAACATTTGCTTCCTTGTAAAAGTTATTGACTTTGTATATTCTTAGTAAAGATTCTTATTTAACCCACAAAATACACCAGTAATAAAGCAACTTGCTTTGTCCAGATTACTCCAGGGATTCTCTGGCTGGTCTCTCAATCTCCTTGTCCCTTTGTGAACAGTCTCTTCACCTCTGTATCATTTTCTACACATTTTTAATGTCATGTAACTGACTGGATACTTCTTTCGGGTCAAAGCTTAGGTGCCATTTCATTGGGTGAGCTCTATCTGACTCCATTCAAGCTGGTTCCAGATTCTTTTATTCTAAGTACACACTGGACATTGATTTTTTTTGTTTTGCTAACTTGATTGAAATGAATATATAAATACATATTGTGGGTATATATAAAAATATGTGTGTATACATAAATATATTGGAGAAGAAGATGGCAACCCACTCCAGTATTCCTGCCTGGAGAATCCCATGGACAGAGACCTGGTAGGCTACAGTCCATGGGGCTGCAAAGAGTCAGACATGACTGAGTGACTAAGCATGCATGCATATATAAATATATATGTAAATGCAAAAATTAAAAGGATAGAGATTGATATATTTTCTGGAAGTTATCACACTTGTATACCAACAACCATACAAATTAAGAATCAGAATATCACAGAATAGTATTTGCCATCTTGTGCCCCTGGAAAATTTGGACAAAAAGTCTATGTGTCCTCAGGTCCATATAAGCTCATTAGATCCAACTTTCCTCTGCCTGGGCCCTTTCTTTTGACCTTTGCTAGAAGGCAGGTCCAGCCTTTTCCCAGGGAATGCTTTTCCTGAATAATGGCCAACAGTTACAGAGATTCTGGAACCTAGCCTTAGACAGCATGAATATGGGCTTTGGAGTCAACAAGAGGATTATATTAAGCTCTTGGTTCCTCTGGACTCTCCTGAGAGATCTGAAGTTTAAAACATCTATTTTATGGGATTTGGGTAAGAATTGTACAGCGCGGGTACAGTTCTATTCTGTACCACAAAAGTGGCTCCATTTAAATGCTAATTATCTCTCTTTCCTTTCTACTACAGTTGATCCTTGAATGGGGGTTAGGGGACCCTGCCCTCCAAGCTGTCCAAAATTCACATATAATTTAAAGTCAGCCCTCTCTCCACATCCCTGGTTGCTCTGAATCCTAACATTCAACCAACCACTAGTGGAGCAGTACTGTAGTATTTATCATTGGAAAAAACAAATCTGACTCTAAGTGGCCCTGTGAAGTTCAAACTAGTGCTTTTCAAAGGCCAACTCTACTTCAATTTCTTGTTTAAGAAAGATTCTCTGTTCCTCCATAATTCTGCCAAATATTTCTGCTCTTAATCTTTAATCCTCTGCCATCTTGTAGAAATGAAAAATATTTTAAGAGATGTAGGATTCTTTTTGACCATCTAATAAAAACATCCACCACATGTTTTGTGTCTGGAGTCAGCCTGGTTGGTCAATTTATATTTATTATCTCCAATTCTCATAATCTTGCTTCAAGGTAGACAAAATTATCCCAGAGATGCTAAGGGATTTGTCTTGCAGAGAGAACTCATACTCTTGAAAGTAGTATTTGAATATGGATATTTGTCATTCCTCTTTGCCTCACTGCTTCTGTGTATATTGTGTTATATTAAGGCTGGGTCCCAAGAAACACTGAATGCAATCAGAAAAAAATGCATTTATTTATTTGAATATTCTGCTGCAAGTTCATAAGAATTTATGTTTTAAAATAGTCTTTGAATATAACTGAAACTTTCTGTTTTAAATTGCTCATTTATGTTACAAAGAGTTTAGCAATGAGTGAACAATCTCTAACTGAAATCAAATGGTCATGTTATGACTGCTCTACGAATGGAACAAAATGCTTCAGCCCCACCCAGAAGAACATTACATTTGTCAATTCCACACTATCTCTGAAGGAATAGATTGATAAAGACAAATAAGTTACCTGGGTAAAACACCTTTTTAAACATTGACTTCTAATCTCTGCACTCCATTATAGCTTTATCATAGCATGTCTCTCTGAGCGTAAAGATATACTTTCAGTACAAGTTGTCATTCAGTTCACAATTTTTAGCAAAATGGTAGTTGATAAATATCTTCAAACAGGCATATTGCTATATATGTCAAGAATACTATCATTCAATGTAAGTGGTTTAGATGTATTTGAGTTTCTGTATCTGAGCATTGTACACTTGGGAGCATAGCAATTTCAAAGTAGTTTTGCAACAGTACGAGATTATTTTACTGCAGGTCTTCCTATCCTCTGCTGTGTGTTGTTTTTTTTCACTTGTTCATTTTTTAACTGAAATGTAATGACAATGATTCTCATTTAAGTTATTGAAATTTTGATTGAAGATAGAGATTAAATAGGTATATACACTATGAAGGGAATTTATATTACTCTCACTTTCTGTTTACTGTGATATAAACTACATTTTGTGAGGTAAGATATTATTAGACTAACACAAATTTACATGAAAAAATATTACCCTTAATTACAAAATTCCATTTTTTTATTTTTAATATACACTATTTCAATTTTATGTAATGAGTCTAGGCTTTTGAAAGGACCAACTGCTATTTTACATATTAAATGTTCATGGTAGTTGGACATGAATACAAATAGGACATCATATTTGCACCTTAAGAGCAAATATCCAATGAGGTAATCTGAAAAATTTTGGAACAGTTTATTTGATGAATGCGTGATAAACATTTTTGAAAGTGAAAACTCTTAAGATGATCATCTTTCACATTAATTGTTTTACAATTAGGTAGAAGAGGAAAATTTAAACTAAAATGACAGGACTTTGAGAACTTTTTATCCTGATATATTTTACAGGTCTCCTCATGCATTTTAATAAAGCATGAAATAAATTAATGTGTATTTATCCTTGACTAGTAATACACAAATTTCAAAACATTCATTTAAACCTCAGAAGCTCAAATATGGTAGTTTAAAGAGCTAGTACATATAAGTATGGGTTGTGCTAATCTTATGTAATTTTCAAAGTCCAAAGTAACATAGAATATTGGGTATGTAAAACAATAGGAAGAGCCACCAGTCTAGTAACACATTAACACTGAGTCTTTAAAGCTGTGGAACACAGAAGTACAGGGAATTGGAAACCAAACATCAACCCCATTAGACTCTATAGTTGATTTCTCTGATTTCTTCTAGAGTCTTCAAATTCTGCTGAAGCTAAGGGGTAGCTAAAGGAAAAAAAAAAACTTTAGTAGTATGATTGCATAGTTTATTCAACATCCCTTCTATAGATTTTCATTTAGGATCTCTTTATCATAGAAATAAGACTGAGGAAAGAGTGAAGAAAAATAAAGACAAGGTTCTATGGAGTTCATAGCAGCTGGTAGGTTATACGGTTCAGTTCAGTTCATTTGTTGCTCAGTCGTGTCTGACTCTTTGCGACCCCATGAACCACAGCACGCCAGGCCTCCCTGTCCATCATCAAAGCCCAGAGTTCACCCAAACTCATGTCCATTGAATCGGTGATGCCATCCAGCCATCTCATCCTCTGTCGTCCCCTTCTCCTCCTGCCTTCGATCTTTCCCAGCATCAGGGTCTTTTCAAATGAGTCAGCTCTTCGCATCAGGTGGCCGAAGTATTGAAGTTCAGCTTCAACATCAGTCCTTCCAATGAACACCCAGGACTGATCTCCTTTAGGATGGACTGGTTGCATCTCCTTGCAGTCCAAGGGACTCTCAAGAGTCTTCTCCAACACCACAGTTCAAAAGCATCAATTCTGCGCTCAGCGTTCTTTATAGTCCAACTCTCACATCCATACATGACTACTGGAAAAACCATAGCCTTCATTAGATGGACCTTTGTTGGCAAAGTAATGTCTCTGCTTTTTAATATGCTATCTAGGTTGGTCATAATTTTCCTTCCAAGGAGTAAGCGTCTTTTAATTTCATGGCTGCAGTCACCATCTGCAGTGATTTTGGAGCCCAGAAATACAAAGTCAGCCACTGTTTCCACTGTTTCCCCATCTATTTGCCATGAAGTGATGGGACCAGATGCCATGATCTTTGTTTGCTGGATGTTGAGCTTTAAGCCAACTTTTTCACTCTCCTCTTTCACTTTCATCAAGAGGCTCTTTAGTTCCTCTTCACTTTCAGCCATAAGGGTGGTGTCATCTGCATATCTGAGGTTATTGATATTTCTCCCAGCAATCTTGATTCCAGCTTGTGCTTCCTCCAGCACAGCGTTTCTCATGATGTACTCTGCATATAAGTTAAATAAGCAGGGTGACAATATACAGCCTTGACGTACTCCTTTTCCTATTTGGAACCAATCTGTTCCATGTCCAGTTCTAACTGTTCCTTCCTGACCTGCATACAGGTTTCTCAAGAGGCAGGTCAGGTGGTCTGGTATTCCCATCTCTTTCAGAATTTTCCACAGTTTATTGTGATCCACACAGTCACAAGCTTTGATGTAGTCAGTAAAGCAGAAATAGATGTTTTTCTGGATCCCTCTTGGTTTTTCGATGATCCAGCGGATGTTGCCAATTTAATCTCTGGTTCCTCTGCCTTTTTTAAATCCAGCTTGAACATCTGGAAGTTCATGGTTCACATATTGCTGAAGCCCGACTTGGAGAATTTTGAGCATTACTTTACTAGCATGTGAGATGAGTGCAATTGTGCGGTAGTTTGAGCATTCTTTGGCATTGCCTTTCTTAGGGACTGGAATGAAAAAGAAACATTTTCCTGTCCTGTGGCCACTGATGAGTTTTCCAAATTTGTTGACATATTGAGTGCAGCACTTTCACAGCATCATCTTTTAGGACTTGAAATAGCTCAACTGGAATTCTACAACAAATAACTACATAAATTTATTTCAAAATTATTTCTCTAAGTTACATGAAAAAAAGGGTAAAGTGTTATGAGCTATTGTAACATGGAACCCCTAAAATAGCATAGAGAGCTAGAAACATATTTCCAGAATGGAGGAATTTAACCTGAAATCTGAAAGGTGATTTAAAATTTGTTTTTCAAACAAAATAGAAGTGTATTCCTTACTTCTGAGTGTAAAGTGGACTTTCCTGATTGATAGGAGGCTCTCTAACAGGCACTGATTCAGAGTGCCAGACTGATCACTTCCTAGAGTTCTCCTATTTTTATTTATTTTTATTGAAGTATGGTTGAATTGCAATGTTGTGTTTGTTTCAGGCATATAGAACGGAGATTAAGGGAAAAGAATCTGTAAAAGTTTAGAAATGTTTAAGACTAGAAAATTGGGGAACATTTTTTAATAGAGGGATATGTATAGATCTTAGGAGGGAAGGTGAGATTAGATTTTCAGTGAAGGAATGAAGAAGAGGTGGACAAAACACACAGTTCATTAAAATGAAGCTGACTATCCAGACAATGATGACTACCGTGGGCTTTTGTCAAACAGGTTAAAGAATTTGCTTTCCTAAGACCAATGCATACTCAGAGTACATTAACATGAAATCTGGCATGATTAAATGTGTAGGGTTTTTAAGAGGTTATTCTCTTCTTCAGTGTCTGTGGAAAAGAAAATGTAGGAAGACAAACTCTGAGGCTACTGTAGTCATATGGGCAAGGATGCTGTTAGATTTGCCTGATTATAATGGGAAGAAAGTGTATGTTTCAAAGACACTTATATCATTGGCTGGATACTTATACCAAAGCTCTTTAACCTCTTGCATGGTATCATTTCGTTATGTACAAATTCTGTCTACTACCCAAATAAAGGGCTTCCATGGTGGCTCAGATGGTAAAGAGTCCCACCAAGAATTAAAAATTTTTTTCAATGATCAATTTTTGTCTTCTGGATAGTGTCACTTTATCAATATGTATTATTTAGGAAGCTAAGAAGTTTATAAATTACTGTGTGTGTGTCTGGAAAAACCATACGATATCTGTTAAAGCAAATGAATAGAGTATGCCACAAGATGAACTGATATGTGTTTATTCACTGTGATTTTCCCTCTGGTCTAGAAGACAACAATAACATACAGAGCTATAGAGAAATCCATGGAGAGAAAGAAGTTCCATTCTCAACAATGTTTTTTTCCAGAGTCAGTCAATAGACAATCACTTGTCTACAACAGTCACTTTTAAAAGTCTTTCCCATGTTGTCATTTTTCCAGGGGAGATTATTGTGATTACTTGAAACAGCAGTGGAATTCCTGAAGAAAGAAGTTAAGAGAGGCCCTTGGAAGAATAACAGTAAGTATGGAAATCCTCTGTAAAATGAAATGCCTCATTTTACTTCCAGTAATGCTTTGTGCAATAAGATTTATCACAAAATCATAATTGCTTTTTGCAAAACCATCACTATACAACTTTTGTCATAAAACTCAAAAGTAATTTTGGATATGCTGAAACTCTTTGGTAATTTCTTTTGGTAGATCATTGGATTTAGTTTTAACTAGGAGTATAAATTATGACAATTAACTTTATAACATTGACTAATTATTTGTTACAAGTCAGGCTATCTATACCAAAGTAATACCTTTGAAACTTAATATTTTTATGTTGGGCATGCCAAGTAATGTCCCTCTTTGTTAGTTTCTGCATCTATGAAGTAGGACTAATACTAGTAGTGAACTTATCCATCATACTAGACATTGATTTGAGCATTAATGAAGCTAAAATGCATTGAAGGCTTAGATCAAGGCCAAGCACATAATAAACCCAGGTAAGTGTATCTATCATCATTGTTATTGTTGTCATCATCATTATATTTATGAACTTATTGTACTCAAACTTCATTTCTGCTATGTAGTTATTGAGTCTTAGAAAATTTGTAAAGTAAGAGTGAATATGGCATCTGGGTTCAGAATTTTTACTCTATATTTTCTTAAATAAGAGGAAAATTCCAATCAGTAAAAATATTTTTGAATTGTTCTAACTAAATTGAATTCTTCTGCTGTTGAAAGTAAAGTGAATTACTGTAATTCAGTTTTGAATGTCCTAGTGCTTTTATCATATTTACAGACTGTTTCCATATGACACACAATAGATTTGGTCAAACTAAGGCAGTAGTAATATTCCTCTGAAAGACTGAATATACACATGTGAGAAGGGAAGAGCATTAGGAATCTAGGGCCAGAATTTAATGCTAAATAGTAATTGAAAAAGATGTGTTGCTTGGAAATTGCAGAGAACACTGCTTTGTTTCAAGTGAAGGGTAATACAAATCATGCATTAAAATAGTAGAACCGTTTTAAAATTTCAACAATGCAATTGACGAGAGTTTTAATCATTTCTGACACATAACTTGGAATAGTGCATTTCAATCATACAGATGCTTCACCAAGATAACCCACAGGCACTGATAGATTTATATTGAAGTTTGGTTACATATCTTTATGGGGCTTCAGGTTATGGTTGCATAAACTGGACTCAGATTAAGGGTAATGAAATATTCCTTCTAAGAATAATCACCCTTTCAGAAAAAAACTGCACCTAATCAGAGGTGTCACACACCATTGAGTTTTGTGCAGAGAATTTGCTGTTTAATAGCTGTTTGGTGACATTTGCAATTGGATGCAGTTATAAAATAATGTAAGATGCTAATGTGTTACTTGGCAGAAAGAGTGAGTCCTTTCACTCCCTCCCAATTTTAAAACATGATGACCCTGAAAGTTAATGAAAATAAAGAGATCCACACAAGAGAGTAGAGAGAGTAGAAATCACAATACAGTGTCAGTGACTACTCATGCTTTGTTTGGCTGCTTGAGGGATGAAATTCAAATGCTTACAGACAAATTCCTGTATTGTAAGGTATTCATACCATCATTTAGTTCTGCCTCCTGAAAACTAGTTAAATACAAGTCTTCTTCCATGGTCCTGGAAGTTCTTCCACATTGGAAAATTATTGATCTAGCTAAAGAAAAGTTTCTGAGACCCTTTCTGAGATACTTTGGAAATTCATTCATTATTTGACCTGAAATATTTCACTACTCTTTATCTTTGTATATTCCACACTCCTAAAATAGTCATTCTTGCTTTCTCTTATCAAAACATTAAACCCAGTTTAAATTTCCCAGTTTGATGATCCTTAGGTCTTCTAGGCAGGGTCAGTTTCTCTATTTTCTGGCCTCACATAGTGCAAAAACTCTGTTCATCCCTCAGTAGAACTTACCAGATTGTTCTCCATTGGTCTGTTCGTAATCCTGCCTGCTTCTCTGGTCTTACACACCTCCAGGACAGAGATTCTGTATCATTTAACTTTATATTTTCGGTGTTTATCAGTTGTCTTAGTACATAGCAGTTGCTCAGTAAACACTTTTCAAATGTGGTTCAATACTGATTGTTTCCTAGAGAATGATTAATTTTCTACTTTTTAAAAAATGAGTATATTCAATAAACCCATTGTGTAAGTACATTCAGTAAAGGTGTTAAACGTCTCCTATATATGAATAGGGAGGTGAAATTCATATCCTTGAAAAAGTCCAAGTCCTTTGAGGAGCTTACTACTTAATAGTATACCAGGCAGATGTACATGACTCATTTAAGAGTAGGTAGAATGAATAAGTGTGGTGCGGGCATTGCTAGAAACCACAGACCTTAGAGATCACCTCAGCTTCTCAGAGGGAGAAGCGCTGCAAGATGGGCTGAAAGGAAAGGGAATGGGTTCAGGCCAACACCTCAGACAAAAGCTTTCCCCACACACAGAACAGCGCATGCAAAATCATGGAAGCCTGGGAAATAGAGCATTTTCTGGGAACTATAAGTAATTAAGTATTCTTGGAGCATAAGATGTGAATGGGGCAGGGGCGGGGGGGAGGGTAATAAGAGGCAGAACAGAAGATAAGACTAAACTAATTAGTCAAGGAAAGCCTACAGGGACCTACGATGCCATCCAAGGCAATTTAGGCTTTATCCTGTCTTGATGATGAACCTGAAGCCCCAAGCCTTTATGTGGTTTGTTCAAACTCACGCAGAGCTCACTGGCAAGGGGAGGAGAGAGGACCTTGCCTACAGCGTGTTACTTAATGAGAGTTTGCTTCTTCAGAATATGTTGTAATCAGTAATTAATTACCATTGAATCTTGGAATCCCTATGAGATAGGGCAGCTCGCTTCACTTTTCAAGATGAATCTGATTAACGGATGAGTCAAGGCCACAACAGTGTCCTTCTGAATTAAGGATTAACATGAGGCAGAGTTCACTGTTCAGCTTACTCTTCTTTTGCCTCACTTATTAAATTGTATGTTTATATCTGTGAACCGAGATCCTAATATTCCATTTAAATCTGATTTTTTTACTTCATGTAACTTTCTGACCTAAAATTATGTAACAGATTTGTTACCCCATTGAGAGTCTGCTAACAGTGAAATAAATACCTGATCAACATGTAGAAAAAATAAAATTCAGTATAGAAAGAGGTAACACATTGTCTTTGACACTTGTGTTACCTGATAGAGGTAAATGTGATGTCATAGCTCTACCATTAGCTAATAGTAAAAAATAAAGCTAATAACTTTTTTAGGTAAAAATAAGTTTTTAGTGACATGGTTTACCTCCCAAGTGGAATGCCTGTGTGCACATTGCTAATGAAAATCAATCTCTTTTTTAAGAAGAATATGTGTTTCTTGAAAAGGTTTTTAAATAATCTATGTAAAAATAAACTCATCCTTAGGGCAAATTGCTTAAATGAAATGAGTGTACTGCTCTCTGGAGGGGGTTGATGCTCAGAGAATTTACAATACTCCTGTCTTTATCGCCAAGACAATCAGCTCACCTCTGAAAGCTTTTGAAATGATTTTCATTTCTTTGTCCTTGGGACATGTGGAAGTGCTGGGGAGTAGTGAGATAATTATAATGGGATTTTTCCCCTCCTAGGATACGAATTCACTTTAGAAATTGCCTTCCTCTTTAGTGATAAACAGTAGATGTTTTGATCAAAATAATCTGAATAATAATACTCAGCATGCATCCTCCTCCCTTTAAAAGTAAACAACGGCTTTCTTATTTTATTCAGTCTAACAACTGCATGTTAGAGAGGCTGCCTTTAAACTTTGAGGTTATCTTTGAAAGAGAACATAAGTTCCTGTTTGACTTGGTCAAGGTGGTTCTGATCAATTAATTTAACATTTTCATACCATCAGAGAAGACTGCTGAAGATTATGCTTTTTACTCCCTCTTACGTATTTTCTGAGAGCAAGCATGTGTATAACAGATCAGCTGAAATAAATTTATTTTAAATATTTTAATTATATCTACTTTATTAAACTATATACTCATTTTAATCATGCTATAGTATATTAATATATGAGTACTGAATGTATATCATTTATGCTTTTATATTGACAGTGGGCTCAATTTTGTTAACCAATAAGTGTTTCTCATCAAAATTTGAAGCTGTCTGCTCTGTAAAACTCCTCCAGGTCTGGAAATTAACTTTTGAAATTAAAATATTTCTAGGACTATTTTATCTCTTCCTTAATAACACTTATGAATTAAGGATAGTAATGGTATCTTTATGCACAAATCAAAGGGCATCTTTTCATTCTTTTTCCTCCTCTGAAGTTAGACTTGACAATATTCATTATTTCAGTTTTATCAAAAAGCACTATCAAAACTTGGCTAATTAGACAATAGTCTTTATTTATTTTCCTCCTTTTGCTTTACAGCTTTTTTTCTACTCCTCCTTTGAGCACTGGTTCTCAACCTGAAGGCACTTTTTCTGAGAATTTCAATTTCAGTTGTCTTCTCTTCTGTATTCACTCCCTGGGCTACCACAACCATGCTCATTATTTCATTGTCTAAGTAACGAAAATTCTCCACTCAACCTGCTTGCTGTTTTCACACACTCACCTCAAGTTCTATGTATTCCAAGCTCAACTAAAATTTTCCTTTCTCAAATGTGTTTTGTTTTCATACCCACTACCTGAGAAAATGAAACAATCATTCACTAGATCATTGCAGTTGTTCAGTCGCCAAGTCATGCCTGACTCTTTTGCGACTGCATAGACTATAGCCCGCCAGGCTCCTCTGTCCATGGCATTTCTCAGGCAAGAATACTGGGGTGAGTTGCCATTCCCTCCTTCTGGGCTCTCCCCAACCCAGGGATTGAACCCTCTTCTCCTGCCTAGCAGGTGGATTCTTAACCACTGAGCCACACGGGAAGCCCTATACACCAGATATCCCAACCAGAAATGCAGTTGTTATCCTGGATTATTATTTTTCTCTCTCTGCTCATATCAAATCAGAAGTAAGGCACATACATCTTCTTCTTCCTAATGCCTTTTGTTCTGACACCGTAAATTTTCTATGTGGATTATTAGAACTGGGTGACTTTCCCATCTTGCCCCAATTAGTCCCTTCTCATACTCTTTGAATCACCTTTCAATGATGGATCTAATTATATTAATCCTTTTGCTTAAAAATATTACCTCTAGACCAGTATTGACTAAATGAATAAAACATAACCGTATCAACACAGTCAGAACTTTTCATGATCTAAAACCTGCTTTTTTTGTCTTGCTTTCCTCTACTCTGCATGGTAGGACCCAAACTAATACCTATATCAATATGTACAAGGCCTCAAGATAGGGATGAATAGAGATGATTATTCAGTTAAATATAGAGGTGATGATTACTCAGTTAATAACTAAGAATCTGATTCACAATACTACTTTAGCTATTGCATTGAAAGATGATATAGGAGAGCAGAATAAGTTATTTGCAAAGATGCCAGAGAAGATGGGCAAGGTTTGGAGGGGGAGACACTACAGAGCTTAGAGATCAGGGTCCACTCTGTGTCCCATTGTCTCATGTGGCCCAGCAAGTGTCTATTTACCAAACATTTGCTTTTCCATCTCTGTCTGAATAACCTTTCTCCTCTTTGAAGTCCCAAACCACTATTCAACAAATCTTGTTTTGTCTTTAATTGAAGATAGTACTTAAGGTGAGGAGAGTACTTTCAGCCATTTTGGTGAGTTTTATTCACTTTTCCTGGGTTCTCTGGAGAAGGAAATGGTAACCCATTCTGGTATTCTTGCCTGAGAAATCCCACGGACAGAGGAGCCTGAAGGGTTACAACTCATGGGATCGCAAAGAGTCGGACATGACTGAGTGACTAAACAACGACAAAAATTCCCATTTGTACTCTTTACTAAATTTTCTTCGTTAGTCTGTCTCATGTAAATTTAATCCTCGGGCCAATCAGAAGAAACCTAGAAGTGTAGAGAAAAATGTCTTGCTCCCTGACACAGTGATAGAGTTTAATATTATTCTTGAAAAGGGGAGGAAAATCAGATAATTTGACTATTTGCTCTTTAGTCTTCCTAACCCAGTTTACTTTGATAATGATTTGATAAGAATACAAGTTCTTGCCATAGATTTTTTAAAATCTAACTATCCCAGTTATGATATATATATGTGTGTGTGTGTGTGTATATATATACACACACAAATGTTTATATATATGTGTGTATATATATATAATATGTGTGTGTATATATATATACATATATATATATATAAATGCTTTGCAGGCTATTCAGTAACTGATAAAAATGAGGTAATATTAGATGCTCAGTCGTGTCAGACTCTTTGCAACACTATGGACTGTAGCCCACCAGGCTCCTCTGCCAAAGGCATTTCCCAGGCAAGAAGACTGGAGTGGGTTGCCATACCCTTCTCCATGGGAACTTCATGACCCAGGGATCAAACTCACATCTCTTATGTCTCCTGCATTGGCAGCAAGCTCCTCTGTCCATGGAATTTTCCAGGCAAGAATACTGGAGTAGGTTTCTATTTTCTATTCCAGGGATCTTTCCGACCCAGGGACAAAACCTACATCTCTCATGTCTCCTTCATTGGCAGATGAGTTCTTTACCTCAATCACCAATTGGGAAGTCTGCAAAAATAAGGTAGGTTACATAAAATCCATGAATCCTCATGATGCTTTAGATGGACTTTTGTTTTTTGGTGTAATCAACTGTCATTGAGGGCAAATTCATACCCAGGCTTGCAGAAATTTTTTCTTGATTCAGTAGTTCTAATCTTTGAAAGACTCATTTCCTATGAGATACACAGATATATATTCCTTGAAAAAAAAAAAACCAAAAAACACTCTCTGACATATTCCAAAGATTATGCTCAGTCACTGTATCATTTCCCTTCTCCCCATCTTAAACCAAGCATCCTTTTATTTTTATAAATTGTCTTTGTATATCAACCAAATTTTACATGTAATTCTTTAAAAAAAGCCTTACTCTATTTTCCAGAAATAATATTTGAATCAAGATTTATGCATTTTAGACTTTATTCTTCATAGTGATAACAGTTACAGATTTACTTGAGAGTCATACACTTGTAACCAGGTTTTATAGAAAACTAAGACATGAATCAATGTTTTTCTGTAGTTAAGGGATTTCAATTCAGGAACACTCACTAACCTCCAGGTTTTCAGCATGATTACATTTATCTATATTTAAAGTACAAAGGAATCAACATGCTGGAAAGTAATTGCTCCGTTGCCATAGGGAAAGAGATTAGGAAAACTGTGAGTTTAAGGAAGAAATGGCCTGGGTAGTAATCCCTTTTATTATCTACTCTAAGCCATAAATGATTCTATCCCTAGCCTAATAAATAATTATGTCATGAACTGTAAGGTCAGAGGACTTTAGCAAGATTGTTAAGAAGTGCAACTATTAGGAACTTTGCATATTCCTAAGGTCTTATTATCTCTTTTAAAAGTATGTATTTGACAGCAGTGAATAAAACGTGGATGCTAATGCACACAGCAGGGAAGAACAATTACTAAAACCATTCATTTGCTAGGTGATCTTTGAGGCCCCTTCTAACTTTAAAATTCTATGCCTGTGTCTAAATTAGAGTCATTTTTGTTTGAATTGACAAAGTTAATCATATGTTTTAATTAAGATACCTTTCTTTCATTAAGTGACTGTGTATCAGATCAGGGAATTATATTAAATGGGGAACCCTAAATTTGCCTGGAAAGCCAGGGTCATAGAGCAGGCAGAATTTAGACAGATAATCATGAGCTCACAACATATGTTTGCTAGCACAGCCTGTGCTAAGGACTCTGTCAATTGGGCAGGGGGAATAAGCAAATCTATAGACAGTCCTGATGGAACAAGAATCAGCAGAGATAGACATGGAGAAAATAGATAAGGTTAACTGAGTTTTCAGGAAAGTGCAGACAAAGCAAGCTCTAGGGGTGTAAGTCTGATTCTATTTTTCTATTGGGCCTCTCAGATTTTCTCCATGGGTTTTATGTCCAAGATAAGATCTCTTAAAATTTATTCTAAAATTTATGGTCATAATTTTGGATCCATTCTGTCATTTCAGAAATCCTTAATAACCATTTACAGAAACAATTCTAGAGAAAATGGACAAATCAGGAGCTAGGTTTAGGAGTTGGGTGGATGTTAGTGTTAGGTAGTTAGAATAGGACAAAGGAGAACAGAATGGCCATGGCTAAAAGACAAGGAAGGGAAAAGCCTGTGAAAATACAACAAAGGAAGGTCCAAGGACCGGAGTGAAGACCTCAGGTAGAACAAACAGCACTCCTGGCTTGCCCAATTTACATAGGGCAGGCCCAGGGGGAGGAGAAAAAACATATGACCAAGTGGGCTTTATCCCAGGAATGCAAGGATTCTTTAATATCTGCAAATCAATCAATGTAATACACCACATTAACAAATTGAAAGATAAAAATCATATGATTATCACAATAGATGCAGAAAAAGCCCTTGACAAAATTCAACATCCTTTTATGATTAAAACTCTCCAGAAAGCAGGAATAGAAGGAACATACCTCAACATGATAAAAGCTATATATGACAAACCCACAGCAAGCATTATCCTCATGGTGAAAAATTGAAAGCATTTCCCCTGAAATCAGGAACAAGACAGGGTGCCCATTCTCACCACTACTGTTCAACATAGTTTTGGAAGTTTTGGCCACAGCAATCAGAGCAGAAAAAGAAGTAAAAGGAATCCAGACAGGAAAAGAAGAAGTGAAACTCTCACTGTTTGCAGATGACATGATCCTCTACATAGAAAACCCTAAAGACTCTTCCAGAAAATTACTAGAGCTAATCAACAAATATAGTAAAGTTGCAGGATATAAAATTAACACACAGAAATCCCTTTTATTCCTATACACTAACAATGAGAAAACAGAAAGAAAAATTAAGGAAACAATACCATTCACCATTGCAACAAAAAGAATAAAATACTTAGGAGTATATCTACCTAAAGAAATAAAAGACCTATACATAGAAAACTATAAAACACTGATGAAAGAAATCAAAGAGGACACAAACAGATGGAGAAATATACTGTGTACATGGATTGGAAGAATCAATATTGTCAAAGTGGCTATACTACCCAAAGCAATCTAAAGATTCAATGCAATCCCTATCAAGCTACCAACGGTATTTTTCACAGAACTAGAACAAATAATTTCACAATTTGTATGGAAATACAAAAAACCTCGAATAGTCAAAGTTATCTTGAGAAAGAAGAATGGAACTGGAGGAATCAACCTGCCTGACTTCAGACTCTACTACAAAGCCACAGTCATCAAGACAGTGTGGTACTGGCACAAAGACAGAAATATAGATCAATGGAACAGAATAGAAAGCCCAGAGATAAATCCATGAACCTATGGGCACCTTATCTTTGACAAAGGAGGCAAGAATATACAATGGAAAAAAGACAACCTCTTTAACAAGTGGTGCTGGGAAAACTGGTCAACCACTTGTAAAAGAATGAAACTAGAACACTTTCTAACACCATACACAAAAATAAACTCAAAATGGATTAAAGATCTAAATGTAAGACCAGAGACTATAAAACTCGTAGAGGAGAACATAGGCAAAACACTCTCCGACACAAATCACAGCAGGATCCTCTATGACCCACCTCCCAGAATATTGGAAATAAAAGCAAAAATAAACAAATGGGACCTAATGAAACTTACAAGGTTTTGCAAAGCAAAAGAAACTATAAGCAAGGTGAAAAGACAGCCCTCAGATTGGGAGAAAATAATAGCAAACGAAGCAACAGACAAAGGATTAAGCTCAAAAATATACAAGCAACTCCTGCAGCTCAATTCCAGAAAAATAAATGACCCAATCCAAAAATGGGCCAAAGAACTAAACAGACATTTCTCCAAAGAAGACATACAGATGGCTAACAAACACATGAAAAGATGCTCAGCATCACTCATTATCAGAGAAATGCAAATCAAAACCACAATGAGGTACCATTACACGCCAGTCAGGATGGCTGCTATCCAAAAGTCTACAAGCAATAAATGCTGGAGAGGGTGTGGAGAAAAGGGAACCCTCTTACACTGTTGGTGGGAATGCAAACTAGTACAGCCACTATGGAAAACAGTGTGGAGATTTCTTAAAAAACTGGAAATAGAACTGCCATATGACCCGGCAATCCCACTTCTGGGCATACACACTGAGGAAACCAGATCTGAAAGAGACATGTGCACCCCAATGTTCATCGCAGCACTGTTTATAATAGCCAGGACATGGAAGCAACCTAGATGCCCACCAGCAGATGAATGGATAAGGAAGCTGTGGTACATATACACCATGGAATATTACTCAGCCATTAAAAAGAATTCATTTGAATCAGTTCTAATGAGATGGATGAAACTGGAGCCCATCATACAGAGTGAAGTAAGCCAGAAAGATAAAGACCAATACAGTATACTAATGCATATATATAGAATTTAGAAAGATGGTACTGATAACCCTATATGCAAAACAGAAAAAGAGACACAGATGTACAGAACAGACTTTTGGACTCTGTGGGAGAAGGCGAGGGTGGGATGTTTTGAGAGAACAGCATCGAAACATGTATATTATCAAGGGTGAAACAGATATCCAGCCCAGGTTGGATGCATGAGACAAGTGCTCAGGGCTGGTGCACTGGGAAGACCCAGAGGGAAGGGATAGGGAGGGAGACGGGAGGGGGACCGGGATGGGGAATACATGTAAATCCATGGCTGAATCATGTCAATGTATGCAAAAACCACTACAATATTGTAAAGTAATTAGCCTCCAACTAATAAAAATAAATGGAAAAAAAAAAAAAAAAAAGAGGAGCCAAGGGGCCGGGGGTGTCTCGCTCTCTCTCTTGCACTCTCTCTCACTGTCTCTCTCATGCTGTCTCTCTCTCTTTTGCCTTTTGAGTCAGCATGCCCTCACGACTCAAGAATGTATTTTCCTTTATTTTCTAAATAAAGCTGAGCTGTAACACGTAGCTGTAACACCGATCTGTCCAAGAGCTGTGACACAGTTTGTCCAAGGGATGTAACCCTGGTCCGTTGCTTCAAATTTTTCTTGTGATGAGACAGAATCAAGGAAATTACACACTCTCCCAACATCTATGGTGCCATGACTCTGATTTAACCTGGCTGAAATAGCCTCATCACAGCCCCTCAACGATTTCGGCACAGCAGGAGCCCAAATCAGTGAAAGCGCCTGTGGTGGAAGCTGAAGGCAAAGAAAACCCAGTGCAGGGGAAGTGACAAGAAGCCCAGTGTGCAGGAACCTGGGACATCAGAAAACAAACTCAGCAGAAAGCTCACGCAGCTCAGTCTCAGATTCTAGAAGACCTCCAGTTAAGGAAGGAAGTCCTCATTCCTGTGGCTGGAAGGACATATGCCTAAATAATAATAATAATAATAATAATTCCTTTATAAACTCTCGTTTCTTGTTTCCTTAAACTCCCCCATGAACAGGAGACCAGCAGTGGGTGCAACTGAGGGACTGTGGAGAGGCTACTCCTCAGTATGTCCCAAAGTCTCCACTATCTGCTAAGCCCCAGTAGCTGTTACCCAAGCCAGTGGGGTTTCTTCTGCCCTTAATCTTTGTGCCAAAGATCAGGTCAATGAAAACTGTGAGTACAGGTCAGTTATTTAGCAGCTTTTCTGGCAGGTTATGAAGGGAATTCCTTGGCACTCTTTTCCCACTGCTTTTTCCTCCCATCCTTCAGCTCCTCTCTCCCGGGACTTGAGCCCAGCCAAACCCCATGATGCTTGGCTTGAGGACCTAATGAAGCTCAGGCTCTGATGTCTCATTGCAAAAATTCAGTTAAAGACACAGCAATAGGTAAGAGATGGATTTGTTCGGATTCAAAGAGAAGCACACTCCACAGGGTGTTGGCCATTGTAGAGGGCAAGTGCTTAGGCAGTGTAATGTGGTGTGGCTAGGTTTTGCAAGTTGGGTGCTTTCATATGCTACTGAGTGGGAGCATCATCCCAACCATTGGGGAACCACCCACTCCTCTGTCTTTTGACAGTGTCTTGGAACTGTCCTGCCACCTGGGTGTATCATTTAGTTTGCAGATTGGGGATCAAGGTTTAGTTGAATTTGATTTGTCACCTTGGACCCATTTGATTTTAATCAGTTTATGTTATGCCCTTGTGCTACATCATTCTTTCAAAGGTTAGGCCCTGCCCCCTTCCCTCCCGTTTCATGGTCTTTTCCTGAGCCCCATCTGGGCCCACAATGTTGCCTCTACAATATTCTGGAGGGACAACAAGAAAATAGCTGGCTCTTGGGAGGGAAATACTGTATCATATCCAATCCCTCTAGATATTCAGGCCTTCATCTTCCATGTTTTCTACAACATGGGCAACATCAGCATCTCTCAGTGAACCCGCTAGGTGGGAGAGAGACACACAATGCCTGCTAGAAGTCCATCTGTTGGCATCCCTTCAAAGGCAATTGGGCTTCCAGGGATAACGTTTGACACTTTGGGAGTTAGCCCTGCAGGCCATTTGGACCCAAACCCTTACCACCCTTCTCCTAAAGTTACAAACAAATCTCTGGATCAAACCTGCACTCCACTTTTATGGAACATCTGGTCTGTTGCCTCTTACCAATTTGTTCTTAAGTCAATTACTAACTCCTGCAACCAGGACCCTGCTCCATTTTAGGCAACATTGCTCCACCCTGCCTATTATTAAAATGCTCTTAATGCCCATAACAGGGCCAGATAACCCACTCCTTTGTCATTACTTCTGTTATTACCTAAAGTGGGTCTATGACAATAAAATGTTTACCATTCAAAACATCCTAAGCTGCTCTTATGAAGGACTAGGGGAGGAAATCAGTGACTTACATTCCCTTAGGGCAGTAAGAGGATAAGGCTTATGACTGTTTCACCAGGTTCCCAGTCTCAGGACACAGGCTTGGACTGCTTTACATGCTATCTATTCCCATCTATGGTGAACAAACTGGAAATGAGTTAAAATTACAAACCCTTAATCCTACCCAGCACTGGTCACACTGGAGACCCTGGGGACGCCCAACTCCAGTCTGGGGGTCACAGGAGGTTGACCTGCTTCAACCTGCCTAGGAATGTGGTCCTTGAAAGATTGTCACTCCTCAACCTGCTCAGGGATCCACCAGTCCAGTGGTCCCAGGAGGTCATCATGCTTCAACCTGCTCAGGGACCCAATTCTCGGGAGGTCGACCTTCCTCGACCTGCCCGGGGATTTGATCTCCAGGAGGCTGTCATGCCCCTGGCCTGGGGATCTGCACCCTGACCTGGGAACACCTGGATCTCAGGTTGCAACAGTACTGGGTAGGATAAGTTTCAAAAAGATTCACCCCTAAGGAAGTCCACCCATGGAAATTGAAGGAGGCCTATTAGTTTTTTTTCTTTTTTCTTTTCCTCCCTGTCATGACTCTCTTTCAGATGGGAACTAACCAATCCACTTCCCGGCAGATGCCCTTGAGAAGCATCCTTGATAACTGGGAGCTGTTCGATCCTCTAACTCCAAGGAGAAGTCGCTTAAAATTCTCTTGTGCCACTGAGTGGCCACAGTATCCTCTGGGGGATGAGGAACACTGGCCTGAGGATGGGAGTTTAAATTATAATACCATCTTGCAGCTAGAGTTATTTTGTAAAAGACAAGGGAAATAGACAGAAATCCCCTATGTCCAAATTGTCTTCCGACTAAGAGATATGAAGGAACTCTGTCTTAAGTATGGGATTGTTGTATGCTCTAAAAGTGAGCCTACTAGGCAAATGGTGTTAGGAACAGACAACCAAGAGAAGGAACTCCCCGGTGAAGGCTCACCTCCCACAGCTCCTGAGTTGCTTTGTTCTCCTTCCTTGTATCCAAATGTGCCCCCATATCCGTGAGCACCCCCTCCACGAAAGTCAGCCCAAGTATGTCCCCTAGGCAAAACTGGAGGAGAATTTGGACCAACCCGAGTCCATAAGTTCTTCTCCCTCTTAGAACTAAGACAGATCAAATAAGACCTATACAGATGGCCCAGGCAAATATATAGATACATTCTAACACATTACCTTGGCCTTTGACTTGACATGGAAGGACATCATGGTCATATTTAGTCAAACTTTATCTGACCCTGAGCATACTAGGGTCTTAAAGGAAGCCCAAAGGTATGTAATGGGGCTTCACACGTCAAGTGGTAAATACCCAGTAAGGGAAACTACAGTCCCCTCCTCAGATCCTAAATGGAATTATAATAACCCTGAGTACATCTGGGAAAGGGATCATTTTCTGATCTGTGTTAAGGCAGGACTGAAAGCAGCCCAGAAAAAAGTAATAAGCTATGCCCAGGTCTCAGCAATAACTTAGGAGCCCAATGAGAACCCCATTGCCTTTCTGGAAAGGCTAAAAGAGGCCCTCCAAAAGTTTAGCAATCTGGACTTAAACTCTTACAAGGGACAGGTGATTTTAAAGGACAAATTCCTGTCCCAATGTGCATCAGATATCAGAATAAAATTACAACAGCTACAGCAACAGGGCCCTGCTGCCTCTTTAGATGAGATGGTCCAGACAGCCACCAATACCTTTTATAACAGACAACAGGAAAGGGAGGCCAATGCCAAGGAGAGGGAGAAAAGGAAAGAGACAAGGCATACCTAGACACTGGCCATCCTTCAGGGAAGCCCTATGGCAAACCTCAAGTCATTGAAGGACAAGGCATGAGGTAAATGACTAATCTGTAGACAGGAGGGGCATTGGGCCAAAGAGTGTCCAAACCGTGACAAGTCTCCTAAAACTGCTTGCTATAAATGTCATCAATTGGGACATTGGGTGGCACTCTGCCCTCACGACCCAAGAGCCTCAAGGTCAAGTGCCAAGCCTTCCCTCATGATGGTTCAACAGGACTGAAGTGGCCCACTTCAGCCAGCCCGCCTGTCACAGATAACATCACGGGGCTGAAGCCAAGGGTGCAACTGGATATGGTAGGTAGGTCCGAGAATTTCTTGGTTGACACAGGGGCTATCTACTCTGTCCTGACCTCCTACTCCAGAGCCTTCTTCTCCCAAACCTGTACCATTTTGGGTGCTACACGAAAAACAATTACTAAAAGATTCACCAGAGCACTTCTTTGTTGCTGGGATGGACAAATATTTTCCCACCAGATTCTGATGGTCCCTGAGTGTCCTACTCCCTTACTGGGAAGAGATATACTCACTAAACTGGGGACCACCCTTGTGATGGGAAGCTTTTCAGCTCCTAGAGCCCTACAGCTTCTGGTTACTACTGAAGAATCCATTATACCCTCTCCAATAGAGAGGGAACAAAAACTATAGTAGGACAAAATTAACCCCCAGGTGTGGCACCAGAGGACTCCTGGACAAGCCCACCAGGCTGAACTGGTCATCTTTGTCCTCCAAGATGCCACTCAGTTTCCTAACCAGAAACAATATCCCATCAGAAGAGAGACTTGGGAGGAACTACAGCCTCTAATAAATAAATATCTTGCTTGTGGGCTATTGGTTTCCACCAATTCTCCATGTAACACCCTGACCCACTCAGTAAAGAAAAAGGATGGAACTTGGTTAATGGTTCAAGATTTCTGGATCATTAACGAAGCTGTAGTCCCCCTCCATCCCACAGTATCCAATCCCTTTGTAATCTTGGGAGAAATTCTACCCAGTGCCAAGTGGTTTACAGCCTTGGATCTCAAAGATGCATTTTTTTTTTTTTTTTTTTTTTTGCATACCACTGGCTAAAGAATCCCATTATCTTTTGGCCTTCAAGTGGGAGGCTCCAGAAGAAAAACACCAACAGATTACTTGGACAGTATTACCTCAGGGGTTCAGTGATAGCCCCCACCTGTTTGGACAGGCTCTTAGCCAGGATTTCCTAGATCTGGACCTGGGACCTAAAGGGAAAATATTACAATACATAGATGACCTACTAATCTGCTCTCCAGATGAGAAAAAGTACCCAACAACTTGCAATTCAGATTCTAAACTTTTTGGCAGAGAGAGGATATAAAGCCTCCCGTGCTGAGGCACAAATGATGGAGACAAAGGTCACTTATTTGGGAGTTCAGATTACACATGGGTCCAGGAGGTTGTCCTCTGATCGGGTACAAGGAATCCTCCAGTTGCCCTCCCCCACGACTCGAAAATAGCTGTGAGTTTTCCTGGGGCTAACTGGGTATTGTAGAATCTGGATACACAACTGTGGTTTCATTGCCCAGCCCTTATGTGAAAACTTGAAGGGATGGGATGATTCAGTCCCTCTGATGTGGGGAACTCCTCAAAAGAAGGCAGCAGCTACACTACAGCAGCTACACTGAAACAAACCTCAACTCAAGCACCTAGCTTGAGGTTGCCAGACCCAGAAAAAGCATTCCAACTTTATGTCCATGAAAGAGAAGGAATAGCCTTGGGAGTGTTAACTCAAAGGTTGGGATCTGAGCCCCAGCCTGTAGCTTACTTATCCAAGAGACTTGACCCAACCGCCCAAGGCTGGCCTCCCTGCCTTCGAAATCTTGCCACTATTGCAATCTTGATAGAAGATGCTTTAAAACTCTCTTTTGGGGGCAAACTAACTATTTTTGCTAGCCATCAAGTGAAACAACTCCTAAATGGGAGAGGCCATTTATGGATGTTTGATCAAAGAATCCTCAGATATCAAGTAGTGCTGATGGAAAACCCAGGCCTCACTATACCCCCTTGTGAGGTTCTTAACCCAGCAACCATCCTGCCTAACACCAAGGGCTCTCTCCCCTTTCACTCTTGCCTAGAAACCTTGGACCACTGGACAAAATTCCAAGAGGGATTGTTGGAAGATCCTCTGACCAACCCTGAGGAAATCTGTTAGACTGATGGAAGCAGCTTTGTCTTGGATTGGAAAAGAAGAGCAGAAATGCAGTAGTCTCCAATTTTGAGACCATAGAGGCTAAACCTTTGCCACCAGGTACTTCAGCCCAATTCGCTGAGCTCATAGCCTTGACTCGGGCTTTAGAGATGGGAAAAGGAAAAAGAGTAGCCATTTACACTGACTCCAAGTATGCCTTTCTGGTGCTACATGCACATGCTGCTATTTGGAGAGAAAGAGGCCACTTGACCACCCGAGGGTCCCCAATCAAATATGGTGATCAAATCCTTAGACTCCTGGAGGCAGTTCATCTGCCCACTGAGGTTTCAGTCTCCCACTCTACAGGACACCAAAAACAGAGCATGGAAGTGGCATGAGGGAACCAAGCAGCTGATCAGACAGCTAAGAGAGCAGCATTATAGAACAAGAACCTAATAGGGGTTGCCACCTTAGTTCCACAGACTAATTTGCCAGAAACTCCTTCATATACTGAAGGTGAGACTTAAAACTAAGAATGAGGGCTTTCAAGATCATATGGGGTGGTTCCAAAAGGAGGGACTCCTTTTTCTGCATGGAAAGCTCCAATGGAAGTTGGTTAACTCCTTACATGCCACCACTCATGTAAGGGAGAAGGCCCTCCAAAGATTACTAGAAAGGTCCTTCAGAGGAACAGGCCTCCAAACGACCATAAGGTAAGTGGTCACCTCTTGTCCCTCTTGCCAATTAAATAACCCCCAAGGAGCTTGAAGATCCCAGCTGGCCCATCCTGCGACCTATCCAGGAGAGGACTGGCAGATAGACTTCACCCAAATGCCAGTTTCTCAAGGGTATAAATACCTATTAGTCAAGATAGACACATTCACAGGATGGACTGAAGACTTTCCCACCTGGACTGAGAAGGCTGAGAAGGTGGTAAAGAAAAATGCTCCATGAAATCATTCCAAGATTTGGTCTGCCCAGGTCATTACAAAGTGACAATGGGACACCATTTACTTCTAAGGGATACTTCTAAAGCATTGGGCGTTACTTATTATCTCCACTGTGCCTGGAGGTCTCAGTCTTCAGGAAAAGTAGAAAGAGCCAACCAATTCTTAAAATCAGTGATAAAAAAAGATAACCCAGGAGACCTCCCTGGGATGGAAGGAGGCTTTACCAATAGCTCTCCTCCACACCTGTATTGCCCCTAAGGAACAGGTTGGTCTTAGTCCTTATGAGATGCTATATGGAAGACCTTTTGTCATGTCAATGTCATGTCAATGACCTCCCTAGATCCAGAGGTTCAGACCCTCCAGTCTTATACCATGGCCATTGGGCTACTCCAACAGGATATACACTTGTGGGGTGTCAACCAGGACCCAAAAGATTTTAAGGAGTCACCACTACATGCTCCAGGGACTCAAGTCCTTATTAAAGTCTGGAAAAATGGGTCCCCAAAGGCTCAACGCCAGCCCACATGGAAGGGCCCCTACCCTGTAATACTTTCTACTCCCACAGCAGTCAAAGTGCCAGGACATGACTCTTGGATTCACTACTCATGAGTCAAGCCATGGAAGAAAACAGAAGAAGACACTCAATACACCTGTGAGCCCCTGGGAGATCTCAGATACCTATTCAGAACTACAAATGAGGGTCATTCTAATGAACATCCCCCAAAACTATTTTCTGGGGATAAGATTTCTCAGGACAGCTCTAAAGAGCCAACACAGCTTGGCAGGGGTTGTACTCCAAAACAGGCAGGAGATAGATCTTCTGATCCCTGAACAAGGAGGGATTTGAGCCATCCTGGCAATGGGAATTTGGAGTTGGCTAATTTCCCTACTAGTCCTTGTTATGCCATATTGATGCTACTTATGATTGCTCCATGTACTATCAATTGTCTAACCTGTTTTGTCTCTGCCCAGGTCAACAAGCTACAACAAGCAGTGCCAGTTCAACAAGGATATATAAAACTACAGCTTACCACAGAAAATATCACTCATCCTTAGATGGACACCGCTATAAGGACTCTGAGACCTGAGACTAGCAAGAGGGCGAGGCCCAAGGTCCCTTGCCATTCGAGTTCAGCAGGAAGTAGCCAGAAAGACCTCGATGCCCCTATTCCCAAAGAATTGGACCTCCCATCCCTTGAGTGGGAAATGTTAGGTAGTTAGAATAGGACAAAGGAGTCTAGAATGGCGGTGGCTAAAAGACAAGGAAGAGAAAAGCCCACGAAAATAGAACAAAGGAAGGTCAGAGGGCCAGAGTGAGGACCTCAGGTAAAACAAACAAACACTCCTGGCTAGCCCAATTTACATATGGCAGGCCTAGGGGGAGGAGAAAAAAAATATAAAAAGAGGAGCCAAAGGGCCAGGGAGTCTCTTGTTCTCTCTCTCACTCTCTCTCGCACACGCTCTCTCCCTCTCTCTTCTCTTTGTGTCTTTTGGGTTGGCATGCCCTCATGCCTTGAGGATGCATTTTCCTTTATTTTCTAAATAAAACTGAGCTGTAACACGGAACTGTAACACTAATCTGTCTGAGAGCTGTGACACACACAGTCTGTTCAAGGGCTCTAATGCTGGTCCATTGCTTCAAATTTTTCTTGTGACAAGACAGAACTGAGGAAACTACACACTCCCCCGACATTAGCAACGCACTTGCTAATAAAATTTAGTAATTTTGAATCTTCTTCAATGTCATTTTCTACTTCTAGGATCTAGATCTCCAATCTGGGGCTGAGATGGAATCCCAGAAGTCAGGTGTTTGGCCAAAAACTAAAGGGAAATGATTAATTTTAATGAGTAAATAATGTATTTGATTCAACCTCTCTAGAACGTTGTAGTTCCTCCTTCCTTAGAAGGACCACCATCTCATAAATCCCACTTCCAACATAAAAAGCATCAGTGATCTTTCTTGAGCAAGATGGCCACCTTTAACTCTTCAATTCTCTTTTTCCTTCTCTTTAGCATCATTTGCTACCTTATAGCAGCTCTTATGTTAGTTCCTTGAATGAGTTAACTATTTAATGTAATTTAGTATTTTAAATGTTTAATTTCTTCTCACCAGCAAGACTACTACCTCTTTAAGGAAAATAAGCCATGTATGTGAAATATTGTTGGATGGCACAGCACAGGCCCATCAGTTGGCTCATCAGTTGCCAGGGAAACTGGCAGGGGGCACACCCCTCACCATCCCTCTAATAAATTATCTTGGTGGTGATGTTTTGATCAAAAAGTTATAAAAGTCACTAGCTGGATCAGGCAGGGGTGAATATGTAAGAAGGTCAGCCATGTGAGTAGAGTGTAGGTGAAGCAGATACTGGTCCAGCAGGGGATATACAGAGAACAAGAGAACAGCCATTTTGGGTGGCCCAATCATACAGATATTCATAATAGCAATGGGTTTTGAGGGTGTGGGGATTGTGTCATATCGTCCAAGAATGCACCCAATGAATACTTGTTAAATATATGAGTAAGCAGGCAAGTTGCGGAGGACAATTCCCAGTTCTGAATAGAGGAAACAAGCAAATATTTCCTTTATTGAAACCAAGAAGCAAAGATAAGGTAGGTTTAAAATAGAAAGATAAATCTTATTTCAGAAATCTTAAATATGGTATATCCATGCAATGTTCAGCTGTTGATAAACACATCACTCATCACATATGGGCCCTGTACATTTCTTTTTCCAGGTGCTATTTTTCATGATGAAAGAAACCATACTATTTATGTTTGCTCCTGTATAACCAGTGTTGGAGCAGGGCCTGTCACACATCAGGTACATAAGAAATCTTAACAGTCTTAATAGCCAAGTTACTTTAGTTAATATATGAAGTTCTTCTTTTATTAGTATCCAGAAATTAGCCTTTACATAGTTAATAATAAAGTGACTTGCTGTTTTCTTTGTATCAGGTACCATTCTAAGCACTTTGATGTATCAACTAATTCAATCCTCAGAACAATACTATGAAATAGTCACTATTAAATGTGAAGACAATAAAGCACCGGTAGTTTAACTGTCCAAGGTCACCAAGCTGGCAGATACTGGGGCTGGATTCTGAGTGCTAATAGTCTTTCTCGATGGACATTGTTGGCACCCATTGTCTTATTCTTCTCTGTGACTTTCACGATGAAAGTAATGCTTTACAATCTGTGTGCTAGGATTAAGCAAAACAACTGGCAAAGGAGAAAATTATTAGAGGAAATTTATCTCCATCTATGCTTTAGAAAAAGAGAAGTAGGGAAAAGTGAGAGAGAAGACTGCTGGTAATATCAAAAAGCATTAGACCTATTAGAAGTTAACATAGGGAAGAAGAGAAAAGAGAAAACATAGGAGTTTTTTCTGTCTTAAATAGCTCACTCTGACAGCAATATAAATATTCATTTTAATGATGATACTGAGGAGAGAACTCGAATTAGGTGATTGCAATTCCCCAGAAAAGCCATAAGTGTTTTTAGATGAGGCTGAGGAAATTTAAGAAGTGGAATTGGGTGGACACAGTGCTGGGAAAGACATGGAGAATAAGAAAACATGAGGAATAAATATGTCTTTGTCTTCTGGTTTTGATCACAACAAGGATGCTAGATCATATGATCACAAAGATATCAGAGAACTGACATCATATTAATATACTGCTGTGTGTGATGAGTTAATTTTGGGTTTTCATTGTTTGTTTTTTAAGATAGCTATATGCTTGGACTTCCCAGGTGGCGCTGGTGGTAAAGAACTCACCTGCCAAGGTAGGAGATATAAGAGACACAGGTTCAATCCCTGGGTCAGGAAGAGATCCCCTGGTGGAGGAAATGTCAATCCACTCCAGTATTCTTGCCTGGAGCATCCCAAGGACAGAGAAGTCTGGTGGGCTATGGTCCATGGGGTTGCAGTGTCAGGCATGACTGAAGTGACTAAGCATGCATATACATCTTCAGCCTCTCTTCTGGGGCAAGGTACATTGGGTTGACTATTTAACATTCCCAATAGTTTTTTCTCAAACCCCTCAAATTCAGCACATGCAATACTGGATTTATCATCTCTTCCCAAACCTGCAGGTGTTCAGTGTTCCCAGTTTTAGTAAGGGACACTATCACCTACATAGTGGACCAACATAAACTCAGGACTTCCTTAACTGTCCCTTCTCTAACATCTTCACATGTATGCAATCACCAAATACACATTCCTAATATACCTGAATACATTCATTCTTTTTGTCCCTGATTTTAAATCCTCATTATTTCTTATCTAGATTTAGTGCTACTTTGGTAGCTGAGTAGGTGTTAACTGAAAGAAAATTGAGAAAGTGAAAATTGCTTTTCCCTTTGTTAAAAAAATGTCTTGCTTATCTCTGTTTCACAAATCAACTCTTTACTTACATTAGACCCCAACTAAAAATTGCTTCCACTGAAAGACCTTTTCTGACTTCAAAGCTAGAGTAGGTCTCCATTATATGTTCCCGTGGCACCTTTTCTTGACATTTAACACCTCTGTAATTACTTGTTCGGTCTGTCTTTCAAACTTAATTATAAATACTGTAAGGATATGGTCCATACTTTGCCTTGTGCCCCTCTGTTTCCCCAGTGCTTGGCAATAATAAATGTTCAATAACTCATTAAATGAATGAATGAAAAGAGGTTAAGCAAGATAACACCACCAGAAAACATCCTTTTGCTTTCATAACATGAAAACTTTTGGTGATTCACACAAGAGCAATTTCAATGTGGGAGTTATACCAGGAGACAAGAAAATAAAGGAAAAATAGTTCAATATATTTCCAGGAAATGATGTTGACATTTTAGATGAGTTGGAAGAGGAAATTGTAACAACTGGTTAAAAATGAAAGTACCCTCTACTCATTGACAGTTACCCACTGACTGGAATAATTGAGAGCTGGCATGCTTGCAACCTTGTAAACAATGGGATCAGCAAGAAGTACTGCAGGAATGCTTTGTAAAATTTCTTTGAAAATGCTAAATATAAATCATATTTTTCTGACTCCCAGCTGGACCTAAATGAGAACTATAAAATCATTACTTATAATCCTCATGCATTTGATAATTCTCAAATGACTTCCCATAGTCTAAGAAGCACTATGACATCCAAAGATTCAGACATGGACACGGGGGAGCCACATTCAGGGGAAAAATTCCTGGATCTTAACCCGCGAAAGACACAGAACAATGAGGCAAACTCCTAGGCAGGTAGTGTAGCAGAGAAACTTATGGAGGTTGAGTTTGACTTGCTTTTCTCCCTTGGGAAACTCCTATTCAACTTGGCCCCAAGATTCCTGCCAGCTAATCCTGTCACATAATTCAGGAGAATAGCAAAAAGGTATAAGCGATATTTCTTTTCAGTTAAAATTCTTCCAATGACAAAGAAAAGAGGTCTAAAATGTAGTTCTTATAATAAATATTGCTCTTTTTCATTTAAAAAGATTTTTTTCCTTTGTCGACCTAGTTCTTTTCTCAAGTGAATTTTAATGCATAACCATTGCCCTTTTACCCCAAGAAAACAGTGTTGAATATAGATTAGTATAACCACTCAGAAATTTAAAATCTAAACAGAAGAAGGGAATATAAAAATAAAATGTTAACTCATTTTGAATTTTTGCCCCTCTGGGGATCTGTACTAGATAGACACTCTTTTTTAAGTGGATCCAGTATTAGGACAGGTGCACTTTTACTCCTTTAAAATTTTTTTAAATTGTATATTGAAATAATATATTAAATGATTTCAATTTTATTCAACATTCACTATCTCAAAGTAAGAATTAAAATGCAACAGATTACTAAGTGTATTGGAATGAGCATAATAGCTTCACTCAACAAAGAGTCAATGGGGCTAAGATTTCTGCAAAGTGAATATTTCTAACAATTAAGTTCATGAAAATGAGATGAATTAAGTGCTATAATGTAATAATGCAAAAGTATTACAATGAGATTTCTAGTTCCAATTTCTAATATTCAAAACCTGAGAGGGGAAGGGCAAGGAGAGAAGGCCCTTAAAAATAAAGTAGTCTTCTGATGGTTATGGCAATCAATATTCAAGCTTATCCTTTTGTGTCTATCAGCTGTCTTCATTAGTGTCCTTAAGATATTTTTATTTTAATACACAAATGCAAATTAGTACCTGTTTTTTCCTCAATGTGTATTAAAAATAACTTCTTTAGATTCTTTAGAGAAATGGCTTCCAACTTTTTGGCACCAAGGACCAGTTTCATGAAAGTCAGCTTTTCCTTTGACTGAGGGGAGGGGGGTGGTTTCAGGATAATTCAGGCATGTTACATTCATCGTACACTTTATTTCTATTATTATTACATCAGCTCTACCTCAAATCATCAGGCATTAGATCCCAGAGATTGGGAACTCCTGCTTTAGAGAATTCAGCCACAAAAAAAATGTGTTAGTCTTGTTGGTAATTTATGAGGATAATTGCACTAGCTCTACGGATTCTTAACCTAAGAAATAGGGAATTAATGGTTCTTGTATTGCTATATATTTATCATATGAAATAACTTTTGGAACCCATTTTGCTGAATTGGTAAGTAAAAGGAGTCCACAGAGGAATTCTTCAGAGAAATTTTTGTTGACATGGAAGATTTCTTCCCCATATGGTTTTACGAGTTACTCTCTGAGTTCTTTAGCTCTGGCAAAGCACTGTTTTGTTAAGGAAGATGTGTTCAGTCAAAGAAAGAATGCTGCTATGAAGATGCTTATGGAGCAGATGTGGAAGTCTTCCCAAAGCAATAGGGCTGTACTGCACTGGAACATCAGTTTCCTCTCTTTCACTGTGTATCTGACTGTTACCATATACCTCTCTCTACCAATAACATTCTTCTGCTTAAGAACAATTCCTTTTCTGCAGAACTTCGCCTTGAACATTTTCTATTGTGTATTTTTTTAATTGTAACTCTTCCTTATTCCATTCATCTGGTGATCATATATAACTCAATCTCTCAGATTTAATCCAAATTTCCTTGAGAGTAATTTATTTATCTTTTATTTTAAAAACATCTGACCAGATTGTATATTTATTGCCCTTGGGTAAACACTTACTTTGGATTAATCAGCTGTAATGTAATCAAGGTGTAATCAAGGTGATATAGGACAATGTATGTCAAAAAAACAAAAACAAAAATGTGGCCACCAAAAGAATTGTGTATAAGATAGTTTAGCATTATTTTGAGGGTAGGCATCTGAATAAACTTCCCAAATGGAGTTCTCAGATGCTGTCAGTTATATAAATGGCAAATATTTTTATTTGGAAGAAATAAGTGGCAATAGTGGAAAAAACACAAATGCTTTTGAATGAACAGTTTCTATTTTTCGTTGTCTATGTTATTTTCATATTATGTTCTACTATAATTACTTTAGAAGCATTGACAATTCATATGTAAAATTTTGAGGTAGAAATTGTTTGAGCAACTCCATTTCTTTCAATCATTCAATTTAGTAACTCAGTTGTGTCTGACTCTTTGCAACCCCATGGACTTCAGCACACCAGGCTTCCCTGTCCTTCACCAACTGCCAGAGCTTGCTCAAACTCATGTCCCTTGAGTTGGTGATGCTATCCAACCATCTTATCCTCTGTCATCCCCTTTTCCTCCCACCTTCAATCTTTCCCAGCATCAGGGTGTTTTCCAAGGAGTCAGTTCTTCGCATCAGGTGGCCAAAGTATTGAATACAATGAATTTTCAGGACTGACTTCCTTTAGGATTGAATGGTTGGATTTGCTTGCAGTCCAAGGGACTCTCAAGAGTCTTCTCCAACACCACAGTTCAAAAGCATCAATTCTTTGGTGCTCAGCTTTCTTTATAGTCCAACTCTCACATCCATCCATGACAACCAAAAAAACCATAGCCATGACTAGGTGGACCTTTGTTGGCAAAGTAATGTCTTTGCTTTTTAATACACAGTCTAGGATGATCATTGCTTTTCTTCCAAGAGCAAGTGTCTTTTAATTTCATGGCTGCAATCACCATCTGCAGTGATTTTGGAACCCCCCAAAATAAAGTCAGCTACTGTTTTCATTGTTTCCCCATTTATTTGCCATGAAGTGATGGGACCGGATGCCATGATCTTAGTTTTCTGAATGTTGAGTTTTAAGCCAACTTTTTCACTCTCGTCTTTCACTTTCATCAAGAGGCTCTTTAGTTCCTCTTCACTTTCTGCCATAAGAGTGGTGTCATCTGCATAGCTGAGGTTACTGATATTTCCCCCAGCAATCTTGATCCCAGCTGTGCTTCATCCATCCTGGCATTTCACATGATGTACTCTGCATATGAGCTAAATAAGCAGGGTGGCGATATATAGCCTTTTTGTACTCCTTTCCCAATTTATGCAATGATAATTTTACGTAAGTGTTTTCAACACTTCATATCATGGAAGCTAAGATTATTTTTGGTACATTTCAAAACCTTAATAAAAAATATTTTCAGATGTCATAAATGACACTTTAAGAAATATATGACCATATGAAAGTCACTTAGTTATGTCCAACTCTTTGAGACCCCATTGACTGTAGTCCACCAGGCTCCTCTGTCCATGGAATTCTCCAGGCAAGAATGCTGGAATGGTTAGCCATTCCCTTCTTCAGGGGGTCTTTCCTACCCAGGGATAGAACCTGGGTCTTCTGCATTGCAAGCATATTCTTTACCATCTGAGCCACCAGGGAAGCCCCATTTAACCATAAACAGATGTAACTGTGACTTTTCTACAAGAGAATGTACTGTCAACAAAATAATGTACCAATTCTTAACATGTATTTATTTCCACATGACATTAATCACAGATAATGTCAATATTAATCACAATTTGCATTTTGCTCTCATAAAAGTGCTCCTTTGTTTCTTGTTAGTATATTCAGTTTTGAAATAAATATATAATTGCTTAACTCACACATTTCTACTAATTTTTTAAAATTTTATAAGCCAGTTCTTTTCCATTTCATCAGAACAGATCACAACTGCTTTTATCTAAATCAAGTTGCATATTCATTCAATATTCAAGGTTTGAACTTTATATATATTGCTTTACATACTGTCCTTTATTACTCTAATTGCTGAGTCCTTTAGACAGCAAGGAGATCAAACCAGTCAATCCCAAAGGAAATAAATCCTGAGTATTCATTGGAAGGACTGATGCTGAAGCTGAAGCTCCAACAATCTGACTATCTGATGTGAAGAACTGACTCATTGGAAAAGACGCTGAAGCTGGGAAAGCTTGAGGGCAAGAAAAGGGGGGAATAGACAATGAAATGGTTGGATGGCATCATTGACTCAATGGACATGAGTTTGAGCAAAGGTATTGAAGGACAGGGGGCATGCTGCAGTTCTTGGGGTCACAAAGAGTCAGATACAACTGAATGACTGAACAATAACAACAAAATGCTACACTTGTTTTTCAAACTGACATTCCAGTGTATGGTACATTTTTCTGATATTACTAAAATTACATTTCCTTCTCACCTTTTCTTTTTCCTCAATATCTTTTCAGTGATGTTTTCTCAAAAGGAATTCTGAAGCTCAAATAACTATAAAAGTATAATAAATTTCTTAAATTAATTATAAATTGGTATTTAAAATTTTGCATCTCTAGATGTGAACACATATATAAAGTCAGATGTAGCAGACAACAAATAAAGAATAAAATTAATTGTTCTAATCAAAACACATTTTTATTATTTCACACTGTTGATTAATATTGATATAATAAATGTTTAGTAAGCCACCTAGTCTATGGTATTTTGTGATAGCAGCCTGAACTGAAATAGATTTTGGTACTAAGAAGCGGCATGTCACTTGACAAAAGCCTAAAAATATGGAAGTGGTTTTGGAACTGTGTAATGGTTAGGGGCTGGAAGAGTTTTGAAGTGCAAGTTAGAAAAAGCCCATAGACTGTTCAGAGTCATCCTGGTGAGAGTTCAGAAAGGAAAGGAGAATATATCTTCCCCCTTCTTAGAGAATGCAAAAGTAATTATGTATAGAATGCTGATAGAAATATAGACTGTAAAAGTCATTCCAGTGAGGTTCAGTGGAAATGAGGAACATGCTGTTGGACAATGAAGAAAAGGTGCTTCCTGTCATAAAGTGTCAAGAACTTGGCGGCATTGTGTCTGTGTCCTAATGTCTTGTGGATGATAAAACATGATAGTGATGACATTGGATATTTAGCTGGGAAATTTCTAAGCAAAGTGTTGAAGGAGCAGCTTCTTTTCTCCTGGCTGCTGAGAGTAAAATGTGAGAAACAAATAAGTTGAAGAAGGAGTTGTTAAGCAATGAGCAAAAGGAAACTAGAATCCAAATTTTTGAAAAACTCTCAGCCTCTCCAACTGCAAAAAAAAAAAAAAAAAAAAGAGTGAGAGAGAAAGATGTTTTACAGAGAGTGTAACTGACCATTTTGAAGAAGAGGGTAGACTGGATATATACCATGGACCTAATCACCATCAAGCAGAAGCCAGGAATAGAGATGGGATTATACCAGAAGAAATACTGCCAGTTGGGATTAAAGAGAACTGAGAAAATGAGATGGAGTGAAGGAAAGCTTTTGGACATTTTGGGGCTTTACAGAACAGGGTGACAAGAGTTTTTTAGCTTTGCATTTGTACTATTCTTCAGGAAAAAGGGAGAATGGCCCTGAAGATGATTCCCATATCGTTAGGGTGATCACTTCAGACCAGATGACCTGAAACTGAAATTGTGAAAGCAAATCTAGCTGGAGTCATTGCTATGGGGTGTGGGACAAGGGGGCGGGCGGGAACCCTTGCCCAGCATAATATTATCATTTATATTAATATTGATTTGATATAACATTATTTTCCTGGCAGGGATGTTCACAATAGATTTTTTGTTTGTTTGTTTGTTTTTACCTTTTTAATGTGAAACATCAACTATAGAATTGACTTACTTTATAAATATTAAAGATTATAAAGCATTTTATATTATTGCCAATAAAGAGAGGTACTCTAGTTGAATAAAAGCTTGGCAGAGAATGAAGCTATTTTCATTCTGGTCCTTTTTCTTTAATTATCTGTGTGATTTACAGCTGGGCCCCGTCATTCCTTCTGCCTTGGAATTTTCATGAAGACAATAATACTTAATCTGCATACTTCCTACAGTTATTGTGAGCAAAATAACTCTGATAATACTGTAATTCAGATATGTAGTAAGTGAAAAAGTGTAGGATCTAATATTGCTGGTGCAATTTTTGCAGTTAAAATAAATTTGATTGTTTGAGTAATGATAGTGATACTTGAATATAGCTGCTTCACTGCCTGATATGCAGTCAAATTTGCTGTGAGTGTATAAATGCATTCTATGTGCTTTAGCATGTATTTTGCATCTTAAAAATATTTAGAGCAGAAAAATGTTTTTATAAATTATTACCACATATATATGAATTTAAGTTCTAATAAAGGTGTTTTGATTTAGCCTCAGGAATACCTGCTTATAATTGTTTGTCTCCCACCTGCTAATGTCACTTATGGTGCAAAGAACAAGCTGAGAATTTGATTTTACATTTACCAAGAAAACATCACCTTGACATTTAAAGAGAAATAAAGCATTTTATGGGATTGCAAATGAGCACTTAAGAGATTGAAATGTCTCCTGATGAAAAAAACAAAATGCTCTTCTTTTGTCTTTTAAAAATGCCAACTTTCCTCTCCATAGTAAAATATGTCAGAGTATCTTACATAGATTTGGGGTGAAGAAGCCAGTACATAATTATTCAAATTATCCTTGAGTTTTGCAATAAAGCCATTTGTAATCTTGAAAGATTGACAAGAAGGAAGTAAGTTTCAAAATGTCTGCTTTGAGAATTAGAAAATTAAGCTTTGAGGGAAAACAGCAAACATATCAAACATTTTTTAAAGTGTTTGTTCATTTTAGGGCTTCCCTGATGGCTCGGATGGTAAAGAATCTGCATGTAATGCAGGAGACCTAGGTTTGATCCCTGGGTCTGGAAGATCACCTGGAAAGGAAATGGCTCCCCACTCCAATATTCTTGCTTGGAGAATTCCATGGACAGAGGAGGCTGGCAGGATGACTGAGCAACTAACACTTTCACCTTCACTTTTCACTTGTTCATTTTCATAGATTATAATTTGAGTGGGATGACTGACACGGATTTATCTTCTTCAAACACTGGTTCACAATGTGGGAGCCGCACGAAGGGGCTTGAGTGAGAGAGAGACACTGAGGTTTAACAGGTATTGGAAGTGGAAATTGGTATTGGTCTGGAAATCCATATGCCACGGCTATAGACTGAATATCTCATTTTACAAGTGTATGCTGACATACATGTTGATTTGCTGATATATATAATCAAATCATTTGGCATTATCCATTGCTTTAATCAGTTCGAATTACAATTGCTGTCAGCTGAATACATATTTTTAAGAAAAGTATAACCACTGTTTGGAGAAGGAAATGACAACCCGTTCCAGTATTCTTGCCTAGGAAATCCCTTAGACAGAGGAGCCTGGTGGGCTACACTCCATGGAGTCACAAAACAATCAGACACAACTTAGCAACTAAACAACCACCACCACAATTACACTAATTAAACGATGAGATCCTTAGAATGACCTTGTTCTACTACTTTGGTGACCTTTGTAAACTAAGCAAACTCTAAGCCTATAAATGCCTTAAGATTACAAAGTTGAAACCTAAAGACAACCAGTCATTATCGGTTGACTCCAAGAATCTTTGAGCTATTGCCAGTCAATGATTTACTAACTTTCACTCTGCCTTTTCTTTATAAAATCTCTCCCCCAAGTTCCTGTCAGTGGAACACTCCTAAACACTTCCCATTTGGACCTCCCTACTTTGAACTAAAATTTGCTCAAATAAACTCTTTAAAATTTTAACATGTCTCAGTTTATCTTTTAACACTACTGTCTGAAATTACTCCCAATATTAAGAATTGAGAGGTTACAGAGCTTGGGGAAGGAGTTAGCAATACAGATTTGTAAACAAAATATAGTCAGACAAATTGATCATTCTTAACACACATTAGCATGTTACTTACATCAATCCAAAATCAGTATTATTAACATATATACTCAGTTTTAAAATGATAATTGCACATTCAATATGCTCACAGGTACACACAAATATATATGAAATGCAAAATGCATTCAGAGCTAAATAGAGATAATTAGTTCAGTTCAGTTCAGTCACTCAGTCATGTTCGACTCTTTGTGACCCATGGAGAGCAGCACGCCAGGCCTCCCTGTCCATCACCAACTCCTGGGGCTTGCTCAAACTCATGTCCATCGAGTTGGTGATGCCATCCAACCATCTCATCCTCTGTCTTTCCCTTCTCCTCCTGCCTTCAATCTTTCCCAGTATCAGGGTCTTTTCTAATGAGTTGGTTCTTTGCATCAGATGGCCAAAGTATTGGAGTTTCAGCTTCAGCATCAGTCCTTCCAACAAATATTCAGGACTTACTTCCTGTAGGATTGAATGGTTGTATCTCCTTGCAGTCCAAGGGACTCTCAAGAATCTTCCCCAACACCACGTTTCAAAAGCATCAATTCTTCAGCACTCAGCTATCTTTATAGTCCAACTATCACATTACTCCATATATTGCTACTGGAAAAAACCATAGCCTTGACTAGACAGAGCTTTGTTGGCAAAGTAATGTCTCTGCTTTTTAATACTCTGTCTAGGTTGGTCATTGCTTTTCTTCCAAGAGTGTCTTTTAATTTCATGGCTGCAGTCACCATCTGCAGTGATTTTGGAGCCCAAGAAAATAAAGTCTATCACTGTTTTCATTGCTTCCCCATCTATTTGCCATGAAGTGACGGGACTGGATGCCATGATCTTAGTTTTCTGAATGTTGAGTTTTAGCCACTTTTTCACTCTCCTCTTTCACTTTCATCGAGAGACTTTTTAGTTCCTCTTCACTTTCTGCCATAAGGGTGGAGTCATCTGCATATCTGAGGTTATTGATATTTCCCCCGGCAATCTTGATACCAGCTTGTGCTTCATCCAGTCTAGCATTTCACATAATGTACTCTGCATATAAGTTAAATAAGCAGGGTGACAATATACAGCCTTGATGTACTCCTTTCCCTATTTGGAACCAGTCTTTTGTTCCATGTCCAGTTCTAACTGTTGCTTCTTGACCTGCATACAGATTTATCTGGAGGCAGGTCAGGTGGTCTGGTATTCCCATCTCTTTCAGAATTTTCCAGTTTGTTGTGATCCACACAGTCAAAGGCTTTGATGTAGTCAATAATGCAGAAATAGATGTTTTTCTGGAACTCTCTTGCTTTTTTGATGATCCAGCAGATGTTGGCAATCTGATCTCTGGTTCCTCTGCCTTTTCTAATACCAGCTTGAACATCTGGAAGTTCACAGTTCACGTATTGCTGAATCCTGGCTTGGGGAATTTTGAGCATTACTTTGCTAGCGTGTGAGATGAGTGCAATTGTGCAGTAGTTTGAACTTTCTTTGGCATTGCCTTTCTTTGAGATTGGAATGAAAATTGACCTTTTCCAGTCCTGTAGCCACTGCTGAGTTTTCCAAATTTGCTGGCATATTTACTGCAGCAATAGAGATAACACAAAACATCAATAAAATATTTTTCATGAAACCATTCAATCTCTGTCATATTCTCTTTTAAATTTCTAATAATTTTTATTAAAAGTACAAATTGTGGAACTTCCTTGGAAGTCCAGTGGTTAAAAATCTGCTTTGCAACATAGGAGACTTAAGTTCGATCCCTGCTACTGAGATCACTTGCTCTGGAGCACTAGAGCCAGCCACGAAGCCTGCGCCTGTGCACTGCAACGCAGACCATGTGACACAGCTAAGACCCAATGCAACTAAGTAAATAAATAAATTCTATTTTTAAAAAAGTAAAAATTGTTCTTATAGTTGAAAAGAAAAAAAATAGGCAAGCTAAATCATTCTATATAGCAAAAATTTAATCTTTAGTTTTCATGTTTTGATTCCTTATTTTTAACTCACCCTAGGTTGCTACATTTATTAACAAATATTTATAGTTACTGTTTTAAAGCATTTGAGATAAGCTAAAGAATAAAACACTTGTGGTTCATATGCTTACAGATCTTAAAATGTAAAAGGATTATGAAAATTACAAGTATAATAAAGAATATCTTCAGAAAAATAAAAACTAAAGGAAAATGGTTTGTAATAAATATGACAAAGATTTGATACCTCAATGTATAAAGAGCTCATAAAAGTTAATAACAAAAGCACAATAACACCAGTATTAACTGTTGCCAGAGTTAGGAATAGACAAAAATGTGAGTAATGATTCTAGAAAAAGAGACCAGTATTCAACTTCATTTTATGTAAATACAATGAAGCCTCACCTTCTCAAAACAGCTCAGTCTCTTTCCCTCTCTCCTACAACCACCACCAGCTGGCAAAGATAAAGTTGGTCAGGAGAGGCTCAGTTTGGCTCCCTCACACAAGCCTTCTGGAATGCAATTTGATAATACTTTTAAAAATATTATAAAATTTGCTACAGTATGAGCAACATAATTTTTCTTGTAAATAACTAAGCACAAAAGTAGTTAGAAATTCAAACCAATATTTCCAGAAAAGCTATTTAATAATGATTTACACATGTATAACAGAGGTAATAATATATATTAATTTTTATATATGCATATATGGACAGAGGAGCCTGGTGGGCTACAGTTCGTGGGGTCACAAGAGTCAGACATGACTGAGTGCCTAAGCATATATATACATACATGTGTGTGTGTGTGTGTGCGTCTGTCCTTCTGCAGTTAGTTTCACACACCAGTCTTCTCCACAGTTTCTTGAGGCATTCATCTATGGGGAGGAGGAGAAAAGCAGTGAAGAAGGCTGAAGGGTAGAGCATAAGGATTGTTGGAGCAAAGAGTTCATTTTTTAACCTCTGGTATCCAGAACACATTTTTGAGTGTGCATCAGAAAAGCTCTTGAATGCCAGCCTTTGTTAAGAAGAACATGTTTTTTCTTCTGAATTCTGTAGGGCATATCAAAAGGCAGACTTCAAGAGAACAAACTGAAGATTTTCCCACTAGAGAAGGCCTCTCTTATGCCCAACATAGGCCATGAGGCAGGAGGAGACACATGAGAAGGTCCAAAAGCGACAGTGTTTGTCACATCCTGAGGCTGTCGTGTGACCCTCAGTAGACCCTGTGTCCCGTGAGGTGATGCAGAATTGCCAGTAGCTCAAATTCTGAAGCAGGACAGAGGCAAATGCCTGGGACATGGATTCCAACAACACGGATGAGCTCTTCATTCCAAAATGTCAATGAGATCCTGTCACGCTTTAATGTCACAAATCTGGACTCAGATCAATCTAGCCATTCCACTATAGGAACCAGGGAGGACCCGAGGGATAACACAAGTATCTGGAAAACTCTGTTCCGTTTTGGTAAAGAAACAGCCCCAACTGCATATACCAGTAGAAACTGCTTGAAATTGAGTTAAGTAAGATTTAATTTTTTTTGTACGAGGGAGTCACATTTACCATTATTTCAAATCACTTTTTTAGGCCATTCCCACTGGTTGTTTTGGTCGTATTCTTAATTACATTTGAAGTTGATTATATTTTAGACCTTTTATGAATTATATCTTCACCCAAAGAGTCATCTTTTTACTTAGGCCTATAATGGGTAGGTTTCCTTTTTCTCTTTTTCAAAAGAATACTAACCATTGAGAAAATATTGTTTTATAATAAAATATAGACATCTTCACCACTTTATCTTATGTCACTGTGACTTAGAAGCATGAATTATTAAAAATATATTTGGGATGCATATTTTTTTCCTGTGACAGCAAGACATGATACAAATGCTTTACAGTGTCCTCTCCAACAAAGGTGGTATTAATAGTTAACTTTTAATTTAAATGCCAGATTTCAGTGTATAATGCTACATATCTCTTAAATTATGAATGTCTATATACTGTTAAATAGCAATACTCACTTCTTCATATTTGATTTCATAATTACATGATGCAATAAAAAATTACTGAACCAAAACACATGCTTCTATAGAAATAATTATATTGTATCCTAATGAATACTTGAACTCATTAAAATTCAATATTGCAATTGCAAAATTGCAAATCACAGAGAGTTGATCAAAACATTAAAATTCAATGAAGCAGTTATAGACAAATCAATTTAAAACTTTTCAATAATAATACAGAAAGTATTTCTTATGCTGCTAAGTACTATACTTATCACCCTGGTGGTCAAGTTATCTATTTTTATACAAACTTTCCTTATTGGTTACCATCTAGATGATTTTACATGTTTGCATACAAAAAAACAAGTGAATCCTGGCAAAATATGAAATCTGATCAAATTAATTGCTATCTGAATTAAAGAAAATAAAATTTCATCTATCTGGAAGGTAAACTGAAGATGTGCCTTTAAAAGATGAGTTTTCCCCATTTTAGGAAAAAGGTAGATGAGTAGAGTCTGTTCTGCCATAGATTAATATCTGATGATTATAGAGCCCTTAGCCTTCTGCCTTGAGGGATGGACCTCATCTCCTCAAATGCAGGTTTTGATTAAAAGGAAGATAAATGGAAACCATTTCTTGGTTCTTTCCTGCCCATTTCTGAATCGACATACACATTTAAATCCCATTTATTTCTTAAGTGTTCATACCTCCCATCCCCACAATACAATGTCATCTTTCTTTCAGGCTCTGCAGTAGCTCAGACCCAGTGAAAAGAATATACGTGATCATTCTGTTCCAAAACTAATTAGCAAAAGATAAGGAGCAAAAACTTTCACTGAAGGCTAAGCCAGAAAGAACTTAGATAAGAAAGTGAGGTCTCCGGGGAGTCCCATTGGAAAAGTAGGGAAGGGGCGGAAATAGCTGGCTCTATTTTTGCATATGGAATATTTCTGAGTTGGTGTAAAAGTCCAGAGACTTTGATTCAAAATTTATGGGGTTTCACCCTGGCTCTGACACAGACTGTGTCTCCTCTGCTCTCATTAAAGAGAGATAATACCTATCTCACAGGGCTTCCCTGATGGTTCCATGGTCAAGAATCTGCTTGCCAATGCAGGAGACGTGGGTTTGAACCCTGGGTCAGGAAGATCCTCGGGAGAAGGGAATTGCACTCCACTCCAGTATTCTTGCCTGGAGAATTCCATGGACAGAGGAGCCTAGTGGGCTACAGTCCAGAAGGTCGCAAAGAGTCGGACATGACCTAACAACTAAATGACAAGAGTATTACCTATCTCACAGCTTTTGACGATTACCTCAGACAATTAGTGCCATAGGAGATTATGTAATAGATTGTAGTATAAGTTATTATGCTATGTTAGTATAAGTTATTACATTAGAAAGGTAGCTGGATCAATATTCTTATTAGGTGGCTAATTTACTCAGATCAGTTTTTGGAAATCACTATGCCATTAGCCATTGTCACACTTTATTCTTGATAAATGTTTTCCTTTATGTGTTTCTCTTCTCTGGATTCATGAGAAACAATGATTGTATAAGTCAATTCACTTAACATTATTGAGTGCTTACTGTATATCAGGGATCATGATAAGAAATCAGAATGCATTATTTTCTTATTTAATCCTTACATTAACTTCATAAGTATGTTATTTTCTCTACATAGGAAACTGTGTCTGGAGAGTGATCAGGGTAATATTTTTGCATATTCAATTAGTGTGTTTTCCCCCTTCTCTCTTGTCCTTTATTCAGTTGTAGCTAAGGTTTCTTATGCCCAATACCTGGGGAACAGTAAGATACCACAGCATTTTGTAATTTTCAATGAGAATAACCCCCCTTTCTTTCTCAAACTGTATTCCAACAAGTAACTAATAATAGTAATTTTATTTTGGCTTCTTACTGTATGACAGAAATTTTTGTAAATATCTTACATTATTTTATTTAACTCTCTGAAAAACACTAGGAGAGATGTGCTATGATTATACACCTAGAGCTTTACCTGTGATTTTATAAAACCTTACACAGGCCTGAAATATGTTATCTTTCCCAGACATTTAGATATCAAGAAGTAGAATGAGGCTTCAGAATTCGGTAAGCTTCCTCCCCAAGGAAAGAGCTGAGAAACGAGAGATTGTTATTCCCCGTACTCTTGTGTCTTTTAGATAAGCCCACCTAAAAAAGAAATAATTGTTTAAAGTAGCAGATTTGGCAATGCAAGGATGTCATGCACTTGGACTCTTGTAATGTCTCTAGACAAGGAGAATTACAAGGAGAATCTGCAGGAGCCCAGAGCTTCCCAGAGACAGCTGTCTGTGGTCATTCCAGTATCTTCCCATTCCTGTCCATGCAGGAAGGTGGCAGGCATCTCAGGTCTGGGCAGTTACTTGGTTAGTTTCACTATTTGCACTTCTCCACCTGAGTGACCCTGTGAAGAATCATCTGATGTAGTGCTCTTCTGGAACTTTTAAGAGATTTAGTGGGGTTGTGATCTGCTCCTTCTCTGTGCTTTTCTATGGAGCAGGAAAAATCAATGGGACACATGGATGTGATATGAAGTTGACAAATTACAACCATCTTCCTGGATGTATTAGGCTAACATTTCTCCTCCTCTGGTTTGATGACAGACTTTAGGAAACTCTGGGCTCTGCAGATGGTGATGGCAGCCATGAAATTAAACGATGCTTGCTCCTTGGAAAGAAAGCTATGACAAACCTAGACAGCATATTAAAAAGTAGACATCACTTTGCCGACAAAGGTCTGTATAGCAAAAGCTATACTTTCTCCCAGAGTTGTGTATGGATGTGAGAGCTGGATCAAAAAGAAAGCTGAGCGCTGAAGAATTGATGCTTTTGAATTCTGATGCTGGAGAAGACACTTGAGAGTTCTCTGGACTGGAAGGAGATCAAATCAGTCCATCCTAAAGGAAATCAACCCTGAACATTCATTGGAAGGACTGATGCTGAAGCTGAAGCTCCAATACTTTGGCCACCTGATGCAATGGGCCTAATCACTGGGAAAGACCCTGATGCTGTGGAAGATTGAAGTCAAAAGAAGAGAGTGGCAGAGGATGAGATGGTTATGTAATATCATTGACTCAATGGACATGAATCTGAGCAAACTTTGGGAGATAGTGAAAGACAGGGAAGCCTGGCATGCTACAGTTCATGGGGTCGCAAGGAGTCAAACACGGCTTAGTGACTGAACAACAACAGTGAATAGTTCAAGAAGCAGCCCAGGGTCTAGGGGAAGTCGGTATTCAAGTTTTGGGTACCTCCATTTATGACTCACTTTTTTGTGGAGTTTTCTTTCTCATTTTTCAGTTGCTTTTGTTCTTAAACAATGGCTTCTGACTTCTCAAGCTTCCCTGTTGGCTCGATCTATAAAGAGTCTGCCTGCAGTGCTGGAAACCCAGGTTCAATCCTGGGTGGGGAAGATCCTCTGGAGAAGGAAATGGCAACCCACTCCAGCATTCTTGCCTGGAAAATTCCATGGACAAAGGAGCCTAGTGGCCTACAGTCCATGGAGTCACAAAGAGTCGGACACGACGGAGAGACTATCACCTTCCCTTTCCGTTTCTGACTTCTTAGCCCATTTCAACTTCACTGTTAGCTTGAACTATTAATATATTTAAAGGGCATTGTTTAGTAGAAAAACAAAATAGATCCAGATTTCACCCAGTCTCTTCCTATTCTTTCAAGGATTATGTCCCCTCTGGCTTCTGCCTAGTTTTGATCACTCTACAGTGTCTTCACAGTTGCTTTAAAAAATAATTCATTGAGCTAGAAAATATAGTTGTCTTTGGAAGATTCCTTAGTTTTGTGTAGGATACTCTGTCATTTCCAGAAACTGGATCTGCAATCTACTTGTTAAAATTTACAGAAATAATATATTTTAGCTGCAATCGGTTAAATGCACTGTCTGTTTTCTCACTGATTTCTATTCTACCCCACCCTTCCACTCAGATGAGTGGCATTAGAATATTTGCAGGCATTTTAGGGACCTGGTAAAGGGGAAGTGGAGTTGGCAATACATAATGTTTTCATTTCCTGGGACATATTTAAGTGACTCTCAGATATATTATTGTTAGCATCCTATGAATGGAGGGCTTTCAAGAATATTCTTATTGCCCATTGTACTTTCTCAGCAAATATAATAACTTGAGTGTGTAGTGCCAAAGGTTACCTGACACAAGAAATACATGGAGAGTGGATGAGAAGAGTGAAATGTTCAAAACCGGAATTTTTTAGAACAGTTTTAGATTTACAGAAAAATTGTGAAGCTGGTACAGAAGGTTTTTAAATGCCCCACACCTAATTTCTCTTATTACTAGCATTGTAATTAGTATGGTATACTTGTTATAATTCATGAGTCAATATTGATACATTATTCTTATTCAAAGTCCATACATTACTGATATTTGCTTAGTGTTTGCCTTACATCCTTTTTCTCTGCATAGAGTCCCACCCAGGATACCATATTACATTTACTCATCATGTTTCTTAGACTCTTTTTGGATGTGACCCTCCCTATTTTTGATGACCTTGTCAGTTTTGAGGAATATTGGTCAGACATTTTGTAGAATGTCCCTCAATTGGAATTTATCTGATGATTTTCTCAAGATTATGTTGGGGTTATGGGCTTCAGGGACACAGGAAGACCACTGAGGTAAAACACCATTTTCATCACCTTGTGTCGGGATGCTTGCTGATCAAAATGACTTAATGACAGTTGATGTGGACCTTCATCACCTAAGCTTTCTCCATTGTAAACTTACTCTTCCCTCCCTTTCTCATGTTCAGTACTGTACTCTTTGGAAGGAAGTCACTACACATAGCCCATTCAAGGAGTAAAGTTCTACATTCCACATCCTTAATGGTAGACTATCTACATAAATTGGAGGTCTGTCTGGAATATCGTATCTCCTCCTCCATTTATTAATTTATTAACTTATTCATATCTGTATGGACTCATGGATGTTTATTTTATAGTTTGAGTTTAATCCAGTCCTAATTTATTCTTTTTTTGGCTAAAATTATTTTATATTTGACCATTGGAACTTTTTCAGTGGGCTCCCTGAGCCCCTTTAAAATATCCCACTTGCATGTTGAAAACTAGAATATACTCTGTGAAAGTTTTCTAGTTATCTCTTTCAGGAGGTTGTAACTTCCAGGCATATAGTTGATGGTACAGTATATATAATTGTTAGTACAATACATAAAGATGGATATATAAAAATTACACTATGTGGAATTCCTCAGAAGCTCATTATTTTAGGTCACAAACTTAGTACTATAAACAATGAATTTGTCTTCATGTGAAATCATATGTTGTAATCCTATCAATAATAACAAAACGCCAAGAAGAAAACATAAATTATCTATTTCCTACCCCATAATTAGGTGTATTCTTTAAAATTTGTCCTGTGACAAAGGGATCAAAATGTAGTCAAATTTGTAGGCAAAAAATATTGTAAAAGTGTAAGGTATTGCTTCTCCAGAGTATATAATATTTATGGTGTCAAAACTGCTTTACTGTTGTAAACAGCTGTGATGTATTTTCTCATTCTAAACAGACATTTGCTTTTTACCTAATTTTGTATTATTTTCATTCAAGCCTCTTCCATCCACCACTAAATGTACAATTTTCAATATATGCAAAACTTGGACCCACCCCTAGATAACACCTAGCTCAGTCTGTCTGCAAGCACAGCAGAGAATTGAGGATCCTTACTCTCCAAACCCTAGCAAGACACCACAAAGGTCTCCAGTGCTCAGCAGCCAGGACAAACAAAGCAAAGAACCTGAATTAATGAAGGATTGCTTTGTTTTTATTTAGTTAGTTATTTTTGATATCCCATGGAATGGATCTTGTAAAAGAAATTAAGTTCAGGTATAGAAAATTAAATTTGCAGTTTGGACTGAGAGAAGTACTCATTATAGAGGTTAAATAAATTCCTTAAGCCCACAAAACTGGTCAGTAGTGGAGCAGGATTTCCAGTGCAAGTCTTTGGATTTCAAAATAGAGCCTTTAATATGGGAATAATGAAAATACAGATGTGCCAGTAACAGTTAAAATGTATGTGTATTCCTAAAGTCCCTTTGAATATAAAGGTATATACATTTAAGCATTAAGAGTCTTGTGAGAGAGATACTTTTGAGAAATGATGAAGCTATATCTTTTATTTATTTATTTTTTTGTTTAATACTTATATGATGCTTACTCTGTACAAGTTACCATTTGGGAGATTTTCATAAATATTCATGACATACCTTTATAATAATCAGATAAGATGCATACTGTAGTGTCAGGAAATGTGCAGGGTCAGAGACTGTACCCTGCATTCTAAGTGGTTACCCTGCCACAGTTTTGCAGATGCTGGGTTGGAGACAAAGGACTTGCTTTCAAATGGTATACTAGTGCCATGAATTTCATTATCACATCAATACTGTGTGCCCCCCTGGCTCCCATGGGAAAGGGACACATTGGTTTTGTGTCCCAAGTAAGAGACATCAAGCTTAGTAAAACTTCAATCTACAAAGGAGGCTGCTAGCATACCTGAACAATCTTTAACCTGGAGAGAGTCATTATCTATATTATCTTAATCAGGAAACAAATCTTCTTACCCACAGAGAGAACTGATCTTTATCTCTCAAGACTGTTTGCTAGCCTTGTTCCCTTGGAAAGTTAGGCCAGGGAAAATTTGTCACAAGACATGTGAAAGCCCCATGGAGAACTGACCCCCAACATAGGATGAAGAAACTAGGCTATTTGTTCTGTTTGTAAGCAGTAGACTTGGGATTACAGAGCCGGGAGGGACTACAGAGCTGGAGGATCAGGCTCCAGAGCCCATGTTCTTAACCATTACTGGGTTTTCCTTCTTTGTGCTACTTCTCCATGTGTGGAGAGGAACATCACTAAAGACTAAGCAATTGGTAAACTTCCGTCTTTCTATTGGGTGTCAAGCATGTATACGGCTTCTTCTGTTCCCAGGGGGAGCCATGCTATATGCCCCATGTAAACCCATAGGACTCCCTCTCTTAAACACCTTTAGAAGAATTTCTCTTTTATTCCTTAAGACTTCATCAGGCAAGGCAGCTTCAGACTTACCTTCCTCTCTACCTAGGAGCACGGTCTTTCTGAAAGCCTTTCTCACACCAGTAACAAAAAGTGATAGTCATAAAATGTTACAGTGAAGGGATCACTTGTGTTCTTGTCCAATCATAAATTACAAACAAAGGAACACAAAACCCAAAGTAGTTAAATGAAACACCCACAGTCATATATTTTGTCAATAACACAACAGCAAGAGAGAGGATCTACTTTCTAACTTCCACTCTGTGTACTTTCCAGTGTATACCATGTAAGTAATCTGTGCCTCACACTTTCAATTTTATGCTAGAGTTTTCTGTCCCTGGTGGCACAGATGGTAAAGAAGATGGTAATGTGGAGACCCAGGGTTCGATCCTTGGGTCGAGAAGATCCCCTGGAGAAGGAAATAGCAACCCATTCCAATATTGTTGCCTGAGAAATCCCATGGACAGAGGAGCCTGGTAGGCTACAGTCCATGGGGTCTCAAAGAGTAGGACATGACTGAGCGATAATTTTTTTGTGTATCCCTGAATTGTTTTGAAAGACAAAATCACTAGTCATTTTGTGGAGCATTGAGGAGAGCCACAGTGAAAATGGATACTTCATAGAATTTTATTTTTTTAAGTCTAAGAACAATGATTATAAAAGTCCAAACTTAATAGATTTGTTTTAATGCCTAACTTTTAACTGGACTCAAATTACTCACCAAGACAAAGAACATTTTCTGGGACCAGTAAAGCAATTATAGAAACAAATATTTTCTATTCAGTAAAATGAAATAGACCTACCCTGGTAGAAGACCTATTTATAACTATTTCCCCTGAGGCTATTTTTTTTCTGGAATGAGTTTCAAGGAGAAATGAAATTTTGGGACTGGATGATTCAATTATGTAAATGCATTAATTATATATGGAACAGGATCCTTATTTTATATGTTTTGGAATTTTTTTCCATCTTTCTTCATGACTGGAAGAATTGTTTTTTGAGACCTGTGTTTGCCAGGGTTCTGAGAAAGTAAATGTTCTATAAATGTGCAACACTTAAAAATACAGTTCAATTAACTGTGTCCTCTATGGCTCTTCCAGGTGTCTTTTTTTGTAATGGGTAATACAATTTTAGTATCAGTGAAAGGCATTACTAAAAGTTTCCACAGACTTTCCACCTAATTTGAAAACACTACACAATTATGGCCTCATAAGTAGGTTATTTGGAGAAGGAAATGGCAATCCACTCCACTATTCTTAGCTGGAGAATTCCATGGACAAAGGAGCTTGGTGGGCTGTAGTCCATGGGGTCACAAAGAGTTGGACACAACTAAGTGACTAACACAAGTAGGTTATTAGGCTTAAGTTTACGCTGAAGGAAGTTTAAAACCTGATATCCTCCCACTGAAGGACAGCAACCATTACTATTCTTTCAAAACCACGTGTGCTTTTTACCGTTGGCAAATAGTATTTTTTGTACTATCACTTTCTAATCAAGATACTTTTTTGTATATATATATATATATATATATATAACATATATATGTATATATATTATATATGTGCATGTATACAATAAGGCAAAACCATAATAATATAATAAAGCTTATAATAATATCATAATATTTGGGGGATATATAGTTTATACCTCTATCACCCCTCCAAAAATAAAAAAGAATAGAAAAGTGATTCTGAAAGTCAACACATTTGGAAAAACCCCTCGGACTCGGTTCAAGCATGATTGTCAAGCAGAGGAGATTGTTGTTGTTAAGTCGCTAAATTGTGTCCTTCTCTTTGCTCTTTGCAACCTCATGGACTACAGCACTCCAGGCTCCCCTGTTCTTTGCTATCGCCCAGAATTTGCTCAAATTCATGCCCATTTAGTTGGTGATGTTATCTAACGATCTTATCCGCTGTTACCCCTTCCTCTTTCACCCTCAATCTTTCTCAGCATCAGGGGCTTTTCCAACGAGTCAGCTTTTTGCATCTGGTGGTCAAAATATTAGAGATTCAGCTTCAGTATCAGTCCTTCCAATGAATATTCACAGTTGATTTCTTTTAGCATTGACTGGTTTGATCTCCTTGCAGTTCAGGGGACTCTCAAGAGTCTTCTTCAGCACTGCAGTGCTGAGGGCCTTGCGTGTACAGTGAAACAGGCACACGTGTACGTCCATCTTATCTCTGCTCTTCATTCAATGAGCTAGGGCTCTTACATCCTCATTTCTCTTTTCCTAAAATTGAAATCTCCTCTCAGATTCTTGATTATAATGATATAGCTAAGTCCTACTTAAAAGCTACCCATTGTAAGACATTTTTATTTTAAAGGAAGTATAAAGCCATTTAAGTGGAAAGAATGAAGGTCCAGTATTTGCCCAGCAGGCCAGTATTTGAAGGGCCTTGGATGTTATTTGACTGTCTTTGCAACCCCACTACCTGTATCCACTTTAAGTTCATGCTTTCACTCCCAAACACCTGGCACAAGAGCCTCTGCTCCTTTCCAGTGGACCCTTGCTACAGCCACTCCCTTCACGCTCTGTACAAAGACTGGGTAATGTTGGAAACAATATATTTACTTCAATTTTTGATACACTTCAATAAACTATACAAATACAGTGTTAATGTATTTTTGACCCTTGATTCGTTGTTGTCACTTTGGCACTGTCAATAGTCATTTCAAAGCTGCCAACTACATTTGTCAAATTCCTCTTCTGAAATGATCTTGGTGACTTGAGGAGAGGAACCCATGAGAGATTTATAAAGTGAAACAGAAGCCACAGTTTTCAGGATGTCAGTGGGGCCACCAAGGGGACACGCCTCCAGAGTGCTTCTAGCTTGGCACTGTGTGGCCCTCCCCAAGAGGCAGGGCTTTCTTCCCCCTTCCAGAACTTTATGCTGCTAGAGTGAAGTCAGCAGGTGGAGTATCCTGATGCTCAGAACTTCAGCTTTTTCTCCCACTGGCTTGTGGAAACACTAATTTCTACATGAAATTCCTTGTTCCCAGCCTGATACAGTTCACTGACGTAACATTCAACATTCTTTGCAGTAGAGAAAACTTTCATGTTTGTAGGTGGTATTGATGGTAGGCGGTAATCATGGCTGGGGCATATTCTACCAAAAGCATGAGAATTTTTTCAAAAGTATGTTTCGATTTCCACATGCTTTTGATTTGTGTGTGTGTATGTGTGTGTTTGTTGCTTAGTCGTGTCCAATTCTTTGCGACCCCATGGACTGGGGCCCATTAGGCCCCTCTGTCCATGGAATTCTCCTGGCAAGAATACTGGAGTGGGTTGCCATTACCTTCTCCATTTGCTTTGTAACAAGGAGCAAAATTTTAAATTATCTTATTTAGATATTTGGTTTACTTTTCCATAAATATCTAAACTTGATGGGGTATAGATATGTTAAAAGATAGAGCCAATACTATACTTTTAAAAAAGTTTTCACTGTATTGAAATATTTTTAGGTTTCAATATACATATTATTTCTATAAATACTTTATATAAAAATGTTCTGATTTACTTACATAATTTCTAGACTTTTTTAGTATACCTCCATAGGAAATACAGAAATTAAAATGTTTATATTTACATAAATTCTAGGTATTTTTTTAATGTTTTATATAATAAATACAAGTGATATTGATTATATCAATATCTCGTAGTTCTTATTAAGCAAAAGCCAACAAAAATATTGTAGTTTTGCTAAATGCTTTTAAAAAAGAATTCTAACTTTAACCAAGATCTTTTCTTTTTCTTTTGTTGGAAGTCAATGGACATGAAGAAATTGTTAAATCGGTGCCTAAGATCATTCTTGTTGGTCAGGCTGAAGAAAAGTGTGACCAAGAGAAAGCTAGGCAAAGTTTATCTACTTGATAAATTGCTAGTTTCAAAGTTTTCTCACACAAATTTTCTACTCTTAAAATGTTTATATTCACCATTCATCATGGTATGTATGAAAATAATACAAGAACTGCATTTTTCAAAACCTGTGCTCTTATCAAAGAATCCATGCCATTTTCAAAGGCCATTTCATGGCATAATTATATGAAACAACTCATATGTCAAGAATTTTCTTATTGTGGCAATAACATGGGTCAAGCTAATGCTTCTAAGGGGATAGTCAGAATTGTTCTTGAGCTGGCCTTCCTTTTGCTGCAATAAAGAATTTTAAAGCACTGTCAAATAAATAACACCTTGTGGTACTACTTACCATGAAATGCATTAAGTTGAGCTGTCCTGGTGGGAGGCTATGTCATCACCACCCAGTACATAGGATCCGGAGCATCTCCATCATGTTAAGAACTAAGCACTCAGACATGAAACAACTTAGTGTTCTGTATCTAAAAAGTCTTTACACAACAATAGTTTATGAGAGACAGGCATTTCACTGAAAGGTGTTTTCACCTTAAAATTGACTAATGTATTCTTTAATATAGACATTAAAGAACATTTAAAAATTTTAAAGTTTGGCAATCAGCAATGCAAGACTTAAATTCTTAATACTATCAGCTTACTCTTGCGATCTACTGTGATTTTTAAATTTGTGCATCCACATAGATGCTTATTTGCAATAGGCCCACTAAATACCACTAACCGTATTTTACAGAAGAATATGATTCAGAAAAAAAGTTTTTCAGTAACATTTTTTAAAGAAAAGAAGTTGTTTCTCTCATTTGTACCTTGGGTAGCTCTCAAAGCATCTTGTTTTCAATTATTCAAAATATTTGATATTCCAGCACAATCATTTCAGCAAACTTGATTACATCTTTAGCCTCAATAAACTCAATGCTAAGAAATTGCCTTATTTAGAACAAATTTACCTTTGTTAAAAAGCATATATTACACTTAATGCATTTTTGAAAACCTGTTGTTAAAGTTTGATTTATAAAAACAAAATATGTTGTTAGTATCTCACTTACTTTCATACATCATTTTTCTTTGTATTTCTTGTGTTCTTCTTTACACTGGTTGGGAGATGATTTTGTAAACATCCTAAGTCACTCTGGAGATTTTTCACCTCAGGAAACTTTGAGGTGACAAGCTTACTGTTTTAGCTCTATTTCATCCTCAGATATATAAAGAATTTTTAATAGAACTTTTTCTTGTAACAATCTTGGTCTAAGCAGAAATAAATATAGCTTTTAAAGTTTTTTTTTTTAATTTTTGAGTCATAGTATGATAAAAAATTATCTCTTAAATTCTTTATAAACATACTTTTCTATAAAAGGGATATTATGTTCAAAATACATCATTTAGCTAACATATTCTTTTTTCGCCTGGCTTCCCAGGTGGCACTAGTGGTAAAGAATCGCCACCAATGCTGGATACACAAGAGACTCCAGTTTGATCCCTGGGTTGGGAAGATCCCCTGGAGTCAAAGTGAAAACCCACTCCAGGATTCTTGCCTGGAGAATTCCATAGACAGAGGAGCCTGGCGAGCTACAGTCCATGGGGCCACAAAGAGTTGGACACAACTGAACATACACATTAACTGTCAAGCTAATTTGGTAATTATTAAAATATTTGGGAGGTCTTAATAACTGCCTTATTATTGCATTTAATGAATATTGAAACCTTCATAAAATATGTGTTGTTTTACTCAGAATATGCCTTTTTTCTTTGACTAATAGAATTTCAAAACAATAAAGCAATTAAGATGATTTTTTTCCACTGCAAGTTACATCTATAATTCTTACTTTTTAAAAAAGTGAATATTTTCTTATTCAGTCCATGTCCCTATGACAGACGTTGTGTTACTGATGAGATATGATATAGCCAATGTGCTAACACAATCATTGATCACATATTAGTTCAGGGATGTCAGAAATGACAAGGAAGTTGACATTTCCCGATTTTGTCTTGAAAAGGCTAAAGTTGGAATGGATGTTAAATGGCAGATTCTCCCGTGACCTCAGCCAGAATCAAATGTGGAGCATTTATTCCTCTCACAAGTGATCTTAAGTGCTTACTTCTTGTGTGTAAGGTGCTAGTCTATGCTAAAGACACAGTGGCAAGCAAATCATATAGTAAAACATCCTCCATTCTGAATCTGGGAAAGGAGAAGCAGGCAGTAAAAAAAGTAACGAAGTAAATGTGCAACTTAGTCAGATGGTGTTAAGAACTGTGGAAAAATTAAAGGAGGCCGAGAGGAGACTCTTTGTGTCCCTATGAATTGTAGCTCACCTGGCTCCTCTGTCCGTGGGATTTCCCAGACAAGAATACTGGAGTGGGTTTACATTTCCTCCTCCAGAGCCTGACCCAGGGATCGAACCCGAGTCTCCTGCCTCTCCTGCATTGGCAGGTAGATTCTTTTACCATTGCGCCACCTGGGAAGCCAGAGTAAGGGGTGCAGTTTTCCAAATCATGGTCAGGAAGGTCCCTAATGTTGACATCATTAAGAAGAGATACATTTTTCTTAATCAGCCATCCATCATCTGGGTCTATCCTTCCCATAGCTTTAGCTTTGCTAAAGAATGTCTGCCTAACTTTGGGGAAATCCCAAAGGCCACTCAAAGAGTTTTTACGTCTACTCTATAAATTCAATGAGAATTTGTGCAGGCATTTTACAAAATTCAGTAACAGACTGTGGGTATGTGGTTTCATAGACCATTCACTATCTTCTATACTGTTCTTTAAGTGTCCATTAAATATGTCCAGCTTTGACTTTTTATATATTAGAATCTCTCTACTTTCTATGCTAGGCAACATTATTAATCTAAGAAAGCAAATTATAATCTGTCCAAGTAAACAAGAATTATTATGATGTAACCATTTGGACTTTTAGAGGAATGGTACTACCATGAGGAAGTGGGTAATGAATGTTATATTTCCTTTCAGCACTTTATGAGCCCATGAGTGTTAGGTGAAAACTGGAAGGTCAGTGCCTTTCATTGACTGTGGATGGGAAAGTGTTTTCCAATTTTCAAAACCATGAAAATGGCTTTCCTTCCTTCTCTATTCCCCACATCTATTCTTTACAATCCTATGCTAACTTGATCTTCTCCCATCACCTTCACACCCAATCCATCAGTAAGTCCCGTTATCTTACTCCAAACAACCTCAAACCATTCCAGTTCTCTATTATGGAAACAAGCCCATGTTTGAGCCACCATGATCTTCCTCCTAGACTGCTAAGTCTTATAATAAGTAGAGGGGAACTTATTTACCCTATTTGGGAATTAGCGGGATTTAAGAATGAGGTTTCAAATTAAGCTTGGAAACTTGGAAGAACTGCTTGTAAGACTAGCGTGTTCCATGTACAATTGTTTCATGTACAATTGTACCATGTACAATGTATTACCATACATACCTTGTCTTTTGTGATTATACGTATGACCAGGTTGGACGTAGTGTGGTCTGGTGAGTTGAGAGAGGAACCTGCCTACGGTTTGGAGGGAACACACATCCATAGAAGAATAGGCAGTTGATCTGGGGGATCTGGGGAATTTAGCAGTGGCAGTTCTGAAGGAGGTCAGCAATTGTCTGGACAATTGTGTGGAGCCTACAAGCATTGTTCAGTAACATGTTGAAATTTTTTAAAATGCAAAGTCTAAGAGAACAGACTTCATTCAGACTTTATTTTTTGAAAGGTGGAAACCCTGAGACTGTTTGGAAATGAAAGTGTTTATCTCTATAGTCAGAAGGCTACTGAAATTTGGGCGCAAATTCTTTATATGCAATATTCTAAATTTAGTACTACTCTTAAGAGCAATGTGGGAATACTTATAAGTTTACAGTCATTGATAGAAATAGGCTACAATAAGAACTATTTATTTAAATGGGAGACTAAAGAAATTAGAGTGTTCTATAAGTGTATCTTTAATCTCTACACTTGAGTCTATTTCTTGAACAATTATATCCCACATGAAATGCTACTAGGCTCAATTTGCAACCCTCTTGATTAAGCTAAGCTATAACTCAGTAAGGCATATGGATTGAATTCTTTTGTACCATTTGAGCTGAATAGCTTCAATTGGTCTCTTAGAGACCTATCAGCTGAACGAACTGCCTGAGAGTGTTTGTCAGGGGACAACAGAGCCTAAAGTTTAAATGTGAACTTCTGCATCAGATGTATATAAAATCCTAAAGAATTGGAATAATTTTGCTTTTAGATATTTGAGAACTTTGATTCAATTGTCTTAATTTGGTATGTGATTTGTGATTAAATTCTCTGCAGAAAAATATGGCTTATTAAAAAAAATCTATGTTAGCATTCAACTGGAATACTCAATTAAGGAAAATAATAAATAATAGTTACCTCAGGTATAGATTTTCAACAAAGATGATGAATAACAGTTTTAAAGATTGTAAAGCTAATTTTCACTTGGTGATTAAGCACTTATATTCAGACAGTTGTATTATGCCAATAACTCACCTGAAATAGGAATATCCTCCTTATCTTGATAAAACAGGATACATTTATCACAGCTATAAATATGTCTTTTAAAGGATATGTAAAAGTTATAAGGAATATTACCATTTTTATTAGATTGCAAAGGTGCAAAAATTATTTTATACGATAAATGTGATAGTTTTCCTTCTTGTGAACACAAAAATGCTTTAAAAGGCTGGTCAAAACAGTCAATATTTAAACTTCATGTTTAAGTAATCTGTATTTAGATTACCTTTGAAGTTCAAGTATAAAGATTTTTTAAGAGGACAGATGTCATAAATTACCAGTGCAAATTTTATGTGCTTATAGTAATATTACTCCAATTTTGTCAGCAAGCCTAAGATTACCTTCATAAAAGAGAAGAATTTAATTATATGTATATATCACATACACAGAAGAACTGTGCAAAAAAAGATCTTCATGACCCAGATAATTACGATGGTGTGATCACTCACCTAGAGCCATACATCCTGGAATGTGAAGTCAAGTGGGCCTTGGGAAGCGTCACTGTGAACAAAGCTAGTGGAGGTGATGGAATTCCAGTTGAGCTATTTCAAATCCTAAAAGATGATGCAGTGACAGTGCTGCACTCAATATGCCAGCAAATCTGGAAAACTCAGCAGAGGCCACAGGACTGGAGAAGGTCAGTTTTCATTCCAATCCCTAAGAAAGGCAATGCCAAAGAATGCTCAAACTACTGCACAATTGCACTCATCTCACACACAAGCAAAGTAATGATCAAAATTTTCTAAGCCAGGATTCAGCAATACATGAACCATGAACTTCCAGATGTTCAAGCTGGTTTTAGAAAAGGCAGAGGAACCAGAGATCAAATTGTCAACATCCACTGGATCATCAAAGAAGCAAGAGAGTTCCAGAAACATCTATTTCTGCTTTATTGACTATGCCAAAGCCTTTGACTGTGTGGATCAAAATAAACTGGAAAATTCTGAAAGAGACAGGAATATCAGACCACCAGTTCTGCTTCTTAAGAAATCTGTATGCAGGTCAGTTAGAAGCAACAGTTAGAACTGGACATGGAACAACAGACTGGTTCCAAATAAGAAAGGGAGTACGTCAAGGCTGTATATTGTCACCCTGCTTATTTAACTTCTATGCAGAGTACATCATGAGAAATGCTCCGCTAGAAGAAGCACAAGCTGGAATTAAGATTGCCAGGAGAAGTATCAATAACCTCAGATATGCAGATGACACCACCCTTATGGCAGAAAGTGAAGAGGAACTAAAAAGCCTCTTGATGAAAGTGAAAGAGGAGAATGAAAAAGTTGGCTTAAAGCTCAACATTCAGAAAACGAAGATCATGGCATCTGGTCCCATCACTTCATGTCAAATAGATGAGGAAATAGTGGTAACAGTGGCTGACTTTATTTATTTATTTTTTTTTACTTTATATTTTTGGGCTCCAAAATCACTGTGGATGGTGACTGCAGCCATGAAATTAAAAGATGTTTGCTCCTTGGAAGGAAAGTTTTGACCAATCTAGACAGCATATTTAAAAGCAGAGACATTACTTTGCCAACAAAGGTCCATCTAGTCAAGGCTATGGTTTTTCCAGTGGTCATGTATGGATGTGAGAGTTGGACTATAAAGAAAGCTGAGCACCAAAGAATTGATGCTTTTGAACTGTGGTGTTGGAGAAAACTCTTGAGAATCCCTTGGACTGCAAGGAGATCCAACCAGTCCATCCTAAAGGAAATCAGTCCTGGGTATTCATTGGAAGGACTGATGTTGAAACTGAAACTCCAATACTTTGGCCACCTGATGAGAAGAGCTGACTCATTGGAAAAGACCCTGATGCTGGGAAAGATTGAGGGCAGGAGGAGAAGAGGATGACAGAGGATGAGATGGTTGGATGGCATCACCGACTCAGTGGACATGAGTTTGGGTAAACTCCAGGGGTTGGTGATGGACAGGGAGGCCTGGCGTGCTGTGGTTCATGCGGTCACAAAGAGTTAGACGCAACTGAGTGACTGAACTGAACTGATATATCACAACTCTTACAAAATATGTAAAAGACCCTGTAGTGAAGTGAAAGTCACTCAGTCGTGTCTGACTCTTTGCGACCCCATGGACGGCACAGTCCATGGAATTCTCCAGGCCAGTATACTGGAGTGGGTAGCCGTTCCCTTCTCCAGGGGATCTTCCCAACCCAGGGATCAAATGAAGGTCTCCTGCATTACAGGCAAATTCTTTGCTGTCTGAACTGTCATTTCAATTAAAGGAGAGAAAAGAGACCAGCAAGTTTAGAAGTGAAAAAGACCTTCAATATACCTATGTTTTCTAAACTAGGCTATCTGATTCTGTAGAAATACAATTAAAAAAAGAAACCAGCCTAAGAGTACAAAGCTTCCTGAGCTTATATTAGAGACTGTTGTGTTAACTAGAAATGCCACATGCCACATCAGTAAACAAAGGATGTTGTAGCCATTAGCTGCTACAGCCACCCCCAGTGGTGAGCCCTGAGGGAACTCAGGATGGAAATGGAAAGCCTGCCATCAAATCATCAAACAATGCAGCTACCATCCAACAGGGCACCCTGAGGAAATGCAGGATGAGAAAACACAGGACGCTGGCCCCAGATAGCTTCCCAGATAGCCGAGGTGCACATCAAGGGAGTGATTTCAGGGAGCCCTGTCCTCGTGGCTTCCCATACATAGAAAAGCACTAAGCTCCTTAGCTTGACTTATCTGGTGTTCTTGAATTAATAATAAGTAATCTTTTGATGTCCTGACTACCCAGTCTTTGCTGCAAAAACCCCTATACACCCTGGCTTCCTCCCTTGTGTCTTCAGAGCAGTTTCTCAGAGTTATCAGAGATGCTGAGTCCCAGGCTTAAGATCTCAGTTTTGTCCACCTAATAAAGCATAACTCTCAAATTTTCGGTTGTGCTTTTTCCTTTTTTTTTTTTTTTTTTCAGTTGAGAATTGTTTAGTAAAAAAGGTATTGCTGGAATAGTTGCAGGAGGGCCTGACACAAAGAGAAGGCTCTGGTTGTAATATGCCTTATGGCTTGCTAAAACAGAAGGAATCACACTGGCATAAATGCACAAAGGATGAGAGATAAAGCACCTAGACAACAGTCTGTCACATGAAATATCAGTTATTAGTCAGTCCTGTTCAAACGACCATGCATGGTTTCCCCTGAAATTACTACTCCAGGCTTGGTCGTTTCTTCATTAGATTTCTTATGGCCACCTCTACATGGTGTTAAACCAGAGGTGAATAATGGTTGCCCCGTAGCATCGTAAAACAGAACCCTTTGCTAACAGTCTCTCTAACTCTAGAGTGAGAACACTGATTAGCAGTGAAGCATTTCTTTGAGGGAGCTGGACTGCAAACAATTTCTCTTCCATTATCCCAGGTGATTGGAAGATGCAAAAAGGCAATGTAATTTTCCGAGTGATTTTGTTATTTAAAACACATGTGAAACTTCATGTGGCCTTAAGGTTTATGGAAATTTAAATACTCCTCTGGGAAGCAAACACAAGATCGTCTTTAAAAGGAAATCCAGATTTATTTTGACCTTTTTATAAAAGCTAATTTCCAAAAGCAATATTTTTGGAATGGCAAAGAAAATAATGATATACTCTTGAGTCTTAGTTTTTACTTCTGTTCAACTCTAATAGTTATCCACTGCTGTGTACAAAGTTACCCCCCAAACTTGTAGGTTTCAAATAATAAATTCTTATCATCTCATAATTTCTTTGCATGTTAGTTAGGAATCTAGGTAAGCTTAGCTGGTTGCCTCTAGCTCAAGATCTCTCATGCAATTTCCATCAACCTTTTGGGCAAGACTTCAGGTGATTGAAGTCTGGCTATTCTGAGACAGAAATAATAGTCTTTCAAACCTGTGCACATAGTTAAGGGAAGGCCTCAACTTCTTATCACATAGGCCTCTCCATGGGTTCTCTGAGTGACCTCACAATATGGAGGCTGGTGATGAGAGGGGGTGTGTGTGTCTTTGTGCCAGAAAGCCTCATGATAGAAGCCAAGTCTTCTTGGAACCTAATTATAGAAGCGGTATCCCATCATTTGTGCAGCATTTTCCTTGTTAATAATCAGTTAGGCCAGTCCACTCTGTTGACAAAATATTGTTGCCTGCCATTTCAGTAAACAAAGAATGTTACCTGCCATGCCAACACCATGAATGTTGCCCGCCATCAAGCCATTAGACACTGCAGCCACTCCTGACTGTCAGTACCCTGTGAGGAATTCAGCATGGAGGGAAAAAAACAGGATACTGTTCCTGGAGTGTTAAGATGTATATCAAATGATTAATTTCAGTGAGCCCAGACTCTTGCTTCTTCCCATACATAGAAAACCACTAAAATCATTAACTTGAAAAGTCAGGAGAAGGTTTCCCGACACACATACACTGTATACACACATTGTATACACATACAATGTATACAGTGAAGGAGAAAAATTGAAGGAGGGAGAGAACACAGGAACTAACCCTAGATGGGAAAGTAGGAGCTACCATTATAGGTTAGGTCTTATTCTAAGAACAGAAAGAATTCACTGAATGGTTTTCAGGAAGGAATGCACTATGCACTATTCTGACTTATATTTCAAAGAAATAACTTCAGTTTCTCAAGAAATGATAGATTTATAGAGGGACTAAGAATGAAGATGGAGAGGTTATTTAAAAGGTCTTGCAGTAGTCCGTTGAAAAGATGATTTTGGCTTGGAATGAGGTGGGAAGTGAAGAGTGGCAGACAGTAAAGATAAGAAGGTAAGAGTAAAATTAAGATGCATCTTGTACCTACAATCAGTAGTATCTGATATTGGAATAGATATGAGTAATGAAAGAGAAGAATCAGAAGATATTTTTTTTAGACACAAGTTGAATGAATGAACCACGGCTCCCCACTCTGTCTTTCCAATTCAGTTTCATTATGCTCATTAATAAAATAAATAATTCAAGCTACTATTGATGTAATGTATAGTAAATTATAAAGCATACTTGCATCACATCTTGCTTTTTAGAAATGGCTATGTAAAATAGACTTTATTATCCTCATTTTACAGATAAGAAGAAGAGCCTCAGAGAAGCTCAGAGTGCCCATAAGCACACAATTAATAAGTTGCTTATCATGACTTCAACCCAGGTTTACTGCTCCTAAATACTACAAGTGTTTTACTAATCATACTGCCTCACAGGTCAAGCTTAACAATGCTGGATTTAGAAACATAAGAGACAGTAAGAACTAGACAAAATGCTGCATGGTTAGCTCTTTATAAATAATAAGCTAGTCATGAATATCATTGTTATCCTCTCTTTATAAAATAGTTTAGATTCATATTTAAAAATAGAAATCATATGTCTTCCATGTAATGTCATTACCTATATTTTCCTAAGTAGAGGCAAATTTGGCATACTACTAGGAAAAAATATTCAGGCACCATTTGCTTTAAGCAAGTTGTATATTTAAACTTACATGTAAAGAACGACTCAGAAAATATTAATTTAAATGTGTACACTTGCTTTCTGTTGGGGCTTATTTATAAAGTCTATCATAAAATTATGGGGCCTCATGTAGAAGGGACCTTAAGTCACACTACATACCGAGATTATATGAACGTGCATGCATGCTAAATCACTTCAGTTGTGTTCAACTCTGTGACTCCATGGACTGTAGCTTGCCAGGCTCCTCTGTCCATGGAATTCTCCAGGGAAGAATACTGGAGAGGGTTCCCATGTCTTCCTGCATAGAATCTTCTTGGCCCAGGGGTCAACCTGCATCTCCTGTGGCTCTTGCATTCCAGGTGGATTCTTTACTGCTGAGCCACCTGGGAAGCCCAGTTACATGGACAAGTGTTTAATATCTGATAAAGAAATGACAAACAAATTCAAGAAAAATATGACCAAGAGCAAAAGAAAGATGGATAGATATGAGTACCTTTGTCTTGTTAACAAAGTTGTCTTGTTAACAAAATTGTCTTGTTAACACTCAGTGATGCCACATTAAAAAGTTTTATAGGTTTTGGTTTATTAGTAAAGTTCTCAACTGGTGATGAAAGAATAGTAGAATTAGCATCATTAGTAAAGTAATGCTCAAAATTCTCCAAGCCAGGCTTCAGCAATACATGAACCGTGAACTTCCAGATGTTCAAGCTGGTTTTAGAAAAGGCAGAGGAACCAGAGATCAAATTGCCAACATCCACTGGATCATCAAAAAAGCAAGAGAGTTCCAGAAAAACATCTATTTCTGCTTTATTGACTATGCCAAAGCCTTTGACTGTGTGGATCACAATAAACTGTGGAAAATTCTGAAAGGGATGGGAATACCAGACCACCTGACCTGCCTCTTGAGAAACCTGTATGCAGGTCAGGAAGCAACAGTTAGAACTGGACATGGAACAACAGACTGGTTCCAAATAGGAAAAGGAGTACGTCAAGGTTGTATATTGTCACTTATATGCAGAGTACATATATGAGAAACTCTGGCTGGAAGAAGCACAGGCTGGAATTAAGATTACCAGGAGAAGTATCAATAACCTCAGATATGCAGATGACACCACCCTTATGGCAGAAAGTGAAGAATTAAAGAACCTCTGATGAAAGTGAAAGAGGAGAGTGAAAAAGTTGGCTTAAAGGTCAACATTCAGAAAACTAAGATCATGGCATCTGGTCCCATCACTTCATGGAAATAGATGGGGAAACAGTGGAAACAGTGTCAGACTTTGTTTTTTGGGGCTCCAGAATCACTGCAGATGGTGATTGCAGCCTTGAAATTAAAAGATGCTTACTCCTTGAAAGGAAAGTGATGACCAACCTAGGTAGCATATTTAAAAGCAGAGACATTACTTTGCCAGCAAAGGTCTGTCTAGTCAAGGCTATGGTTTTTCCAGTGGTCATTTCTGGATGTGAAAGTTGGACTGTGAAGAAAACTAAGCGCCAAAAAATTGTTGCTTTTGAACTTAGGTGTTTGAGAAGACTCTTGAGAGTCCCTTGGACTGCAAGGAGATCCAACAAGTCCATCCTAAAGAAAATCAGTCCTGGGTGTTCATTGGAAGGACTGATGCTGAGACTGAAACTCCAATATTTTGGCCACCTCGTGCAAAGAGTTGATTCATTGGAAAAGACTCATCAGAGTCTTTTTGCCTCTTGAGGGCAAGAGAAGTGACGACAGAAGATGAGATGGTTGGATGGCATCACCAACTCGATGGACATGAGTTTGAGTAAACTCTGGGAGTTGGTGATGGACAGGGAGGCCTGGTGTGCTGCGATTCATGGGGTTGCAAAGAGTCGGACACAACTGAGTGACTGAACTGAACTGAATTTTAGAGATCTCAGAATTTATAGCTAGAGTCGCCAAGTGGTTTAAGATTGGCTTTCCATATGCTGCCTTCCGTTTCATTTTGTTGAGGACTTTAAGAAAAACAATCTCACCATGAGATGTTTTTTCAGTATTGAGCTATAATTCATATGCACACCTACTGACTTTGTCAGTTTTAAAGAAAGACCTGAAATGAATGGAGTGGTGAAAAGCAATTTTGTGCCATTTTTGAGGCAAGATATAAAATCCACCTTATTAAAAATAGACAAAGAAGAGATAAAAGATATAGCATGCCACAAACTTGGTCAATAGCATGTCAAAAGTTGCACAGCAAAATAGTGTTTTTCTTTAACAACTTTATGTTTATTGAAAAATGTGCTCCTATTTTAAAAAATAGTAATCTGAAATTGGTTAGAGAATCAGGGCATTACATTTGTAGTCAAACATTACCTCACCTACCTAACTGGACCACTAGTATGGTGTACAAGCATCTCATTGTCAGCACAATATTATGTAAATTGATGTATGGTCCCCTTAGTACTCGAGTTCTCATGGACAAGATGTTAACCATTATTACAAATGACTCACTACATAGCATCTTGATAGAAAATTTATGTCTACTTTTCTCATTTTGAAAAATTGAGTCTCTGTTAATTTTAATATTTAAATATAGTTTTATACTGCTTTGTATAAATTAGTTTTAAGGTAAATTTTGTAAGGCCACAATGAATAAGACATGTAGGCCCTCTGTGCTTAAATACTTAAATATCTATGTTTGGAGATTTCCTGCTTTTTATGTACATGTGTCTGTCCCGTGCTTAATCACTCAGTCGTGTCCAACTCTGCGATGCTATGGACTGTAGCCCACCAGGCTCCTCTGTCCATGGGGATTCTCCAGGCAAAAATACTGCAGTGGGTTGCCGTGTCCTCCTCCAGGGGATCTTCCAACCCAGGGGTGGAACCCAGGTCTACCACATTGCAGACAAATTCTTTCTTTATCATCTGAGCCACCAGGGAAGCCCCAAAATACTGGAGGGGGTAGCCTATCCCTTCTCCAGGAGATTTTCCTGACCGAGGAATCAAACCAGTGTCTCCTGCATTGCAGGTGGATTCTTCACCAGCTAAGCTACCTGGGAAGCCCACATATACATACATACACACACACATATATATATATATATATTGATTTTTCATTTCCTTGGTAAGAGCTGGATTCTTGCAAGAGCTGAGTGTAGGACAAAGGTTATATCATTTTTCCCCCTATTGTTAACCAAGCTAAAACTTTCATATTCCCATAAACTGTGAATCAAAAGCCAAAACAAGGTTTCCTATCAAAACCCAGTGTGTTCTTATACATGGCTGCCAGATACCTGTCAAATCTATGACTTCCTAAACCACTCTCCCTGCTTCACTGTCCTTTATAAGGAAAAAATGAGTATATGCAGTGCTTCCTTGAATATATCTGAAACTACATTTTTGCTTGAGGGAGAGTATTTTTTAATATGTTGACATTTCTATGTGTGTTTGCCATTTTATATTTGTAACTTGTCACCTCTTATTTTTATTGTCTCACTAATCTTTCCCCTTAGCAAATCCTTTATTTTTTATTAGAAATACCCAACTTTTTTAGAGAAGTACTTTTATGTCCCTGTGGAACTAAATTGGCTTCAGTTGTCCTTTTAGCTCATTAGCTCTCTGGGGATGAATTGGAGGCCTTATAAGTGAAAAGACAGTGCTTTAAAGAAATCTCTTGAAGACATCTTATTTGGAAACAACCATGTTTAAATATCCATAGTTTGTGGAAGTATTTCTAGTCATTTTATTTTGGTGCACATAAAAACTGGATTTTTATTTCTCTGTCACTAATCTGTTCTTTTACAATATTCCAAAACAAATCCTTATAAAATAATGTGCAACTATTCTATGCTCCTGAACATTTGAAAATAGTTGTGGTTTCTTCTGGAATAAGAAAGGCATTGATTTTTATTAGTAGTGCCTAGATCATACCATATAATGTTTTGTTGATATTTTAAGTTATCTTAATATTGTGAAGGAGGTCCTTCCAATGTTTCGATCAACTGTCTTCCTTAGAATCATGTCTTTGTAAGCTTTTGTAGTAAATTCACTTTTAGATTCTTATGAGGAAATGCTTTAACTCCCATAAATTCTTTCCAGAAAATCTTTTGTACAAACGTGTATAGCAAGCACACACCTTGGCTGGTGACAGTGAATTTTATACTGAATTCCATTAAATAGTTAATCAATCATCTTTTGCTTTAATGTAACCATTCTAGTATGTTCCATATGCCAAGAGGATGAGAATGTGCCTGATGCTCTTTGGCTCCAAAAATCTTTTTGGACACAAAGTAAAAAGACTTGGGATGGTACTTTCTGTGGATTAAACATCTCTTAGACAGCTTTTCCTGGTTCTATCACTGCTTAATATTCTCAACCTCACTGTCCTGTAGATGAGAGTCTCCCTTCATCTAGAGAATAAATAATACTACATCTCAGGTGCTGAAGACAATCTGCAACTTGTGTGTAAAAGTTTTAATCCTGACTTACTTTTGTTTCTCATTCTAAGTTTTCTCATAGCTCACACAGAGTTGGCAAATAAACAAATTTTATAAGTGAATAAATGTACCAATTCAAGAGTGAATAAATAAAACTTGTATTTCTTCAAGCCAGATAACACCACTCCAGAAAAATGAGTCTACGTGATTGTTTTTTAAAAACCTTGCTTTTCCATCTCTGTCTCTCTGATCTTGCCTTCTGCCCCAACTCCAGACTCCATCTCCACATGTTAAAATGTTACTTATTTTCCAGTCACATTTCAGATCCCACCTCATCCAGAGCCTTTCCTCATCCATTTTTATCAAAAGCAATCTCCCCATTTTCTGAATTCTGTAGAATCCAGTATCTTTCCTAAGAGGTAATATTGGGCTTATTTATAGCAAAGCTAGCTCATAATTATTGTTTATTAGTTTCCACACATGGTGCTTTGTTATTTTTTTTTCATCTCCAGTAACCTTTAAAAATTACTGCAAAAACAAAAATTTAAAGATAAAGACACTGAGACACAGAGCACTTGTACATAGTAGAATTTGGGTTCTAACAAAGGTAGGGAGCCTGATCCCAGAGCCTGTGCTATCAACATTATGCTGAATGCTTAAGACTAAGCGTAAAGTGGCATGATCACTTCTAAGTATGAAATAATTCCTCAATATTTATTTAATGTTTAAGAAATCTTTTTAAATAATTTTGAACTACACATATGGCTTGAATTTGAATGACTTATGTGCTCCTCACGTTATGACTATCAATAGCTATTTGAAACCAAATCACTATCTCTTGATTTTCCCAGCATTTATCATGTTCTCCAAACCCAAAATATATCTAATTATATGATGCCATTAGACTAATCTTGCTTCCTGTTTCTGAATAATTATCATTTTCTTCATGACTTTTAATCTTTCTGATATGCAGAAGTCTTCTATCTGCAAATAAATTTAGATAAGTACATTCACAAGAGGCTAATTTATGGAATGAATGAATTATAAACAAGTTGAAATGATGAGAAATAATAAATCTAATTATGTTACAACAGTATTCTAAAAGATTATATTGCACATTTGAACGTTTTATCTTACTATTTATTCTCAAAAGTCATTTCAAGACATTAATACATATAGGTAGACAAACACATAAATGGGCTTCATGCACTGGCAGAATTCATCTCCTCATCTATAAAGCCACAGATCACATTTAAATCATAGCATTTACCAAACTTTATTATTCTATTATGTTTTCATGTGTGTCTATCTCCAGACTGTAGATTTCTTAAGGAAAAAGGAAATATCTTTTAAATCTAGACCAGCTACCATTTTCTGTATAGATATATTGATGTAGGATGCAGTTTTCTAATTACCTAAAGAAATACTTCTCCCACATTTCCATGCTATATTTTCTGAGTAGCTAAAATTACCTTTTTCACTTGTTTATTTATCTCTGAATATTTAATGTCTCTGATATCTCCTGCTCCCTTATCTGTTTTTCTAGGAGAGGAGAGAAGTTCTTTGTTTACCACTGAATTTCCTAGATAGGGACATATAACTGATCTTCAGTTCAGTTCAGTTCAGTTGCTCAGTCATGTCCAACTCCTTGCGACCACATGAACCACAGCACGCCAGGCCTCCCTGTCGATAACCAACTCCTGGAGTCCACCCAAACCCATGTCCATCAAGTTGGTGATGCCATCCAGCCATCTCATCTTCTGTCATCCCCTTCTCCTCCCGCCCCCAATCCTTCCCAGGATTAGGGTATTTTCCAATGAGTCAACTCTTCACATGAGGTGGCCAAAGTATTGGAGTTTCAGTCTTAGCATCAGTCCCTCCAATGAATACCCAGGACTGATTTCCTTTAGGATGGACTGGTTGGATCTCCTTGCAGTCCAAGGGACTCTCAAGAGTCTTCTCAAACACCACAGTTCAAAAGCATCAATTCTTCGGCACTCAGCTTTCTTCACAGTCCAACTCTCACATCCATAAATGATCACTGGAAAAACCATAGCCTTGACTAGACAGACCTTTGCTGGCAAAGTAATGTCTCTGCTTTTAAGCATGCTATCTAGGTTGGTCATCACTTTTCCATCAAGGAGCAAGCATCTTTTAATTTCATGGCTGCAATCACCATCTGCAGTGATTCTGGAGCCCCAAAAAATAAAGTCTGACACTGTTTCCCCATCTATTTCCCATGAAGTGATGGGACCAGATGCCATGATCTTAAGTTTTCTGAATGTTGACCTTTAAGCCAACTTTTTCACTCTCCTCTTTCACTTTCATCAAGAGGCTCTTTAGTTCCTCTTCACTTTCTGCCATAAGGGTGGTGTCATCTGCATATCTGAGGTTATTTGTATTTCTCCTGGCAATCTTGATTCCAACCTGTGCTTCTTCCAGTCCAGCGTTTCTCATCATGTACTCTGCATATAAGTTAAATAAGCAGGGTGACAATATACAGCCTTGACGTACTCCTTTTCCTATTTGGAACCAGTCTGTTGGTCCATGTCCAGTTCTAACTGTTGCTTCCTGACCTGCACATAGGTTTCTCAAGAGACAGGTCAGATGGTCTGGTATTCCCATCCCTTTCAGAATTTTCCACAGTTTTTTGTGATCCACACAGTCAAAGGCTTTGGCATAGTCAATAAAGCAGAAATAGATGTTCTTCTGGAACCTCTTGCTTTTTTGATGATCCAGTGGATGTTGATAATTTGATCTCTGGTTCCTCTGCCTTTTCTAAAACCAGCTTGAACATCTGGAAGTTCACGGTTCATGTATTGCTAAAGCCTGGCTTGGAGAATTTTAAGCATTACTTTTTTTTTTTCTTTCTTTTTTTCAAAGCATTACTTTACTAGCATGTGAGATGAGTGCAATCGTGCGGTAGTTTGAGCATTCTTTGGGATTGCCTTTCTTTGGGATTGGAATGAAAACTGACCTTTTCCAGTCCTGTGGCCACTGCTGAGTTTTCCAAATTTGCTGGCATATTGAGTGCAGCACTTTCACAACATCATCTTTCAGGATTTGAAATAGCTCAACTGGAATTCTATCACCTGCACTGCCTTTGTTTGTAGTGATGCTTTCTAAGACCCACTTGAGTTCACATTCCAGGATGTCTGGCTCTAGGTGAGTGATCGCACCATCATGATTATCTGGGTTGTGAAGATCTTTTTTGTACAGTTCTTCTGTGTATTCTTGCCACCTCTTCTTAACATGTTCTGCTTCTCTTAAGTCCATACCATTTCTGTCCTGTATCAAACCCAACTTTGCATGAAATATTCCCTTGGTATCTCTAATTTTCTTGAAGAGATCTCTAGTCTTTCCCATTCTGTTGTTTTCCTCTATTTCTTTGCATTGGTCACTGAGGAAGGCTTTCTTATCTCTCCTTGCTCTTCTTTGGAACTCTGCATTCAGATGGGAATATCTTTCCTTTTCTCCTTTGCTTTTTGCTTCTCTCTTTTCACAGCTATTTGTAAGGCCTCTTCAGATAGCCATTTTGCTTTTTTTGCATTTCTTTTCCATGGGGAGGGTCTTAGTCCCTGTCTCCTGTACAAGTCATGAACCTCTGTGCATAGTTCATCAGGCACTCTGTCTATCAGATCTAGTCCCCTAAATCTATTTCTCACTTCCACTGTATAATCATAAGGGATTTGATTTAGGTCATACCTGAATGATCTAGTGGTTTTCCTTACTTTCTTCAATAGGTACTCATAAATACTTATTTAATAAACAACTACTAGGTCCTCAGTAAACTTGGGAATTAATTTTATTATTATGGAATTAATGATTATAAAACTATAGCACGGTTTTAGTCAAATCTTGTTCGACTCTTGCTACCCCATGTATGGTAGCCTGCCAGGCTCCTTTTCTATGGGATTCTCCAGACAAGAAGACTCGAGTGGGCTGCCATTTCCTTCTCCAGGGAATCTTCCTGACCCAGGAATTGAACCTGGGTATCCTGCATTGCAGGCAGAGTCTTTTACCGACTGAGCTATGAGGGAAGCCCAAAACTATAAGCCAGAAACTGAAGCATTTGGTTATAATAATGAATCTATTAAAAATTACATTCTTTAGAATAAAAAATTATCTGATCTGAATCAGATACTTCATTTAGAAGGAAACACACAGAAAGTTTCTCAGAAATACTTGCTGAAAGTTAAATTGGATACATAAGTAAAATCTAATTGTCTTTCAGATTTACTAATGTGATCAATTTGGTGGTGATGATGGTTTAGTAGCTCAGTTGTGTCTGACTCTTTGAGACCCCATGCAGCCTGCCAGTCTTCTCTGGGATTTCCTCTCCATGGGATTTCCTAGGCAGGAATATTGGAGTGGGTTGCCATGCCTTCTTCTAGAGGATCTTTCCAAACCCAGGGAACACACCCACATCTACCTGGCAAGTGGATTTTTTTACCACTGAGCCACCTGCGAAGTCCTGCAGTAAATTTATGTTCTCATAAATTAGAATTAGATTAGAATATTTTCTGAACATAAATAATTTGGTATTTTATTTCAATTCTCTTCTATTAAATGTTGTGGTTATTGTATCACTTGTCTCTTCCTTTGAATGACATCTTCTGTAACAGCGGAGTTTTTATTTTGGGGGTTTGTTCATTTTCTTCTTTAAATTTTGGATCATAGACCACTTTGAGAATCTAATAACAAGGATCGATCACATTTCTCTTCAGATAAATAAAGATGTGATGCTATACAGATAATTTTATATATAATTATAGGTAGTCTCTGAGGTAAGACATGGCTAGGCTTACCCAGTTTATTTGTGTGATTCTGATAGAGAAGCAAGAAATGAAACAGATATGCTCCTATAACACAGCAAGTACTAGTTATTATTGTATTGGGTTGGCCAAAATTTCCTTTGGATTTTTCCATACTGTCCTACAAACTGAACAAACATTTTGGCCAACCCAATAATAAGATGTATTCTAGAATGCCAGTTATGCTCTGGGAAAAAGACAGTGGTGCCAAGTGTCTGGACTCTCCACTGAGACTGTCAAAACCTCCAGACTTGAGGTGTGCTATGGTTAGGAACAGGGGAAGGGTAGGAAGGTACTGGATAGCCTTGGTCATGTGTATAGTATATATACTGCCTTTTCCCTGGTTGAGCAGTAAAAATAAGTAGAAGGAACCTCAACTGGATCTAAGGATTCCTTAGTTAGTCCTAAGCCTGGATCAACACTTTGAGCCTGGACTGTATCATTTGGCATATTTCTAAGGATTTGTCATGACGGTATGATTTCACATGAGTGTGAGTGCAGATGGTGATTAAGAGGGGAAGCTTCTGGTACTGGAATTACCTGTAAGAATTCTTAACATCTGATGGCCTGTGAGTGTTTAAGAAATGAAAACGGGAGTTTGAACTGTGGCTCAGATTTTGGCTGTGGGGCTACCTCCTCCTTTCCTATTCTGGATGCTGAATGCTTCTTTATTAAAGCCACTAGTATAGATGGGGAATGGGCTTCTAAGGATAAAGAATATGTCTGAAGTTAATGAGATTTCGGTTAAAAAGGATTGTTAGGAATACTCCTGATAATCCTCCTAGGTCATCCCCAGCCATCTTTAGACTCTGCTTGCAGAATACAGACTCTTCTTGCATTATAACTAATAGCAAGTAAATGCAGACTATATAGAAGAAAGTTCTAGGAGAATGGGAAACATATGGGAAAACAGTAATCTAGCCTAGTAAGGACAGGCGCTGCTGATGGACAATTTTATAGGAAAATAATGAATTTTTATCAATTCCTGGATGTTACAGTGGGACTGAAACAGTGATGTATTGCCAAGGAAAAAAATATCTTGTGTGTGAGTTGCTGGATTACTCATTAACCATCTGTTCTTGGCATTTGCATGCTAAGTCTCTTCAGTCATGTCTGACTCTTTGCCACCCTCTGGACTATAGCCCGTCAGGCTCCTCTGTCCATGGGATTAACCAGGCAAGAACACCATAGTGAATTGCCATGCCCTCCTCCATGGGATCTTCCCTACCCAGGGATTGTACCCACATCTCTTATGTCTCTTGCATTAGCAGGTGGGTTCTTTAACACCAGCACCCCTGAATCCATGCTCCTATTGCTACTGACAAAGAAACCCACTTCATCATTATTGATGTTAAGACCACGCCTTTAAGACTAGAACTTCACCTCTTTACTTTTAGACAGAGGAGATAATTGAGTGTTTGATGAACTTTTAAAGGAACAATTACACAAAGATTTTCATTTTTTTAAGTTAGAAACTTTATCTCAGTTAACAGCTGACAAAAACCAACATAGAAGAGGATCCAAATTTCACTGGGACTTAATGGCAGCCACTAAAATGACTGGAAAGGGTGTGAAAAAATTTTTTGGACATCATTATCCTAACTGCCCCTAATTCTAGTTGTTTTATTACCGTGGTTGCTACCATGGACTCCCTGAGACTATACCATTCTGCCCTATCTAAGGGAAGGGGAGATTGAAGAGAAATGGCAACAGTTTGGTTAACCTCAAAGTCCCCTTTTCTCTAAGATAATTCATGCACAGCTCTTGTTTTCTGTGCTTAGTAAGTAAAGCACATTACAAGGGAAGGATGTGGATAAATTAAACTAACCAGAGAAAGCAATGGTATATGTAGGGAAGGTACTTTCTAAGTGATGTGGTAGCTCAGTTGGCCATGCTCCCCAGTCCCTGAATTCAAGAGAAAGCTGTGGCGCCCAGACTGCTCTTTGTCATGTTGATCTGAGACCCTGCAGAGCTCCATAAAGATGGGCAGAAGTGATTGCAAACATCAAGGGGAAAATGAATAACAGAGAGAGTCAGGACATCAGTTACATTCTTGGTCAAACTTATTACGAGATGTGTTATCAAAACCCATAAGCTATCACTCATCTGGCGACATATCATCAGCAACAGTATTAGGTGGGGCTCCACTGAGCACAGTGACTCTGAGCCTGGTTTTCATCACCGTCCCGAGATGGATGGCAGTCTTTAAACACACCCAAGGAACTGACCCCCAACAAGTCAACATTGACAGCAAACACCTAAGAAATTGCCTGGAAAGGTTATACCAAACAATCACAACTACATTAATTGAAGAGTGTGAGGTGAACTTATTCATATGCCCTTTATTAGTCAAAAATATGTTCAGTGGTATGTAACAGAAATGCCCAAATCACCGGTGAATCACCTGGAAATTAAATAAGATAGAGGTTTGTTTCTTTCACATAAAATCCATAGTGTATGTATACGAGTGTGTGTGTGTTGTCCTTGGATGGCGTACCTATGTGTGTGCTAAGTCGCTTCAGTCATGCCCAGTTCTTTGTGATCCTATGGACTGTAGCCCGCCAGGCTCCTCTGTCCATGGGATTCTCCAGGCAAGAATACTGGAGTGGGTTGCCATACCCTCCTCCAGGGAATCTTCCCAACCCAGGTATCAAACCCGGGTCTCCTGCACTGCAGGCAGATTCTTTACTTGGCCACTGCTGAGTTTTCCAAATCTGCTGACATAATGAGTGCAGAACTTTTTTTTTTTTTTTCATTTATTTTCATTAGCTGGAGGCCAATTACTTCACAATATTGTAGTGGGTTTTGCCATACATTGACATGAATAAGCCATGGATCTACATGTATTCCCCATCCTGATACTCCCTCCCACCTCCCTCTCTACCCAATCCCTCTGGGTCTTCCCAATGCACCAGGCCTGAGCACTTGTCTCATGCATCCAACCTGGGCTGGATATCTGTTTCACTATAGATAATATACATGTTTCGATGCTGTTCTCTCGAAACATCCCACCCTCGCCTTCTCTCACAGAGTCCAAAAGTCTGTTCTGTACATCTGTGTCTCTTTTTCTGTTCTGCATATAGGGTTATCATTACCATCTTTCTAAATCCCATATATATGCGTTAGTATGCTGTAATGTTCTTTCTTTCTGGCTCACTTCACTCTGTATAAGGGGCTCCAGTTTCATCCATCTCATTAGAACTGATTCAAATGAATTCTTTTTAATGGCTGAGTAATATTCCATGGTGTATATGTACCACAGCTTCCTCATCCATTCGTCTGCTGATGGGCATCTAGGTTGCTTCCATGTCCTGGCTATTATAAACAGTGCTGCGATGAACATTAGGGTGCATGTGTCTCTTTCAGATCTGGTTTCCTCAGTGTGTATGCCCAGAAGTGGGATTGCTGGGTCATATGGCAGTTCTATTTCCAGTTTTTTAAGAAATCTCCACACTGTTCTCCATGAGTGCAGAACTTTAACAGCATCATCTTTTAGGATTTTAAATAGCTCAGCTGGAATTCCACCACCTCCACTAGCTTTGTTTGTAGTAATGCTTCCTAAGAATGGTTCAAATTCTCCCATTCCTGTCCATTTTAGCTCATTGATTCCTAAGAGGTTGATATTTACTCTTGCCATCTTCTGCTTGACCATGCCCAATTTACCTTGAACCTAATATTCCAGGTTCCTATGAAATACTGTTCTTTAGACCATCAGACTTTACTTTCACCTGCAGACACATACACAAGTGTCATTTCTTCTTTGGCCCAGCTGCTTCATTCTTTCTGGAGCTATTAGTAATTATCCTCAGCTCTCCCTAGTAACATTGGACACTTTTTGACCTAAGGGGCTCATCTTCTGGCATCATATCTTTTGCCTTTTCATATTATCCATGGGCTTCTCCAGGCAAGAATACTGGGAGTGGGTTGCCATCTCCTTCTCTAGTGAATCATGTTTTGTCAGAATTCCTCACTATGACCTGTTCATCTTGGGCAGCCCTGCAGGGCATGGCTTGTAGCTTCACTGAGTTACACAAGCCTCTTCATCAAGACAAGACTGTGATCCATGAAGCAGGGAGCTATTATACACCTTTGAAAAATTATTTGTCAATAATTACATTTTAAGATTATTCACTAAACCTATAAGAAAACTCATTAGCCGCTCTAATTTTGCCAACATTTAAATCTAAATCTAAATTTAAAATTTCTTCTATATCATTTCATCAGTCTGGGGATTCACTTAAAATTATGATGTCTTAAAAATACTGCTTTTGTTTATAGCTATAATTATATTAACTATATATAAGTATATCATAATTCTTATGTTGTGTTTGGGAATAGCCGATTAACTATGTTGTGATATTTTCAGGTGAACAATGAAGGGACTCAGGCATATATATACAAGTAACCATTCTTAACTAGCTCCTAACTAAGACTGTTGTCTATTCTCTAGTTTTTCTTTTCCTCTTATTTTTTATGAGATAATGCTTTATTCACTGTACTTGCTGCTTGATGTCTTCTTTTTTCTATCAGCTCAAGATTCATAAGGCTATTTTCTTCTTTAGCAAGTAGATTTGGCAGCCCGCTCCAGTATTCTTGACTGAAAAATCCCACAACAGAGGAGCCTGGCAGGCTATAGTCCTTGGGGTCATAGAGAGTCAGATACAACTGTGACTGGCATGCACACGCAGCTATTGAAATGAGAGCTGCTAATATTGCCATGTTTTAGAAAATGTGTCCTATATCCTGGTTATTTCAAAACAGCATTAATTGGCTCTGTCTTCAAAGGTATGTAGTGTGACTGTTAAAGTTCAAGTAAATAAACTAAGACAAGGTCAAAGTTACTTTTTTAAAAAACTGCATAAGCCTTATTAAGTTTATTTTAGGCTAGCATGAAGAAAGGCATTATATGGGTCAGACGGATTATACCTTTGCCTGCTAGGCATCTAAAGATAATTTACAGAAAATTTACATTAAAATTTATTATTTCTGTAGTTCGGTAGGCCAGTCTTTCATTTTTATACAATAATCTCTTAACACCTTGTATTTGCATATCTTATAAAAATGTTTTAAAATGTTTTCACATATATTAATTCATAGCTACACTGTGAGCATGGCAATTATGCTCTGTTTTTATGGATCACAAATTTGAGGTTCCAAGAAGGTAAGTTTGTGACAGAGATACACCTGAATTGATGAATTAAAATCTCTTTATAAAATACCTCTATTTTAGTATACAAAAGAATGCTCACATGTTGAATACATATGGGCATTTATCATGATTAGGAAACAAACTATATTTATGAATCATGGGTCCAACCTATATACAATGAAAAGTTAGCTTTCTTGAAAGAGAAAACATTGAATGTCAAGTTTCCAAGTTAACTACAGAAATAGAGTCACAGATGTAGAAACCAATCTTATGGTTACCAGGGAGGGAAGGGGAAGGGGATGGATAAATGGGGAGATTGGGATTGTCTTATACAATATATTATGTATTATATGTAAAATATATATTATATGTAAAATAGATAACTAATAAAGACTTATTATATAGCACAGAGAACTCTTCTTAGTACTCTGTAATGACCTATATGGGAAAAGAATCTAAAAGGAAGTGGATATATGTATATATACGACTGATTCACTTTTCTATACTGTAGAAACTAATGCAACATTTTATTGTTTCTATTTTTTATTTTATAACTTGAATTTTATTTTTTATTGGATTATAGTTCCTTTACAATGTTTTATTAGTTTCTGCTGTAGAGCAAAGTGAATCAGCTATCCATATACATATATCCCCCCTTTTTTGGATTTCCATCCTATTTAGGTCAGCACAGAGCACTAGCAGAGTTCCCTGAGCTATACAGTAGGTTCTCATCATCTATTTGGTACAGAGTACGTATGGATGTCAATCCCAACTTCCCAATCCATTCTGGTGCCCCTTCTGCCCTTGGTATCCATAAGTTTATGCTCTACTTCTATGTCTATATTTCTGCTTTGCAAATAAGTTCATCTATACCATTTTTATAAATTCCACATATGAACACAACATTTTGAAACAATTGTACTCCAGTAATTTTTTAAATGTTTAAAAATAAATAAATTGCTCCAATTTTTAAACTTACAAAACTAATATATAGTATTTTAGCTATTAGTAATACTAGGATATTTGACTTACAGACAGTTCAAATACTTATTCCTTCTCAGTTTTTATTACCCTTAGTGAGCATCTCCCTCCATTCTTACATCATTTCTCTTCCAAGTACTACCATTGATAGCAAGAATGAAGGAATAAAGGTAAAGACTGTCACAAAGAAAAGTTATCATGACAATCATAGACATGAATATTTAAATTGGATAAATGCAAACAGGGGCTTATTTTGAGTAGTTAAGCTACAACTTTGTTTATCTTTTAATTGTACTCTGCTCTACATTTAAATTTCATAGGTGTACATGGGAACAATCACCTCTATATATATTAGGAGAATAAGGTCAAATAAACAATTAAGAATCTCTGAGGAGTGTAGGACCTTCATACTGCTTTCAGTAATGCTAACTATTCTAGCTCAGTCTGAATATAAATCAGCCTTTGTAAATAAGTCAGCTCTGTTTCATTTTCTCTTAGCATTTTAGTCTTTATAATCATTGTTTGTTCCTACTAAGCCAATAACCAAAAATAATTCAGCTACTTGGTTTTGAATAACTCAAAGATGTGTCAACTAATTAGGCTATTTGAAAATACAATTGTAATTAAAACAATGAGTACTGAGGGGGTAATGTCTCAGTATTTATGGTTTTTAGAACACCTGTAAAATCTGTGGCACAATTGAACTCAGCATAATAAAAATGTTAGAATTTATAAAATGTCATCAAATGCTTGTGGCCCACTTCTATAAAAAGCATGAATAATTCACAATACTATATACGGAATTAGATTTTGCTGCCCTGATTCCATTTAAATAAGTGTGTTTATGAGTCACCAGTTTCATTTTCCCCTACTTATACGTGGTGACCTTTCACTTATGAGGTGGAAAGCAATCAGCTCTGTGCACAGAATAAGATCAAGAAAAATAAATTTAAATATTTATAGTAAACATTTATGATGGCATGTGCATTAATGATTCTGAACACACTTTTGTTCAGAGAAGAAAAGATGTATAAAATCCATTCACCTCACAAATATTTATTAAGAAGTTTCCAAATGCCTACCCAAGCATGTTGCATGGTTCCAATGAAAATTAGACAATAAAACATGTGGACAAAGTATGAAAAATAAAATAACATCCAAAGTACTTTATCTTATTTTATCAGATTTTTTAAAAGATTCATTAATTTGGAGAATGAAAACTGCCAATATGTAATTGATTCTTCCAAATTTCTATTATTTTTTTATATTTTGCAGTTATCAGCAGATATTCATTAGAATGAATTGACGGGATATATACTCAAAATCGGGGGTAATCATGAAAACAATGTTAAAAGCCAGTAGGAGGTAGCTTATTGCTGACTGTGTCTTATGTGTTACTGGTTTCATACTTTTTTATTTCCTTTAAAATCCATCTCAATACCCTGTGTCAATTCCCTCTACATTCCAATTTATTCTGGGGCTCATATCATGAACACAAAACACAGTGTTATTCAACTGTATTTGTACATCTATCACAGAACCCATTTCACCATGGCTTGTGCTTTTACATGATTGTTTTCTGCCCTCATGACAATTTCAGGCTATGCCTTTATTCCACTGGTTCCTACAGTGTTTGTGCAATATGTGTACATGATGGATGTTCTAGAAATCATTGGGAAGTGAACCCTTCTCATCACTCCTCTGTACAGAAGCCTGGGATGACTCTACATTGCCAACCACATTTGACTTATCAAAGCAAAGAAAGCCTTAACACCCTGGCCCCAGACAGCTTTTCCAAACTTCACAGTCACTCCACTTCACACTTTCTAAAACCCAGTAACAGTGAACAACTCAACTGTCTTGAACTTTCTCACTTTACTTTGCTCAAGCTGTTCTAATCTGTCATAAATGTCTCTTTTCCTATTCCTTTGGCTGGCTGACTCCATCCATACTTCAATTCCCAACTCAGTTGTCATCTCTTTTTCTATAACATGTCCCAAACATTTCTTTCTCTACTTCCTTATATTTAACTTTATATTTATCTCTATTTTATAAGATCAAATGGATTTAGAGTTATATCTGATTTACTATGAGCACCATATGTGCAGAAAGAGTCCACTTTTCTCATCTAAAGTAGGTTTTTTATTGAAAAAGACTTATGGCCTAAAGTACAAATAACTTAACATTTACATGTCTTGTTCAGTCAAACAGAGTGAAGAGCGTAAGTCTCAGATTCAAATGGTTATTTAGGTCTCTTCCCCTTTTCTAACTAACTTGACTTGCATATGTTACATAATATTTGAGAGGTAGTTGTTGTTGTTCAGCCACTCACTCGTGTCCAACTCTTTCTGCCCCCACAAATTGTAGCATGCCAGGCTTCCCTGTCTTTCATTATCTCCCAGAGTTTGCTCAAACTCATGTCCCTTGAGTCAGTGATGTCATCCAATTGTCTCATCCACTGTGCCCTCTTCTCCTCCTGCCTTCAATCTTTTCCAGCATCAGGGTCTTTTCAAAAGAGTCAGCTCTTCACATCAGGTGGCCAAAGTATTAGAGATTCAGTTTCAGCCTCAGTCCTTCCAGTGCATATTCAGGGTTGATTTCCTTTAGGACTGACTGGTTTGATCTCCTTGCAGTCCAAGGGACTCTCAACAGTCTTCTCCAGCACCAGTTTCCTCCTTTGTAAATCATTATCTGTACCATAGGGTTATAGAAAAAGTTGTACACCTTAAATACATACAATTTTAATTTGCCAATCATACTTCAGTAGCTTGGGAAAAAAACTGAAGTCCCAACTTCAGTATTGACAGCAAGTAAGCAGGTGTACAACACATTTTTGATCCTATTACACCAAAAGCAATGCCTTTAGAGCCTCTACAGATTTTATTTCTCCTTTTCAGTGTATAAATATATATTAGGCCAATTCTGAAGTCAGACTACCTGGACATAGATCATAATTCTGCTCCCGAATCTTTGTGCAATTTATTTAACCTCTCTGTGCCTTAAATTGTTTATAGGATTGCTGTCAGCATCAAGGAAACTAAACTATATAAAGCACTTTGAACAGTCTCTGATATACAGTAAATTTGAGATGTGTATTAGCTATTATTTTATCCTTATTTGCTTTAAAATAGGAGCATCTTATTGACAACAATCTGTTAACACTGTTTAAGTGCAATCTTATAGAAGAATAACTGAGTGAAAATTTTTAAAGGGGGGAGATTTCTAAAACTAGGAAGACTCCTGAGATTCAATGCTACTAGGATACAGTATGCGTTACCTTTCATCGGCTTTTTTTTTTTTTTAGCCAGTTTTATATCTTGTTCTTATTTTCAGCTATTGTGGATATATTTTTGTCTAGTATCATAGAATATATCATAGGCAGCCATACTTTATTGCACCAGAGAAGTAAAAATTAAGTTTTTGTCCTCTCAGTGTCCATGTTTGTTGGGAAATTAACTAGTCTTGTTTAGGCTTCAGAGTCAAAGCAGAGCAGGCCTCTGACCTTGCTTCTAACCTGCCTGGACACTGCCCTGGCTGTAAGTGACTACCTGCTCTGAGTGCAAGCCTAGTGGCACCATAGGAAAGAGGAGGGAAGAACTTTGAGATTGTTGAGCCCCTGGCCAACAAGGGAGCCTGGCCAACCAAGCCCCAGGCTTACCAACATTCCAAATTTTACAAGACAAAACAAACAGCATTAACATGAATCCAGGCTTGCAGTTTGCTCACAGATTGCTGAGGATATCAGTTTGAGTCCTGGGATTATACAGGGGAAACCGAACTGCAATTTTTGAAGTCTCACCCGCAAAGCAGACGAGCTGCCTGGGACCTTTTCCCAGCTGGGACTCCAGATGTTCTGTGACACGGACTTCCCAGTACCTGGGAACCAGGTCTGGTTGTTGGTCAAAACCCAATTTGGTGATGTATCCTCTGCTGTTTCTATTTCTCTTTTCTTTTCATGTTCATATACTGAAAGCAAGCTAGATAATTCTCTAGTAAAGATTGGTATTATTTATTTGTCTATAACGAGTAGTTTATTTTGTTAACAAAGCCTTCGAACCTTTGAGATGAAAGTGCCATCTTTTGGCAAAATAATCTGCCAACACCAGAGAAGAACTCAGGTACCCGCTGAGTTTACTCTTTGTTGGGTAATGGGATAATCTGACTGTTGAGGTCTGATCAGAGTGCAGAGTTGTGTTATTTCAGTCCTTCCAGAACCATGTAATATAGGGGATGGGTGCTTTTAACAAAAAAGAAAAAGAGAGAGAGAAAGAGGGGGGATTCTATTTAGGCAAAAATAATAAACGTCTAATATATCTACTTTCTAGAACAAAGAACAACCTGGAATGAAGAGAATAATGCCAACTTCAGGAAAAAGGTGGTGAGAGCCTATTTGTTCTCACCACTGTCCCTGCAGGGCGCATAGTTTCTCCAAGCAGAGACAACATGATCATTGCTGAACTGATTTTGGTTTACAATTCAAATACAGTGATTTCTGAGAGGTTGTGGTGATGAAGGGGAGGGCATAAGCAACAACAGTGATTGTGTTAAGGCAGGGCAATGAAATACTTAGGAAAACTCATCTAAGACTTTAGAATTTGGTCACTTGTCAATTATGTTTGCTTCATTCTGGTGAAATGTATGTATCATTTCAAGTAGGTATTGCCATACTGTTTCAACATTTCTGATAAACTTGATCACAATCACATTTTCACCCTGTAGATGAAAATTCCCATGAATAATATTCCCCCCAATTGGAGAACATTGAATCTAAAGATCATCCCAGCAAGGGTTAAAATATGCCACATGAAGATATCTTACATCAATACAAAGGAACTAATCCCAAGAGAAATGTTTTAACATCACAATGGGCTTTTTTAAAAATAATAGTAGATAATGTGCCATTACGCTTCTTATGACAAATAGTCAATAAATGTTTGATTATAAGGGGGAATTTATTTAGTTTGGCTGTCAATATAGACAAAGCAATTAAAAGATAGAATCTAATAACAGTATAGATGGAGGTACATCTTTGGAAATTCTGCTACATCTCAACTACTGTGGAAAGTAATTTATTCTGCTGGAAGCATATCACAGTAAACCAAAGGAAGTCTGATGTAACCTAGGTTGCAATTCCCTGTGAACATTTCTTTGCTACAGTAATTATCTCTGATTAGGAAAATAACAATAAAAATCCCCATGTTCTTATCAAGGATTCATGTTGACAGCTCTCCCAGTGGGAACGGTCATAGTGGTGTTAAAATTAAAGCTGATACTATGGACAGTGTAGTTATGCTTTATTTTAGAAAACATCAGAGTCAAGAGACTGCAAGAAAGAATTATCCTAATTCTATCAGCCTGTTCCCAGGGATCTAATAACAAGGAACTAGTATAGGAGCCAAAGATTGTTGGTAGTTGACTAGTGGTTTTGGCTGCAGATTCTGGGCAGTTACAGCCATCTGTTCCCCAAAACTTCTTTTTAGAAAGATATATAAAACAACTAGCAAGTTGGAATTCTATAGAATAAGACAATACAATTCAGTTGAATTTGGTGCAAAATAAAGTTCGTTTTAGATAAAAGAGGGAATAGAATGAATGGAATTTGTCAGGAGCTGTTGTAGGTCAAAACAAACAACGGTGATTCAGTGGTGGAAAATTTTGAAAGAGATGGATGATGTTCTTTGACAAGAAAAACTATGTGGGTGGTGAAAAGATTATAATACTAACAAATAAAACAGGAAAGGGTGATAAAAGGGACAAGGTTTAGAGATGCAAGCGAGGCAGTTTCTGTAGTATTCAGTGTGTTCCTCAGAACACATTACAATAAAAAGTCTTTATAAGCAGGTTCAGTAATGTCACTCATGAGTCATGCTTCACACTAAATAGGGAAACAGAAGCATTGAAAACAAGCTACTAAAACTCAGCCAATTTGCAAGCAAAGTATGATGATTAATCCAATGTAAGTCTGTGGGACAGAGTGTACATGGAGGCTGATAGTAATTGTATGTCATACACCACTTGGGATAATAAGCTGCAAGCTGAATGCTCAAGAAAAGCCTTGTGGATGTAATAATAAACATCTTGCGTGAGTCTGTGCTTAGTTGCTCAGTTGTGTCTGACTCTTTGTGATCCCATGGACAATAGTCAGCCAGGTTCCTCTGTTCATAGAATTTTCCAGACAAGAATACTGGGGCAGGTTGCTATTTCCTACTTCAGGGGATCTTCCAGGCCCAGGGATCAAACCCATGTCTCTAACATCTCCTGCATTAGCAGGTGGATTCTTTACCACTGTGCCACCTGGGAAGCCTAATAAACATCTTAAAATAATGTAAAAGAGAAAAAGAGAGCACAAAGAAAATAGATATCCAACAGATGCACAGATAATACATAAGATATTGTGTTTTAGACAAAGGCCCACAAGGCAAAGAGCCAATGGACAGTAAATTCAAATACACCAAGAATCTGTCTTTGCACCTATACAATGTGGAATGGATAGTTGGCTATCAGGTTTCTCAGTCATTTTAATATCTATAAAAATGGTATCACTGTAGCTCTTTTTGAAATCAACTAATAAATTACATTTAGAGGAATTCTTGCTATGAAATATCTACTTTCTTAAAAAACAAAAAACAAACAACAAAAAAAAGTCAAAGGAACAAGCCAAAATGAAGCACACAGACCCTCCTCTCTAATGCTCCCAGAGGATCTGGTTTGGCCCTACATTTCAATAAAGTGTAGATGTATAGAATTAGATTTCTTGTTATTTGTCTATATGATGTGTGTGCTCTGTCATGTCAGACTCTTTGAGATCCCATGGACAGTAGTAGACCACCAGGCTCCTCTGTCCACGGGATTTCCTAGGCAAGAATCCTGGAGTGGGTTGCCGTTCCCTTAACCAGGGGATCTTCCTAACCTAGGGACTGAACCCTTGTCTCTTGTGTCTCCTGCATTGGCAAGCAGGTTCTTTACCAATAGCACCATCTGAGAAGCCCTTATATCAGACACAGTTGAAATACTTTTTACTAATTGCACCATCATATTCTCTTCTGTTCTGCTCAGGAAAGTCTCAAGCTACTAACAAAGAGCTCTTTCCTTTCTTCCTTCCTCCCCTTCTTTCTTTGTTCCTTCCTTCCTTTTTGCTTTTTTATTGAACATTAAAGTAACTAAATGAAAGAGGAGAAAGAGGAGAGTGAAAAAGCTGGCTTAAAACTCAACATTCAAAAAACTAAGATCATGGCATCTAGTCCCACTGCTTTATATTTCCCCATGGCAAATAGATGGGGAAAAATTGGAAAGAGTGACAGATTTTATTTTCTTGGGCTCTAAAATCATTGCAGATAGTGACTGCAGCCATGAAATTAAAAGATGCTTGCTCCTTGGAAGAAAAGCTATGACCAATCTAGACAGTGTATTAAAAAGTGAGACATTACTTTCCCAACAAAAGTCCATATAGTCAAAGCTATGGTTTTTCCAGAAGTCATGTATGGATGTGAGATTTGGCCCATAAAAAAAGCTGAGTGCTGAAGAACTGATGCTTAACTGTGGTGTTGGAGAACACTCTTGAGAGTCCCTTGGACAGCAAGGAGATCAAATCAGTCAATCCTAAAGGAAATCAGTCCTGAATATTCACTGGAAGGACTGATGCTGAAGCTTTAGCTACAATACTCTGGCCACCTGATGCAAAGAACTGACTCATTGGAAAAGACTCTGATGCTGGGAAAGATTGAGGACAGGAGGAGGGAGAAGGTGCAAGAGAGGATGAAATGGTTGGACGGCATCACCGACTCAATGGACATGAGTTTGAATAAGCTCCAGGAGATAACGAAGGACAGGGAAGCCTGGTCTGCTGCAGTTCATGGGGTCTCAAAGAATAGGACACAACTTAACAATTGAACAACAAAAGTAACTATGTTTTTATTGACAGTGACTAGTGAATTCAAATAGCCAAAGGAACTCTTGCCTTTTAAAAGTCTGTATCAAGGATCTGAAAACTCTTCAAGATAGCAGCTTTAATAAATGTCTGCTAATTCTACATCTAGGCACCTATTGGCCACATTTTAAAAAGAATAAGCTAAACTGAAAAAAGTGGCTAGTGTAAATCAAAATTATAACTACATTTAAGAAATTTCATATAAATCCTAAACAAGTTATCAGTGCGTCAAGATAAAATCTTTTGGACGGCATATCATAATGATGACTCCAAAAGTTTACATTGCGTTTTTCTGTCACTTAGGCTCAAATTGATTCATTAGAATGATTAATCCTTAAAGTTCAAGCAACCACCTTGGTTCTGGTAAAAGTCACAATTTTAGAAGCTGAACCAAAGTAGATAATGAATAAGTCGTTTTTACTCAAATGCTTTTGCTTTCTATTTCTCTGAACATAAATCTGTTTCTAAATCAAGATGGAGAGAAAATAAAATAAATTGTTACAGGATAAATTCAACATTAAATAATTTAAGATAATACTTAATAAGAACCTGGAATTTTCTTGTCAGTTTCATGTTTGCATTGAAGATATCTTTGTATGATTTCTTTGTTTCCTTAATCCTATTAATCTGGTTCTCACATTTTGGCCTGAGAATATTGCATCAGCTTTACAAAACAAGATTTATTTCTTCAGTTGGGAGCTGACTACCCATGAAGAAGATTTAAGATATACTTAAAATTCCACAGGTTTGGTGACTTAAATATATTACAAAGAATCTTTGCTTTATCCTAAATGTGTATAGAATTTAGTCATTTTGTCTGCTGTGAAACCAAAATAGTGCTACTAAGCAGAAAGAGCTAAGTTATTTATGCTTCCAGTCCCTTACTATTGTACTGTGAGAAACTGTTAATTATTATTCGATAATTATTGAATTCTATAAAATAATATTATTTTCTTAGCAAAACTATTTCAATATTCCTAGTTTATGTCCTCATTATGATTATTACAGGTGATACTACCAGTCATATAAAATAAAAGAAATAAAAATTGGATTTTTTGAGTTATTATTTAGAAAGATTTTGGCCTCAACAGGCATCAGGGTTAAAACTGAGAATAGAATAAGCTTGAGTATAAAATTATACTTGAGCAAATTAATCATTTCACCATCTCTAGTTTTGGAACTCCCAAAGTAGTCTATTTTTCACCATTTTCAGAGCTACCAACCTAGACTAAGCCCGCCCACTTTGGAAACTTTGTTGTTCAGTCACTAATCATGTCTGACTCTGCAGCCCCATGAACTGTATATAGCATGCCAGTTTTCCCTGTCCTTCATTATTTCCCAGAGTTTGCTCAAACTCATGGCAGTTGAGTCAGTGATGTCATGCAACCATTTGATCCTCTGTTGTCCCCTTCCCTTCCTGCCCTCAATTTTTCGCAGCTTCAGGGTCTTTTCCAAAGAGTCCGCTCTTCGCAATAGGTGGCCAAAGTATTGGAGTTTCAGCTTCAGCATCAGTCCTTCCAATGAATATTCAGGACTGATTTCCTTTAGGATGGTCTGGTTAGATCTCCTTGCAGTCCAAGGGACTCTCAAGAGTCTTCTCCAACACCACAGTTCAAAAGCATCAGTTCTTCAGCGCTCAGCCTTCTTTATAGTCCAACTCTCACATCCATAGATGACTTCTGGAAAAACCGTAGCTTTGACTATACTTTTAGAAAAATTGTTCCCATAGCATTTAGTATAAAAATCAAAATTATTCACCATGTTTTATAAGAATCCTACATATTTTGGCCTCTGTCTCCCTCTGATGTCATTTCCTAACACTACTATATTTTAGGTACATGTGCCTCCTTCCTGTTCATGAAGCAGCACACATCTTCCATTCCAGGATCTTTATACCAGCTTTTCTCTCTTCTTGCAATGTTCTTCACCTATAATATCCACCAACCTCTTTTCATCTGTTAAATGTCAGTTCCAAAATATCTTCTCAGAGAGGGTTTGGCCAGTGCCTCTCACCTAATGTTGCCAGTTGTCAAATTCTTCTCTATCACTTAAATCTTTGTAATTTTTTTAAAATAGTTTTTAACAGGCTCTAAAATTTTACTGGGGTTTCCTTGGTCACTCAGACAGTGAAGAATCTCTGCAATGTGGGAGGCCTGGGTTCGATCCCTGGGTCAGGGAGATCACCTGGAAAAAGGAAGAGCTCGCCACTCCAGTATTCTTGCCTGGAGAATTCCATGGACAGAAGAGCTTGGTGTGCTATTTGTTAATTTCATTATTTGTTAATTACCTGAACCCTTAGTTCCAGATGAGGAGGCATTTTGTCTGTCTTGTTCACTGTTGTATCCCTGGTTGCCATATGGTGTCTGACACATAGCAAATACTCAGTAAATATTGGTTGAATTAATGAATCATTTAGCATAGCAAATCAAAATGGAATTCAGAGTGAGGTTTAGGAGACATTGTACACATGTTTATATAAATTTTTAAAAAGCACATAGAGAACAGTTTTTAAAAAGTAAAATGAAGTTTTCAGGTGCAGGGTTGCAGCCTCTCAGCATCTCATGAAAATGCATAAAGATAATAATGAAAAATGTCAACATGTTAGGAGACAATGCATCACAGGTTGTTTGCATTTCTGTACTTGTTGTGGCAGCCTTTTTTTTTTTTTTTTTTTTTCCTGGATCATCTTTTCAAGGCTTTTTGTATAGGAACAGCTTGAAGATAAACTATTACTCTTTGGAACAAAGGGCAGATTTGTTTTCTATCAAGGACAATAAAGATAATATCTCCCAGCAAGTCAAAAGTTGGGAAGGTTTGCTAGAAAAGCTCTTTATAAGATTGGGCAAAGTTGCCTAACCTCAGAGTTCCTCAACTGTGACACAGATTCACTGCATATGCAGCATCTTCCACCTTCTCCCTATGGACTCGCAGGGAAAGAGGAACCAAGGAAAACCAGAGGTTCATGATGCCTACAGGGCCGTGAGGAACAAAATCCATTGTCTGTGACAGAGTTGTGTTTTCTGTCAGCATATACAAGGCTGTGTAGGCTGATTTGTTAGCCTGCACACTGTGTACATTTTCAGAACCTTCACAGTTCTTGGCACCATCATAGTATAAACTGATACATTGGGGCAAAAGGGAGGGGGAACCATGTAGTTGAATCCAGTGGAATTAACCATTAAAAATGGATCTGATGGAATTTTTTATTAAATATATCCCTGGGTCATATATTCTCCTTGCACTGAATCAAATCAGCATAAGGACTCCCAAGTCTTCTACTGCCTGATGGAAATCTGAATTTTTGAAGACTCCATTGATCTCCAAATCTATCCTGGATTATTGCTGAGGAGGTCAAAGCTTGAAACAGGTTCCTCTCTTTCCAATATTCACCCAGTAACATCACTTTTTAGGAGACTGCAATTTGATTTTAAAAACCCAACAAAGGATTGTCATGAGAGCTAAATATATCAATGTTATAAAACTTTGAGAAGAATAGCTAAAGCACTGCTAAATTAATTTTTAATTGCTTTTAATTTAATGGTAAATTTAAAGAAAACACAAAATTATTTTTTAAAGAAATGCTGAATTTGAATATAGAATAGAAATTCTGCAATTACTAGGTTTCTGGAGATATTTGAAATCTCCCTGTGTGTGTCTTTATTTCTCCTTCTTAGAAGGACATCAGTAAGACTGGATGAGGGCCCACCTTAAAGACCTCATTTTAACTTTAAAAGCCCTATTTCCTAACATAGTCACATTCTGCGGTGGTGGGGGTTAGGACTTTAATTTATGAATTTGAGGAGACACAATTCAGCCCATAACTTTTTCCTCAAAGTTGGAGAGAGACATCTGGGGAATAAAATCATGGCTTTATCTCCTCACAACACCATTCTCTGAACCATAATGAGTTATGACACATCATGTAACTAGTCCCTGCTATACTGAATTCACCCATAGCACCCGGTTTTCAGAATTATGTATTTGAACTCTTGAAGTTGCAGCTGTTCCAGGAGGGCTGTGGTATGGCCCACATGCCCGATGAGGCTCCCTGGTAAGCATAAAGTAAGCCTTGGTGAAGATACAGCTGAGAAGCTTCCCTTCCAGTCCCTGACCACTTCAGTTGCGACTCTTGCAGCCGTCACACCCCTTGCATGGAGTGGCCTAAGAGCTGGCCTGAGAAATCACCTCCAGGATCAGGGACCAGAGGATCAGACCTCTGGAAGCAGCCGCTGTTTGGTTGTATGTGCTAATGCTGCCTGCTTTGAGTCCTTCAACCCCGAGTGAAATCACTGATCGGGAACACAGTAAGCCTTTTTGGGTCATATTTTCACTTCTGATCACAAAACCAATCAATAAGTGAAACTCATGGTGCTGGAGAATGCTCCTTTGCTTCTTCAGAAGAATAGATTGAAGACAGCATTTCACGAAAATTAGAAGACTTTACAGGTGTCAGGTGTAGCCACTGAATGTAATAATTCACAAAGTGTCAGTGAAATAACAATTTTTGGCCAGCCAATATAAAAACCACCGACCACAGGCCTTATTTTCTTCAAAAATCTCCTGGTCAATAAGGAATTCAATTAAAGGCCAGGTTGGGGCTTCCCTCGTAGCTCAGGTGGTAGAGTGTCTGCCTGCAATGCAGGAGATCTGGGTTTGATCCCTCGGTCGGGAAGATTCCCTAGAGAAGGAAATGGCAACCCACTCCGGTACTCTTGCCTGGAAAATTCCATGGATGGAGAAGCCTGGTAAGCTACAGTCCATGGGATCCCAAAGAGTCGGACACGACTGAGCAACTTCACTAGAACACACAAAGGGAAAAGCAAATGGTCACAAAGAGCTTCAATAAACAGGTATTGAGCTTGTGCACCAAGCACAAAGAGCCTGTCTTCTCAAGGATGACCAAGGAAACAGCATTAACAAAGCACGAAGGTATTCAACTGTGTCAACCATGCGGTACAAGTGGGCGCCCACAAGGGACTCAGTACAGATAAAGCAAAGGTGAAGGGCACAAGTCAAGAGATGAGGGAGAAAAGCAGGGGCTGAGATCACTAAGGGTTCTTAAAAGCAGGCTAAGAATTCTGTTCATATTTGGTAGTCAGGGCACCTCAATTTAATTGAAAGACTTTAAGCTGAAGAATTTGATAATCAAATTTGCATTTCTGGAAATGAATTCCAATGGCCAGATGACAGACTATTTTAAGTGCTTTCTTCTTTAATACTCAGAGAAGATCTTTCAAAACACCATTAAACTAAGGTACTATAATCCAAGACATTTGTTTCATTGTGCCCTTTAGAAATGTGAGGCTGGCAAATGAATCAGTACAGGGAACAAGAATAAACATGGAACATTTTTTAAATGAGGTGTGCTTATCACATTAGGGCATTGTGTCTTGCATCTTGGCATGCCTCTGATCTAGATACAGGTGGAGAGGAGTTTTTCCATGGGCAAATCAGAAGATGTGTGCAAAGATGCTTATTAAAGCAAAGCCAAATTTGGATTCAAAGCATCTATTGGTAGGAGAATGGGTAAATATGTGTGAGATGTTCATATACTGAAATCAGACACTTAGAAATGTATAGGAAAGAGCTCAGAAAAATAACTGGAGTGAAAATTTATGTTGCTTCATAAGAACTGACAGCATTTTTATAAACTGGTGAAAACATAAAGCAACAGAACAATGGACATGAAGATTTTCAGTTAAGTATGCTAACAAGGTCTCATACACTACCAACCAAGTTCATGACGATGGCTGCCTCTGGGAAGGAAAGTGGGGAATGAACTTTAAGAGATGAAGAAAAAGAAGGGACTACTGTTTTTCTTTCTCAACTCTTAAAAAAAAAATAGCAAAATATAAGCATTGTTAGTTATTGGCATTGAGTACACACCTTTTTCACTCCGTACTTTCCTGTGAGTACTTAAATTTTTCAGAATTATTTTTTAAGAGGACTTTTTTTTTTCTTACATAATCCTTAAATTATTCTTTCTGAAGTGAAGTGAAGTGAAGTCACTCAGTCATGTACAACTCTTTGTGACTCCATGGACTGTAGCCCACCAGGCTCCTCTGTCCATGGAATTTTCCAGGCAACAGTCCTGGAGTGGGTTGTCATTATTCTTTATACTTTGCCTGTATTCCCAGATTTACTGTCTCATAACCTATGTGAACTGTGAACTTGCAGATGTTCAAGCTGGTTTTAGAAAAGGCAGAGAAACCAGAGATCAAATTGCCAATATCCACTGGATCATCAAAAAAGCAAAAGAGTTCCAGAAAAATATCTATTTCTGCTTTATTGACTATGCCAAAGCCTTTGACTGTGTGGATCACAATAAACTGTGGAAAATTCTGAAAGAGATGGGACTACCAGACCACCTGACCTGCCTCTTGAGAAACCTACATGTAGGTCAGGAAGTAACTGTTAGAACTGGACATGAAACAACAGACTGGTTCCAAATAGGAAAAGGAGTACATCAAGGCTGTATATTGTCACCCTGCTTATTTAACTTCTATGCAGAGTACATCATGAGAAATGCTGGGCTGGAAGAAACACAAGCTGGAGTCAAGATTGCTGGGAGAAATATCAATAACTTCAAATATGCAGATGACACCACCTTTATGGCAGAAAGTGAAGAGGAACTAAAAAGCCTCTTGATGAAAGTGAAAGAGGAGAGTGAAAAAGTTGGCTTAAAGCTCAACATTCAGAAAACTAAGATCATGGCATCTGGTCCCATCACTTCATGGGAAATAGATGGGGAAACAGTGGAAACAGTGTCAGACTTTATTTTTGGGGGCTCCAGAATCACTGAAGATGGTGATTGTAGCCATGAAATTAAAAGATGTTTACTCCTTGGAAGGAAAGTTATGACCAACCTAGACAGCATATTAACAAGCAGAGACATTACTTAGCCAACAAAGGTTCATCTAGTCAAGGCTATGGTTTTTCCAGTGGTCATGTACAGATGTGAGAGTTGGACTGTGAAGAAAATTGAGCACCGAAGAGTTGATGCTTTTGAACTGTGGTGTTGGAGAAGACTCTTGAGAGTCCCTTGGACTGCAAGGAGATCCAACCAGTCCATCTTAAAGGAGATAAGTCCTGGGTGTTCATTGGAAGGACTGATGCTGAGACTGAAACTGCAATACTTTGGTCACCTCATGTGAAGAGTTGACTCATTGGAAAAGACTGATGCTGGAAGGGACTGGGGGCAGGAGGAGAAGGGGACGACAGAGAATGAGATGGCTGGATGGCATCACTGACTCGATGGACATGAGTTTGAGTAAACCCCAGGAGTTGGTGATAGACAGGGAGGACTGGCGTGCTGTGATTCATGGGGTCGCAAAGAGTCGGACACGACTGAGTGACTAAACTGAACTGAACCTCCCATATGACGTAGATGGATTAAAGTGAGTAACTTTATTCTTATTTCATCAACCAAGGCTCAAAGAGGTGAAGTGCCTCACCCCCACTTTTCCTTATAATCATTCAGAGGTGAGGTGATTCAATCCCAGCTTTTCTGACACCAAAGCAAGTCCCCTCACTCTCTACTGCAGTCCCTCTGTCAGCATTATGAGAATATCCGCTGAACTTCTCAGTGGCAAAGACATTTTAAGAAATGTCAGTCTTTCCCTTCCATTCTCCATGTTTTGTCTTATTAAGAAAATTGAGAGGTTGGTACTCGTGAATTTAGGTGATGCGGGAGTAGATGGGGACCCTGTCTGTGTTTGAAAAACTTCAGCTCTCTCATATGCTAGCTTTATGGGCTTTGTGAAGCTACTTAATTATTCTCTGCCTCAATTTCCTTGTCAGTGTCATGAGGAAAGAGCTTCCTAGGTGGCATTACTGGTAAAGAACCTGCTTGCCAATGCAGGAGACATAAGAAATGTGGGTTCAGGAAGATCCCTTGGAGGAGGAAATGACAACCCACTCCAGTACTCTTGCCTGGAGAATCCCATGGACAGAGGAGCCTGGCAGGCTACCGTCCATAGGGTCACAAAGAGGCAGACATGACTGAAGTGACTTAGCATGCATGCATGCACATGGGGAAAACCAGAGTACCCAGGCGTGAGGTTGTTGACAATTAAATGGATACAGATGTACCTTTAGAGATACTGTGGATTCAGTTCTCAATCTCTGCAATAAAGTGAATATTGCAGTAAGATTAAGTTACATGAATCCTCTGGTTTCCCAGTGCATATAAAAGTTATGTTTACACTAAACTGTACACTATAAAGTGTGCAATAACATTATATCTTTAAAGAAATCACATCTATTTTAATTCAAAAATGTTTTCTTGCTAAGAAATGCTAACCATCAGGTGAGCAAGTCATAAGAGTAACATCAAGAATATTGATCAGAGGTCACCATAACAAATGTGACAGTGAAAAAGTTTTACATATGCATGAGAATGACCAAAATGTTACACGGAGACAGGCACCTACCAAATGCTGTTGGAAAAAATGTGCTTGTAAATTTTCTGGAGGCAGGGTTGCCACAAACCTTCAATTTGTGAGAAATGGAACATCTGGGAAGCACCATGAAGTGATCTGTGACTGTAACTCATAACAGTATTAGGATAGGTCCAATGAGAACTGCTATCACATAGAGTAACAAAGAGAGTTCCATTGTGTAAAACCTCCAGGCTGGTAAGGAGAAAGTCCTAGGATTAATCTCTGAGTAAGTTAGTTTATGTTCAATGTTAAATAGCCATCCAAATAAACAGTCTCAGAAATCAGATAGGAGCGAGACACACTAAACATAGCTAGATTAACACAAACACATTGCACTGCAACCAAAAAAAAATTAAGCGAATAGGAACTTCATTTTATATTTGATTTAAAAATAAAACTATGGAAAGAGAGAAGAAGGGAGATAGAGGCAGTCAGTCCCCCTCAAAAGAGAAAAAATGAAGTCTCATTAAATGTATTGGCCAGTTGATTTTTAAAAACATTCCAAGTCTATCCTGTGGTATACATCGTAGAATACATCCTAAGGACACAAGCAGACATAAAGATGCCTATTCACCTCTGTGCATTAATGTGGTGACTGAGAAAGTTAAGTGCAGTCATTGAAAGCAGACCAAGTTCTGAAACCTTTCTTAATGCTTTAGAAAACATTCTGTAAAAGGAAATAAGCTATGAATAGCTGGTAGCAGAGTTTGTCCAAAATTCCTTCAATAGATTTCGTATTAGAAATCCAAAATTCCAAGACAAAACAGAAAAAAAAATCAATGACATATTTTCAAAGATGGAATCAAGTTAAAAAAAAAAAAAAAGAGGCTGCATACATTGTTTTTACTGCATTGTAGAAATAGTGTCACTTTTATCTCACTCTGATCTTCAAACTCAAGTGACCTTGTTTGGGTTTCAATAGAAAAATCTCTCATGAATTTACATGGCCATGTTAGCTGTATAGTGTTGATTGCAAAGATATAAAACCAAATAATGCCATAAAACAGCTCTTCAGGCACATTGCCTTTTTAAACTATTTGCATAAAGATGGACTGTGCATTGTTATGTGCATATAGTTAAACTCCCAAATTCAAAGGAAAGGAGAAAGTCCTATTTGGATTTCCCAGGGCTCAGAAAGCATAACCTGTACAATAACCCCACAAAACAACTTTAACAGAGGGAGGAAAAAGAAAGCAGGTAAAACTTGCTGAATATTAGCATTTAGCTGATTTGTGGTGTATTGCATGCAACACTAAAACAAACACTAGTCACCTAAAATATCTTTTTAATGCAAGAAATCTGGAAATGCTATGGACACATTCGGTTTGGTAAGAAAAGAATAAGTAAAAGTATTGTAATTTATCAACTAATTCTTCAAGTTGGCAATGAACATAAAAGATGAAGTTAAGCAATAAAATAATAAGGTATAAAATATGCATGTATGTTTAAGTCACTTTAGTCACGTATGACTCTTTGTGACTCTATGAACTATAGCCCAATAGGCTCCTCTGACTGTGGGATTCTCCAGGCAAGAATACTGGAGTGGGCTACCAGGCCTTCCTCTAATGGATCTTCCTGACCCAGGAATCGAACCGCAGTCTCTGGCATCTCCTGCGTTGGCAGGCAGGTTCTTTACCACCAGCGCCATCCTGGAAGCCCAGGTATAAAACACATGCTCATTAGTTCCTTAGGAAAAGAAAACTCTTTTCATCCATGTGACTTTTTGTGATTTCTTCTATCTAACTCTCTTGTTTGTATGCATGCCAGGTAAATTCTAAGAATATTTGCTTCTTTGAAATATGTCTGGAGTTTTAAATGTTAATTATAGATCAGATAGTATTTTAATTATATTTATGCAGTTAGAGTTCAATATGTAATTCTAGCGAAAATTTTCTGTGCTTGTGTGTGCTTAGTCGCTCATTTGTGTCCGACTCTTTGCGATCCCGTGGACTGTAGCCCACCAGGCTCCTCTGTCCATGGGGATTCTCCAGGCAAGAACACTGGAGTGAGTTGTCATGCCCTCCTCCAGGGGATCTTCCCAACCCAGGGATCCGTCCCAGGTCTCCTGCATTGCAGGTGGATTCTTTACCGTCTGAGCTACCAGGGAAGCCCAGTGAAAATTTTAGAGTAGCTTAAATAAAGATGCCTCCAGATAATTCGCATGGGTTTCATCAACTGGTTCTACAAAACAATGACCATGCAAATCATTCCAGTTTTCTTTCCTCCAAAGTGTTTTGAAATAAGGACTGTTTTACTTCATAACCCTAGAGAATACTAGATTGATTTTCTTTTACTCTGTATCAGTTGGGAAGCAAAGATACAAGAGATGTCTCTTCCTTTAACTTGCTGTATGATCAAGGACTGATAATTTGCCTCTCGGATATGGTGGAGTCTTCTTTTGTAAATGAGAAATTGGTCTTTGGTAATGAGGCTTACCTTTAATGTCTGTGGCACTGAAAGTTCCTCAGAGGTGGCTTGAAGATGAGTCACTCTGGAAACAAAGGAAAAGTTGAGTTGGGGGCAACACAGGTCCCTGCATGTTTGAGTCAGAGTAATTATGCTTATTTTTTAGAAGGTATATTTTATAATTAGAATAAGTGATATGCTAGTAAAAAATATGTTATCAATTTTTCCATAGTTGCTAAGATCTCTTTAACTCTAAAAATTTGTAAGTTATTTTCTATTTGATGAATTTACAAGTGAAGTACTAATAGTAATAAAAAGTTAACATATATAGCACTTTCTAAACAAAAGGAACTCTTCTGAGGGCTGTAAAGTTCAATCACTTAGATATAATAGGAAACATTTTAAAAACCGTTTTAATATATCTCCAGGTAATAGATCTGAAACTTTATTAAGTCTATTAACTCTATTAATTCTTAACACTCATTAAAGAAAGTGTTAGTCACTCAGTCATGTCAGACTCTTCACGACCCCATGAACTGTAGACTGCCAGGTTCCTCTGTCCATGGAATTCTCCAGGAAAGAATACTGGAGAGGTTGCCATTCCCTTCTCCAGCAGATCTTCCTGACCCTCATTAATATTTTATACAAAATTATGCAAATCTGTTAGAAATACACAAGATCCCTCTACAAAATGAACAAACTCATACTGTTTCTAATATTCAGATTTAAATTTTGACATCACTTTCAGCTACCAAATTAGCAAATAGCAGAATTTGTTAGTACTCCATTCCAATGAGAGATAATGAAAAGGAGATTTTCCAATTTCTGGGGAGATTAGAGAGTGGTAAGTTTCTGAAGAGCAATTTGTCTATAAGTATTAACAGCTTTAAAAATATTACATATTGCTATACTTCTAGGAATTTCTGTGATGGAGATAATCACATTTAAAACTATTTAAGTGTATTGTTGCTTATTACAGTGTCAAATATAATTACAAATCAATCTGAAAAAATTCAAATACAGAAACTGAAAAGTGAAATGTGGCCTAGTCATTTTATGAAATATTATAAATTAAAATTGTGTTTACTTACAATCTTTATGGGTTTTTGGAACAAATTATAGCCTCATAAAAATGAGGAGACATTTTATCCATAGTAAGATCTCAACTGTTTATGTGTATATCTGCATACATATATGGACCAAAAAAAAAAAAAATGACTCAAAATATACTTTAAACCACCTGTCAGCTGAGAGATCTCTGAGATAAATTAAATGTGAATTTAACTCACAATGTCATGTCATACACTAGCCCAAATTACCCCTCCAAACAACTGGAAATTTTTCAAATTCTGTACAATTTCTTCTCTTGCACTTTCTGTGGACTTCTCTTCCAAATTTGACAGCTTCTGCTACACTGAGTTAAATTTGAAACTCAACTCTTTCATGGCCCACTCCAACCGAATTACATGCCTGTAACATTTGTGAGTACTAATTTTACTGAAATTTTGAGGGAACTGAGGGTAGGGTCATCTCATACTTTGCAAGAATTTTTTTTTACCTTTTCACTACCTACATCCCTACCTCTTCCCTAGCCTCCTTTCTGAAATAAATAGTAAAAACTTCCCCTTCTTATACTTGGTGGTTCTACTGCTTTGAGACACCCAGAGGTTTCAGCTTCAGTTCAGTTCAGTCACTCAGTCTTGTCCTACTCTTTGTGACCCCATGGACTGCAGCACACCAGGCTTCCCTGTCCGTCATCAACTCCTGGAGCTTGCTCAAACTCATGTCCATCAAGTCAATGATGCTGTTCAACCATCTCATCCTCTGTCTATCCCCTTCTCCTCCTGCCTTCAATCTTTCCCAGCATCAGGGTCTTTTCCAATGAGTCAGTTCTTCGCATTGGGTGACCAGAGTATTGGAGTTTCAGCTTCAACATCAGTCCTTCCAATGAATATTCAGGACTGATTTCCTTTAGGATTGACTGGTTTGATCTGCTTGCAGTCCAAGGGACTCTCAAGAGTCCTCCCACACCAAAGTTCAAAAGCATCAGTTCTTCAGTGTTCAGCTTTCTTCATGGTCCAAATCTCACATCCATACATGACTACTAGAAAAACCATAGCTTTGACTAGACAGACGCTTGTCAGCAAAGTAATGTCTCTGCTTTTCAACATGCTGTCTAGGTTGGTCATAGCTTTTCTTGCAAGGAGCAAGCATCTTTTAATTTCATGGTTGCAGTCACCATCTGCAGTGATTTTGGAGCCCAGGAAAATAAAGTTTAGAGGTTTCAGCTTACCTTATGTGAATTTGCTAAGAAATTTCTTTTGAACAAGTATAATAGTGTCCTTGACAGGATTCCTGAAGAATACTAATTTCTTCACTTCAATTTGTTAGTATTAAAAATAATGATTTTTCTTTGAGTAATATAGTTTACATGCAAAATTGGGGAAAAATAAGATTGTGCACCCTTAGATCATGTGTGCTAAGTTGCTCCAGTTGTGTCCAGCTCTTTTCAACCCTATAGATTGTAGCCCACCAGGCTCCTCTGTCCATGGGATTCTCCAGGCAAGAATACTGGAGTGGGTTGCCATGCCCTCCTCCAGGGGAGCTTCCTAATCCAGGGATCAAACCCAAGTCTCTTGTGTTGCCTACATTGGCAGGTGGGTTCATTACCATTATTGCCTATGGAAAACTATTTCTTCTTCAGATAATACAAGTTGTCTTCTCCATTCTTCTCTGTATATGTTACTTAAGAATGACATCTCCTACCTGGGAGCTTCACGACCCATTCTTGCTTCCTGGATTCAAAACAGAATGATATCTAACCTGCTGTCTACCAACCCTGCAGTTCAAATCACTAGCTATCATTGCTACACCCTAGGCCCCATCTCTCTTCTGTATTTTTTTTTTCCTTAACCAAGCTCCAGTATTGAATGATAGCATTCATGTAGCTCAAAGGATAAATTTAAACTGGCAGAGGAAAATAGATAGAAAGGCACTCTTCACACTCCTATCATTTGTCTCCCTCTCAGCAATATTTGGATCTGTATATCACCTGGCTATGATCCCTGCGTTGGTCTCTCTCAACTGTTTCTCTCTCTTCCTATAATAGCACAAAGTCTACTTAAAATGTTATCACATGCTTGCTCCTGTGTGCACATGCAACCCTACATACAAAAAATGGCACATGCATTTTAAATGCTTGGAGTGACCTAGCCACACAAGTCTTTATCTTGGTGCCTTGAGAAAGTGAAACTGTTAGTTTTTCAGTCATATCTGACTCTTTGTGTCCCCATGGGCTATAGCCAGCCAGGTTCCTCTGTCTACGGAATTTTCCAAGCAAGAATACTGTAGTGGGTTACCATTCTGTTCTCTAGGGAATCTTTCTGACCAGGGATTGAACCCAGGTCTCACACATTGCAGGCAGATTCTATACTGTCTGAGACATCAAGGAAGCCCATCTTGGTGCTTTAGTCTGTGTAAACAGGGGAAAGATGGGTGGTTTTCCATCCAAAGGGCTCTTGTACCAAGATGTAAATATAGCATAGTAGAAATGGATTTTTTTAATTGACACATTTTTATTAGATTAATCCTTTACTGTTCATGTCTCACCATCTGTGTTCATTTCTGATGCCAAGGTGTGACACCATGAAAACAGTCCATCTAGGAGCCTCCCTCCTAGTTTTTCTGGACTTAATACCTACCCTCATCACCGTCTGCCTTATTGCACAATTCAGGAAGCATTTTTAAAACACATGTGGGCCAAATGAACGATGTATAGTAGTTTGAATTAGAGACTCCTACTCCTATCTAAGGTGGTTTCCCAGGTGGCACTAGTGGTGAAGAATCTGCCTGCCAGTGCAGCAGATGCAAGAGACACAGTTTCGATCCCTGGGTCAGGAAGATCCTCTGGAGTAGGAAATAGTAACCCACTCTACTATTCTTGTCTGGAAAACTCCATGGACAGAGGAGCCTGGCGGGCTACAGTCCATTGGGTTGCAAAGAGTCAGACATGATTGAGTGCCTGAGCGCACAGAGTCCTACCCCAACTATAAAAGATTAAACAATAGGAAAGGAAAAGAGGTCTTCTGGGCCAGGGGCTCCAGTTGCCCACCTCTTTGCCATCAGAGCTTCTGCTTCCTCACTTCCTCTTCAGGCTGAAATAAGAGGACATTATGGCCAGAAGGAGGGGTTTCAGTCTCTTTATTTAAGCAGAGAGGAGATTGAAATGTCCCTTCGTTTTCAGAAAATCCACAACGAAAAAGTAAGATCTAAGTGGCATGTTGAGGAGGAAAGTGGCCAGATAAGGAGACCTGGTACTTATCTCCCCAGTCACACTCAATCGGATCAGCCTCAGCTGGGATACACTTGAAATGGTGGTACTGGGTCATCTGTAGAGCCATGGATGGACCCAGAGACTGTCAAACAGAGCGAAGTAAGTCAGAAAGAGATAAACAAATATTATGTATTAATGAATATATGTGGAATCTGAAAAAAAAAAAAGGTACAAACTATCTTATTTATTAATGCAAAGCAGAAATAGAGACACAGATGTAAAAAAAAATGTATGGTTACCAAGAGAGAAAGTGGGGTTGGGATGAATTGGGAGATTGGGGTTGAAATAGATTGACTTCCCTGGTGGCTCAGTGGAAAAGAATCCACCTGCTAGTGCAGGAGATGCAAGTTCAATCCCCAGGTTAGGAAGAGCCCCTGGAGAAAGAAATGGCAACTCCCTCCAGTATCCCTGCCTGGGAAATCCCATGGACAGAGGAGCATGGCGGGCTATACTCATGGGGTTGCAAAAGATTCAGACATGACTTACCAACTAAACAACAAATGAAATATATAACTAATGAGAACCTACTGTATAGTGCAGGGAACTCTGCTCGGCCCTCTGTGGTAACCTAGATGGAAGGAAATCCAAAAAAGAGATGATACATATATTTAGGTATAGCTGATTCACTTTGTTATGCAGTAGAAACTAACACAGCATTGTAAAACAACTATGCTCCAATTATAAAAAAGAAAAAGAAAAAAAGAAAGAAAGAAAAGGAGGGAAAGAGCCCCACTCATGTTTCCTTTCCAATCATTCCGTTCTCAGTTAAGAGTGGAGAAACGCAGGGAAAAAGGAAACAGCAATATCCGCGCGGTGTTGTACCACATCAGTTCTCAGGTACAGCTTTTCACTCTTTTTCCTCCGTTCGCCAGAGTCTGTCTCAGAATACCCACTCCAAGCTCCTTGGAAAAGTTTCTCTCTCTAGCAACGTCCCCCGCCCCATCCCCGGTTTCTCCCTCAAAGTCACTCAGGCCTCAGGCTGGTCCCCGTCCCACTCACTGTCTAACAGGCTGGAGGTGCCGCGTCCAGCACGGCGGGTGAGAGAGACCTGAAACGCCGGCGAGCGCTTCATGAACAGACAGACACATATAATTTGGCAAGCGGGGAGTCAGGGGGCTCTCCTGCTCTCCATGGCAGGAAGACGAAACGGCTCCATTCAGCCTGCCCTTTAACTGGCAGAGGTCACATGAGATCATTAGCAAACAGCTCTACTGGGGAGTTTGATCAGCGCACATAAAGAGGAAGTAAAGCTAAGGCTCTGCTGTTGATCAGGAACATCTTGTTTTGTTTCCACGGGGAGGGTCTCAGGGGCAGGCAGTGAAACGAGCGGAGAGCACATCCTGCCCCAAGCATGTCCACTGGGCATGCTTACTAGGACCATCACTAGGGTGCAGTTTCCTGCACCCTGGAGTCCTGGGGCAGCTTCTGGTCTCTGCTCGGCCAAGCTGCAACGTGGAGGGAAGAAAACGCCCAGTTTCAAGGGGAATCTGTATATTGTGTGTGTAAAGTGAAAGTTATAATACTGTCCTACACATGACATTTAGGGCTTTAAATGCTTTCAATATAATACTTTCCCCAAGAATTGCCTGTGTTTGAAATAGGCCTGTCGAAGGTAGAAAGGAAACAAAACCATCATGAGAGATGTCTATTTTTCAGAGTTTGAAATTGGAGATTTACAAATAAACACAGGCACTAGGAGACTGGATTATCTGCATTGTCAAGGGGATTAGTATGAACTAAATGCTTCACAGTGCAGATTATCTGGTAAATTTTATCACAATGGATAGTGTTCAGACTGAGAATCTCTGTTTAGAGTAATTCTATCCTACAAATCAGAACACCTCTAATGTTTTTTCTCTCTCCAACTGCAAATAACCTTCTCTTGTTTGACTTTGCAAATGTGTATGATATCAATTGCTGGTGTCCCCGAGGATTTATTTATACAGAAGGGAAACCCTTTGATTCATAAAAACCGATTTATATTTTAATTACTGACTTGGCAGGACACTTGGTCAAATTGCCAGCACCGTAGCAAATAAGATCAATAACTTAAACTTTGGAGAATAGTGAAGTTAGGAATTTCTCAACTCACCAATTAATTACTGGTTGTTGATTTCAATTTTATTAAAACCATTAATAAAAAGTTTAATGGGCACCAGAATGGGCAAAAAGTTATTATTTTTTTGAATATTCTGGCATCCATCAGTGCCAACTTTAGAGATAGAATTCATGAATTCAAGCTAAAAAAATAAAGCAACTCCTGATCATTTACACTTGCTCTAAACTGAGGAATAAGCAAGTGGAATTGGTGCAGCTAACAGGGCTAGGATTTTAAATAGCCATGACCTCTGGTGACATGTTGCTTGCTCTTTCATTGAAACACTATCTGATTTAAAGAGAGTACACAAATATCTAAGACATGATCATTTCTTTTAAGAAGTATAAGTGCAATTTGGAGAGATAAATTCCATATAAAGTTAAAATACTATGATAAATTCAGAAACAGAAATGAGATTATTATTAGATTGTGAGAGCATATAGAATCCTAGAATGAACAGAAATGCAGATAATTAATCCTGAAAGATTCTCAGGAATAAGAAGTTAAAGAAGGGGGAAGCCATAACAATAAGATAAACCATATTATCAAATGTTGCTTAAAAACCATTGCAAAATGAACATTTGTCAACAGTAAAGACTTAGGAAAATACCCAAAGTTCTTTGTGACCCAGTATCCATCACCAACGTTCTATGTTGACTCTATGTGAATAACTGTTGGTAGAGACCTATTGTATGCTGTGGGAAAGAGAATTAGATTGAGGACAAAGAAACTTGAATTGTGGTACAATTTTGTTAACCCTGGGCATGTATCTGCATACACTATGATATAATAATGTAGCAGTTAAATATATGGCAAAGAACTCATGGATATCAATCTGTTCCAACTAATGGTGAATTGTGGGCCTATGTGTTTTCCTAACCTTACAGATTTAATCTATTAAATGGGGAATTTAATGATTAATATTAAAGCAAACATTGGCATGTTTTTGTGTGCCAATATTGAAAATCTGAACACAAAAATATTTGACCTTCTTGGAAAAAAATTCATTACATAAGTACATTCTTTCTGAGAATAATATTGCAAAGTTAGTATGTTAGAGATAATTCAGATATCCCTCTAGTGTCTTCAATCTGCTTCATATAGTCAATCTTTCAGTCACCTTTCAGATTTCTGGAGAGAACATCTTGAGTTGGATGAATGTCATGGCTATGATTTTGATTATCTTTTAAGATTTTGTCTCACTTATGAAAAGTGGGTTTCTTGTGAAAGTCAATCTCCATGTACCAGTACAATACACCCTCACCATATCATCAAAGGACATTTATTTATCCTTGCTAAAGGAAATTAGGGTTTGCACACCAATAAAATTATTTGATTGGAACCAATTTAAATATCAGTGTAAACAGAGAGAGGTGAAGGGACCTAAGACGAAAGTGGAACTTAAAAGTTTTCAAATTTAGCAAAATCTGAATAAAGAAGTTGTCTTTCTTTCATTCTTTCAAGTCACTGAATTGGAGTCACTAAAATCTTACTTTATAGTCTAACCATACTTGCTGCCCCAGACTGCACAAAGGAAAATTCTTTCAGCATCATGATGAAAGATGTTGGCCATACCATTTGTGAAAATTGTCTGAATACCTTTCAGTGAGATATCCAACAATGTCAGACCAGAGGAAATAAGCATATGCTATGTGACAAGGAATAATTCTATGTCTTATTATAATATGCAAAGGACACATGGTATTCCCCAAATCTATCTCCTAATGGGATGTCCAAGTTTCACTTTAAAATCTGGTGATTTAGCAAGGCTAAATGCTACTGAGTCTGAGAGGAGGAATATAGGATCCATCCATGCCTTTCTCTGCTTTTATGTGTGATTACTTGCTAAACCAGAGATTTACTATTTCTAACTGATAGCACAGAACTGAAAGAGTTGCAATGAGGAATTCATACCTTCATGATGCCAGGTTCTGTTTCAAGCAGCAAATCACTGGGATTTTTTAGTAGATCCGTAAAAAGAAAGAAAAAAAAAGTAAGGAAGGAATCCTTCACTAAACAGGGAAAGGGAATATAACATAAAGAGAAGCTTTCATTACAAATAAAGACATAAGTCAAGTTCAAGATTGGATAGAAATTTGCTTCATTGTATATAAAATCTTTGGGGCCATAACTCTTTATCCTGACCTGTTGATTTAATATTCAGTATATTGGGTCACAGTAATTGTTTCTTCTTTCCTCGTTGCAACCATTCAGTATTTTCTAGCGTTTTCTTACTCTAAAAAAAGATGACTTTGTCTAGCAACTATAAATGTCAGAGTAGATTTCCCTCAGTTTTAAGTAGAGACACTGTGTTCTTTTTCTGTTTGTTTCAGCACTTTGCAGGGAAATTTAACAGTGTTAAAAATAAGAAAACGTACCATATTTTCAACTCATAAAAGAGGAACTAGAGGTACTTAAAAAATAGAAGCACTTTCAAAATTATCAAAGTTCCTGAATTGTATTTGCTGTGCACAACAAGGTTGAATGGCTCTTCTTGAACAATAGGTTAACCTATTGTTCTATTCCCCATTTGTAGTGTTATCAGAAATATATAAATGTGTTTTGTTTTCTATTGATTTGTTCCTCTTATCAAGTGAAGATTTATGTCTTGTTTTCCAAAAGCCTTGAAATACAATCTGCTTTTTTCATCCCAGACATTTCAATAGAACCTTATGTAAACCTTGTCATTAATGTCAGCACATTTTAATATCTTCTTTTTCATCCATTAAAGAAATTGAACAAATTAGCATATGTGTAAAAGCCAGAAACTTTAAAAAAATCAATCCGAACCTAAAGAAATTGGGTAACAAGCCAAAAAGAAGCACAGCAACTCTTTATTTATAAATTGCATTGATATCATATTCCAAGAGTCATTAGTGAATTGTGTGGAAGATTGAATATCTCCATATTTTGAAAAATGATTTTCATAGTGTTTGTTTTCTATGGAAACCTAAATATTACATAAAACATTTTCATCATTCAGGCTTATCAGAATGTATTTGGAAAACTCAATGATGTTCCAGTTAGAAATGTCAGCCACATCTTCCTCCCCTGTTGTAAACTCAGCTGTGGAAGAAGTATGTTCCCTCCCTATACTCAGAAATCTCCCTATGCTCCTATAGTAGAACCAGAATCGCAAGGCTTCAGTTGCAGCAGACAGCCAAAGATGTGTATAGTTCATTGAATTCAAAGTTAAAGCAGAAGGAGGCCCGCGTTGTCAGTATTCATAGGCCAGCCACAGAGAGTAAAGGAAAGTTTCTGGACTGCTAATTCAGGGAGCTGGGTACTGATTGATCTCACACATATATACCATATGTATGTCTGTGGGTATTAGTCAGGCTTCTTCAGAGAACCAGGTGAGCTTTCCAGGTAGTACTAGTGGTAAAGAACCCACCTGCCAATGAGGAAACAAAAGAGACCCGGGTTCAACCCCTGGGTCGGGAAGATCCCCTGGAGTAGGAAATGGCAACCTACTCCAGTATTCTTGCCTGGAAAACCCCATGGACAGAGGAGCCTGGCCGGTGACAGTCCGTAGGGTCGAAAATAGTTGGCCATGACTGAAGTGATTTAGCACGCGTACCTGCAGAGAACCAACAGAATGCTTATAGAATGTGTGTGTAGGTATATGCTGTGCACTTATATATAAAGAGATTTATCATAAGGAATTGGCACATGCAACTATGGACATTTTCCAGTCTCAGCATCTACAGGGTGAGTTGGCAAGTTGGAAACTCAAGAGAGTCAGTGGTTTAGTTCCAGTCCAGGTCTAAAGGCCTAAAAGTCAAGAGAGTGGATGGAGTAATTTCAGTCTGAAGTTCTGACAGACTCATGATCTAGTTTTAGTTCTAGTCCAAAGGAAAGAAAAAAGTCAGTGTCCCAGTTTAGAGGCCATGGGGATGGCCTTTTTGTTCTGTTCAAGCTTTTAACTGATTGCATGAGGCCCAGTCACACTGAGGAAGGCAATCTCTTCACGTAGTCTACTGACCTAAATGTTACACTCTTCCAAAAACACCTTCACAGAAGCAACCAGAATTATGTCTGACCCAATATCTGACCACCTCATGGCCTGGTCAAGTTGATACATAAAAATAATCATCACAATACACCAAACATTAATAAACCAGGAAATAGAGGAGCTAGGTGTTAGAAAACCCAGTTAGACAACAGGGATGTCTCTTCAAGGATATCTGTCTTCTTCAGGGTTGTTGTGATTCTATCTTCGCTGCATGGACATTTAGCACAGTAAAGACCTGATGTAAGAGATGCAGGAATCAGGGAGTAGAGAATGAAAGTAACAGTATTTGCACAATTCTGATGACTAAACCTTAGTTCTTCAAGAACTGTGTATACTTGGGCTAATACTATTTCTTGCCAAGCTATATAAATTAATAAGAGTTCAAAGCAGATTTTTTTGTTGTTGTCGTATTTTTAAATGGTTCTGGTAATGAAAGTATTCTAGGACAAGCAAATATTTAAACTGGAAACCTCTGCTTTAATCTTTTTCTACATTAGAGGTAACTATCACTCATTTCAAGATCTATTATCAACTTGGAGTGTGAGACTAGAGAAACTCTTCCTATATAGAGAGTGATGCTCATAAAAGAACCACTACCTTCAAAAGAAACAAACTGAAGCACGGGTAATGAACTCATCCCCTTTGTCAATATCTTATATAAGCAAAAAGATCCTAATGTAAATATTAAGACCTGATTCTATACTCCCAGAGTATCTGGTTTGTTATGAACCACAGTGTCACTTCCTAAATCCTGGAATAGGTAAGAAACAAGAAAGAAGATACATATCAGAGGTCAAAGAACCTACACTAAGAGCTGACAAACTACAGCCCACCGAATGCCCACATGTTTTTCAGATACATTTTTAGTGGACTCAGACTGTTAGGAATCCATCTGCATTGCCAGAAGCCCAGGTTCGATCCCTGGATCAGGAATATCCCCCTGAAGAAGCGGAGGTCTACCCACTCCAGTATTCTTGTCTGGGAAATCCCATGGACAGAGGAGCCTGACGGGCTACAGTCCATGGGGTCACAAGAGTCAGATACAACTGAGTGACTAAACAACAACAACAGAAAAGCAGGGAACGGAACAAAACAGTGACTTTTGCTTCATAACCAAAAAGAGGCATGCTCACCACCTAGAGGCCAAACTGGGCACGTCATTCCGTGCCCGACTGAAGCCTAAAACGGAGGCTAATGATCACACCCACCACATGGTTTAGTATGACAATTATTTGAGAGGCTGCACAAAAGATATTCATCATTGTGAGTGGCATAAGGCAAATAAGCACAAATATTTGATTAAGAAATATCAAATTATGTGATATGAGATATATTTAAACCTAACAAATGCATGCTCTTTGTTTCTACCTTATCAAGACGCAGACCTCCTCGTATTATTCAGCACCTCCGTCATTTTGCCATACAATGGTTCTATTTCACTCTTTACTATGAAACTCTAAGCTGCCTGGGGATATAATTTCTTCTCCATCTATAAGACCCATTTGACTTTTAAAACAGTATTTTTGATGAAGCCAACACTTGAGAAATCTCTTTTGAATTAAATTGAATTAACAGTGGGATTTGTGAGAAAGAATCTAACAAATGCATCTGAGTACATATTTTCAAAGATCCTAGAGTCCTATTTTATGGAAGAAACAAAGGGATACTTTTTTACAGACTCTTGTTACAAAAGTGATACATCTACAGTACCTATCTGCTCATTTGAAACAGCAGTCTGACATAGGGAAACCATGAAAGTCTCACAGAATTTAAGCATTGAAATTATGTTATTTGTCTCATAGTGTTTATGTAATCATTGATACAGTTGGCTCTGCACAACTTAGAGGAGCACAATTTTGTCATCGTTGACTAACAAGATGACATTTGGTAAAGAAAGTTTTTACTAAGGAAAATGAGATGCCCCAGAGAGTGTGGAGGCTGCACTTCTTTCTTTCAGGTTAATGTGACCCATTAATACATTTCAGAGTTTCTGGTGCATTCAAAATTGGTTGATTAAATTCCTCTGCAAAGGTTTAAAAAAAAACTTCAAAAGTATCATAATCCATTTTAAAGGAAATTCTGAAAATTAAAGCAAGGGAGCCCCCTTGTGGGCTGATTCTAATGCCATGTACAATAAATTATAGGTTAAATCAATGATTTCACCAGTATTTATGAGATAAATTCAGTAGATTGAATAGAAACAATTTATGTTCGGGTGGATCCTATCAAAAATGGATTACAAACTATTTTATCATATATTTTGATAGGTACCTACTCAAAAATGCATAGCAATTCCTAAAACCAGTACTGCTTGAATGAATCCTGCATTTGACTGAAACAAACTGCTCTATTCCTAAGTGGTTTCTCCAACAAAGCCACCCAAAAGATTTATTCCAGAATGAATGGCTCATTCAAGCCCTCAAAAGCATAATTGGTGCTGGAAAACAAATATGTTTCTCCAGAAGACAGTGAATTTAAATAAAGGTAAATGAATTTGTTGGTGAATCCAGTTTGTTTAACAAACAGGTCCCTGTTATTTAAAAATACACTTGTTAATATTTCTACCTAGAAAGCTGCTTTTAAAGATACATAAAATATACCCTGTTATCTTAGTGAAACTTTTCTAGTCTTGAAAGTTCAGAATGAAGTAAAAGAAAAATATAACTAGATTTATGAGCAGTGACAGAAACAAATGCACTTCCTTTAGGCTAAGCTCCTCCATCTCTCATCTCAGCAGCAGATCTTAAAGCAAACTTTTTTTTAAAGTCTAGTTTTATTTTTTCCCATCTATCCTTATTTCTCCCATGGCACTATATTTTGACCAAAGAATAAAAACCAGTCAAAGTAAGTAATTATGAAAAAATAGCAATCACAGATATTAATTTTTCACATGTTTAATAAAAATTTTCATGCACACTTTAAAAAAGAAGGCTGCATGTTCTAGTAATAGTTTATAAATTTATTGAATTTTTATGGCATTGGAAAATTGCCCAGACATTAGCATGTAGGGATAAACTCAACTTGATTTATACCACTTGAATACAACACCTGATCTCTATTGGAAAACTTCTCTGACTTTTTATGATATTTTGTGAAATTTTGTTGTTTTTGTTGAGCTGATAAGTTGTGTCTGACTCCTTGCGACCCCATGGAGTGCTGCACACTAGGCTTCCCTGTCCTTCACTATCTCCTGGAGTTTGCTCAAACTCATGTCCATTGAGTTGGTGATGCCATCCAACAATCTCATCCTCTCTCGCCCCCTTCTCCTCCCGCCTTCAATCTTTCCCAGCGTCAGGGTCTTTTCAAATGATCCAGCCCTTTGCATCCAGTGGCCAAAATATTGGAGCATTCAGTTTCAGTTTCAGCATCAGTCCTTTCAATGAGTATTCAGGGTTGATTTCCTTTAGGATTGACTGGTTTGATCTCCTTGATGTCCAAGGGACTCTCAAGAGTCTTCTCTAGCACCACAGTCCAAAAACATCAATTCTTCAGCACTCAGTCTTCTTTATGGTCCAACTCTCACATCTGTACATGACTACTAGAAAAACCATAGCTTTGACTATATGGACCTTTGTCTGCAAAGCATTGTCTCTGGTTTTTAATACACGTCTAGGTTTGTCAGAGCTTTTCTTCCAAGGAGCAAGCTTCTTTTAATTTCATGGCGCTAGTGATATTAGTTGTCTGTGTTTGTTGTTGTATTTACTACTTTTTTTCTTTTTATTTTTTTTAATTGAAGGATAATTGCTTTACAGAATTTTGTTGTTTCTATCAAACCCCAACATGAATCAGCCATAGGTATACCTAATGCCCTCCATTTTGAACCTCCCTTGCACTTCCCACCCCACCCCACCCCACCCCTCCAGATTGATACAGAGCCCCTGTTTGAGTTTCCTGGGCCATACAGCAAATTCCCGTTGGCCATCTATTTTACACATGGTAATGTAAGCTTCCATGTTACTCTTTCCACACATCTCACCCTCTCCTCCCCTCCCGCCGTATCCGTAAGTCTGTTCTCTATGTCTGTTTCTTCATTGCTGCCCTGTAAATAAATTCCTCAATAACATGTTTATAGATTCCATATATATGCATTAGAATATGATATTCATCTTTCTCTTTCTGACTCACTTCACTCTGTATAATAGATTTTAGGTTCATCCACCTCATCAGAAGTGACTCAAATATGTCTTTTTTTAATGGCTGAGTAATATTCCATTGTGTTTATGTACCACAACTTCTTTATCCATTCATCTGTTGATGGACATCTAGGTTGCTTCACTTTCTAGCTATTGCAAATAGTGCTGCAATGAACAATGAGATACATGTGTCTTTTTCAATTTTGGTTTCCTCAGGGTATATCCCTAGGAATGGGATTGCTGGGTCATATGGTGGTTTTATTCCTAGTTTTTTAAGGAATCCCCATACTGTCTTCCATGGTGGCTGTATCAGTTTACATTCCCACCAACAGTGCAAGAGCATTCCCTTTTCTCCACACCCTCTCCAACATTTATTGTTTGTAGACTTTTGATGATGGCCATTCTTACTGTTGTGAGGTGATATCTCATTGTAGTTTTGATTTGCATTTCTCTAATAATGAACAATGTTGAGCATCTTTTCATGTATTTGTTAGCCATCTGTATGTCTTCTTTGGAGAGATGTCTGTTTAGGTGTTTCCCCCACTTTTTGATTGGGTTGTTTGTTTTTCTGGTATTGAGTGGTATAAACTGCTTGTGTATCTTGGAAATTAATCCTTTGTCAGTTGTTTCATTTACTATTATTTTCTCCCATTCCGAGGGGTTGTCTTTTCACCTTGCCTATAGTTTCCTTTGCTGTGCAAAAGCTTTTAAGTTTAATCAGGTCCCACCTGTTTATTTTTGTTTTTATTTCTGTTACTCCAGAAGTTGGGTCATAGAGGATCTTGCTTTGATTTTCATCATTGACTGTTCTGCCTATGTTTTCCTCTAAGAGTTTTATATTTTCTGGTCTTACATTTAGGTCTTTAATCCATTTTGAGTTTAACTTTGCATATGGTGTTAGAAAGTATTCTAATTTCATTCTTTTACATGTGAAGTGAAGTCACTCAGTCGTGTCTGACTCTTTGCGACCCCATGGACTGTAGCCTACCACGCTCTTCTGTCCTTGGGATTTTCCAGGCAAAAGTACTGGAGTGGGTTGCTATTTCCTTCTCCAGAGGATCTTCCTGACCCAAGGATCGAACCTGGGTCTCTTGCATTGTAGGCAGACGCTTTACCATATGAGCCTACAAGGGAAGTTCTCCTTTTACATGTAGTTGTCCAGTTTTCCCAGCACCATTTATTGAAGAGGCTGTCTTTGCTCCATTATATATTCTTGCCTCCTTTGTCAAAAATAAGGTACCCATAGGTGCATGGGTTTATTTCTGGGCTGTCTATCTTGTTCCATCGGTCTATATTTGTTTTTGTGCCAGTACCATACTGTCTTGATGACTGTAGCTTTGTAGTATAATCTGAAGTCAGGAAGGTTGATTCCTCCAGCTCCATTCTTCCTTCTCAAGACTGCTTTGGCTATTCAGGGTCTTTTGTGTTTCCATATGAATTGTGAAATTTTTTTGTTCTAGTTCTGTGAAAAAATGCCATTGGTAACTTGATAGGAATCACATTGAATCTGTAGATTGCATTTGATGATATAGTCATTTTCACAATATTGATTCTTCCTACCCAGGAACATGGACTATCTCTCCATCTGTTTATGTCATCTTTGATTTTTTTCATTAGTATCTTATAACTTTCTGTGTACAGTTTTTTGTCTCCTTAGGTAAGTTTGTTCTTAGATATTTCATTTTTTTGTTGCAATGGTGTATAGGATTGATTCCTTAACTTCTCTTTCTGATTTTTCATTGTTAGTATATAGAAATGCAAGTGATTTCTGTGTATTAATTTTTGTATCCTGAAACTTTGCTAAATTAACTGGTTAGCTCTAGTAACTTTCTGAAACTATCTTTAGGATTTTCTGTGTATAGTACATATCATCTGCAAGCAGTGACAGCTTTACTTCTTCTTTTCCAGTCTGGATTCCTTTTATTTCTTTTTCTTTTCTGATTGCTGTTGTTAGGACTTCCAGAACTATGTTGAATAATAGTGGTAAAAGTAGACACCCTTGTCTTGTTCTTGATCTTAGAGGGAATGCTTTCAGTTTTTCACCACTGAGAATAATGCTTGCTTTAGGTTTATCATATATGGCCTTTACTATGTTGAGGTAGGTTCCTTCTATGCCCATATTTAGAAGAGCTTTAATTATAAATGGGTGCTGAATTTTGTCAAAGGCTTTTTCTGCATCCTTTGAGATGATCATAAGGTTTTTATCTTTAGATTTGTTAATATGGTGTATCGCATTGATTGGTTTGCACATATTAAAGAATCCTTGCATTCCTGGAATAAATCCATCTTCATGGTGTTATAAACTTTTTGATTTGTTGCTGAATTCTGTTTGCTAACATTTTGTTGAGGATTTTTACGTCTATGTTAATCAATGCTACGGGCCTGTAGCTTTCTTTTTTTGTGTTATCTTTGTCTGGTTTTGGTATCAGGGTGATGGTGGCTTCATAGAATTAGTTTGGAAGTGTTCCTTCCTCTGCAATTTTTTGAAAGAGCTTTATAAGGATAGGCATTAGCTCTTCTCTAAGTGTTTGACAGAATTCTCCTGTGAAGCCATCTGGTCCTGGGTTTATGTTCTTTGGGAGATTTTTGATCACAGCTTCAATTTCAGTTTTTGTAACTGGGTTTTTCATAATGTCTATTTCTTCCTGTTTTAGTCATGGAAGATTGAACTTTTCAAAGACTGTGTCCATTTCTTCCAGGTTATCCATTTTATTTCCATATAGTTGTTCATAATAGTCTCTTATAATCCTTTGTATTTCTACACTGTCTGTTGTAACCTCTCCTTTTTCATTTCAAATTTTATTGATTTGATTCTTCCCTCTTTTTTTCTTGATAAGCCTGGCTAAAGACTTGTCAATTTTATCTTCTCAAAGAAACAGCTTTTAGTTTTATTAATGTTTACTACTGTTTCTTTCATTTCTTTTTCAATTATTTCTGCCTGGATCTTTATGATTTCTTTCCTCCTACTAATTTTGGGTTCTTTTGTTGTTGTTGTTCTTCTTCTTTTTCCGGTTGTTTTAGCTGTAAAGTTAGGTTGTCTATTTGATGTTTTTCTTGTTTCTTGAGGTAGGATTGTATTTCTATAAACCTCCTTCTTAGAACTGCTTTTGCTGCATCCCATAGGGTTTGAGTTGTTGTGTTTTCATTGTCGTTTGTTTCTAGAAATTTTTTGATTTCCCTTTTGATTTCTTCAGAAACCTGTTGGTTATTTAGAAACATGCTGTTTAATCTCCATGTGTTTGTGTTTCTTACAGTTTTTTTTTTTCCTTGTAATTGATATCTAGTCTCATCGCGTTGTTGTCACAGAGGATGCTTGATACAATTTCAATTTCCTGCAATTTACTGAGGTTTGATTTTTGACTCAAGATGTGGTCTAGCCTGGAGAATGTTCCAAGTGCACTTGAGAAAAAGGTGTATTCTTCTGCATTTGGATGGAATGTCCAGAAGATATCAATGAGATCCATCTCATCTAATGGATCATTTAAGACTTGTGTTTCCCTATTAATTTTCTGCTTTGATTATACGCCCATTGGTGTGAGTGGGGTGTTAAAGTCTCCTACTATTATTGTGTTACTGTCAATTTCTCCTTTTTTGTCTGTTAGTGTTTGCTTTATTTATTGAAGTGCTCCTTTGTTGGGTGCATAGATATTTGCAATTGTTATGTCTTCCTCTTGGATTGCTCCCTTGATCATTATGTAGTGTCCTTCCTTATCTACTGTAATATTCTTTATTTTAAGGTCTATTTTGTCTGATATAAGGATTGCTACTCCAGCTTTCTTTTGCTTCCATTTGTATGGAATATATTTTTCCATCTTCTCACTTTCAGTCTATATGTGTCTTTAAGTCTGAAGTGTGTTTCTTGTAGACAGCATATCTATGGGTCTTGTTTTTGTATCCATTGAGCTGGTCTGTGTCTTTTGGTTGGAGCACTTAATCCACTTACATTTAAAGTAATTATTGATATATATGTTCCTATTGCCATTTTCTTAATTGTTTTGGGTTGATTTTGTAGATCTTTTTTCTTCTCTTTTATTTCTTGACTATAAAAGTCTCTTTAACATTTGTTGTAAAGCTGGTTTGGTGGTACAGAATTCTCTTAACTTTTGCTTTTCTGAAAATCTTATTATTTCTCCATCAATTTTGAATGAGATCCTTGATGGGTGCAGCAATCTTGGTTGTAGATTTTTGCCTTTCAGTACTTTAAATATATCTGGCAATTCCCTTCTGGCCTGCAGAGTTTCTGTTGAAAGATCAGCTATTAAGCATATGAGGCTTCCCTTGTATGTTACTTGTTGCTTCTCCCTTGCTGCTTTTAATATTCTTTCTTTGTGTTTAGTCTTTGTTAGTTGACTTCCCTAGTGGCTCAGATGGTAAAGCGTTTGCCTACAATGCAGGAGACCCGGGTTCGATCCCTGGGTCAGGAAGATCTCCTGGAGAAGGATATGGCAACCCACTCCAGTACTCTTGCCTGGAAAATTCCATGGATGGAGGAACCTGGCAGGCTACAGTCCATGGGGTTACAAAGAGTCAGACACGACTGAGTGACTTCAATGTGTCTATCAAAGTATGTGTCTTGGCATGTTTCTCCTTGGGTTTATCCTGTATGGGACTCTTTGTGTCTCTTGAACTTGGTCAAGTATTTCCTTTTCCATATTGGGGAAATTTTCAACTATAATCTCTTCAAAAACTTTCTCATACCCTTTCTTTTTCTCTTCTTCTTCTGGGACCCCTATAATTTGGATGTTGGTGCGTTTGATATTGTCCCAGAGGTCACTGAGACTATCCTCATTTCTTTTTATGACTTCTGCTCTTCAGAAGTCATTTCCACCATTTTATCTTCCAGCTCACTGATTCATTATTCTGCTTCAGATATTCTGTTATTGGTTCCTTCTAGAGTATTTTTAATCTCAGTAATTGTGTTGTCTCTGTATGCTTATTCTTTAATTCTTCTAGGTCTTTGTTAATTGATTCTTGCATTTTCTCCATTTTGTTGTCAAGGTTTTTTTTTATCATCTTTACTATCATTATTCTGAATTCTTTTTCAAGGAGTTTGCCTATTTCATCTTCATTTATTTGGACTTCTGTATTTCTAGTTTGTTCCTCCAATTGTGTAGTATTTCTCTGCCTTCATTATTTTTTTTTTAACTTACTGTGTTTAAAATCTCCTTTTCCCAGGCTTTAAGATTGAATTCTTTCTTCCTTTTGGTTTCTTCCCTCCTAAGGTTGGTCCAGTGGTTTGTGTAAGCTTCATATAGGGTGACATTTGTGTTGAGCTTTTGTTTGTTTGTTTGTTTTCCGTCTGATGGGCAATGAGGAGTGAGGTGATAATCCTGTCTGCTATTGGTAGCTGGATGATGCTGGGTCTTATATTCAAGTGGTTTCCTTTGTGTGAGTTCTCACTATTTGATACTCCCTAGGGTTAGTTCTCTGGTCTAGGGTCTTGGAGTCAGTGCTCTCACTCCAAAGGCTCAGTGCTTGATCTCTGGTCAGGAATGAAGATTACATAAGTGGTTTGTTATGGCATTAAGTGAGGTTAAAACAAATATCCAAAAGTGAGAAACCAAAGATGAACCCCAGACAAATGGCAGTTACAAAATCAGGCAAATAATAATTAAAATAATGGAACATATACATATACATATACACCCATGAGCAAAGTCAAAACAGTCCAACAAAAATAATTTACAGTAGATTGACCCAGCCAACAAAGGAAATTGAAAATTATATTTACTAGTTAAGAACAAAACTAACTAAAGCACAAACTGGAAAAGAAAACTAAAGCAAGGTGCCAAGAGGGGGAATAAAGCAATGAAAACAAAACTAACAGATATATTGAGAGGAAAGGAAAGAAGGAAAAGAAAGAAAGAATAGATATGCAAATTTAAATAGAGGTAGATGAAGAAGATTTCTATACAATAAAGATTAACTGCAAGGGGAAAAGAAGAGTGGGAAAGGCAAATAAAAGAATAAATGTAGAAAAAATATAATAGGTTTTAAAAAGTAAAAATTAAAATTATAAAAAAAGAGAAAAGAAAAGAAGGAAAAAAAAAAAAAAAACAGAAGAAAGAGAAAAGGGAAAAAAAGGAAAACTCCACACAACTGCAAAAGCCCAACATAGAGGCAGAGGTTTATAACAACAATAAAAAAGTGTGCCTGAATATACACATATACATATACACCCATAAGCAAAATCAAAACAGGGCAACAAAAATAAAGTACAATAGATTGACCCAGCAAACAAAGGAAACCAAAAATTTTATCTACCAGAACAAAACTAAAACACAAACTGGAAAACAAAACTAAAGTAAGGTGCCATTTGGGGTATAAAGCAATGAAAATGAAACTAACAAAAATGTTGAGAGGAAAGGAAAGAAAGAAAAGAAAGAATAGACATGCAAAGTTAAATAGAGGTAGATATAGAAGATTTATATAGTTTAAAAATAAACTGCAAGAGGAAAAGAACAATAGGAAAAGCAAACAAAGGAATAAATGTAGAAAAGATAATAGTAGGTTTAAAAACTTAAAAATTAAAATTAAAAAGAGAAAAGTAAAAAAAAAGAAAAAGGAACACTTCACAGAACTGCAAAAGCATAACATAGACGCAGAGGTTTATAACAACAATAAAAAATGTGACTAAGGAAAAAGAAAAAAACTCAAAACTTAATTAGATTTCATAGTACCACAGAGGGGGTTAAAAAGGAAAAATAAAGAAAAAAAAATCCAAAAGAATCTACAGAGTGAGTCAAAATATAAGAATAATAAATGTTTTTCTTGAGTCACTGCCATCAGAATCCTTTCCCTCACTGGGAGTCACAGTCCACCTCACCTCCCTAGGATGCTTTCCAAGACCATGCTGATCTCTGGACTTGCTGTGGGGACAGCTCAGATTCTAATCTGGTCCTGCTCCTGTGTATTCTTGCCTCCAATGTCCACAGCTATCAGAACTAGTGCATTTTCTTTTGTGGGAGATCTCAATGACCTTTTATACATTTCATAGACACAGAATCTGCCTAGTTGATCATGTGGATTTAATCTGCAGCTTGTATAGCTGGTGGGAAGGTTTTGGGTCTTCTTCCTTAGCCACATTGCCCCTGGGTTTCCACTGTGGTTTTATGTCCACCTCTACATGTGGGTCGTCCACTAAGGTTTCCTCCTGAGGCTGTCCTGGAGGACTTGGGTTTGCCCCTGTGAGGGCCAGGTGTGGAGGTGGTGCAGCTGCTTGGGTCACAGGGGTTCTGGCAGCATCAGGTACTCAGGGGGGTTGGCAGCTAAGGTAGCAGGAAATTTAGGGCTCTAGAAGGGTATAGCAACCAGTATTGGCCAATACACTGCAGTATTCTTGCCTGGAGAACCCCCACTCCCTGACAGAGCAGCCTGGCAGGCCACAGTCTACAGGGTAGCAAAAAGTCAGACATTACCGAGGTGACCGTGCACGCATAGAAGCAAGACTTTTTGGTTTTTTTGTTTGTTTTTTTTTTTTGCCTGTGGCAGCTCTGCCCCAGTGAGAGTTGAGCAGACAGGTGATGCAGCTGCCTGGCTTGCAGGGACCCTGGTGGTGCCAAGGGACACGAACTGCCTCTGCTGTGGGATTATGACTCTATCAGTCTTTTTTCAAGACTCTTGTAGCTGGTGATCAGAAGGCCTCTTTGGCCAGTCTTTCTCAGTAACTCCGCCCGTTCAGGCACTTACAGGGCTCCCTCGCCTGGGGTCCTTCTCTGTTGTTCCAGGCATCAGGCACATAGAGGGGCTCTCCCTGTCTGAGGTCCTACCCTGTAGACCGGTACATCAGGCACTTCAAGGGGCACCCTGGATGGGGTCCTACTCTGTAGTTTAGCGTGTCAGGCATTTGATGGGCCAGCCTCTCAATTGTTCAGCTGCCTGAAGCTGGTGTGTGGAGAGAAAGAGGCTATGGTGATGGTTCCACCTCCTCAGCGTGACTCAGCAGTATCGCCTTGCTTCCCTGGCTGCCCAGCTTTTGTCCACAGGCATTTCCCACCACAATCTCCTCCCTCACATCTCCTCCATCTGTTTCTCCACAGTCAACAGCACCCTTTGCACTGGGACTGCTCCACAATCCCTAAACTCCAGCTCCCAGCCTCCATGTCTTCCAGGGGACCTGTGTCCCTGTCTGGGGTATGTATGGCTGCGGCAAGGACTGTCTGATTCTCATTCCACTTAGGTTACCACAGATCAGCTGTTTTACTCTCAGCCTTAAATGTTTCCCCTCTGACTCAGACAGTTGCCCTCTTGTGGGGATTGGACTCCTGCTTCAGTTCCGCACCCCCCACCAACCCCCCCCCCCCCACGCCGAAGGCAGGTCCAGTCCTACTAACATTCCTGTTTTTGCCCCTTGTTTCTTTGCCCAGTATATATTCTTTTCCTCTGGTCAGGTACTCCTGTCCGCTCCCAATTGGTGTTCTGCATGCACTTCTGTGTCTGAAGGTACATTCCTGATGTATCCATGGAGAGAGATGTACTCCACATCCACCTACTCCTCTGCCATCTTGTTCTACTCTGTGTTTTTTTTAAGGTACAAAAAACATGCTGTTTAAAACCACACAAATGATCACAATTCCCTCTGCACAAAATGTTGTCATAATTTTTTCTGTAGTGTAGATTGCTTTGTTAAGTTAAATATATATATGAAGGGAAAAGACGATAAAATAGTGACCAAGGGACAACTAAAGTGTTCTGCATACAGAATTCATCCAATTCAGGGGTTTGGAAGCAATCTAAAGGGCTGGGAGATGCAAGAGATACTGAGGGACTGAGGCTAGGTATAGTCTGAAACTAACAGGGAAACGCCACTCAGTATACAATTTCTAGCTATTGGGCTGAGTGGTCAACTGCTTTCAGGCACAATGATGCCTAATTCTGTTTTAGGTTTTTTACTATATGGTGAACCACTCTCTTTGCATTACCAAATAGCCTCTGCAGAGATTACCAACTGAAAACTGCCTTGTGTGCCTGTTGTATTGAAGAAAGCATAGAAAATGAGCTGTACCACATGGCTATGGAACCTTGGGGCAGAGGAGGGTTCACTGGTGTGCAGTGGAACAACTTAAACATCCCACAGCAGTCGTGCATGTGTGCTAAGTCACTTATCATGTCCAACTCTTTGTAACCCAATCGACTGTAGCCCACGAGGCTCCTCTGTCCACGGGATTCTCTGAGCAAGAATACAGGAGTGGGTTGCCATGCCCTCCTCCAGGGGACTTTCCTGACCGAGGGATCAAACCTGAGTCTCTTATGTCTCCTGCATTGGCATCAAGTTCTTTACCACTAGTGCCACCTGGGAAGCTTCTACAGTCTCAGGGTCCAGGTCCAAAAATGACCATCAAAATCTAAATCTTCAAGAATTTAAAGAAATTATGAGGACTGTATAGACATCCTACAGGACATGGGTCATTGGCCAGGGTCATCACAGGTAACAGCCTAATTCCACAATTATTGCAAGCTCCTCTAATCTAGACTATTGTTACAGCCCTATAATTGCTCTACCTAAATCTCTGACCCCCTATAAAACAAACATTATTTTAACCCAGTGTTGAAGATGTTTTCATGGCTTAAAACCACTCGAGATAAAGTCTCTGCCTATCAACTCTAACTCTTTCACATTTATCTTCACAACTTTGTCTTTGGACTCCAGCCACTTTGACCACTCAACTTCTTTAACATGTGAGCTCCCTTTCAGACCCATGCCATGCTATTCCTAGAGTATTAGCACCCTTTATTACTTGACTTATAGAAGCCTTTTCATGACATTCTTGTTTTCTTTCCAGCTGACAGCAAACTTACTAAAAGCAAGGCATCTGCTCCATCATTGGGCAACTTTTCAGTAACATATCCATTTATGCCATATCCTCTAATCCATCACTGGAAAAATCCACTTCACTTACACCTCTCATTTTAACAACATGAACAGAAGAGAAAAACAGCTTTCTGGAGGATTATCACTTAGCATCTTTCACATCTTTCTGCCAAGCTATCTATGGCTGCCTGTGAAACAGTATCAGAGGTCTTTTTCTTACCACATGTTCCATTAGACTGTCCTTCTCCCTTGTTCAAAACCAATCCAGGTCCTTGGAAGGAGTAGATTTTTAGAAGCCCCATTTCATGAAGCTAAGTAATCACTCATCTAGCTTGAATTGATATACTGCCTTCCTTTAGTTTTCAAGACCAATCTCATTATGACTTATGGCCATTCATATCCAACTTCCAGAAGGCCCAAGCCCCCAGAGCACCCAGATTTTACTTTTCTGTGTATATCCTCTACTCAGAGCTCTAAAAAACCTTTCCACTGAACTCTCTGAAGTTCCTACGAAATAACACAAAGACCTCTATTATCTTCAAATTTGTTTAGCTTTTATATACCTTCTTGCATCAAATAAAACCTAACTTTCTTGAGACTGCTGGTTCCCTGAAAGCCTCTGAGGTGGAGCTTTGTTTTAACTCCATACTTAAGATGGAGTTATAGAATTCCCTTTATTGCAAGACCTTAAGGATCCACTTAATGATCATTACAGTGAAATGGAAGATACTGAGTAGTGACTGCCTCTAAGTATTTGAGATATTTCCAACATCTTTGGGTTTTTTTTCCCCCAAACACCAATTAAAATTCATGTGAACCCATTTGTTTTTCTCCCTCAACTTACTTTTATATGAAGGGGGAAAATGAAAATATATGTTGAATGCCAACCAATCAATAATAAAATATTCTAGTTCCTCTTCTTCAAGATGATTTCCAAATTAAGTGCTATTATTGATAATGCCTGGCATTCTAGATGATGATGCATTTTCATAGCAATGCCTTTCTTCTCCAATGGGTGAAGCTAATGTCAGCAATTCCAATGGGTAATGCTAATGTCATCAACAGCTAATGTCAATAATTCCCTTGCTAATATTCCAGTGTAGGCTGTGGAAAGGATTGTTTCTTCCACATTGACACTGACTATATGAAATAAGCTGTGGTTTCCACTTCATGTATAGAAAGTAAAGTGTATGGAGCCTCTATTCAAACAGCTAAGATCATGGTATCTGGTCCCATCACTTCACGGCAAATAGGTGAGGAAAAATGGAAATAGTGACAGACTTTATTTCCTTGGGCTCCAAAGTCACTGCGGACCGTGACTGCAGCCATGAAACTAAAAGACGCTTGATCCTTGAAGAAAAGCTATGACAAACCTAGAGAGCTTACTAAAAGGCAGAGACATTACTTTGCCATCAAAGGTCCATCTAGTCAAAGTTATGGTTTTTCCAGTAGTCATGTATGGATGATACATGAGAGTTGGACCATAAAGAAAGCTGAGCACCAAAGAATTGATGTCTTTGAATTGTAATGATGTAGAAGATTCTTGAGAGTCCTTTGGACCGCAAGGAGATCAAAACAGTCAGTCAACACTGAATATTCATTGGAAAGACTGATACTGAAGCTGAAGCTCCAATAGTTTGACCATCTGATATAAAGAGCTGACTCATTAGAAAATACCTTGATGCTGGGAAATATTGAGGGCAGGAGGAGAAGGGGACAACAGAGGATGAGATGGTTGGATGGCATCACTGATTCATTGGACATAAATTTGAGCAAACTCTGGTAGATGATGAAGGACAGGGAAGTTTGGTGTGCTGCAGTTAATGGGGTTGCAAAGAGTTGGAGCAAATGAACCACAACAACAACACAACAGTAACAACAGGACATAAGATTTAAGCACCTGGAGAATTTGAGGATCCAGCCATTATTCAGAAGAGGCTTGAAATCTTGTGAAAATGGAAAAGATATTATTTAGGAAGAACTGAAATAATTAAAAAGCATTTATACAAACTCAGCACAGAGAATGGAGAGACAAGAAAGTTGGAAACTATAACTTTTGGTTGGTAGTTAGGCAACAGCAAATACCAGTAACCCTCAAATTTACTGAACTATTTTCATTATATTCTTCTCTTGATGGAAAACTGGACTCTGAAAGAATACTGCCCTCTGAGGTAGAATCTTGACTTTCATCACATCTATGCATAGCAGAACGTGGAGGTGGGAGTATTGTCCTGCTTGGTCCCCTTGTGACTTTCAATCTGTTTTGTTTTGTTTTGTTTTCCTTTTTTCTTTTTTTTCCTGTGTCTTTCAAGGCACACATTGTCCTTTTTTTTTTTTTTTTTTAAGATTTTTGGTTTTTTGATGTGGACCATTTTTAAAGTCATTTTGAATTTGCTACAATATTGCTTCTGTTTTATGTTTTGATTTCTTGGCCACAAGACATGTGGGATCTTAGCTCCCCAGCCAGGGGTTGAACCCTCACCCCTGTGTTGGAAGGCAAAGCCTTAACCACTGGACCTTCAAGGAAATCCCTAGGCACATCATTGTCTTAAAGGACTTTCTTTGGTTACTTCTCCCTGGGTGATCATAAACTTATATCCCAGTAATTCCTCTTCATTTGCTGAAGACTTTAGCATTTGTTCTTTTTACTCTCTATCCCTACTCTTAACATCATGCTTGATAATATCAATAAATATGGTAAATCCACCAAGCAATTACATCTAACCCTTTAATAATGCTTACAATATGATAGGTACAGTTGAGAAGTCTGTTAATAAAGTTATTTAATCATTGCAGTAATTTATATAGTAGAAACTATCATTATCTCCATTGATAACTCAAATGATAACTATCATTATCGCCACAGATGTGGAAATTGAAACACAAGATGTCAAGTTACTCACTTGGATCCTTTATTAAGAAGGAGAGACAGGGTTTGAATCCATAAGTTCTGTCACCAGAGTCTGTGAACTTAACAACTAACATCTAGGTGAGGATCACAGTTTTTGCTATTTAAATAGAGTTGTCTTGTCCTTTCACACCTAGTCCCTCTGAGCAGAAGAGCATTTCCTTTTCCTATATTCTGCCAATTCAAGTACCTTCACATTTTGGTTATTTCTATTTTAGGCCCTCTGTGCTCTGTCTCCAAAAATAGTTATATAACCAGGGCAAACAAGAGTAGGGCAAATTTCTCTGCTGATATGGACAATAATCATTATATTAACACAGTCTTAGCTTGTAAAAATAGCTTAGCATTCATAATAAAATAAATGTAGAAATGCAAAATATAGTTTGTAATGAAGTTAAATACCAAATGTGCATTATGATTTCCTATGTATTTGCTTGATGTTTGCTACAAATTTGTCTCTGTGATTTTTAGCAGCCAGTAGTATAAAGGGGTAATCAAAATATGTTACAAGGTTCATAAGATTAAAGCAAGTCATTATCTCAGGGGAAGCACAACTTTTAAAGAAAATGAGATGAGAGAGATGTTTCCCCAATGGTCCCAATTAAGAAAACATTGTGAAATATTATAAACAACCACCTCATCAGCAACCATGAGTAAGAAAAGCACCATGATTCGTAGAGAGTTTCTTAAAATATCTCCTCAATATAGGCTGACAGCCTTGAACCAATGTACAAATGGATAACATTCTCCAAAAGACTAATATAATGTAGTCTTTAAAAGTGTTTTAATTAATGAAATTTCTTTTTATTTCTCAGGTCATAGTAAAATTCATGTTTAATTATTTATTTTTTTAATATGTGATATCCTTGACATGCTTCTTTCTCTATATATCCACTTGATAAATATTTGCCATCAAGACTTTGTGTATCACAAGACAAGCTACGAATATTGTTTACAGTGTTTATAAAAGGAATAATTTTTAAAGTCATATAATTATTATCATTAAATATTAGCTGATAATAAAGAGAGTTAAAAATCTCAGACCCGTGTTTAAATAACAGTGTAGTATTAGATGGCCAAAACATTAATTCAAGTTTTTCCATAACATCTTACAGAAAACCCAAATGATCTTTTTTGGCCAACCCAACACATCATAAATAAAGACCAATGCTCTGAAGTCAAGGTACATCTATTAAAATCCAGACCCTGATACTTAGTAGATGAGTGACCTTGGGCAAGTTGATGTCTCTCTGTCCCAATTTTGTCATTTGCAAAATTTGGATGATACTAGTATATAACTCATGTGGTAGTACTAAGAATTAAATGAGTTTGTATATGCTAGACTGGCAGAAGGAGAACCAATAAATATTAGTTTCAATGATAATGATGAACTTCACAGTCAAGTTACATAGCTTCCTTACTTTCCAACTTTCTCATCAGTATTATGTAGATAATATTATTCAATTATGTTTTTTTTTCTAAGAATTAAAATATAAAAGTGGCATATAAAAATGGAGTTTAGTTTCTGGTCCACTGGAAGCACTTGATATATGGTAGCTATTATTATTATGATCATTCATCTTTCAACAAAGTTTACTGGGTGCCTATTATTAACGAGGCTTCCCAGATGGTACAGTGGTAAAGAATCTTTCTGCTAATGCAGGAGATGAGGGTTCAACCCCTAGGTCAGGAAGATCTGAGCGGCTGAGCACATGTTATTAACAAAGCACTTTGCTAACTTGAGATCAGAGTGGGTGTGAATCTTGGAGGATTTCATCCCAACTGATCTGTGGATCAGCGGACAACCAGGACTAGCAGAATTTTACTGGCATGTTGGATGCCAGAAACGAACATTAGTCTTTCCTTCCTTTGTGATTCTCAGATATTTGCAGGCAGAGCAAGGAAACATGATGTGGTCGTTTCCTCTTCTGTGGAGGAGTCATTTCCTCCAGGAGTCAGGTGGGCTGTCCTTCTCGAGTGTACTTGTGTGTGGTCTGGTTAGTGCACACCTGTTCCTGTGAAATCCGGGTGGGACCCTATGCAATAGGAGGAGCGGTAGGTGGGGCACAGATTTTCTCTGTAAAACTGAGCTAACTGCACAAACCAGTCCTTTTGAGGATTCCCTGAATAACTCGATGACCCAGAACTTATGTTGAACACATTCACCTAGACTTTAACTCTCATCTGAGGCTCATTTGTGAAACATTAAGGGGTTTTAAAGAAGCTGAGGGGCTTCCTTGGTGGCTCAATGGTAAAGAATCCGCCTACAATGCGGGAACTACAGAAACGTGCATTCGATCCTTGGGGTCCAGAAGATCCCATGGAGGACAGAGAAGCCTGATGTGCTATAGTCCATAGAGTCACCAAAAGTCAACTTAGCAACTGAACAATTACAAAGCAGCAGAGGGTGAAAGAAGCTAATTGAAAAGGCAACTTACTGTACAGTTCCAACTATATCACATTATGGAAAAGGAAAACAATAGACACAGAAAAAAGATCAGTGGATGCCAGGGTCTGACAGGAAGCAGAGGGTTGAACAGCAGAACATGGAGGAGTCTGGGGGCAGCTGAAATACTCTGTGAGGCCATAATGATGGATGTGTGCTGAGTTGTGCTTAGTTGCTCAGTCACGTCCGACCCCATGGGTAGCCCACCAGCTCCTCTGTCCATGGGATTTTCCAGGCAAGAATACTGGAGTGGGTTGTGATGCCCTCCTCCAGGGGATCTTCCCAACCCAGACCCAGGGATCAAACTCTGGTCTCCCACATTGCAGGCAGATTCTTTACCATCTGAGCCACCAGGGAAGCCCATAATGATGGACACGTGTCATTATATATTTATCCCAATACACAGAATGTACAACACAGAGAGTAAACTAAAACACTAACTGCAAACTTTGGGTAATAATGATGTGTCAGCGTAGGCTCATCAATTGTAACAAATGTACCACTCTGGTGGGGGATTTTGATAACGTGGGCATCTATACATGTGTGCAGGAGGTGGTATATTGGAAATCTCTGTACCTTCCCTTCAATTTTGCTGTGAACCATAAACTATTCTTAGAACAAAAATTTTAATAAAAATTTTTTTATTAAATCAAGTAGGTTCACATAATAATTCATAGAGAAGACTTCAATGCCCAAAGCATTCATGAATTCCAAAAACGTTTGGTTCAAACTACATTTCATGTGTGAAAAATATAACAATAGCTGCAAAATATTTATAAGATCCTACTACTATTACTGTGATCTTAAAATCTTGAGAAACTGCATCAAATTGTAAAAAAAAAAAAAAAAAAAAAAAGGAGAAACTGTCTGAGCCTAGTGTGTGTATCCCAGCATGTGCACGTGTATATATGTGTCTATGTGCTTTGGGGGAACATGGCGCCACTGGGAAGAGAATTAGGATATTAGAGAATATCTGATGAGGGCATTCTATATATATCCCAGGCTAGAGAAAGTGGACTCGAGGATTTAGCCTACTGTTCTCAAGAATGACTGTATAGTCAGTCATGCATCATTATCAGGGGGATTGGTTTCAAGACCCTCATCACTCTCCCCATCCCCACAGACACCAAAATCCTCAGATGCTCAAGTTCCATATATAAAATGGCATAGCACTTTCAACTCTGCATAACTGTGGATTCCACATTCTGGTATCTAACCAACCACAGATGTGAAGGCCATGGGTACACAGGGTCAATCTATTTAGAATCATCCTGGGATTCTAAATTTTAAATGACTATGTCTGTCCCTAACCTTAAAGATTCATATTTAATAGGTTCAAGGAGGGAAGGGCCTGGTTATCAATATCTTTCAAGTTTTTTCCAGGTCTGATGTGTAGCCAGTGTTGAAAATCGATGTTTTAGATGATGAGAAACAGCATAAAGATTTCAATTAGCTGAGTAACATGATGTGATCTGCCTTTTAGAAAGATCTGTCAGCAGTGTGGAGTAGAAGGGGCACAATTGAACACAGTAGCATGCAATTTATTAGAAACATCAAATTGTTAGAAAACAATCTGAAACCAATAACCAGAAAATGGTTAATTGAGAGGAAATATACTTCTGACTCCATCTCTGGATTATTCTTTACTGACTGGATAAATTGAATTGCTCACACATCACAGAAGACAATTTATTTGTTTTGAATTATGTGGCTTCTAAGGTCCCAACACACTCTGAGATATAGGGCCTTTTAGTCCCTGGATTTAGATCTTCATTTCCTAAAGAACCTTAGATGTTATATGTAGGTTAAATATTATATAATTTAGATTGCTGTATAATGTATAAAATTTTTTTGAAACTGTCTTTATATTTATTAAGTAACCATGGGAAATAAATTAAAAATCACAGGTAGCAATAAAAAGATACTGATTAGAGGCAATGTTAAGATATCTATGTTACTGAATTATAGTACTGAAAGGGATAGGAATATTTATGGACAGAGTCCTAGTACTAGACTAATTATGGGACTCCAATATATGGCCACCTCATGAGAAGAGTTGACTCATTGGAAAAGACCCTGATGCTGGGACTGATTGGGGGCAGGAGGAGAAGGGGACAACAGAGGATGACATGGCTGGATGGCATCACTGACTCAATGGACATGAGTTTGGGTAAACTCCGGGAGTTGGTGATGGACAGGGAGGCCTGGTGTGCTGCGATTCATGGGGTTGCAAAGAGTCAGACAGGACTGAGCGACTGAACTGAACTGAACTGAACTGAACCCCCACTTAAAGCCTTAGGTGATTTTACACATACATTAAGCACATGCTTATTAATGTTTGGAGAAGAACCTCTTTTCTAAAATTTTCTTCTCTCCTAATCTTGCACTGAGAACATAAAGCTCACTCATTTGGATAAAGGAATAAAATTTGGATAAAATCTGTTCCAATTTTAATTGAATCAAAGATCAAGAAAGGGACTTTATCAGCTACTAATGTTATCTAAGAGTAGATCACTTTCTGGGTGACACATTTAAAAGGTGATTTAAAGGCATATGGGAAAGGTTAAGGATAGAAATCTAGATGATAAAAATAACAGTAAAAGTTAAACCTAGATGGAGGAGATCAGAGAATATCTTGAAAGGAGAGAAAAAGGTGAGGCTAGAAGAGAAAGGGAAACTGAAACCAAATTAGGAGGGTCCTGAACACAAGAGGTGTGAAGTTGTAGAGCTAGAAAGAATCTTAGTGATCATCTATGTAATATAAGTACCCAGATTCAGCAATGGTCTTGAACTTCAAGGCTTCTCCTTCTGAGTTCAAAGGTGTTTTCAACTATGTGTAGAAATTATTCAAGTATATAAAATATTCTTTCTTGAAATATATAAATACACATATACACTCCTTTGGGCTTGTTTTAGATGAATACTGGTTATAATGCATAGAATTATTGCAGAAAATATGCTCAAGATTTCTCTACTGCAGCATGAAGTGAAGCCTAAACATAGTAACAGAGTGATGATCTAGTCTATGAAATAGGAAAAACTTTCTTTTCTTCCAGGATTTCATCTTTGGCCCTAAAGTAGGAATTCACCAGTTAAAAATTATAAGGTGCTGGGAGAAGAGTTTCTGTTTTCAGAATTTCTCACCTCTGCTGCTGCTGCCAAGTTGCTTCAGCCGTGTCCGACTCTGTGAGACCATATAGACGGCAGCCTACCAGGCTCCTCCGTCTCTGGGATTCTCCAGGCAAGAGTACTGGAGTGGGGTGCCATTGCCTTCTCCCCTCTGGCTGCACATAAATGCTATGACCAAGTGAAAGTCACTCAGTCGTGTCTAACTCTTTGGGACCCCGTGGACTATACAGCGCACGGAATTCTCCAGGCCAGAATAGTGGAGAGGGTAGCTTTCATCTTCTCCAGCAGATCTTCCCGACCCAGGAATCAAACCTGGGTCACCCGCATTGCAGGTGGATTCTTTACAAACTGAGCTATGAGGGAAGCCCATATGAAAAAAAGGTGTTTAAAAAATACCCACTCTCAGATATTCTGATTTAATTAGTTGAGTGGTGGTTGAGCCTAGGTGGATCTAGGAAGAAGGATGTATAAATTTACCTGTCTTTCTCCAGCATGCATGAGTCTCTCCGCACTCTGCATATGTGCGAGTACTCAGACGTTTCTGACTCTTCGCAACCCCATGTGGGGAATGATTGAATCAGCAGTTGTCTGTCTGCAGATCCCGATGATGCTTGGCTGGGTCACCCCAAGATCTAGACTTGGGGAAAAGTGTGAGGAAACATTTCTCCACAAATCGGAAAAATGATATCTAGTCTATTTACACTTCGGCAGGGATCCCATTCTTAATCCATCAGCTGGTTCAGAGCCTACAAGAGGAAAAGTAGTTCGGTCAGTGGTTATCTTCACAGACCATTTGTTAAGGTCAAAGTTATCAGGGAAAAATACTTTGCAAGCTGGCTAAATAGGATGTCACACTACTTAACATAGATATAGTCCACATTCTTTAAGTAAGGATAAGTCAACTGTAAATGGGATTTCAGCCAAAACAAAAAGATTTAATCTGTATACTATGTCAAAACTGCATATTATTTACAGCAACCGATTTTAAAGTTTTCCCCTTAAAATGTAAAAATATTTGACTAGGGGAGTATAATCTATCTCTAATACCTATCATTGTTGTTCAGTTGCTAAGTCATCTGTGACTCTGTGACTTCAGGGACTGTAGCACACCAGACTCCTCTTTCCTCCACTATCTTCCAGAGTTCGCTCAAATTCATTTCCAATAATACTGATCTATTTATCTATCAAAACAGGGTATATTTTAATTTCTTAAAGACATATGAATGCATATTAATATCTTTAAATTGCAGTCTCCCAAAAACTTTTCTTTTGCCAAATCATCAAATAAATAATGATGCTATAACTAGAAAGGTATACTGTCAAATTAACCAGAAGTGTTATAAAAAATTGAATATGCCTATATATTATGTTGATTTGCAGCAGTAAATCAACACTTCATTTTTAATCATTTTGGGGGATAAGTTAGCCTCAAAGTTTTCTTAAACTATTATCTTTATTCAGATTATGCATTTTATGTTTACATCTAGTCTTTTACTTATGTTTTAATTAAACATGTAAACCATATTTTGTTGTTCAGTCACTCAGTCGTGTCCAACTCTTTGCGATCCCATAGACTGCAGCACTCCAGACTTTCCTGTCCTTCAGCATCTCCCAGAGCTTGCTCTAACTCATGTCCATTGAGTCAGTGATGCCATCCAACCATCTGTTCCTCTGTCATCTCCTTCTCCTCCTGCTTTCTATCTTTCCCAGCATCAGGGTCTTTTCCAATGATTCAGCTCTTTACATCAGGTGACCAAAGTATTGGAGCTTCATTTTCAGCATCAGTCCTTTCAATGGATATTCAGGATTGATTTCCTTTAGGATTGACTGTTTTGATGTCCTTGGTGTGCAAGGGACTCTCAAGAGTCTTCTCCAGCACCACTGTTTGAAGGCATCAGATCTTCAGTGCTCAGCCTTTTTTTACTGTCCAGCTCTCACATCTGTACATAACTACTGGAAAAACCATAGCTTTGACTATATGGACCTTTGTAGGCAAAGTAATATCTCTGCTTTTTAATACACTATCTAGGTTTGCCATTGCTTTTCTTTCAAGGAGCAGGCGTCTTTTAATTTCATGGCTGTAGTCACCATCTGCAATAATTTTGGAGCCCAGGAAGATAAAGTCTGTCACTGTCTCCATTTTCCCCCAACTATTTGCCATGAAGTCATGGGGCCAGATGCCTCAATCTTCATTTTTTGAATGTTGAGTTTTAAGCCAGCTTTTTCACTCTCCTCTTCACCTTCATCAAGAGGCTCTTTAATTCCTCTTCCTTTTCTTTCATAAGTGTGATTAAGAATATATTACTAAACAAGGCAATGTGTACAACCCATACTTCATTTCTCTGGGAAACTAAATATTTTTAATAAATTTGAATTTTTTTAGGTTGTCTGTATATATAATGCACACACAAACATACATGAAATATACTTAGTTTACTCAGTGAAATCAATTTGTAGGTTTACTTTCCATTTAATTTTGCATTTTAATGGAAAAAGTTACATGTTATGCTAAAAAGCAAAACAATGCATATATAAGTATAAATACAAATATACATATGTATGTGTGTCTGTTGGAGGTGTTTAATGCTAACATAGTGCTCTTGCATTTTGCACGCAACCAAGCTCTGTCTAACAACATTTTAAAATGAAGGGCATTAGCTTAGGAATTCATATTTACCTTGGAAATAACATCTATCAAAGATTGCTTTTGAAAGGCATGTATTGGTTACCTTACTTCTCCACAGAAAATGTATCCTATGGGTTGTCTTCTCCATTTGTAGTCACTTCACACTGACCATTTCATGCTTTATCCTTCCTACAGTGACATTGATGAAGGTCAATCCATTGCTCAGCACTTTCTCAGACTTTCTTGTCTTATTTCTTTAAGTTGAATAGTGGTGCTCAGGGTGAAACTGGCAAAACCGAAACATCTATTTTTAATGTCTTCTCTTCTTTGACTCCAGGAAAGGTCTCTCCTCATCTCCTGCCTTCTTCTCTGCTGTTCTTGATTCTATCAGAGACACACAAGTGTTTCCTTAGGCCCTAGCAGCCTAAATTCCTCAATGGGTACCCACATAGGTCTGCCTCTCACAGGCCTAGTTACCCACTTTCTCCATGTTGCTCTCCCACCTTATCTCACATGGGGCTACTTTCAACCAGCTGTGACATGGTACACAAAAAATATAAATATTTTTTTACACAAATTACACAAAAAATATAAAATATGTTTGTTTGAAAATAGCATTTTCCAAAGTGATAAACTATATAATATCAAGCCTAGTAAATCCCCTGGTATAGAAGTATGGGGACAGAAGGTGAGGTGAGGGAAGTTTCTAAAAAGTCTGAGAAGTTTACCATCACAATGCATAACAACACATCAAAAGTCCTGGGTTTCAGTAACAAAAATCTGTCTCAGCTTGCAAGTTCAAGGAGTTTTAAAAGGATTTATGCATAAATTTATTATTGTCATCTAACACCTATTAATATCCTTACAAGAAAAATTACATGTGTATTCTTGCTTCAGTTAACATAAAACCATTGCCTCAAATATTATGTGTTATGGCATTTATTCCATTCAGTGTAGTGTCTGAACTAGTCTCAAAGAGAACCCAGATGGAGGCCTGGAGGAAATGAGCATTCTCACATACAGATCTCATAAATGCTACAGCTTATTGGGATGAGCTAAAATAATGAATTCTCAGCAAAGCCTCCCATGCTTAGGGATGTGGACTTCTTTGGACTCCCTTTCCCCCACAGCTGACATGCTCTGTTGGCAGCACTGGGGTTCTGCCTGTCCTGGGAGAAGAATGGTCACATCCCTTTCCCAAAAAGAAGTTACCAAGCCTTCGTGCTTCCAGCCGTGTCACCTGGAACTCCAACCTTTAGCAAGCCGTGTGACCTGCATCAAAGATTTAGATGTCAGGTACAACTGCTAACTTGGCCTCTGCTTTCCTGCACTAAAAATTATGTGACAATGGCTAGGAATCAGGCATGTCCAGTCACATTGCAGCTTCACGAGGAGAACCAGCCTGGGGACTCATGTGGTCACTTGCCTCTGTGTGGAGGCTTTGATGGAAATGATCACAGCCAGTCTGGGCTTGGCCTCCTGCGCTGTCCACATGAGCGTTTTCTCTGCAGTTTGAGTACCAGCAAAAATATTATCTCCCACAATATTGCTCTTTGTATTCTGATGAGAGCTTCATCACATTTTAACAGAACATTTCCTTCTTTTCCCAGGCTGACACAGAGCTTTGAGATGCATTTTATGTCCAATTGAAACCGCATGTTTTGGTTGCATAACTTTTTTGTTTTCTTTTCTTTAATGAACTATCTCAAGGCATGTTTACCAAAAATTGAAATGTGTGAACTACTCAGACAGCTCTGATCTATTTTGGAACAGATATATAAGAATAAAACAAGGTAAAGTATAAAGTTAATTTAAACACACATGCAATTTCCAGTAGCTATCAGAAAATTAGTAGAATTTGTGAAGGAATCTATTCTCTCTGTTGAAGAATACAATTTTAATGATAACCTTGAAGATCATTAATAAAATATAAATCTATATAATGTTTGTATATTTAATATGTTCTGATTATTTTGTATTTGGTAATCTATTTGTGGTGTATATACATTGATGTGGAAGTGTAGCAAAACATCAGAATTTGACTTTTATATTTTTTATTTTCTTGGGATACAATATCCATGTCCCCAGAGAAATGTTTAAGTCATAGTTATAACTGATTCTAGAGTACTGAAAAGCTATTAAACCACATATTTACTTGGGGATACAAATATTCTTTCTTTCTTTTTTTCTTTTGGTTGGAGACTAATTACTTTACAATATTGTGGTGGTTTTTGCCATACATTCACATGAATCAGCCATGGGTGTGCATGTGTTCCCCATCCTGACCCGCCCTCCCACCTCCCTCCCCATCCCATCCCTCAGGGTCATCCCAGTGCACCGACCCTGAGCACCTTGCCTCATGCATCAAACCTGGACTGACGATCTATTTCACATATGATAATATACCTGTTTCAATGCTATTCTCTCAGATCATCCCACCCTCACCTTCTCCCACAGAGTCCAACAGTCTGTTCTTTACATCTGTGTCTCTTTTGCTGTCTTGCATATAGGGTCATCATTACCATCTTTCTAAATTCCATATATATATATGTTAATATACAGTATTGGTGTTTTTCTTTCTGACTTACTTCACTCTGTATAATAGGCTCCAGTTTCATCCACCTTATTAGAACTGATTCAAATGCATTCTTTTTAATAGCTGAGTAATATTCCATTGTGTATATGTATCACAGCTTTCTTATCCATTCATCTGCTGATGGACATCTAGGTTGCTTCCATGTCCTGGCTATTGTAAACAGTTTCCTCTAGGAGTTTTATAGTTTCTGGCCTTACATTTAGATCTTTAATCCATTTTGAGTTTATTTTTGTGTATGGTGTTAGAAAGTGTTCTAGTTTCATTCTTTTACAAGTGGTTGACCAGTTTTCCTAGCACCACTTGTTAAAGAGATTGTCTTTTCTCTGGGATACAGATATTCTAAGGAAATCTCTCTCATGCACATACAGATACACACATGCAAACACACACCTATGGAATAAACATCCCCTCATTCTCTTTAACATTGGATGAACTCTTTCAAGTGAGGTCAGTAAAAGGAGGCTTCAAAGAGGTCCTCTTATGTTAGATTCAAACCTGGTTCCCAGGACACGAGGGGCAGCCAGGCATGGCGTAGGAAATAAGAGAGGATGGGACTTCCCTGGTGGTGGAGTGGTTAGGACTTTGCCTTTCAATGCAGGGGGTGCAGGTTTGATCCCTGATTGGAGAGCTAAGATCCCCATGCCTCTCAGCCAAAAAAAAAAAACCAAAAAACCCCAAAACAAGAAACAGAAACAATATTGTAACAAATTCAATAAAGACTTTAAGAAACGACCCACGTCAAAATAATCTTAAAAAAGTAAAGGAGCGCATCAGGGGTTCAGTCTGAAGAGAAGGTAGACAAGTGCCTACTCATACATGCTGCCGGTGGGCTTCAGAAGGAAGGGGTGAGATTTGCAGGAGATGGCTCAGAGAGAGCCTTCTACTCCCATGACTTTCAGAAAGAGCATGTTCCCAGCAAGGGAGGGAGACTGGGCTCTCAAAACCTCAGAGCCAACCGCAAGCATCCGCTGGATCTCATACAGAAATAGGGGCTCAAATATTTCCTTTACTAACTTTTCCAAAGATATAGGATTCTTCTGAAATACTGAGACCCTATTATCATATCTGTATTCAATAGATCTTTTTCTTTTATTCTGTCAAAGGTAAATAGAAATGAAATTTGATAACTGATTCCTTTGCTAGACTGACCATTTCCTTTTAACAAAATATCCTTGCTTGTAGTATTTACTAACAAACCTTTCCTGCTTTCTTTTTTATAGGGTCCAATCACAGCATTTTGATAATATTTAATGTTGACTGTTATTTGCATCTGATATCAAGCTTTTTTTGCTACAATGCCATCAAATTTCATTTGATTATATAATACCATTACTTGTTCAGCTATTATATGTGCATTGAGGATGCTTACAAATGCTATTTAAGACAGAGAAAGCAGAGGGGAAATGCTACTATTTAGAACAGAAAAATGTTATTTCAAATTTGCTCTCTCCATGTGAGCCTCAGATATCTGGGGAGTGACAAGTTTGTTAACAGAGCAGGATTACATTACAAATAGTGCTTAAATAATATAAATCATCATTGAAGAAACTCTGCTTTAGATCTGTACTTAAGATGATTTATTCAGGATGCAAAAGCACTTTCATTTGTCTCTATTCATCTTTGGTCTTACTTTTGAGAGCAGGTTACAAATCTAATTCTGCCTGTTGTCAGCTACTTGACCCCAGCGTTTCCATTTATGAACTTGAACTTCAACTCTATATTGTCAGAATAGCGCATTATTTCAGTGCTAGCAGCATGAGTCTATTTTAATGGAAACTATTTTATATTTATGATTTCAAATGAAAATCAATTATAAGTCCAGTATAAATCAGAAATTGATTAATGTGGGTCTCTTGCCAGTTGAAGAGACTGTTAAGGGCTCAAGCTACAGATGGGTGACTGCGGGGATTTGATCAGTAATTTTTTTAGAATTTTGAAGTGGTGAAAACTGTGGACATTAAAATTCTGTGGCAATGTTTTGAGCATTCAACAAGATAAAGGATCTAGTTATCAAGAGGCAATTCTATTCTATTTACTGAATTCATTTCCCTATAATATTGCAGTAAGATATCTCTGTTGAAAAACACTTTGATATCTCTATTGAAAAATATTTTTCAATATTTTCAAAAAACATTTTTTCAATATATTACTTTATTATTTTTATGTTATTATTATTCTATTATTATTACTGCATTACAAATTTTCATGATTGTAACTTAGTTAACACCCTTTATTTGATTATTCAAAGAGAAAAGAACAATGCTATTTCTGGCTTTGTTAACCATTAGAGGACCTTTAAGGTTAGTGATGAACCAAAACACATCACTTTGTTAAAATTAATGCAATAATCTACATGATATAATTGTAATAGAAAAATTACAATGATTATTCCATGTCAGTTTAATGAAAATTTATTTCCTTGAAAGTAAAAAGTCTAAAAAGCCATATGAATATATTTTTCTGAATTATTCATTCATAACTGTATGTCAACCTCAGTCATTCATGTATCTACCATTATTTCAGCTCCTAAAGCCACCCCCAGAAAGGAGATCTTGAAACTCTCCAACAGCATTTACCTTCTTTTCACGATAATCCCTCATAGTCATTTCTAAGTCCCTCAGTTTCCATCCAACAGTTGTATAGAGAGCTCAGGTCTACTTATAAGCTATGTGTGGGTTGGCAAAGTTTTCTTATCCAAAATGAAAAAAGCAAGAGAGAAGGAAGGGAAGGGAATAAGAGAAAGGAAGGAAAAATAAGGAAATAAAGAAGGGATGGAAGGATGCATGAATGGAAGGGAGACGGAGGAAGAAAGAAAAAGATCAGAGGGAAGGAAGGAAAGAAAGAAAAAGGGTAGGAAGGAAGGAATAAAAATAACACATGGTACAGTGTTTTATGATAATTTTAAAAAAATAATCAGTTACAGTACCTGGCACATAGTAAGAATAAATAGTAAATATCACTGCTACTGTTAGGTACTGGACAAGTGTTTGCAATGGACTATGAGGGTCTAAAAATTCTTATAATATCCCATAGCCTGGCTTCCGTTTTTATCTTCTCATTCTTGCTTATTAATGAACTGACCATCTCAGGTTGGTGTACACAAGCGCTTCATTTAGCAAGGTTCTGCTTTGACTAAGACCATGTGGGGGGAAAAAAAGAAACATGTTAAGTCCTTGCTTTAATTATTGTAGTGAAAAGAAACAGGAAGCAATATAGGAATTTATGAAAATTTTGTATGTAAATATATTTTGTCTCAAGAATTATAACCCAAGAAAAAACATTTGTGCAAGGGCCTGACCATGATTAGTAGTACCAAAAATGATCAGATGTGCAAAAAATGAAGATTTGTGAGAAAACAATGATTAGAGAGCATGGTTATTCAAGGAAAGGGTTTGGAGGAAAAGTTTAGATCCCAACTTATACATAGCAGGCTAATCCTATCAACAATAAAGAAATTTTTTAGACCCTGATTTCCTCCTAGGTCTAGAGCTAAAATATTACTTCTAAATTTTAGTTGCTTAGACCTAAAAATTGCTCTGAAGGCCTCCTGGCAAGGGTAATGCATCTTGACTCCAGATCAGAAGTTTGCAGTGTTCAAATCACATCTGGGTCAAAGTATTATTTTAAGCTTCCCTGGTGGCTCAGATGGTAAAGAATCTGCCTGCAATGCAGGAGACCTGGGTGCAGTCCCTGTGTCAGGAAGACCCCTTGGAGAAGGGGGCGGCAGCCCACTCCAGTATTCTTACCTGGAGAATCCCATGGACAGAGGAGCCTGGTGCGCTAAAGTCCATGGGGTAGCAAAGAGTCAGACACGGTGGAGTGACTTACACACACACACACACATAAATTGCTATTTAAATCAGTTGGTGAAAACATTTTGTTGAGAGACGTTAAAGCTTTATATTGTGAGGAATGAGGGAGGGGAAATGACTTCATCTGGATGGAATAAATACATTTTTTTCTTGCTTAATAATTTTATTTCAGTTGGAGTTCTGCACACACACACAAAAAAAAACTATGAATGGAGGTTAAATCAGTACACTTAATTGTTCATCACAGTTTTCAAAAGCACAATTCTCCTTCTTTCCCAAATAACCTAATGTTAGTTATTGGCTACTTGATCTGTAGCCCAAGTGTCCATCTGGGCTTTCAAGTTCATTATTTGCCATGTGAAGCAGGCATCTCAGTTGGACTTGTTCAGTTAGTGTTAAATCACTGCAACATCTTTAATCTTTCAGCCATAGCTGTACCATACAACCCTTTGCATTGTCTTTGATCTTCCAATCATTTTGACCCAGTTGACAGGATATGAGTATAAACTAAGCTGTCTAATGAGGCTATCTAATTATGGAAGTTCTAAATGACCTGTAATTTAATTCTCCTATTCTACTAAAAGTTAGTAGGAACTCTCTTCTTACAAGTTAGGTAACAGGATACTAAACATAGTTATCCCTCACCTTTTTATTTTTTTTTTAACTTCTTGAGACTAGTTTTGCCTGATTTGGATATTTGACTCCATGACGTGGAGAACACAATGTTTAGAACACAATTTGTATGTCAAATTTTTTAGACGAGTTATGAACCCTAACATAGAAAGTTAGAAACTAAACATATTGATCTGCAAACTATAATCTGTAGCTAATCTAAAGAGACAATGGAGTAGGGCCACCTTGGTAACTACCTCTCTTTCCAATTCTTGAATTCTGAGTTTAAGCCAACGCTAGTGATGCGAGGTGATAAATGAGGACCACTTGTTCCTGAGCGCAGGGCTCTGTGCTCAGCTGCCTTCTCTATTCATGGTGTGCGTTGTATTACACTGTGATTGATGAGGTGCACCTACCTAAAATGAGGCTGCCCCCAGGGGATGCAGAGAAGTCTTCAGCCAAGTGTATATAAATCAGGACAGGAAAGCAGGCCTCAGGAAGAGTCTATGTAACCCTCCTTACTCAGACTTAATGATTTGCAATTGTGCATCCACTTCTGAAGCCTTTGTAGGTATCTGAAAATCTAAACTTCTCTCTTGTCATTAAAAATAGTGTGGATTTCCCTGCTGTGTACACTCACTTATCTGCTACCATCTGTATCTCTTTATGAGCAAACATATTTGATTTACTTAGATCATCTGTGTCAGTCTCCTTTTGTCTAAATCTCTAATTTACTTTAGTAGATGTAAATACGTTGATCCTCAGGTCTCTAATTATTTTGACACAACAATTCATACAAATTGAATAGTATGTGTATTTCTATTTTGATTTTACATTGGGGAAACTATCATAGATTGATTTTTAAAATTGCATGAGATCTTAATATAGGTAAGAGGCAGATCTGGGAAGAAAGAGAAGGTTTAAGGATTCAAGTCCAGCACACTTTCCACTAACCCCATCATCTGTATAGAGAACAAAACTTCTAAACTGAGTCTACAGCATTGTTGGAAAGATCAAGAGCAGTGATACATGTCAAAATGTTTGTGTTTTTTTTTCCACATAAAACTATTCGAGATTTGTAGAACTTCCCCTTGCCTTCCCCTCTGACCCCTAAATACAATAGCTTGTGATGAAACTAAAAAAGCTGAAACAACTTTACATTATTTCTATTTTGTTGTCTTGAAAGTATGTAAGCTAAAATATGACACTGACATTAAATATAACCTAAAAAATGATGAGGTGGAACATGAGGGATGGATGTATTACAAGGAATACATACCACTGAGAAAAACAGGAAATCAGATAATGATGATACCATAAGTATTAATATTGGCTTAAGACCTGTGCTTTTACAGGGAAAATTGAATAAGGCAAGGATAAAATTACACCAAAAATAAACTCACGCTGGAAAGCCCTGTTTCAAAAGAGTCAATTGATACATATTAATCTAATAATGCTGAATCAAAAGCCATATATCTCGATACAGATTTTTACAGATTAAGTTCTGAGGCAAAAGTGATCTCTTCTTTCAAAGAGTTTCCTGAATATTTTCCAAGAAAACTTATTTGAGAATCTGATTATCCATTGGTTGTCTTTTAAAATACTCCTTCACAAGTAAAATTAAAATAATGAATACTAAGTGTGCTTATTTTGCTATCAGTGTTGGCTTCTTTATATTCTTAAACTTTTACTCCATCAACACATAAGCAAACTGTGGGAGCCTTTGTGTTAAGCATGGGAAAGTCAGTGAGATGGAGAAAGCCCTTCAGATGCTGATATTAGAAGATTTAAAAGCATAAAAAACTCTATCTTTTACCCAGCTGACTGTTTAGCATTGTATGTGTCATAACCCAAGTTTATCTTAACCACCATTCAACTTAAACACAAGTATATACCTTAAAATTCAATAATTTGTGAAAAAATACATACCCACCCACTTATACAATATATATGTATATTTATATACATAAATATGCATGTATGTGTACATTTATATCTATATAAATAAATGTATAAAATAAATTTATGTACATTTATTTGTACTTATGTAAATAAATCATAAATATATATGTATATATATACACATATATATATATATTTAGGGCTTCCCTGGCAGCTTACCTGGAAAGAATTTGCCTGCAATGCAGGAGACCCCAGTTCAATTCCTGGGTTGGGAATTTCCCCTGGAGAAGGGATAGGCTACCCACTCCAATATTCTTGGGCTTCCCTGGCGGCTCAGCTGGTAAAGAATCCGTCTGCAATGCGGGAGTCCTGCATTTGATCCCTGGGTTGGGAAGATGCCCCAGAGGAAGGCATGGCAACCCACTCCAATATTCTTGCCTGAAGAATCCCCATGGACAGAGGAGCCTGGCAGCTACAGTCCATGGAATTATAAAGTCAGACAAGACTGAGCGACTAATCACAGCACACATGTATTATATACATGCATATTATATATACACAATTTATATTGTGAAAATAAATAAGAGCAAGCATAGACCTCTGATTCTGAGTCACAAATCACAGGTAAAGACTTGGTGCTGCTCCCTAGGCCAACCTCTGATACCATAAGTGGATGCATATTACCTCTCAAATTTCTTTACTCTCCTCAGAGTATTAGTTAAATAATGTATTTCAGTTCCCCTCCACCACTTTTGAAGAGACAGCATATTGAAATAAAAATACAAACATAAGATCAAAGACATAATGTCTTAAACATGAGCACCCCCAGCCTAAACCTTGTATGTTTCATTCCTGAAAAGCAATTGAACTATATGTTTACCTTTACAAGTACAAACATGAATTTTTTCTAATTATCCAATCAGAAAGATTTGAAACTTTGAGGCGGATTTACTTACACTAATCTAAATCTGGTTTTAAAGTTACATTAGACTTCATAATATATTTCTTCAGGGTACTGTTCACCTTAATGACCTATCCTCAGAATGAAAGATATCTAAAAATTGTCATGGTATCTTCTTACTGTATCATACCCACGTCCCTATAATTATACATATGGATATGAAGCCATTAGCTGATCCCAACCCTAAAGTCATTTTTATCTCTGTACTCAGGTTTTAGAAATGAACACATTTCTACATTGTGCCAGTTGAGCCAGATTTCCCATTATTTAAAGCCAAACACTTTCAAATTGATCCACAGATTTTCCCAAAAGAATAATCATCACTTCCAAAAGCATGTGGTGCTGGCTAGAGGGGAAGAGGTAAGCACTTGGAACTGTAAACTGGCTCCAGGTAGAAGGAGTCAACTATACCTGGTGAGTTGAAGTCCAACTCAGTAGGAAGGATACAGTCAGCAGATGGTAACGCAAGGAAACATTTGGCCTCCTGACCGTTCAACACAATGTCATGAAGGGGCCTCTACAGGGAGCACTCTGAAACTCAGCAGAGCAAGTGATAAATCTGTCACCATGTTCTGTCCCAGCTCCAGAGTCAATGTTGAGGAAGAATTATTCCTTTCTTAGAAGGGGGGACAGATAAGGTCAAAGCAAAAAGCTAGCCTTAGACAGGTCCTGTTACTAGTCAGATGATAAAAACAGGACTTGGACTCTATTAATGGCAGAGGGGCTTGCCTGTCATTCAGACAGTGAACAATCTGCCTGCAATGCAGGAGACCTGGGTTTAATCCCTAGTTGGGAAGATCCGCTGGAGAAGGGACTGGAAATCTACTTCAGTATTCATGCCTGGAGAATCCCATGGACAGAGGAGCCTCGTGGGTGACAGTCCATAGGGGTGCAAAGAGTCAGACATGACTGAGCAACTAACAATACACTACTAATGATGGAGGGAGGAGGGAGAGAGACAGGGAGGGAGGGAGACCTGGTGTGAACAAAGACACAAGCTATGTTAAACCGGAGACAGCTTTAGATGGGGTAGGAGTTATTCTTGTAGGAAAAAAAAAAAAAATGACTTCCTCTTGAGTCACTGGATTGTCTGGGCATTTTAAATCCCTCTTAACTAAAGTCAGGCTTGGTCCTATCCCCTAGAACACCAGCATTTCTTCAATAGAGGGCCAGGAAATTGAGAACTGAGATACTGATAGGTCCTAAAATGATGAAAGAATTATCCAGAAAATTCCTCATTCTTGAGTAACTACTTGACCTTTATCAAGTTGATACTTAGAACTCACATCCCATTTCTTCAGCTGTTCATAGGCCGGTATAGTTAATACTATCACTTCACTTTTATCCAGCTGATCTGCCTGAGGAGGCTTGGACCTAGAGAATACCTTAAAACGTAAAAAGTAAATTGAATCCTGAAAGATGTGCACAAAAGAGCATGGGGATAATATACAATCAAGGACACAAGTTGTTCTTCCTTTTATTTCTACATTTGCTGAACTCCTACTTGTAGCAGAATCAAAGTATATGAACTACAACTAAAACTACTAACAGGAAAAAAAAAAAGAGCTTAAAAAAATCGTCTGCATTTAAACTAGCTTCATGGTAGGCCTATGAAGATAAGACAAGAAAGATAAGACCTAGATAACTATCATTGTTTAAAATGATATTTCAAATTAATCTCTTCTGCATGAATTCTGCATTAATATCCAGACCATTTGAAGTTCAAGCCCCTATCAAAGTTATTTCTCCCAGTCTTTCCCTATTTCTTAACAAGGCATTTTGATTCAAGAGTAAAACATGACACCATTTTTCTGCTGTATGCTTGTCTTGTATACACCACCTGGTCTCCTAATGGTGAATCCAGAGGCTGGAAAAAGAGGTGGAGTGTTAGCACAGACAGTATGTTATTGTAGCTCCCAGGATCAAAGCTATTTTTCTGGCCCATTGACCCCATCCTTAAATTTTCAGGCACTATACACCTCTGATTCACAGGCATAAGGTCTATATGTTGCCTCGGTTAAAATGTCCATTTTTCAGCTTCAGAGTCTCCCCTCAAAATGGCAGCTTCATGAGAGACATGAAATTTCTCATCTCAGCTACTTTTTGATCCTCTGAGGGTGTCACTAAGAACTTCTAAGTATAGTATATGTTGTTGAATGTCCACAGGAAAGTAGGGTTGTTATTACTGGTTTTTCCATTGGATCACCAGCCTTTCCCAGAGTCATCATGTACCCTGCAGAGTCAGACACTGTGGCTTTCAACCACAAGTTGGTGACAAGAGTCAACACATACATTTCTCATACCCTGTCTTGTTGAGGCTCCCATTCCTTCATGACTCCTCTCAAAACCTAGTAAAGGGATCTTGCTTTGATTTGTTGAGAGATAAGAGGTAGTGACGGGAGAATTCCTCTGTGTCATATCCTCAATCTTCTCAACTCTCTGCTTAAATGCAAACTAAAATTTATAAATTTCTAAGCTTGCTTTTTATACATATTTCATTTAGGAGAGGATGGTTAGGTTGTCATCTTTATATGCACTGAAAAAAATAGCAAAAAAGACCTTGTTATTTCTCTTCATATTCTTTTTTTTTTATCAATCTCAAGCTTCTTCAAGTTAATAAAATATGTCTTCATAGCCTTGGAGGAAAAAAAAATGCAAAACAAAAAAAATAAAAGAGAGAGGGAGAAAGAGAGAGATGATTCATGTATTTTAAAAATATTATTTGCATTTCATTAGTAAAGTGCATTTACAACATTCTTGAGTAGTCCAATAAGCTCATTAAATTATAAACTATTTCTCTTATCAAATTCACCAATTATTAAACATTTGAAAGATACATAATATATTAAGCCCTCGTTTGGGCTATTAATCATTTCCTCATACATATAATTCTTGTATTTACTAATTTTACTTTCTCTGGGCATTTCTTCTCTTGTTCTTCGTGGAGGGCTTCTCATTTTCAAACACCACATCTCAAGTCCTGAGTTTCAAAATTATGGTGTATTAACATTAAGATATACAGCTGAAACTTCAAAATTAAGAAGTCAAGGCTATAATGAATATTTGACTCATTTTAAAAGACCCTGATGCTGGGAAAGATGGAAGGCAGGAGGAGAAGGGAACAACAGAGAATGGTTGGATGGCATCACCAACTCAATGGACATGAGTTTGAGTAAACTCCAGGAGTTGGCTATGGACAGGGAGGCCTGACGTGCTACAGTTCATGGGGTGGCAGAGTCAGACTGAACTGAACTGATAATGAATATAGTAGCAGTCATACTCAAAATATTTAAATTAAAATTTACTTTTTATAATATTCTATCTATACCTAGTTTTAAAAATAGTGTTGAAAGGTAAATAGAAAAGTATGACTCCCTTACATTACTACTCAACATCCCCAAATTATATTCCTACTGTCAGTCATTTCCTAGTTTCTAGCTACTCTTATTATTTTCTTCCATATTTCCATAAAATATGCTTATATAGCTATGTCTGGGATTTTTAATCTTTGTCATGTATTACTGTTCAAAATTATTTATACCTCATATCTCCCCCCATGGTATAAATGGTTCTATTGCTGCTGCTGCTAAGCCGCTTCAGTCGTGTCCAACTCTGTGCGACCCCATAAACGGCAGCCCACTAGGCTCCGCCGTCCCTGGGATTCTCCAGGCAAGAACACTGGGCTGCCATTTCCTTCTCCAGTGCATGAAAAGCGAAAAGTGAAAGTGAAGTCACTCAGTCGTGTCCGACTCTTCGCGACCCCATGGACAGCAGCCCACCAGGCTCCTCCGTCCATAGAATTTTCCAGGCAAGAGTACTAGAGTGGGTTGCCATTGCCTTCTCCAGGTTCTATTGCTAGCACCATTGATACCTGACATTTTTGCTGCTGCTGCTACTTGCAGTCAAAATCAAACTTAAATGATACATGTATGTGTTTAGTCATCAGTCAAGTTTGACTCTTTGTGACCCCATGGATTATAGCCCACCAGGCTCCCCTGTCCATGGGGTTCTCCAGGCAGGAATACTGGAGTAGATTGCCATGCCCTCCTCCAGGGATCTTCCCAACCCAGGGATCGAACCCTGGTCTCCCCCGTAGCAGGTGGATTTTTTACCATCTGAGCCAGCAGAGAAGCCCTAAATGACACATGATAACACTTACTTGAGAAATTGCATCAGCCTCACCCAATAAAGTAGTCCCACCCTTCAAAACTTAGCCTAGAATCCTCTCTTCCTCTGAAGTCTACACCATCACAATTGTTACCCTACACACACATACACACCACACACACACACACACACATTATATTTGTATTCTCTTCTCCCATAACACCACAGGGATACCTTTATCATTGCTTTCTCATCATTATGCTAAAATTGTTAACCACTTATGTGACTTTCCTACGAGACCTTAACTACTCAATAGTGTAGTCCATGTCATTCAACGTTTTATCATTATGAGTAACTATGGAGGGTTTTTAGAAATCATTCAATACACATTTGCTGAGTTGATTTTTTCAGAATCCCTGGTTCTGGTACTTGCTAATCTTTTATTTTATACCTCAAGCTACTTGCTTGATATGTGCTTCACACTTCCATCATAAACAGAAATTCACTACAGCAAAAATCTTAGAAATTGATACGGTGTGTTCTACTTAGGGCAACATTGTAATTTTTAAAAAGAAAGAAAGGTGCATATACAGTTTGAAACTTCCGCCCTCCAGATGATTCTAATAGTCTGTCCTCATAGTGTCCCCTAGATATTCCCACTGTTTTAAATATCTCACCAAAAGACAATGATGTGTGGAATCCCACATTTATTTCTCTGTAAAAGTTCTTTTAGCTGGCTCAAAGCAAGCTGTCTCCAATTGGATTCTCATGCACTTCAAACCCCAAATTTAAAAAAAATGTTTTAAAATCCTGTTACCTTTCCTTCAAATATTATTTTTGTTAACAAAACTGTAATGTAACTATTCACTTTGCTCAGAACCTTGTAAATCCTACTTAGGCTTCTCTCCATTATTCACTGTATGCAATACACTGTCAAAATTAAAATCTGATCATACAACTTTCCTGCTTAAAAGTCTTTGAAGACACATAGGAAAAAACACAATAAATCTTTTTTATTCTATTTATTTATTATTATAAATAGTTTTATAAACTCTGACTCATTTTCCAAAGAGTTATTTTGAGGAGTGACTCAGTTTCAAAGCTGGATGGATAAAGGTGATGCAATGTAAGATGTCAACTCACAAACAGCATTTAAATTCACCTAGAAAGATGGATTCTCATTGTGAAAAAGAGTGCCACCAAAAATGGCTGTGGTCCAGCAATGTGAATAGTGTGGAATCCTAGGAAGGCTAGTGGACTTTCCTGTTGGCTCAGATTGTAAAGAATCTGCCTGCAATGCAGGAGACTAGGGTTCAATCCCTGGGTTGGGAAGATCCCCTGGAGAAGGGAGTGGCAACCCACTCCAGTATTCTTGCCTGGAGAATCCCATGGACAAAGGAGCCTGGTGATCTACAGTCCATGGGGTCACAGAGAATCAGACATGATTTTCACTTTCAGGAAGGCTCAGATTTCCACCGCAGGGCTACCTCGCTGAGTCCTGTGTTACAGCCCAGTCTCATCAAGGTTATGCGAGTTAATGGGCAAAGGAGTTGAGTTTTGAATACCCGTTTGGCCTTCTTGCTGTTTCTTCACCTTTGGGAAAGGGATAGGATCAACTCTAGATCTCACTCTTTATGAGCAGCTGGAGTTTGTCACTCAGCTTTATGTCAAGGCACTCTCCACCACGGTGAGATGGAGCTCATTGCACCTTCATCCCCTTGTCCACACTCCATCACGGTGAGATACCATAGGAGTTAAGCTTATGATCTAAACAAGCCTGAGTGTCAGCCTTACAATAGGAGTAGCATGGAGAACAGATGACAGGAAAGAATGAATATCTGGTTGTTCCAAGCTATATGTACATTTAAATAAGTCATCCAACCTTAAGATAGGAGTGAGGGTGAAGGATTTCCTGAGTCTAGGAAATCTCAGCCAGCCAGCCTCTACAAACAGCCTCAGTGCTGATCCAGGCTCTTCATTCACACTCACCCACGGTTTCCCCCATGCAGTCATGAATCCCATGGTTCCACTCCTCTGATGGACAGCGACGCTGGGGGAGAAACTGAATATGGATGCTTATAAACATCTTGGAAGTACCTAATCATCTAAAAATCCTCAATCTAAAATAGACTTTTTTTTTCCCTCCAGAACTGAGATTATTTTTAAATGAATTGTGACATTTTGCTTGAGTCTTTATTCTTAGCATACAATGAAACATGATAACCAATTATATACAGCCACTTTTATGTTGGCTCCATTAATTTTTTCCCCTCTTTCACCTTCAGTTCAGTTTAATTCAGTTGCTCAGTCGTGTCTGACTCTTTGCGACCCCATGAACCGCAGCACACCAGGCCTCGCTGTCCATCACCAACTCCTGGAGTCCACCCAAATCCATGTCCATTGAGTCCGTGATGCCATCCAACCGTCTCATCCTCTGTCGTCCCCTTCTCCTCCTGCCCTCAATCTTTCCCAGCATCAGAGTCTTCTCAAATGAGTCAACTCTTCGCATCAGATGGCCAAAGTATTGGAGTTTCAACTTCAACATCAGTCCTTCCAATGAACACCCAGGACTGATCTCCTTTAGGATGGACTGGTTGGATCTCCTTGCAGTCCAAGGGACTCTCAAGAGTCTTCTCCAACACCACAGTTCAAAAGCATCAATTCGTCGGCGTTCAGCTTTCTTTATAGTCCAACTCTCACATCCCTTAGCTACATTATCATCTTTCACTCCAGCTGCTACACATTTCTTCCTCTTACTTTTTTTCTGTTAATGACATTCATCTAACAGTTGTCATTCAGCCACTAAGACACGTCCGACTCTATGATCCCGTGATCTGCAGCATGCCAGGCTGCAAATTCAAGGGAAAAGTCAGATTTTGAATGAAAAACCTCCTTAGTTTAACTCTGTCAGAACTTCTGCCTGGAAAGAAATATACCAGTGTCCTCAATTTAGGATTCTTGGATTGACTTCAAAATGGCAATAAGTCCCCTAAATTATATGAAAAATAATTATGAATATTCATATGCAATGTTTTTCTTAGGGTGATAGTTCAAATATTTCAAAATATTCTCAAATGTGTTTTTTACAGAAGTGTATTCCCACTGAAATCTGTAATACAAGATATACACTTGCTAAGAATAGTCAGCATTATTTTAGATAAGCATAATATCCCTTCAAATTTGGATTTACAGTGTCTCCTCCCTGACAATATTAAACTATATCTTTCTAAAAATCTTCTTTTTAGGATAGTACTGAAAAAAATGACCTTATAGCTCCCTTATCAAAGTCTCAGTGAATTTGGACAGATTCATTGTTTAAACTCACTCATGCTGAGAACACAGTTATAAAAACCATGTCTTCAAAACAAAGTCATAAAGCTCAGTGTTGAAAATTCATACTAATGACCCAATAAAATTCAGATAGTTTTTTAAAAAATCAGATAGTTTTCACTGTGAATTACCTTTTTTTCATATTCAGGCTTTTTAAAGCAATATATATTTTAAGTGGAACATATTATTCTATATATTTACAAATTTTGACAAGCTTATTATCTAATCTGATCCATGCCACATCAGTGTTCTCAGGATACTCTTTTTCTCAATAGGCATTAGTCTGAAAGTTTAAGTGACTTCTATTCGTAATCACAGAGTAAGTAAATTATGGATCTTGGTTTCACACCAAGCTATTTTCATATCAAATCTGGCTTCTTTAACAGACAGAGGCAAAGAAACTATTTTTTATTGCTTCTGGGAGATACTCGTATACCTAATATTTTGTTAAGAAGGCTATTCAAGATAGAGAAACAACACTGTATGGTATCATAATGCAGGAAAATGGTAGCACAAGTTAATTTTGCACGTAATTGTTTGACTTATTTAAAAATAAATTAATATGTGTATACATATACACACATAAATACATCCTTATACAGTTTTTTGATACAGGATTTAAAAACATAGCTACTTAACCTTCTTCAACAGGGTTATTGAGACACTGTCCTTATGATGAACCAGAGCATGCTTCCAGTGATTATTTGCTCTGGTGGTGGTGGTGCTCAGTTGCTCGGTGGTGTTCAACTCTTTGAGACCCGATGACTGTAGCCTGCCAGCGCCTCTGTCCATGGAATTTTTAAGCAAGAATACTGGACTGGGTTGCCATTTCCTCCTCCAGGGAATCTTCCCCACCCAGGGATGGAAACTGCAACTCCTATGTCAGTTGCATTGGCAGGCAGATTCTTTACCACTGAGCCACCTGGGAAGCCCTGACAATAGCTTATTTGGCTGTTAACCAAGGGAAATCCAGATGACCAAACTTGATAAATCAGTTAATTTAATTTCGTGTATTTAGATCTTTTCTTCCTGGAGAATTGAAGGTACAGTTCATGAGCTGTCATGAGACGTGGCTTTATACAATCCCTATTCATGGTTAATTGCATCTACAAGGCATTACTATTATATCGTATCATGCACAGTTTGGGCAATATAACTATTAATAATATTAAGGATTACAGAGGACAACATAAGACAGATTATCTTTTCCACTCCAAATGAATTGATTTTTCTCCATCTTTCTCATCACAGAACTCCATGCATTCTTTTGACTATCATAGAAATGAATGAAATATACATATTACCCCACTCCTTTTGATCAAATTGTGGAAATGTTGCTATCAAGAAAATCTCCATTTTAGCTTATGCTCTATTAGTATTTCTCAAAGTGAGAGTTAGTAATATTTAGGGTCTCTCTCTATTGGTCCACAGGGTGATTCTTGTAGTATGTCCTTTATATTATGACAGAGTACATTTTATTTTAGACAACTAAATATTTAAGTTATACCAATATGCCCTCATTCTCTTCCCATTTTATATATACATGCCTAGTATATGGTTAGTAATAATAAATATTTTAGATTTTAAAATTTTAATAAAATGTGCGTAGTAAAGAGCACACATTTTACTTTTAAGTTTTTTTATCCTCCTGAAAATATTTATTATGATTATTGAAAGCATACAAACTATTTTGTTCCTACCAAAATGCTTGGCAAGCATATGTAAATGATGTATTACTACTCAATACATATTTAAAAGACCTTCAATTATTCTAAGGAACCAAAAATCTTCAAGGAAATAAGTATATTTATTGTGCTTTTGTTGTTTCTGTTACATGTACATTAGAGTCACTTGTTAGGTTTGCAGTTCTACTACAGCAGTGATGAATTTAAGTGTAAGCATATGTCAATAATGAGATATTTGTAAGCAAGCCCTCATGAGATGGGGGCTTAATTCCAGAAGTTGTAATTCCAACAGTGATAGTCTTCCAACCAATCCCTTCCTACCTCTTGGATGATCATGAGTGCTGGTCTGAAAACACAGGTCTCAGGAGCTATAGCAAATAAGCAGCTCCTAACTGCAGAAACTCCCTGTAAGAAGGAAATTGAATCAGTTAACAGGCCACTGAGGGAAACATTTGTCCTAGGGCTTGGCTTATTCCTGGTCATATTTCACATGTTTGTTTTCCTTTATTTTTAAGATACAGTGCACTGTTGAGCCATGTCCTAGCCTGAGGCAAAAGGAAAAATCAATAATACTGATCACACCTTAATTTAAAAGTTTTATAATGTGTTCATCATGTTCTGCATTTTGTAATTATTTTTATTTTTAAAAATTACATTAAAACATTGCTTATCTTGATTTCTAAAGGTTTTTTTGGTTCCCCGAGTTTGGAATCTGAGGCAGGTGTGTGTCGCATGCCGAGTCACCTCAGTCGTGTCCAACTCATTGTGACCCAAGGGGCTGCAGCCCAGCAGGCGCTTCTGTCATTGGATTCTCCAGGACGAATACTGAAGTTTTTGCCATGCCCTCCTCCAGGGGGTTTTCCCAACCCAGGGATAGAACTCACATCTCTTATGTCTCCTGCATTGGCAGGTGGATTCTTTACCACTAGCACCACTTGGGAATCCCCTAAAGCAGCTACCTTACAATATCTGTTGACTACGTACTGACCCAACATCTTTGGGGTGAAACCTAGGAATCCGTATTTTTAAAAAATGATTTTAAAGTGTAGTCCACAAACTCTTGCATCAGAGTTGCAGAATCACCAGCATCTCATTTGCCACACCCTAGATCTGTCTTAATGTTAATAAGAGGGCTCCTTATGTAGAGTCCCCTTTTGTATCTCTTTCAAAGCTTAAATTAATAAGGAGGCTTGAGTGGATTTGAATAAATATATATTGACATTACTATAGAATCTAGACAAGTGGTATTCAAAAACTGTTCCCCAAAGAAGTCACTGCATCTTTTTTATTTTTTTCCAATCTCTTTGCTAGGACTTTTAAACTGTCATCACTTTTAGTTTGAAATTCCTATAAAAGCAAAAAAGCCAGGGGCAAAGTAGAATGAAACATTGTACTTTGCTGTTAGTATAATGTGAGTGTCAGTTATACACAGTCAAAACATGGTGTTTGAAAACACGTTAAAGTTTGCTATTCATTTAAAAAATGTATGAAATATTTATTGAATACTCATTTTGGGGTGAGATTACAAAATAATCAATATATATATTAGAAAATAAGAAGCAATCTAAGCTGAGGTCTGATAACATAATGCTTGAAAAATAAACCCAGAGGAACTATAAAATATTTATTAATTCAAATCCGAGTTAGGTACTCTAAAGTTTCTAAGGCTTCATGGGATCTCATTAATGCATGGAAAATTTGGCTGTAAATTTATTATTTCCAATTTAGAAACTACAGGTAACATGTAAAAGTCACAAAAGTTATGCAGGAAGCAAATACAAAACTGAAAAACTTTCACATCACAAACTGCAAGATCCATTAAAGAGTTTGCACAGGATAGCAGATTGTGGCAAATCATGAAAATTCTTGGTTAAAAGGTGAGACACTTAACGAAGCATGAAGTACAGAGGCAGAGAATAAAATATCAATGATTTTAACATTAAAAAAATTAAATATTAGGACTTGACAGTCAGTTGAATTGGGCTTCCCCGGGGCCTCAGACAGTAGAGAATCTGCCTGCAGTGGAGGAGATCCAGGTTCAATCCCTGGGTTGGGAAGATTCCCTGGAGGAGGGCATGGTTACCCACTCCAGTATTTTTCCAGAGGAGCCTGGTAGGCTACAGTCCATGGGGTCACAAAGAGTTGAAATGTTGAATCAGAAATTCTCATGTTCTTCTTGTGCTATAAAACACTAATTCTAAGGACTTTGGGAAATCTTATAATTACCCAAATCTTTGAGCATTCCTAAGAATGCTATGAGTTGAGGAAATTTTATTATAGTAAAAATATTTCATTAACAAAACCCTGGGTATTAAGTGATCTACACTACCACCTTCTTCTCTCATCTGCACAGGAAAATAGTACTTGATAAAGGTACAGATAGGAAACAGAGAGTGAAATGTGACTCCAAGTTGATTCATTTAATATAGAGAAAATATTCTTTTATTATCAGAACTACGTGGTCAGTCAAGCTGGATTCACAGATACATCTTCAATATCCAACTCTCCAAAGCATCAAGGCCTCTCTTTTATGAATCTGGCCCCTTCAAGTTTATCAGAAGTAACTGTTATGGTCTATGTTAGGATCAGGGCAGAGGTCAAATCTTTTTTCCTTCACACTTGAGAGTATACAGTCCCTAAAAGCTGAAGCACGTTGAAACTTTTGAAGTAAATAAAAAGGAGAACCAAACTCTCTGCATCATTAATTTTCACCAGAATGACTTCTAAATACAATATGTTAATTCGTATAGTATTCATTACAGATTAACAACACACTCCCTTCCTCTCAGAAGTATAAAGTCTTTTTCTCCTCTTCTAGATCCATCATGTCACTCTTCCTTTGCTCTACTCTAGCCTTCATCTATTCTTACTCTGCACATTATCCCAAGAAGACCAGCCCCACCCCAGAGTACTCCACAAGCCATAGGCTTGTCACACTCCCCCATAATATCTCTATCTCTAAATTCACTCTTAAATACTAATATGTAATCTTGACCTAGAAATTAGGACCATCTCTAATGTCCAAAATTGAATTCATTATTTTTTCCTCAACTGTATTCTCTATGTTTCCTACTTTGCAGGGATATACATACCCACTCAGTCTCCCAAGACAGCAATCATTTTTTTATGTACATGTTGGGTCATTTGTTTGTTTGTTTTGCATTAAGAAAATTATTTCTACAGTATGTCCTTGTTAGTTATCTATTTTAAATATAGCAGCGTATACATGTCAGTCCTACACATTCTTCAGTCTCCCCTAAGCCATAAGATGAGAACAGAATTGGCATTCAAAAAATATGTTAAGAACAACATACAGATAAATAAATCAATGTCATTACTCAATTTTATTTACTGACTTTATAGTAATTACCTCACAGTTAAATTGTTAAAAATAATGTTTAAAACTTAATTATGTGACTATTTATATATGGTTCCTGATTTTTTTTTTAGTGCTATTCTTTTTTTTTTTCCATTTATTTTTATTAGTTGGAGGCTAATTACTTTACAATATTGTAGTGGTCCTTTTTTAATCCAAATGTTTCTTGGACTGTGTTTTAAATGTACCAAAAATACAAATATACTTCAGAAATTATCAGCCAGTTTTGTGTAAAGAATTACACTTTCACTTATATTGACATTTATACTTCCTCTTTTCCTGGGCAGCCTGCATTCTAAAGATCCTTGCCAAGTAACCAATTACATTTTTATCACTTTTAGCTAATTTGGGCTTCTACTAGGAGGTCTATTTGAGACTACTTAATTCATCAGCATGTGCCTAATAAAGTTTAGGTGCTTTGTCAATTCTGTACCTTGCCATGTAGTTTCCTATCTTTATTTAACCAATTCCATGTAATCATTTTGTATCACTTCTAATAACATTTGATGGAAAACTGTACAAAGTGCATTTCTAAAATGTGAAGTTCATGCAGTATTGTTAAGATTTGATTGTCTTTAATGATTAACTGGCAACACAATTTCTTAAGCGCCTTAGTAATACCCACTGGGCAAAACAATGGTTTATTTGAATGAAGACGCTTGAAAGAACCTACTCCCTCCTCATCTTGGATTCCCTGCTACAAAGAGAAACTAACTAGAAAATAAAACTTCACCAATAGAGCCTGAAGGGCTTTAACTTTTTTTATCAAAGAAAAGTGAAATTGTTAGTTGCTCAGTTATCTCCAACTCTCTGCGATCCCAGGGACTGTAGCCTGCCAGGCTCCTATGGCCATGGAATTCTCCAGGCAAGATTATTGGAGAGGGTAGCCAGTCCCTTCTCCAGGGAATCTTTCTGACTCAGGGATTGAATCCAGGTCTCCTGGATTGCAGGAGGATTCCTTACCATCTGGGCCACCAGGGAAGCCAGAGGAAAGTGCATAAATACTACACACAGGTGTCTTAATAAAATACATTTTCCCCCAAAGGATATTGCATTTTGGGGATAGATTTCATCTGAAAGCTTCCCTCTCCTCCTAAAAAGAAATTGCCTTTTAAAGATAAATTCCTCTCTCTTACACTTTACCAACTCCAACATCATAACCTAGAGATAAGAGATGAAATAAAAAGAAAATACAGACGGCAAACAAAGCAGAGAAATGCAAGGAGACATTGTGCATCAGACAAAAGCAAATCTCCTTGGAAATACTGTTGATAAAGACTTTGAACTGTGAGAAAAACTTGGAGCAAATTTATTGAGGAATACACTGGTATCAGAAATAAAAACTAAAACAAGGAAGCAATCATTTACATGCATGGTGTTGCATGTGAACAGAAAAGGAAAGGAAATTCACAAAAGAATGGGGTAAAATTAGCACTGCTAATTAAGATTTAGACACTGATCAACAGAAATTTTTCCTTAGACACACAAGGCCAAGACTTTCATTCTCCTTAGTGAGGAGGAATTGGGAGATAATAGCACGTCTATAGTGTTAAATGTGCTTGAGCTCCTCTATTTATTTATTGTATATGTATTTATACATGTATTTATGTATTTATATATATTTATATGTATGTATATATGTATATAAATGTATGTGTATGTATTTCTATGTACATACCTATAAGTATTTATATATAAGTTCTTATGTATTTATTATAATCATTATTATAGTTATTATAATTAAAATTATGGTGTGGTTCATTCATTCTCAAACATTTTTAATGTTCTCTTTATAAATTCAATATTCTAGTGTCCAAAGTGGAAAAATCAGGTAAATGATTTTTCTTGTTTACTTGTTGAATGTTGGCTCTCCCAAAATACCATTCAGACAGCCTGTTAGTCAGACAAAGCTAGGTGTGCACTATCTCTGCAAGGAGAGGCACTACCATGAGAGAGTGAGCCTCTCAAAAAGAAAGGTGAAGTCATAATAGTCTTAAGGCTTTGGAATCTGGCTTAAGGCTAGTCTTTCAATATGTGTCATAGATAGGAGGTGAGATGAGGATTGGTTAGAATTGGGTAAGGGTCATAATAATCCTAGTTTGGGGTTGGCGAACATGGCAAGACTTGGGTTTTGAGGTCAAGAGTCTTCAAAGAGTTGGGGAAGTAAACAATCTGTCAAAGTTATCTTTTTGAGAGTTCAACAGTTCGATATTCATCTAAATGATTTTCTCCATAACATTAAAGTTACTTGGAACCTTTATCTTCCCAAGATAGAGATTTCTAGAAATAATAAAAGCATGCTGATGAAATCAGTGAAATGGCAAAGTCAGACTAGTGTAGTGCAAGCTAACAGTAATCCATGAGGATATCGTTGGTTTTTGTTTCAAAGCTACATAAATAAAGCTGTATTTTGTAGCTCAATTTCTCCTGGTCTGCATTTAAGGTACTGAGTTAGTGTCTTTGTCTCTCTTACTCTCTGTTTCTCTCTCCCTCGCTCATTCTGACTCATATCTAGAAATTCAGAGAAGACTACAAGAACAGCAGGGCACTTGAGAAAGGTTTTAATGGTGAACATTTATTTCGCACACAAAGCATGTAATGGAGCAATGGAAATTCTGGAGAAGGCAGCAGTCCAAATAAAAGTGCAGATTTTAGAAAGTTTAGGGTATGAAAAGGGAACAGAGAGTAGTTCTTTGTCCTGAAGGATTGCAATTAACTTTGGTAGAGCTCTTTTACTTTTCAAAAGAGAAAGGCGTATGTGTTAGGAAATTTCTTTTTTTTTTTTTTGTATTAGGACATTTCAAGTGAAATAACAAACAATGCTTAAGTGCCAGATCGACAGATTTTTGCTTAATATACTACTCTGCCAGCAAAAGAGAGCAGGTCAATGATCTCTTGTGAAATTCCTATTTCCTCATATAATATGGAATGTGGCCTTCCTTTTTCCATCCTCTATAAAACTATAACCAACTGAGATGAAAAGAAACATTGTTCTGTCTGATATTTCATTGCAGCTGTTTGATTCACCTCAGACAAGTTCAAGAAGAAAAAAAAAAAAAAACTCTTTTATCTAGCTTTCCTCTAAATATCTATTTCCCCTCAAAAATTAAAAAATCTGACTCCATGAGTATATGTGTTTTGTTTCTGCTTTTGCTTTATTTAAATAATTGAAGAAATAGCTTGTTTGTATGTGGACAGTAATAATGAAGTTGCACGGGAAATATGACAATATGTAAGGCACAGAAGAAAATGGCTATAGCAATGAGTACATGAGCAGGACAGGATGTGGTACACATGAGCTAGTATTAGAAGCAAAGATGTCAGTCATTGGAACAGGAGGGAAGTGAGGGTACACTGTGAGGATACACTGAAATTCCCTGATGGCTCCATTTTACTAAGGAATAGGAATAAGATTACCCATGGAGAGTAGAAATGGAAGAGAGGTATTAGAGACTTGAATAGAGAAGAATGAACACAAAATGATTATCTCAGAGCTTATGAGTATTCTAGAAAGTTATCCTTGTCTGTCAGCATTAAGGACTCATTAGAGGCTAGTGATTATGAATTTAAAATGAGGCTGACAAATCGATGTGGGTTTTCCTGCAACCACATTCAGTTACACAAGGATAGAGACTGAAGACAGATTTAACCTAAGTTGTAATTTAGCCAAAAGAGTATGACATAGTGAGAGAGGAACCTAGCAATTGTGGGGTATGCAAGAAAGAGGTAACCTTTACTGACCTCAGAATGAAAACTGCTAGAGAAGGAAGTGAGCACAGTCCATGAATATATTTAAACCCACTGAATTTTATACTTTGATTAATTAATTATATGGTATGTGAATTATATTTCAATAAGTTGTTACCAAAAAAAAATTTAAAAAGGGAAAGTGGAAGGGAGGGTGAGGAAGAGGAAGAAAGTTGAAGAAATGGGATAATGACAAAACAGAACAGGGAAATGAAAAAGAGTGTATGCCCCCAAGCCCAACAATCATTAACATTTAATTTAGCAACATTTCCTCAAATATGTCCTCCTACTTTCCTCATGTGGCAATGTTTGGTGACTTCCAGATGTGGCAAGTTGTAAAAGTTTTATCAATTCACATTTCTAGAGTCTATGTAAAATGGCTATTTCTACACTTTGAGTTATGACAGATCTTTTTATCATCATAAGACTTTAGCAGTAAATTATTTAGGATGCTAAGAAGACTGATAAAAGGTTTTGGGAGTTGGTTAAAATATCACTAATAGTTTGATGTGTGCATGCTTGCGTGCTCAGCTCAGTCGCTTCAGTCATGTCCAATTCCGTGTGACCCCATGGACTGTAGCCCTCCAGGCTCCTCTGTCCATGGGATTCTCCAGGCAAGAATACTGGAGTGGGTTGCCATGCCCTCCTCCAGGGGATCTTTCTGACCCAGGAATCAAATGCACATTCCTAGTGTCCCCTGCATTGGCAGGTGGGTTCTTTACCTCTAGTGCCACCTGGGAAGACCCCAGTAGTTTGGTAGGGTTAGTTAAAGAAAAAATAGTTTGTGTACCCATTGCATTTAATTTGTGTGGGAGTCCTCTTTCACCTGGTTTTGTTTCTTTCTGCAAGGATCTGTTCTAGAGTAATGCTGGAGGCCTCTTGCCCATCCCCACACGTGTGCCTTTCTGGGGTAGGTGTGATTGATCTAAGTGTTGAATTTGGAAAACTAGACCTGCAGATCCACTTCCTACCATAGGGGAAGCTGCCTCCCCCAGGCAGCAAACATTCTTTTTCTATGCCACAATCTTTATAGGGTAGATCCTTGCAGATCAAGATGCCTGAAGTATTTCAAGCGTTCTCCCTTTCTGGACAACACACATCTCGTAGATAGAAGAACTAGAATTCGAACTTGGAGTGTGGCTTTATAGTTTACCATCTTAGGCATTAGTTTACACAACATCTGGGAGTTCATGTCAGGAAATTAGAATGAATACCCACGTGATAAAGCAAATGCGGAAGAAAACTCACCCACTTGCTTATAACGTGAGGAGTGTAAGAGATAAGTGGGATGTAATCAAAAAACAAAAACCTTTGTTTTTTAGTTTTGTTCTAATCTTGTGGCACTAGTGAAGACTCTGCCTGCTGGTGAACGGGACGCAAAAGATATAGGTTCAATCCCTGGGTCGAGAAGATCCCCTGGAGTGGGAAGTGGCAACCCACTTCAGTATTCTTGCCTGGAAAGTTTCATGGACAGAGGAGCCCAGTGGGGCCGGTCCATCGGGTCACAGAGAGCTGGACACGACTGAACAACTGCGCACACACACATATGCTATAGCACTTCTTACCACACCAGCGGAAATGCCCACGTCCTGAACTTGAATCTTCAGGTTGCAGAGAAACAGATATTGAATACATGTTTCAGAGACTGGATCAAGAGAAAAGGGTTAAAATGTAACTGGAGAAGTGTTTGGAGTCAGACAATCAATGAAGTTATTGAGAACTCCAAGGTATTTCATCTATATAGGGTTGCAAGCATACTAGAAGTCAATATGAAACAAGAGGAAAAGGGTTTTCAAGGGAAAGAAAGCAAAACCTTGGAGAACTGAGACACAAAAGGTAGGAATAGGGGGGAAAGGAAAAAAAGTAAAGCAAAGATGGTATTTTGACATTGGGTAAATGAAGGATATGGATTTCATCCCGAGACCCAAAGCAAGACAACTTTTAAACATTAATCAGAGGAAGATGATGATCAATAACCCAGTTTTAACCCGGGACAGTTAAACGGCATACTGAAAATCGTCCAGGTATATTCAGAGAAGGTTAAAGCTACCAGAGTTGATCCATTATCAGAAAGAAGTCAGAAAAATAAAATGATTTTATTGGAAAAAAGTATACCTTTTTTTAAATTTTCTGATGAATTTGTGCCATCAATTATTTCAAATGAAATAATTATTATTATTTTGCTCTATATAACAAAAATAAGTGTACTATAATCTTTCAATAGACAGGTTGATTTTCTCAATGAGAATCTAATATTTTAGGTATGCTCTGTATTTAGTAGTAAGTTATACTTTCCCATCTCAAGGGTGCCATTCAAACAAGCAAATTCATTCACAGAGGTCAAAAAGGAAAAGAAATATCTACAGCAGCAGTAAAAGCAATCATCTCCCATTTTATGTTTTACAGGGTTTTTAAGCCATAATAAAGTTTAAATTACACTCCCCCTAAAATACATGATTCTGATGCCAAAACACAGTGGCAAGGAAATAGTCAAACAATATGCCTAATTTGTTTCCTTGTAAGCTGATCTTGTGGAATGTTCTAGAATTGAAAATAATCTCTGCTACTTGCCGTCCTGCAAATATGCTACAAACTAAATATTTCTTGTGAGCTTTTAATAAAAAATGGATTTTAATTATATTCACTTACTATGCAAATTAGGCTTGAATCCACCAGTTCATTAATATCATATCTGAGGTAGCAAAATAAATACACCACCTTAATTTTATTAAACATGCTTTGAGCCCTGAGATATTACAGAATGTGAATTTTTAATTATGATACAAATTAACAGATTGTCTTATTACTTGATATAATGTTTGTTGTTAGCTGATGTAAATGCCTGCAAATATCATGCATATGCAGGATTTCTTTCTTTTGTTGACATTCACAAGAAAAATCTCTTTATAAAGTTCATTTTCATTTACAATTGTAGATTAGTCCTGAGCGTTTCTTCCTCATTACGCCTGAATCATTAATCATACAAAATGAATGCAGCATCACTTTTTGTTCTCCAGAATGATGTGCTTTGTGATGAATACTTATTATCATAAATCTTTCTAAAAGAGCTCCTAATAGCATCCAATAACTTGTAATATCAGTGAGTAAAATTTAAAGTGTATTCTTTTCCACCAGCTTTTATATCTGAAGGCAGCATCATCAATTTTCATAAGGACAATTTAAACCACAAACATGTAAAAACAAATATCCATATCATCAGTAATGTAAAACACATTTTCTACTGCCTTTCTCCTGAACAGAATTCCATAATGTCTTTGCTTTTTGTTTTTTTTTCCTTTCTGCCCCCCAACAGTGCCCCCTCCCCAACTTCTAAAGTCATTAGAGCCAGCTGCTCAATGATTAGTTCCTTTAGCCTTGGTAAAACAAGTTTTCAGTAATTTGTTGTTCAGATTCAGAGCATTTACAAACATTGCCCACTCCCAAAGTGAACCTAAACTAAACATTCTTGTGTCCTTGGGAGAGCATCCTAAAAAATGTAATTAATATTTGTAGCTTAAAAGGCAAAAACAAATTTAAAACAAGACCAAAGGGAATATAAAACTCACAGAATTTGATTTCAGTTATTAAGTGGCACTTTGGAGTCTTTAAAATTAATTTCCTCTTACAAATTGCTAAATTTTGATCTTCCTCTATAAAGCTAGCCTGTTTGATACAAGGCGTATTTTCCAGAAATACTGAGATCATGTAAGGCACAATATGAAGACATTTTCATATATATTTCATCTAATGATTTTTGTTACTGTCTTTGTTTCAGCTTGAAGTAGTTTTAGAATCATCATAAAAAGATAAAAATGTCAGGTTGTAAAATTTTCTACAGTTGAGACAGTTAGATGAAAATAATTGTTGCCTCTTCCACAGGTGGAAAAAATCATGAATAGAAAGTTATTTTTAAGCACTTCATGATTATTATAACAATTATAATAATTTGCTGAGTTCCTGCAACTGTGATCTCAGGACTGTTTCAAGCTTTAATTCCATTGACCTCACTGAGTCCACATAATAGCCCTAGCTTATAAATGAGCAGAATGAGACTCGGATGGCCTATGTGGACACCCTCAGAACACCTTAATGAATAAGTGCCACAGGGTGAAATTAGAATGTGATATTTTCTATATTCAAACCCAGCTTCTTCCATCATACATCTTTTTATTGGTTATCTCCATTTGTCTATCTTTAAAATTATGGGCATAGTCTTACGTTCCTTCTACAAATAGATATGGGCATGTGTACTCAGACAGATAAAGTGAAAGTGCTAGGCACTCAGTCATGTCCAACTCTTTGAGACCCCATGGACTGTAGCCCACCAGGCTCTGTCCATGGAATTCTCCAGGCAAGAATACTGGAGTGGGTTGCCATTTCCTTCTCCAGGGGTTCTTCCCAATCCAGGAATGAAAACTGGGTCTCCTGCATTGCAGGCAGATCCTTTACTGTCTGAATGTAGGTATAGGTTCATCTAGGTCTATAGCTGAGCTGAAGACCCACATCACAAAGATTTTGTTATGTGTTTTACAAAAGTAACTTCTACCTTTTATAGGAACTGACTGAGAGGAATGTATTGCTATTTCTAATGGTATCACTTTTTAATATACTGATAGTATTAATATAGAATAATAAGTAAAATTAATTTAAATGTATTACTTAATGCTTATTATGTAGTTTTAGGAGAATATTTATATTATAAAATAACTCAACTGGACCTAAGATTTTCTATGAAACAGTGAATTATTAATATTATTTTCTTAGCTATGAAAATGTAAATAATAAAATATAATTTGAATCTATTAAAATGCATTATAAATACAGCATAAATAACATTACATATGTGTATCTACACCTATCTGCAGATATATAATTAATAGAAATTTTAGGAATTATAAAAACCTATTGGGTATTTATTTCTAAACTTTAACACATCCTTCCTAATATGTGCAGAAGTTGCCTATGTATTTTTAAATGGTTGAATTAATTAATTGTTGTTTGATATACTATAAACAGGTTATAATATTGATTTAGTTGAAGATATTGTCATGCTGTAAAATAAAATCTAGATTTGGTATCATCAACAATATCAGTGGTAATTATTCCAGGTGGCACTAGTGGTAAAGAACCTGCCTGCCAATACAGAAGATGTAAGAGATATGAATTTGATCCTTGGGTTGGGAAGATCCCCTGGAGGAGGGCATGGCAACCCACTCCAGTATTCTTGCCTGGAGAATCCCATGGACAGAGGCTCCTAGCAGGCTATAGTTCATAGGGTCTCACAGAGTCGGACACAACTGAAGAAACCTAGCACGCATGCAAGGAAAAAATAGAAACTTAATGTGAAAGTTAAGATTTTGAAATCTCATGAAGAAGCTATAAAGTATATTAGTAACACACTACTATTGCAATCCCTGGAGAAGGAAATGAAAACCCACTCCAGTATTCTTGCCTAGGAAATCACAAGGGCAGATGAAGCTGGAGGGCTACAGTCTATGGGGCCGCAAAGAGTCAGTGATACTCATCTAGTAGCAATCTGTAAGCAGGTGATTGTCACTCAGGGAATAAATGCTGTTAATGAATCCTATTATGTTGCTCGTCATAGACAAGGCACTTGAGGCTGGAGAAACACAGTAAGAATCTGTGTCAAAAAGCAAGCAGACTTGCCACCAGTCATTTCCATCTAAAATCACCTTGGAAAGGAAGAATAGAGAAGTTGTGTGTCCGCTTCTTTGTTCTCATGAATAATAGAGAAATAGCCTTGGAAATATTTGCAATGTGCTATTCAGCCTAAGCTGCCTACTACATATAAGTACCTTTAATGGCAGAGGAGGCTGGGCACTTATCTATATAATATAAGACTTAGCAAATGGAACCCCAAGAGACCCAGGAAGCAGAGTATTTCTGTGAAGTCTTAAAATTTATCTAAAATTTCATACCATTCTGTATTTAGATAAATAGAAACTATTTAATGTAAAACAATTAAAGAATATACATTAAAGCTTTCATCTTCCCCAGTTTCACTACTGATACTTCATAAAGACCTACTTATGAAAATCTATAGGTGAGAGATATTATCTTAATATTTACTTTCAGATATCCTGAAACATTGTATTTTAAATATTAATAGGCTCCCTAAATCCATCCATAATTTTAAAATACTCTGACAGTTTTAAGGTTTCCAATTTTATTAGTCCACTATGGATTTCACAACTTAATGTAAAAATGTAAAGGTTACAGTGTAAACATGCTTATTTCCAAAATACAAAATATTCCTAAAGATTTTTTTTTTCTTTTGGTAAAATTTTAGGACTACTTTGTTGATTAAGAGGTTTGGTTTTATGGGTTTATAAACTGAATTACTTGATTGAAATAATGTTTTTTTACTGTCTAAACTTTGGAGAAAAATTATTAAAATACTATGTAAATACATTTACAAATGTAACATACAGGCATGTCTGAAATCCATGTATCTTTATTTTTTTTTCCATTTATTTTTATTAGTTGGAGGGTAATTACCTTACAATATTGTAGTGGTTTTTGCCATACATTGACATGAATCAGCCATGGATTTACATGTATTCCCCATCCCGATCCCCCCTCCCACCTCCCTCTCCATCCCATCCCTCTGGGTCTTCCCAGTGCACCAGCCCCAAGCACTTGTCTCATGCATCCAACCTGGGCTGGTGATCTGTTTCACCCTTGATGATATACATGTTTCGATGCTGTTCTCTCGAAACATCCCACCCTCACCTTCTCCTACAGAGTCCAAAAGTCTGTTCTGTACATCTGTGTCTCTCTCTCTGTTTTGCATATAGGGTTATCATTACCATCTTTCTAAATTCCATATATATGTATTAGTATACTGTATTGGTCTTTATCTTTCTGGCTTACTTCACTCTGTATAATAGGCTCCAGTTTCATCCATCTCATTAGAACTGGTTCAAATGAATTCTTTTTAATGGCTGAGTAATATTCCATGGTGTATATGTACCATAGCTTCCTTATCCATTCGTCTGCTGATGGGAATCTAGGTTGGTTCCATGTCCTGGCTATTATAAACAGTGCTGTGATGAACATTGGGGTGCACGTGTCTCTTTCAGATCTGGTTTCCTCAGTGTGTATGCCCAGAAGTGGGATTGCTGGGTCATATGGCAGTTCTATTTCCAGTTTTTTAAGAAATCTCCACACTGTTCTCCATAGTGGCTGTCCTAGTTTGCATTCACACCAACAGTGTAAGAGGGTTCCCTTTTCTCCACACCTTCTCCAGCATTTATTGCTTGTAGACTTTTGAATAGCAGCCATCCTGACTGGCGTGTAATGGTACCTCATTGTGGTTTGTATTTGCATTTCTCTGATAATGAATGATGTTGAGCATCTTTTCATGTGTTTGTTAGCCATCTGTATGTCTTCTTTGGAGAAATGTCTGTTTAGTTCTTTGGCCCATTTTTTGATTGGGTCATTTATTTTTCTGGAATTGAGCTTCAGGAGTTGCTTGTATATTTTTGAGATTAATCCTTTGTCTGTTGCTTTGTTTGCTATTATTTTCTCCCAATCTGAGGGCTGTCTTTTCACCTTGCTTATAGTTTCCTTTGTTGTGCAAAAGCTTTTATAGCCAAAGTAATTTTGAGAAAGAAGAATGGAACTGGAGGAATCAACCTGTCTGACTTCAGACTATACTACAAAGCCACAGTCATCAAGACAGTATGGTACTAGCACAAAGACAGAAATATAGATCAATGGAACAGAATAGAAAGCCCAGAGATAAATCCACAAACCTATGGACACCTTATCTTCAACAAAGGAGGCAAGAATATGCAATGGAAAAAAGACAACCTCTTTAACAAGTGGTGCTGGGAAAACTGGTCAACCACTTGTAAAAGAATGAAACTAGAACACTTTCTAACACCATACACAAAAATAAACTGAAAATGGATTAAAGATCTAAATGTAAGACCAGAAACTATAAAACTCCTAGAGGAGAACATAGGCAAAACACTCTCTGACATAAATCACAGCAAGATCCTCTATGACCCACCTCCCAGAATATTGGAAATAAAAGCAAAAATAAACAAATGGGACCTAATGAAAGTCCATGTAACTTTAAAAGAAAAGTTAATTTTTTTTCTTCAGGTTTTCAGATTTGAGTTAATCCTGATGCTATTATGAAAACACTTGAGAAGGAACAGGGGATTGTGAATCTGGAATTTTCCTCTTCTACTATTTATCATTTCCCATTATATTTTCATTTTCATAAGTCTTTATGATCTGTGCTAATAAAATATTCTCTTAAAATATGTTTTATTACAGGCAATAGTCAGTGGCAGATAATAATACTGAGCTATGCTATTGTTCACATATAAGCCCTGTTTATCCCTTTAAACTTTAAAAACAATAAAATGTAGATTTTCTTCATGCTTTGGTCAAACACTGTATTTTTAATGTTAATAGCCTCCCTAAATCCATCCATAATTTTTAAATACTCTGACAGTTATTCTATCAGGTAGATTATTTAAATGAATTAAGCTATTTATTCCCCTCTGTATTTAAAATAATAGATATTTCACCACAACAGAATTTTAATTGCTACTCTACCTTCTCCAGTTGAAATAAATGTGTAATTAGACCACTCACAGCTGGGTGTGAATAATCTTTTTTTTAAAGATCTTGTCTTTCATCTTTTCGGTTGTATACTTCCTAGAATACGCGAGAGCCTTTTTCATTAATTTAGTCAATGAACACCCTAAGGCTCTCTGCTATAGAGAGATTTCGAAAAGGAAACCAACAACAACTTTGTCCTCAAGAAAAGCCCAATTTACTAGAGAAATGAAGTAAGCGCCATGCACAGAAGGTCACCTAACTCGGACTCACCCTTGTTACTCATGTTGTATGAGGTGGTCCTAACTTGGGCATCAACAAAGCTGGAAACAAGAATCAGAGAAGAGCTGACCCAACGTGCTCCCTGGCTCCTCACTGCTGTTGTATACACTGGCACACAGTGGTTGTCCAGGAAGGGTGTTTCAGACAGAGGGAAAGAAACACAAGTTTTCTTTCAAAGCTCAAAGAAATGCATTAGCATTTTGTTCTAGAGTAATGGGCCAAGTGGCATGACATTATTTTCATCTTAGCAGAGTTACCTGGGCTACGCTTGAAAATAGGTTGTAAGAAAGAAACAGAAGCCAATGAAACCTATTCCACACCCCTTGCATTCTAAGCAGAAATAAGAACCTGAATAAAGAAATGATAGTGGGGGACTTCCCTATGGGTGGTCCAGTGGCTAAGCCTCCATGCTGCCAATGCAGAGAGGTGCCAGGTTTAATTCTTGGTTGGGGAAGGAGATCCTACAGGCCACAACTAGGTCCCCCATGGTGCAGTGAAGATGATGAAGATCTGCATACTGCAATAAAGATCCGGTGCAGCCAAATTAATGAATCAATTAATAAAAAAAAAAAAGAAGTGATAGCGGGAATGGAGAGGAGGGAATAACGTGGAGATATTTTAAGAAGGGATTTGATGGCCCGTTGATGCAGAGAATGAGATAGAAAGAAGAATCTAGGGTAAGCATATGCATTTGGCTTGGATGAACGGCCAGATGGTGATTCTCTTCACTGAACTGGGACAGAAACAGATTGAGGGTCTTGTAGGAAGGTAAATGATGAGTTTCATTCCAGTCATGTTGAATTTGGGGTATTTGTTGGAGAAGTCCAAAGAGAGGCTGGATGTATTTATTGTAATATCAGTAAGAAAAAATGTGCCATGGAAGCATGCATTAAGTAGCTATAACAGTGATAATTGTAGCCAGCAACAGAACTGAAATGATACAAGAGACTTCAAATGAGAAAAAAAGAGAGCAAATAGCAAAATCTTAAATAACACCCGTATTTAAGAACCTGGCAAGGAAAGAAAGCTGCTGTGAAAGAGAATGAAATATATGGAAGCTCTTTTTTTTTCTTTTTGCACCCACCAGACACTGCTTCCCTGAACAAATGAACCTTGTCAGCTACACAGAATTTCCTTGGAAAGATGTCCATTTTTTTCAGTGATGCTGTCATTGCTCAAAGCATTTTATTAGGTTCTCTTTCATCTTCCCTCTGAACCAGCAGCATTTTCTTTTTAATAACGTCAATGGTGGCAAAGCTTTATCCTTTGACAATAAATGTGTTTCTTTAGAAAGAGCTCAGATGTCAACAAGATGTAACTATCCAGTAGTGATACTTATTTTCCCTCAAATACATTATAAACTGACTGTGATGGAAATTTTGAAGTTAAAAGTGTGAAATTAAAAGTAAAAATCTACATTTTAATCATCTTCAAAAAGTATATATTCTCCCAAAGTGACTTCTTTGGAAAACATTTTACTGGGTAAGTTTATTATATTATTTATAGAAATACAATCAAACTTTATACATTCCTATGTTAAGTAACCTGATCTTTAAGTAGCATTACAGAATCTACACAATCACTGTGGCTTCTGACTTTTATACAAACCTGTCACCTGTCTTATTGAGATTAGTGACTCATTGTAAATGCAGAACCCATTTTCAAATTTCATTAGAATTCTTAAACACCCTCACATTTTTAGACATAACAGCCAACCCTCCCCATCTTTGGGTTCTGCATCCTCAGGTTCAACCAACCGCAAATGAAAGATATTTGAAAAAAAATACAGCTTTCAACAAGCAAAACTTGAATATGCTATGCTCCAGCAACTATTTACATGTCATTTACATTGTATTTAAAACTATTTACATAGCATTTACATTGTATTAAATATTACAAGTCATCTAGAGATGATTTAGAGTATTTGAGATGTTATGCATAAGTCATATGCAAATACTGCATCATTTTATGTAAGGGACTTAAGCATACATAGCTTTTGGTGTGTTGTGGGGAGGGTCCTGGAACAAATCCCCTGTGTATACTGAGGACAGATTCCACTTCACTGCTTGTGCACTACTGAATAATCTGAAATTGCCAGTTGTCTGTCTTATCAAAAAGACTTTGAGGTATACATATGTCACCTGTCCCAGCAGTTAACAGCTCTTGGCAAATCTTCCTTATTTCTTCCCTAAATTGTTTCCATGGCTGTAACTTAATTGCATTTCTAGTACAATTAGTGGTCAATGTAAGAGATAATTATTTTTTTCAGAAACACTAAGGTACAGAGATTGCATGTTGTATACTGAGATACCAACAAATTGTGCTCAATGGTTAAAAGTAAAATAGATTAAGTTATGGCTTTTCTCTTTGATCATTCATGTATGTTAGAATCAGCATTGGACTGAAAGTCCCCAAATCTGCACATAAACGAGTCAGACAACCAAGACTTTATTTTCCAATATATTGTGTTAAAGAACTTCATAGTTGACATCTAGGACGTCTAGACTTCCAAGTATAAGTTTAGAACAGGCTTACAATACTAATGCTTTAACTTTATACTCTAAGCATAGAGTATATACAAATCTATTACTATGACAAAATGCCTTTAGATTCACACATTGGTCTTCTTATCCTGGACTTCTGTCAAATTAATTTCTGCGGGGGTGGGTAGTGAAACATCTAATTCAATTTTGATTTTAGCTCTTATTTGTCATTTTGGCATATAAACATTGAATGAATTCAGCTTACTAATATTAACAAATATTTCTTTTTAGTATGATTTCAAATAATGTAATTAAGGTATCTAGAACCTTCTTTGTATCAGAAAGAAGACTGCTAAATGGAAGAGGAAATTTTATTTAGGTTAATAAATTGCCTAGTGTGCATACCACAAAGTTGGGATATGATTTAGTCTCAAGTCAGCACTTGGAAATATTCAAATGAAGGCTGTATGACCTTGACTGGCTGAAAGAATGAGCTAGGTAAATGCTAAGATTCCTACTAACTATGTTGTTATGATTGCTCTCCATCTGAACTGTTAATACTCAGTTCAAATTTGGTTTGTTTTTTTTTTCTAAAACTGTGCTAGTGTATTCATACATTACTTTAACTGTCAAGCTTACACTCTGTAAACTCCTGGATAATATCTAATTCATCTTTTTATCCCTGGTAGAACATTCAATAGACAGACACTTAGAAATGTTGGTCTTGTCAGCCCTTTTCCACCAGAAAAAAATTAAAGGCAAGGAAATAATGAGATTCTGGTGCCAGTTACTGGTGAGTTACATTTTATCTCGATCATTGGATACTTGACTGGCAAAGCTTCAGATTTCCACCCTTTCTACTGCAGGCTTACCTGTGGGTCTCTACTCAGCCTGCCTTGTAATTCCTCTTTTGGTTGTCTATCCTCAAGTACTGGATGTTATTCCACAATTTTTGATTCTATGGTTTCCTAAAATTTTGATAAGTTATCATTATACATTAAGCAAAGTATGTCACAAGCACACATTTTAATCACAGGCACAGACTTTTCTTTGTTCAGCTCTTCACTGATAGTCATCACAGTCAATTGTTATAGTATATTAATAGTGTCAAAGTATTGGCCTCCATATAGTCATTAAATGCAATACTTTAATTAAGGCACCCTAAGATATGCAACAACAAAGGAATAAAACTTTACGGAATGAAGAAAATGTTTAGTGCACTTACTCTTCTAATCTAAAAGTTATGAGGTCATGCCTTTTTCACTACTGAATAATGAATGGAAGCAAGAGAATAATTTGGAGTACATTTATGCTTGCATCTGAAAGACTTATTTATAGGAACACTAAATTGCAGAAGTAGATCTACAATAGGGGTTGCATTAGGGGTTGCATTCTTATGAATACTCACATCAAACAATCCCAACCATTTGCTAAACAAATAGCAAACACGGGATCTTATAAAAGAAGAAGGAAAAAGAGAATGCCTAAGGCAGGTAACAGGACTTCCCTATAGCTCAAATAGTATAAAATCTGCCTGCAATGCAGGAGACCAGGGTTCAATCCCTGGGTTGGGAAGATCCTCTGGAGAAGGGAATGGCAATCCACTCCAGTACTCTTGCCTGGAGAATTCCATGGACAGAGAAGCCTGGCAGGCTACAGTTCATGAGGTCACAAAGAGTCGGACACAACTGAGCGACTAACACACACACAAGGCAGGTAACAATTGTCGAGCCTACATTATGTGCCAGACACTGTGCTCATCCCATCCCTGCATCTTAAAATGAAATAAGTATATCCAATGGTCCTCAGATGCATGCATCAGTCATACCAGGGGGCCATACAGATTTCCAGTGTTTCTGGTCCAGGTTTGGCCCAGCCTCATATTGTCATGACTTTTCTTTGGGAATAAGAATTCCTGGTTCTGTGTCCAGTGAGTTTGGGGGCTATTGAATGTCAAGTTGTCACTCACCTTTAAGTGACCTCTAGCCCACCTTTCCTGTAACCCCACATGACAGACTTTCTACCCAACCCCAATTCCATGAAAACCCATCAACAGCCTACACCCTGTTTGACTCATGCATCAGTTGAGTTGGACAGATTATGCTTTAGTAACAGGTTTCAAATTCTCAGTGGTTTCTCTCAGTAAACACTGTTTTCTCTGGCACAGTACAGGCCCAGCAGGAGTTGACAGTGGGGCTGATAACCCTGCAGAACCCAGCAGGATATGGAAATTCTACCTCCATAGAAGCTTCCATAAACAGCAGAGTACAGGGAGAGAGTGCTGCAGGTCTTAACCTGATAATTAAACACTCCCATTTATTACTACACACATTGCTTCTGCAAACATCTCAGTAGACAAGCCTGCCAATGGCTGAGTCCTAGTTCTTGAGAGGAAGGAAGTGTAATCTTGCCATAACCCAGAATGAGAAGGAAAGTTCAAATTTTGTGGACAACCCTATCAACCGCCAGATCCAGGAACCCTCACAACTAGTAGAGCCACCAGCACTCCATACTCTACACCTACAGACACACACACACTCTTTCTGCATCTCCTTTCTCTCTTGACTTGGGATAAGGGGTCAGATGTATGTTACATATAATTGTCTCACTGCTCACAACAGGTTATAAGGTTGAGTATTAACAATGTGCATTTCTCAAGTGAGAGAACAGAGACTTAGATGCAAGTCTACTAGAACATAATCACACATGTTATTGGGTCCAGCACTCAAACCCAGATCTTTTTTGACTTAAAACCCCTGCTGAACATCCAATTTCACACAAAAAAAGAATCAGAGTCTTTCCTATGGCTGTGCATAGTCCTCCAAGACCAGCTCCTTAATCACTCCATAGAGTCATTTCTTTCTGCCCTTTGCACTTACCCTCAACTCTACAGCCATAAGAAGACTCTTGTGGTTTATTTGGGCTTCATTTCAAGTGGCAGCTCCATTTATATCATTCCTCTCTCCTGCCCTCCTGACAAACGCTAACCTACATTTAAAACAGTTCACAAATCCACTGCCTCTATGAAGGTTTTTCTGATCTATACTCTCTTGTGAAATAGGTTATCTGTTCTTTATGTTCTCATTGTATACTGTGTGGATACATTATCAAACTAATTTTTGCTGCATTTACTGTCTTTTGTACCCATCATTCCGCAAGGTGCCTTGGAGATATCCCTTACTCATTTTTATAATTGAGTGTCTGTGTATCTGTGTTGATGGTCAATACACATGCATTTTTATAGAATGTTGAGTGAATTCAGAATAAATATATAGTGGAGTGGTAGAGCATGGACTTTGGAAGCCATACTTTCTCAATTAGAAAACTGTTTCCTTTACTACCATTGCCTGACATTGTCCAAATTTCTGTTTCTTCATCTGTAAAAGTAAGATAATAATATTGTCTCCCTATTCTGTTGAGTTATTATGAAAATAAATAAGAACATATGTAAAAGTTTTAAGGTAGTAATGATTAAAATCAGTAGTGGCGGTGGTGATGGTAGTTGTAATAGTGCTACTAACAGAGGTAATCTGTGACATCTCTCTCCAATGACTTAAAACTATTATAGAAACATGTCTTTAGATCAGACCTATTCCAAATGGTAACAGGTCAGAGAACACAGAACTGGGTGAATAATTACATCATTCATGTATGCATTCAGAAGATACTATAAATGCTGTGTGACAAATGTTCACTAAAAAATATAACTTGGGTGTTAAACTGGATGAATTTGTTAGTTCAGATCATTTTTTTTCTTGATTTCCTCTCTGCTCTTATAGAATAGAATTACTTCCTCTTGTAACCTAATCCTAGAGGATATAAAAGAGTTAAACATCAACCCTCAAGCCATAAGCTTAACTTTGAATTTTCTCCCCATCCATTACAACTGCAGACAGGCAGGGAAAAGCCATAAAAGAAAGAAAAAGCACTTGAGTAATGGAAGAGAGTTACTTAGCCTGGAAGATACTGCTTTCTCCTGTCTAACAGTAGGGTGTTCTTTTTAAAAAAAATGCTCCAAGGAAACTGCACAAGCTTTCAGAGATATTTGCAGGCATTCTAGGGCCCTTGAAGAAAGTCCCTCTTGAGGCTTTACTTCCTACGGCTTCTGTATTATGTGAGTTGTTTAACAGCAGTTAGGAAAGACGTAGAAATAAGGAAAACAGGTATATATAATATATATGTTATATATAAAAGGCAGAAAGCCTGTTCCATAAGGGCCGAATTTTGAATAAATAAAAAACAATTTTCTGAGCAAGGCACAGGGGTACAGACTATTGAAGGATTACACAAGTAAAAGTAGAACTTCACAAATGAATGAAGAAATGAATAGGATAAGGACAGATATGTCACTTATCATCCTAGCTAGTACTTCCCTGATCTACAAGTGTGATGGCATTGGTGATTAATCCTAGAATCACACTCTAGAAATGACTGTGTGTTAACTGGAGCTTAAAGAAGGAGTGTGAGGACTTAGATTAGTCATCAGTAGGCTGTATGTAGCATGATTTAGAGATGGTTTCCATCTCTAATTGAATGAGTTTCCATTCAATGGTTTATCTTGCACTATAGAACCCCTTTTCAGACTATTAATAGTAGGTTTTAAACTAGGGGAACTAGAATTATGTATTTTCAATAAGTAGGCTTTTCAGTTTTGATTTCCTAGCAGGGACCATGTATTCTGCTTTAAACTCCTACTTTTAGAAAAGCTGGAACTTCATTTGGCACTACCAAATAATAATTGCACAAAATAGAATAAAGCTTTCTTGAAATAAGTAAGTGAATAGGTGAATGAGTAAATTATTGAAAGAATTTAGGAATAGTACTTAACTCACTTTAAAAATAAAGCATATTAGTATAGGAGATTAGGAAAGATCAAAATGATAATTTTGACACAAATTGTCAATGCTAGGAAAGGCAGTATTATAGACATGGCTATTACTTATATAACATTATATTTCTCTACTATCGAGGACCCAATGATTTGAACAAGAAATCAAGTAGCCTCATCTCTTTAAGTCAATAAACATAACCTATATAATCCATGCTTACTCAAACTACTAATGGCCATATAACAGCAATGGTAATATTGAAGCCTAAACATATATCCTTTCTAGAATTTCCATTTTATTGTCTAATTCTCCTCAAATATGGTGATGGTTCTTGATGGTCTTGAGTCACTAGAATGCTCCGGGTAATGGTTTCTTGCTCTGGGTAATGGATTCTTGCATGTGCCCTTCTAAGCTGTGAGATAATGACCCTGATGAAAGAAATCCTCTTGTCTGTAAGAAAATGGGACAATTAAAACAACAGAAATGTTTATTTAATAAATTTTTTAACTTTTTAAAAATGTATTTTTGAGAGCAACTGCTCCCAATATCACATAAATTATGTTCCTCTTAATTAAAAAATTGTTATGATTATAGGAAAAATTTTGAGGTCAAAAAATAAGGAAAAGTGCCCAGTGATTTGCGTTTTATACTCTAAGCTCAAGCAGTTATTGAAATTAAGTTCAATATATATTGCTCAACATTTACCTTTTAAAAACCCTGGCCTTACTGGAACATTTCCCTACGGTAATTTGGATTTCTACTCATTATATCTCCATGCCTACAGTGCCTCTAGTGAAATATTCAGTGAGGATCTGAAGAGAGACAAACTCATTTTATTATGAATTAACTATGTCATGAGCTGTTCATGATCAAATTGAACTAAATCTTAGATTAGATTTAATTCTCACATGTAGTCAAACAAACCACACTTTAACAATTGACTTCAGGAATTTTTTGCTGAAGGTATTGAAGGAATAAAACCTGAAGGTAAGAAATCAATACATGCTTTTAGTATCAAATTGAAAATCTCCATTTGGTGCCACCATTTTTCTAATATTTAATGAATATTATTGTGAAAATTACAATTTTCATGTGTACTGTTTGCAACCCAGAAATCAATTTTTTCCCAAGTGGCATAGAATTTAACAAAAACTGTTGGAAACCATCCATTTATGTCTGCAAGCTTTGTAAGAATCCTGGAGATTATTTATTTCATACTGAGAGATACAGGTGAATTTTTTAAATTAATTTTTTCTTTCTTCTCTAATGAAAGAGTCAGGAAAACTAGAATGCACTCTGATGGAATCCTTCATTTTGAGGGAAAAAGTCAAATATAATCAACATGGCTTGATCCTGTTTGAGACTTTCGGTGGGATTATAGATTGTTACATTGAAGAAACTTCAGATTTTATAGCTATATGCTCTTATATAGTAAAAGGAGCTCTTAGGAGGGCTGTCGTTGTTCAATGCATTAACCTGTTTGTGGATACTACTCATAAGAGGATGACTCAAATATTTTTAAATCAAGATGTACCCAACACGTCAATACCATTGAAAGTAAAAGTGAAAGTCACTCAGTTGTGTCCAACTCTTTCTGACCCCAAGGGCTATACAGTCCATGGAATTCTCCAGGCTTCCAAGGGATCTTCCCAACCTAGGGATTGAACCCAGGTCTCTCACATTGCAGGAGGATTCTTTACCAGCTGAGCCACCAGGGAAGCCCTCAATACCATTAATCAGATCCTAAATTTACCAACAATACTGCATCATAAAAAAAATGCCCCCTTACCCATTTTCTTAGAAATTAGCAACACTTAAAAAATAGCACTTCCAATTACATATGAAGACTTTCTTGGACCTTGCAATCATAAATGATCTCATGATCCTCTAATTTCCAGTAGGATGTTGCATTTCTTTCACATACCTCTCACTTATATGTCATAATATACATTGAGGTGTATACTTGTCTTATCTCTTCTATTATATTGTACCTCCTTAAAGATGAGAAGTAGTATTCATCCTTTTTTATACCTCACAGCATGAGGCAGTGTCTAGCCTACAGTGAATGCTCAATAGCTGTTTCCAGCATCAAAGACTGAAGGAGAAAATTATCAAAATTCAGACTGCTGCCCTGGAGAAAACTGAATGTAACTCCCTGGCAATAATCCTCTACATTCAGAGTAGGTTTTGAAGCAAAATAGCTTCTTCAATAGGAAGAATTCTAACAGATAGAAAAGTACTGCCATTGACCTTCAAGAGTACTGTTTCATTTTGTGTGTGTGCGTGTTATGTGTGTGTGTATAGGGGTGTCAGAATAACCTGAGAAGCTTTTATTTTTCAAAATACAAATAAACAAACCACTTTACCTTCCCTACAGTTCTGTTTGTTGAAAGAGTGGGAGGCAAAGCAAATGGTGAAGAATTGGAATATTTTTTAAAAAACTCTTTGGATGGTACAAAAGCTCATTACTTCTTCCCTCTGTTTAGAATTACTGCTCTAGAATTTTGGCTTAACTAATAAAGTCATCTGGAGAATTAATTGAATGAAGATGAATGAATGAAGTCTAGAAGTGATGCATTTTTTCAAGGGTCTTTGTGACCTTGGTCAACAGCATACACTTTCAGTATACAATTGTTGTTGTTGTTTAGTCACTAAGTCATGTCCAACTCTTTGCCACTCCATGGACTATAGTCTGCCAGGCTCCTCTGTCCTAGGGATTTCCCAGGCAAGAATATTGGAGTGAATTGCCAGTTCCTTTTCCCAGAGATCTTCCTGACCCAGAGATCAATCCTGTGTCTCCCACTTGATAGGTAGACTCTTTACCACTGAGCCACCTGGGAAACATCAGCGTTCACTAGTGAAGTCAAATCACACACATTGTTCTATAAACACACACTGCTAAACCAGCATGTAGCATCTATAGTCCTCCACTGTGAGTGTTATCTTGGCCATAAGTTATATACAGTAAGCCCAGTGGTGCAGATAGAGTAAGATCTCACAGGAAAAGCACAAAATTAACATAATACTAGTTATATCAAATTCAAAACATATAAATATTTTCATCAAAAAATAAAAATTATAATAATGCAAAGAAAACTACATGATCCCAAAGAGCAAGATTAAAATAATGGCAATTCAAACTTGATTTTGCATACAAGTGACATTTTCATCATATTGTCTCATTAATTTCTTTACTTGAAAACTTAATTGCTTTAGCGTATAATTTTAAAATATATTTTCAATTTTTGTGGCTGTATAAAAACAGACTAGTCAAGTCAGTCAAACAAATAGTCTAGAAAACTGAAAGGAATTCAAATATATTGATTAACTACGACTCTCGAGAGACCATGATAGATTTTTTGAAATACTGTGTCTCATGTAATCCTACCAACAGCCCTCCAGGATAAGTATTGCGATCCCATTTCATAGATAATACTATAGAGGCTCTGGGAAGTTGGTGAATTGATGCACAAGTTCATTTACTTAATAGTGATAGACTCAAGATTGAAATCAAGTCTGAGTATTCTGCAACTCATACCCTTCCCACTATTACTATACATCAGAGGTTTGCAAATAATGACTCGCAAGCCAAATCTAGACTATCTTCTATTTTTGTTAGTTAAGAATGACTTTACATTTTTAAAGGATTTTTAAAATAAAAATGAAAAGTAATATTTTGTGACCATAAAAACGATATGAAATTCAAATTCCAGTGTCCATAAATAAATGGACACAACCACGTCCATTCGTTGAACTATTGTCAATGGTGGTTTTCATGTTACAGCATCAGGATGAGTAGTTATAGCAGAGATTATGCGACCTGCAAAACATTTTCTATATGTCCCCTTTCTATCTGTCCTCTACAAAAAAGTTTGTAGACCTCGGTCATCTATTCTTGCTTCCTCATTAATGTATGTATATGCTTGTTGCCTATATAGAAAGTGGAACCATAGGAAAAATAACAGGATGTATTATTCCAAAGATACTGATAAGTAATATTTCTGGAGAGCAATAAAGCACCAGATACAATCACTCACTCTGCACTTCCCTTTCCATGCAATTTAGAGTTCATTGGTTTGAAAGCTTCTTTGAAGAGCTTGCAGCACTTAATTCATGCATATGTTAAACCACTCAAGTTTATTTGGCCTGAGTGTTGTGAAAGCCATCTTGGAGACAATTTATCACATAAGAATTTGTCACTGATTAACTCTTTTATAGATGTGTTATGGAGCAGAAAGATGAAGTCAGAAGTGACAATTCTGACAGTATTTCTACCAAGGAGTCGAGAATCTGCCAACTGGTGCTAAAAGGATTATAGTCTCCTCACAGCATGTCCTCTCCTGAAGTCCAAGCCCAAACACCACCCAGCAAGCAAGTAGTATGGAGCCTGAAGCTTATAAAATTTGAGGGGCCTTTTTTATTAAGAAGTAAAGGAATAACAAATTGCAAACACAAAACTAGAAATAAAGTCTTGGAAAGAGCCCAGACAAGTAAAGGACCCTGAAAATTAACTTTCATTAGCTTCAAGAAAATCATCTGTTGCTTCAACAGAAAAGAGAGAGAGAACGGAGGCATCGAAGAGAAGGGAGTGACCATATTCGTCAGTAAGCTTGTGATGCAAAACTAAAAACACGACAGACTCAATTGTAAAGTGAAGTTTCCAGATTTTAGTAGCATAATGAATTAGGAAAGCGCCTTTCATGTAACTTTAACTTCTTAAGCAAGTCAGGTCCTGTGAGATCCTCCCTCTCTTCTCAGAATATTATTCAGCTGTGTATGGATATAGCAAGCACACCACAGCCGAGGGTAACAGCCTACACTAGTGCACCAAAAAGAGGCTTCCAGAAGTGTCATTCTTCTCCGTTGCACTTCAGTTCACTCCAGCTCTGCTTTCTTCCAGTTCTTATTGAGGTTTCAACTCAGGAAGACAAACTAGAGCAGCTACATGCTCCGCAGGACTCCTCATGTGCCCAAAGCTTCAGAGCCACCGACCAGGCCCCCTGGCAGCTGCAACTCCATTCGCCCACTTCAGAACTGCCAGCTCTCTTGGTGGACCCTTGCTAACCTCTTTCCTTGCTCCCAGCTTTTTCATTCACTTTTCACCTTTGATTCCAAATTTTTCCCAAACCCAAGGAGATTCTGTTTTTTTAATGGGAGATAGTTGACTAGAGTCTAGGGACTGGAGCCAGAGGGAAAAAAATAGGAAAGAAGTGGACCAGATGGTAGGAAAGTAAAAGTGAGGACCAGACCTGGGTTGAAGCCAGATCTGAAAAAGGAACAGACTTGGAAGGTCTGAAGTAAAAGGCCGCAGTCAGTGCTGCTGACTGAAGCGGTCACTTCTACCTCTGGGAAGGAAGATGAAAGGGTTTTGCTGCTGATTTTTCTTTGAGCGAAGCAAACACTTTCAAATGTCAAAGGGAAGCATGGAGGAAAGGAAAAGAACACAGGCTGAAGATACAATGAAAATTCAGCCTGACGACCCATCTCTCTACTTAACAGCTGTTTAAGCTCTTAAAAATCAGGGTTTTTTTCTTTCTCTCTCTTTTTTAAAATTTATACACGTTGGTAATGATTCCTTTCACAATTGAGTATTGTGCATACAACATAAGACAAAGGTCTAAGAACAGAACAGTGCCTGCAACCAAGTAAGTGTGCGAGAAATATCTGAGCCCAGCTGCTCAGTCGTGTCTGACTCTTTGTGACTCCATAGACTAACTTGCCAGGCTTCTCTGTCCATGGGATTCTCCAGGCAAGAATCCTGGAGTGGGTTGCCACTTCCCACTCCAGGGGATCTTCCTGACCCAGAGATCGAACCTGAGTCTCTGGCATCTCCTTCATTAGCAGGTGGGTTCTTTACCACTGAGTCACGTGGGAAGCATCATTCCTGGCACAGAAGTATCCCTGGCACAACCATATTCAAAGGCAATCAGCAGCATCAGGTTCAGAGTGTCACCTCTCCAAGCAGAGTTTCTTGGAATCCCCAAGTTTCTGCACATGCACACTGCCCGAGGTTATCCTGGAGACCTTCCTAGCCTTCCTGGATGTACATCTGTGCTGAGTATGCACTGTTTGCACCCTCCACTCAGATCCTTTCTCCACACCTCTCTGCCCTGCTGGCTGCATCACCCAGGGTCCCTGGGCTTGTAGACTTCTGCTGAGTTGACCCCCAGTTCGCCTCGGCAGGAGGTCAGGGAGTAGGAGAGGGATACAGTGTTCTTACTCTCCCAGCTTTCTCCCCGCAGGGTCCTATTCCTCTCCAACCACGGTTCCTCCCAGATGACCCTCTTCAGCTGCTCCATCCCACCCTCGCCTCCAGGAGTGACACGGTCTCCTCGCTTCGCCCCTCCAACACCAAGACAGGTGATGGCTTCCTCAGATGCTCCTCACTGGATGCCTCACTCAGGCTTTAGTTTTGCTCCTCTTAAGCAGTTCCTTCATTATAGCCCGTGGTTCTTTTAAATAGTTTCTTCATTATGTTATCTTCATTCAAACTTTTGGAATTAAATCCCTCTATTGGGCCCCTGCCTAGTACAGATTCCATGTCTAGAAGCCTTCGGGTTTTTTTGTTTGTTCCTTGGTACTCTGCAGTCAGCCAGACTACATTTAGGTAAATGTATTTATAATGAAGTTACTTTGTAAATCACTGCCTGTCAGAAAAGTTTCCTTTCTTTCTCCAAATTCAGATTTTAAGCACATTTAAGCAGGAAGGAGTCATGAGGAAAGAAATTTTTTTTTGTTATTGTTGTTTACTCATTAAGTTGTGTCTGACTCTTTTGTGGCTCCATGGACTGTAGCCCGCCAGGCTCCTCTGTCCATGGGGTCTTCCAGGCAAGGATACTGGGGTGGACTGCCATTTCCTGAGGAAAGAAATAGGATGCCACTTTTAAGAGGTCAAACCAACACTGACCTATTTCAGTCACACCCCACTGGCATTTTATCTTGAGCATTTTATCTTTTAGAAATAATGATTATATTTTATAGTCAATGACATGATAATATATAGCCTCTTTAATTATACATGATATATGAAAAACAATCTGGCTTCCACTGACTTTAGCATATACATCACTACATTTTAGACTTGTCAGCAAATTCAATTTATTTACTTTTCAGTTTAATGAAATTATTTCAAATTTCATAGATGTGGAAATAATTGAAATATAGACATTAGAAATCTTATTTTAGCATCAAATCTTGTTTAGAAACTCATTTATATCTTATGCAAATGAGGACTCCAGTAATCATAATTCTTAGTATTTCCATTTATATTAAGAAATAAGAAATATTAAAAAGTAAAGAAAAAAGACATGCTCATCAAACTATAGTTTATGATTTCAGGGGGTGAATCTAATATAGCAAAAGGATTAAATATTCAGTTACATTTTTATATCATCTCTCTCTCTCTGTGATACTAATGAAAATGAAATAATTTTAAATTCAAAAAACATTGCGGCTTCTAGAGCCCTAATTGATGAGCAGTCTCTGTAGATGCTTGAGACACCAAAAATATTATTTCAAAATCTAGATTTAGAAGAGGAGAAATGATTTTGAACTTGACATAGGTAATGATTTAGTCAAGTTTTCCATTCAAATGCTTCTTTTGTCAGCCTCCTCCAAAGTCTAATATAAGTCACATTGGGAGACTTCCCTCCTTTTAATGTGCATTTCAGATACTAGCAGGGAAGAAAGAGCCAGTGTACACGCTAAGCCACAGTCTAGCGTCAAGTCAGAGGGAATACTTGGGACTTCCAGAGAAGGAGTCATGCTTTGGTTGAGGTCAAAGCACAAGCCCAGCAGCCACCAGAGACATCGCAAGCCTGGATCTGGGAGTCAACAGATACAAGGTTCCCTGAAGTGCATCCTGATAGAGATACAGGCTATAGTGTAACAGCACTGGCCACCTAGTTGTGGAGATAATTATGTTATCAAGGATGTCAACACATTTTCTTGTACTTGAGGGTCTGTCTGGTGAAATTAGAATCAGGGAAGATGAAAGAGGATTTCTTATGCATTAAGTGGAGCAAGCAGTAAAATAACATATAATGGGGCTTGTTCTTGCTCATGTGCAAATTTTTCGCTGGTGTTAAGACTATGACTACATTTGATACTGTCATCTATAGAGTTAGCCCTACTAATTGTCAACTGAACTGAACACCTCTGGTTGTAAAACTTTAGTAGTTTTACTTGTTTCAGTATGTCCCTGTTTCTGGCTGTACAACGTTTCAAGACCTGCTGAAATAAGCATTACAGCCAAATGTTTTTGCTTAAATTCTATGTATCTGATTAAACCAAATAGTTGTCACCCTTGGTTACAAATCTTGGTATAACACAGAGTTTCTAAAATGGCATCATTTCCAGCCTATTGGCAGAGTTTTTACAATTTTAGCAATCAATCTTGATTTTAAAATTGAAGAATTGTATATAATCTAGATTTTTGCTTTTTTAATACAATCAGAAGATCTCACAACACAGAGTCTCTATTCCTGTGAACATTTAGCTTGAGATGGGGACTAGACCCACTCCATAAACTTGACAGACTCTTTCTTTGCTTTTAGTAACACCATATTTTGTTTTTGTCCTGATTCACTAATAGCTCTTCCCCCATCTTTTTTTTTTTTCCTCTTCCTCAAACTTTAAATGCAGGAGTTCTTTGAGATTCATTTCTAAATCCTGAAGAAGGTTCTATGTGCTCATTCCAAATACTCTCCCTAGGCAAACTCATTCACTTGTTACATATATATTTATAACTCTCTCTATGTCTATCTATATCAGCAACCTACAATGGTCTTTTTCCAGATCTGTTTGCTCCAGTCTGTGTCCACCACTCCCTATGTTTTTTTTTTTTTCTTTCTGTACACTTTATTTTTTATTTTATTCCTTGAATATATCACATCACTTCTAGTTATTTAGCTTTTGCAAAGCTAAGCCCACTATCTGAAAGATTCTTCCTCTGCCCCTTTGTCTGCTTCCTACCTGTGTTTCAAGTTTCTCTTAGCTTATGTCTTATTCTTCTAGAAAAACTTCCTTGAACTTCAGATAAGACTATGTCTTTCTATTATCTTATTCACAGTAGCTTGAATGCCCCCCTTTGTAACACTTATCTGACCGTAACAAATTATTTGTGTAATTGCATGCTTAATATTGATCCTAATATAGTAAGGTACATTCAAACAGGCCCTCCTTGTATTTTTCACTATGTGTCTTTGCATTTGGCACAGTCTTTGAAACGTATGTGTGTGGGTAGTTCAGTCACTCAGCTGGGTTCGACTCTTTGTGGCCCCATGGACTGTAGCCCACCAGGCTCCTCTATCAGTAGAATCTTCAAGGCAAGAATACTGGAGCAGGTTGCCATTTCCTACTCCCAAGAATCTTTCTGACCCAGGGATCAAACCCATGTCTCCCGTGTCTCCTGCACTGGCAGGCAGATTCTTTACCACTAGCGCCACCTGGGGAGTCCTTTGAAACCTAAAGTGCTCCTAATATTTATTGACTCTGACATAGGTATTAGAGTAAAAAATTATATGGAATTCTTTAGCATCCTTCAAGAAATGAAAAAATCTCTCTCTCCTAATGAAATTTGAAGATAATCCAGGTAATTTTAAACAGGTGGGCTAATAAAGTGCTTATGGACCATAACTAATGAATGTGTTATACTTCTTATATATAACACATTATTTTGGTCTTAGAAAGCTGTGTTATCATGGAATTAACAGACATTCAAAATCTCCAAGAAATTATTATAAAGCACTAGTCACTAATTTTCTTTTAACTTAATAAGTATTTGTAAAATGATATTGTTTATAATAAAGACAAGCACATTTAGAATGAATATATCTACATTTGTATTCAGCAGCTTTTAAGTTAATTCACAAACTATTTTATTTCCTTTTTTAACATGAAATGAATTGAACATGTTAAATATTTTGTGTCATTATATCAACAGTGCAACTGTTTCACCAAGTGCATGCCTGGCCAGTTTATCAAGAGCCTGAAATTATTTAATGTAAAAAGTAGAATAAAAATAAATTCATGCTTTCATACAGTTGTCTGTTGATGATCAAGAACTAGAGATCTGGAGGCTTGGTGGGGGAAAAAAGACACAGCAAAAACGTTTTTTTTTTTGAGAAAAACCTTGAGAATGTCTGTTGATCACAGTGCTGCATCCCTTTTCTGCTTTTGCCTAAAGACCTGGAACATTCGCATGTTCACTTGGCCAGAGACAGATGGCTGCCCACACATTCTCCCTAGGCTTAACACTTGTTCTCCCAGTACCAACCACCAAGGAATTTGGCCCACCATCTGTGATCTGCGGCTTCCTCCTCGCTGTATGAATTTTATGATGAGAAGCTAAGTGGCTTTGCACTGTACATTCTGGGATGGTTCTTTTTTAGTATATAAGCCCTAGAGGTCACCATCTTTACTAGTCAGGACAGGCTAGGTCAGGCAGCAGTAACAAACACCACCCTATTCTCGTTGGCTTAACACAGCAAATGTTTATATTCCACTCATCCTAAATGTGTCAATGGAACAGCATAAGGATCAGCTCAGGGCAATCACCCAGACACCCAGGCTGGTAGAGACTCCCTCTCAGCTCTTTCTACTGTGATCACTACTGGAGAAACTGAAGCTTAAATCTGGGTGTCGACAATTAATCCCTCCTACACGGAACTGACGCATTTCTCTTCTGCTATTTCATTGGCCACAGCTGGTCAGTGGTCACGCCTAACTGCAGTGTGGGAGGTGATGGGAGGGGCTGACGCAGTACAGCGCCACCACGTGTCTGGGAGAAGAACTGGAGTAGAGGTGGATGCCTCTCTGAGCAATAGAGGGGAAGAGTACTGTTTTTAGCTTAATAATCGAACATCAAAAATTGTTTTATACTTCTTTCATACGTTCAAGCCAAAACATCTCTATCATGTCTTTCAAATTTCTTGCCTTTCAAAATGTTCAAAAATGTTCCTATTTCAAAACTGTTCCTCTTTAGGACAATTAGCAGTAAGGTTACCAAATAGCAGATAGCCACTGCACAGTCCATAAAACCAAAAAGCCTGCCCCTTCTGCAGGTCTTTGCTGAGTAAAGGTGGTTCTTGCTACCCAAAGTTGTCATACTTTTTGCCATGTGAGCCTGAAAGCCAGAGTATTCCCTAACTGTATAGAAGTTATGACATATGAGATGATGTATGATCATATGCCATGATATGACATCAGTGACATACAATAGGTGAGCTCTTGAAGAGCTATGATGAGCTCACATAAGAGTTACTTATGGGTTAAGGATAATAAGAGATATTCAGAGAACATCACCTTTGAGGGTACAACACCATGATGGGTAGGTCACTAGGATTGTTAATTGGTAAGTGATTTATCCAGTTTTCTATGAGAACAGCCTGCATTGTCTTGGAAACAATAGTTGAGGAGTTTCCTTTATTTATTACCATATCTTGAGTCGTTTATCACCATCATAATCCAGCATCCCACTTCTTCTTCATCAACATCACCATTATTTTTGTTGTTTCTTCCTTTGATGGAGTCCTTACTATGTGCCAGGTATTGTATATGAAACTTAACTGCTTATTGCATTTAATTAATATTGCATTCAATATTCAAACTCAGAAAATTATGAATCATCACTTCATTTTCATCTAAAATAAAGCACAATACACAACCCTGGTAAGGTATCCTTTTTTATTTTTAATGAGTTTTGTTTAACTGAGCTTCCCACTCTAGACATCAGAATTTAAATTACAATTATCATTGAGATCTTCTTACTTGATACAGAAAGCAGTCAATAGTGTTAGTTTTTGAAAGGACACTATAGTAACTTTTGAAAGAACAAAAATAATGATTCAGAATACTAAATCCAATCTATAAAATTACCACAATATAATAGCCTGTGTGTGCATGCATGCTAAGTCACTTCAGTCGTGTCCGACTCTTTGAGATGCTATGGACTATAGCCCACCAGGCTCCCCTGTCCATGGGATTCTCCAGGCAAGAATACTGGAGTGCGTTGCCATGCCCTCCTACTGGAGATCTTATAGCCTGAGTAACATTCTAAGATGTATTAAAAAGCATGAGATAACATGCCACAGCTTCCTGAAGTTTTATTATTAAACTGAAGTCCACAATTTAAAGCACAATTACATTAAAACTGCAAAATTTAACAAAATACAGTGACTTTCTATGTCAAGTTAGCTAAGCTGAAACTACATTCCCCACCTTTGTCCTCCATGTTGGTGAATTTGGAAGGTTACAAGCTAGAATTGGCCACAAATGGAACATGCATATAACTTGAAAGATGGCAGGCAGCCGCACCTGAGCTTATCCTTGACAGGTGAGTGTGAGTTTGGTAGCTATTGTAGCTCACGCACTTTGTCACCAGCCTGCTGATTGATCTTGTTGTTGGAGTAGCAGCCAGGCCTCTGGAATCCTCTAGTTTCTGCCTTCCCCTCTTTCAGCTTCTCTAGCAACTGGACTAAGTGCGAATATAGCATCGTGGTGAAGGGTGCCCACATATTCCTGGGGCTCTAGCATCTAAGAACAGAGACAATGAGAAACAGCCTTGTCAGTCATTTGCTTTTCCCATTTCTCCTCTATGTTTTCCTTCCCAGCTGACCATTCAGACCTAATCCTAGACATAGAAACAACAGCCTTCAATAGCCTGTTTAGCAAATACCCACAACGCCTGAGAGTCTCTCCCTATAATAAATTCCTTATGTTATGTTATTCACTGTGGTTCTGTTTCTGTGCTCCTCTGATAAATGAATGTTCCAAATAAAACAGACTTCCTATAAATTCCAAACTTAGTTTCCTTAGTGGAATCCCTGAGAAGGTCCATTAACTCCCTCCTGCTTTAGGAGTGAGAAATACTGATCAACACACACAAATGCTATTGCCTGACATTCTTTTTAAAGGTTCATAGCATATTTGATGGAATGGGCTCTTGTCTCTTATCCTCTGCTGAAAGAGTTCATGGTGTAGCCTTCTCTGATCTGACGTGGCCACTACCCACCACTCTCAATTCTGCCATGAGCCTCTGCTTGCCTCACTGAGGCCCTCACTCTAGAATTCTGGCACCTCTTTCTTTTAAAATATAATGCAGTTGCAGTGGTTGATGCAATGCGTGCTAAGTCACTTCAGTAGTGTCCAGCTCTTTGCCACCCCCTGGACTGTAACTCACTAGGCTCCTCTGTCTGTAGGATTTCCCAGGCAAGAATACTGGAGTGGGTAGCCATTTCCTTCTCCAGGGAATCTTCCCAACCCAGGGATCAAACCTGCATCCCTTATGTCCTCTGCATTGGCAGGAAGGTTCTTTACCACTAGTGCCACCTGTGAAGCCCAAAGACAAAGGCTTCTGCAAAGACAGATGCAAAAAAAAGTTCATCCTTCTTTAATGCCACAAAACAAAAAAATCTATTTTGAATATAATAAGATTTTACTGGAGACTGAAGCAAGAGGGGATTACAATATAGGGGAAAAAATATGAATTAAATAGTATCACTCTCAAAGTATAGAGAAAAATATTTTAATTGTACCAACCATAAATAAACCTCAAATGATCTGATGTCCATTCTCACATCCTTATGTCAACATTCATCTTTCTTTTGCTCTTTCCTCTCCTCAAAGAGAGCAGTTTTTTCTCATCATCTCACTTTGCAAATCTTTCACCTTTTTATTTTTTTTTTCAGTTTTCAGGAAACATTTATATTTAGTAGTATTAAACTGTTAATTACATTTGCTGCATATATTTCTGCCAGTCTCTTTCCATGAAAATGTCCAAGTTTTTTGTTTTCTTTTTAAAATTTATTTATTTATTTTAATTGGAGGCTAATTACTTTACAATATTGTAGTGGTTTTTGCCATACATTGACCTGAATCAGCCATGGGTGTGCATGTGTTCCCCATCCTGAACCCCCCTCCCACCTCCCTCCCCATCCCATCCCTCAGAGTCATCCCAGTGAACCAGCCCTGAGCACCCTGTCTCATGCATCGAACCTGGACTGGTGATCTGTTTCACATATGGTAATATACATGTTTCAATGCTATTCTCTCAGATCATCCCACCCTTGCCTTCTCCCACAGAGTCTAAAAGTCAGTTCTTTACATCTGTGTCTCTTTTGCTGTCTCACATATAGGGTTATTGTTACCATGTTTCTAAATTCCATATATACGTGTTAATATACTGTATTGGTGTTTTTCTTTCTGACTTACTTCACTCTGTATAATAGGCTCCAGTTTCATCCACCTCATTAGAACTGATTCAAATGCATTCTTTTTAATGGCTGAGTAATATTCCATGGTGTATATGTACCACAGCTTTCTTATCCATTCATCTGCCGATGGACATCTAGTTTGCTTCCATGTCCTGGCTATTATAAACAGTGCTGTGATGAACATTGGGGTGCACATGTCTCTTTCAGATCTGGTTTCCTCGGTGTGTATGCCCAGCAGTGGGATTGCTGGGTCATATGGCAGTTCTATTTCCAGTTTTTTAAGGAATCTCCACACTGTTCTCCATAGTGGCTGTACTAGTTTGCATTCCCACCAACAGTGTAAGAGGATTCCTTTTTCTCTGCAGCCTCTCCAGCATTTATTGTTTATAGATTTTTTGATAGCAGCCATTCTGACCGGCGTGAGATGGTACTTTATTGTGGTTTTGATTTGCATTTCTCTGATAATGAGTGATGTTGAGAATTTTTTCTGTGTTAGCCATTTGTGTGTCTTCTTTGGAGAAATGTCTGTTTAGTTTTTGGCCCATTTTTTGATTGGGTCGCTTATTTTTCTGGAATTGAGCTTCAGGAGTTGCTTGTATATTTTTGAGATTAATTCTTTGTCAGTTGCTTCATTCACTATTATTTTCTTCCATTATGAAGGCTGTCTTTTCACCTTGCTTATGGTTTCCTTCGTTGTGCAAAAGCTTTTAAGTTTAATTAGGTCCCATTTGTTTATTTTTGCTTTTATTTTCATTACTCTGGGAGGTGGGTCATAGAGGATCCTGCTATGATTTATGTCAGAGAGTGTTTTGCCTATGTTTTCCTCTAGGAGTTTTATAGTTTCTGGTCTTACATTTAGATCTTAATCCATTTTGTGTTTATTTTTGTGTATGGTGTTAGAAAGTGTTATAGTTTAAAGAAAAGCCCTTTTCTAAACCACAGGTATTCATTTCATTCTTCCAGGGAAATACAAAGAATACAATAACTCATAGGAATCTATTTTCCAAATTCTGAGTTAATGTGCCTAAAACAGTGTTCCATGTTTTCAGCAGAAATATCTGCGTGCTGCCTGGTACAAAAGATTGGAGGGGCCTAGATAGGTCCCCACAAGGCTAGTTGTCTAACATGAATAGAATAAAAGCTTTCTAGCTGTTCCTGTGGTCTTCCTTTATCCTACAGACAAGTTTTAGATGGAGAAAAATGTATACATATATATATATATATATATATACATGCACAGATTTAAAGTGTATATACACATTGAGGAAGGCAAAAAGGAAAATCTCTTAGATTTATCACTATTATCATTGCAATCTCAGGGGATATGTTTTATTTTTGCTTTCGAGCATGTTTGTATAAATTTGTATAAATTTTCAATCCCAACTTCTCCCTCTAGAGTCTGGGTTTTGCATTATGCACATGCCTTACATTTTTGTAAATCACTTTTCCATTCCATATTAACCTTCTATCAAGCCATTTACAAATAATTTAAGTGAAGTAGTAGTATCTTGATCTGGGATTACTAACAATTCATATATTATTATCAATTCAATTTTAAAATGTGCTTTTTGCCTTCCAGTAGCTAAGTCGTGTCTGACTCTGCGACCCATGGACTGTAGCACTCCAAGCTCCTCTGTCCATGGGACTACCCAAGCAAGAATACTAGAATGGGCTTCCATTTCCTTCTCCAGGGGATCTTCCTGACTCACGGATTGAACATGCATTTCCTGCATTGGCAGGCACGTTCTTTACCACTGAACCATCAGGGAATCCCATGCAAGTGCTCACTGCTAGGCACTCACTCCCCAGGAATTTGATGACCAACATCCTTCTCTCTGACCTGGGTATTTTGTGATCTCTCTCTTCCATGACATGCCCACCTTTTTGCAGTAACAGCTAAAGATAACTCCAGTTATAAATCATGTTGATATTTGAACATTGGTGTCTTCTAGGTAATGCTCAGTCAACATATCTCTTGAAGGCTGAGATCTGTGAGATTTCTTTAGTTTTTAATTCAATCTGTATTGAAGGGTAGTGCAAATGCTTTTATTGTCTGAAATTTGGAAGCCAAAGACGAATTGCCCATGGCTGCTGATTCATGGCCTGTGTAGATCGTGTTTGATCCATGGTGGAAGGTTCTCTTATGAATATTTCCAATGTAATTATGTTAAAACTCCTATTTTACATCTTCTTGCCATTATTTTTGCTCTTTTGTGTATGTGTGTGTGTTAGCTGCTCAGTCCTGTCCGATTCTGTGTGACCCCATAGACTGTAGCCCACCAGGCTCGTCTGTCCATGGAATTCTCCGGGAAAGAGTCCTGGAGTGGATTACCATTCCCTTCTCCATTTGTTTATATACTTTTATAAATTCATATGAAACCTCTATATATATTCAAAACCTCCTGCATAACTTTTTGTGCTACAGACTGTCACAACAAACCAGGTGTTTAAATAACAGAGGTTATTTAAACAGAGCTTTAGAGCATGTGCACACATATATATTCATGGTGCATTATTTACACTACCATCCCATTTGGGGGGCTGAGAGAACCAAAAAGGTGTAAAATAGATGAAAATGCCTGTATAATCATTCAAAGTGACAAAAAAGTGTATATATATTTTTTTCTGAATCCTTGTTCTGTTTTCTCTCTCCCTTTTATTTCTGACTCTCACCCTTAGTTCAGTCATCCACAATTGACTTGATAGTGTACAAGTTCAGATAAACCTTATTGTTAGCATTATCAGCATACCAAGGAAAATAAAGGGACTTTTGCAAAAAAAAAAAAAAAAATAGCAACAACAATGAAAATTCTGTCCTTACAAGGTATAATGGGGGCTTGATAGTATAAGACACCTGGGATTATAGTTAAAATTTTTGATATATCAAAGACTTGCTTTCTAAACATTCAACCTTTTTGAAAAAAAAATGTAGAAGCACAAGGAATAACAGAATCTTTTCATAAGCACCAAAATAAATTTTCACATTTTACCTTTAAAGACACACACATTTAAGTACTTCAAACACCACCTCTAGTCTTCCTCTTCTGGGCAACAATTATGTTGGTTGCCAGCAACGTGCCCATCCACCTTCCTTATTAACAGAAGCTCAATTTTGTGTAGGCAGCAATAAGACCCAGTCCCAGGGAATAAGGACCAATTGGCCTAATAAATCGACATCATTCTTCACTTTTACCTAGTGGTCCAGGGGTGGCCATAAGATGTTCATTCATCTCATTCATTCAGCAAACATTTATTAAGTACTTACTTTGTAACGTACAGACAGTGGGCAACACCATCAAAATCCTAGTCTTCGGGTAGATCACATTCTAATGAGAGGAGAAAGGCAATAAAGAAGTAAATTACATAGTGCATCGGGTGATAATAAATGCTATGAAAAAAATTCATGACAGAGGAAGAGGGTACCAAGTAAGTGGGAAAGGAGTCAGAGCCAAAGCTGAAGTATGTGATGCAGCAGCCATAAGGAGAGCTGAGAAAAAGGATTTCAGAAGAAACAGCCAGTGTAAAAGCCCAGAAGCAAGAACATGCCTGGTGTGTGTTAGGAATTAGGAGTGTGGGAAAACCACAATGGTAAGAGGGTGAGTAACTGAAAATAAGGATGAAGAATTGATAGGTGCTATATTGCATAGAGAGTTGGGCTATATTCTGAATGGGATGGAAATTCATTGGAAGATTTTGATAGAGAAGTAATATGGTTTGATTTGACTTTTTAAGGTTCACTTTGTTTGTAGGGGACTTCCCTGGTGGCTCAGGTGGTAAAGAATCTGCCCTCAATGCAGGAGACCCGGGTTCAATTTCTGGGTCAGAAAGATCCCCTGGAGAAGGGCATGGCAACCCACTCCAGTATTCTTGTCTGGAGAATCCCATAGAATCCCAGAGGAGCCTGGCTGGCTATAGTCCATAGCATTGCAAAGAGTCAGACACGACAAGCAATTTAGCATGATTTGTTTGTGGAGATGGGAATAGACTTAGGAGGCAAAGTAAAGACAGGTGAAAGAATATAATTAATGAGGAACGTCCAATTATCTGTTTTTAAGAGGAAAGTAATTTGGATCAGGTAGTAGTAGAGGGGTAAGAAATATTCATAAACCTACAGCCAACACTACGTGTATAGAGATTGGACTAAGTCATGAAAAAAAGTTAAAAAAATTATTCTAAAGTCTTCAGTTTGATCAATTAGAACTAATTTGTTGACTTTCACTCGGATGGTGAAGTTTGGAAGGATAGTAAAAACAGGTTTCAGTTGGGTTGTATTTAATTGAGATACTAGAAATGCCCACTAGACATCAGTAAAGACATGATTGCAGAGGGCATCACAAACAAGTCTGAATTTCAGACAAAAGCTTATGGCAACATATAAATTTGAGAGCATTAGTGTATGGATGTTATAAGAAATAATAAGACTGAATGGGCTCACCAAAGTGATGAGTGTTAATACTGTCTACAAGTAGTATAAGAACTGAGCTTTGAAGCACTCCAAAATTAACATACCAAAAGGAAAAGGAGAAGCCAGAAAAAGAAATCAAGAAGCAAGTAATAAAGGTAACTATGATGTCCACAAAGAAAAAATTATTTTAAAAACATAATGGAATATTACTCAGCCATTAAAAAGAATTCATTTGAACCAGTCCTAATGAGATGGATGAAGCTGGAGCCCATTATACAGAGTGAAGTAAGCCAGAAAGATAAAGAACATTACAGCATACTAACACATATATATGGAATTTAGAAAGGTGATAACGATAACCCTATATGCAAAACAGAAAAAGAGACACAGAAGTACAGAACAGACTTTTGAACTTTGTGGGAGAATGTGAGGGTGGGATATTTCAAAAGAACAGCATGTATACTGTCTATGGTGAAACAGATCACCAGCCCAGGTGGGATGCATGAGACAAGTGCTCGGGCCTGGTGCACTGGGAAGACCCAGAGGAATCGGGTGGAGAGGGAGGTGGGAGGGGGGATCGGGATGGGGAATACATGTAAATCCATGGCTGATTCATATCAATGTATGACAAAACCCACTGGAAAAAAATAATAATAATAAAAAAAATAAAATAAAATAAAAATAAAATAAAAATAAAAACATAACGACCAACTCTATCAAGTGCTATTGAAAGTTGACACGAGACCTAATAATTGTTTGATAATGTATCAAACCAACACGAGTACACTTTAAATTTACATAATATTACATGTCAATTATACCTTAAAAATATAAAATTTTAAAAATTAAAAATAAATTTAAAAAAATTTTCAGACATATATCAGTGTGTAGAGATGGGGAAAAGGAACCAAGGAGAAATTAAGTGTGTGGGCTAAGCAATGTGTAAACAGATGGCTTTATATAATCCTCATAGCAACATTCATACTAAATATTTGAAACAATTTAGTAAAATTAACCCACTGCTATGAAAATTGTAGGCATTTTAAAAGTAGCCATTAAGAAATGAACTGAAAAATAGGAATTTGTGTAGTGATGCAGGTAAAAGGATTAAAAACAGGATGCTGGAATAACCTGGAAAAGTTTGGAGTAGGGAGAGCAGATAAGTCATCCTGCTAAACAAGACTTTGTCCCTTCTGTGTCTCAGTGACAAGGCATTCCCTTCCCACAGGCAATTTGTTTTCATTTGTTAAACTGTATGTAAATACAGAATAAGTTCTAAAGGAAGTTTATTAACTCTTACATAAGAGGGGTAACATTTGCCATATCTCTTTTTCAAAACAGATATTCCACAAAAATGAAAATATGGTTAGATAAACATGTTTTGTATTTGTAATATTTTATTCTAGCCTAATACTATGTCAAAGTGTGGATTCTTTGTATAACACAATGCTCTAGTGGCCTTCACATATGTTTTTTAAAAAATTTTCATTTTTTATTGGAGCATGGTTTGTTAAGAGTGTTGTGTTAGTTTCAGGTGTATAGCAAAGTGATTCAGTTATACATATACATGTATTTATTCTTTTTCAAATTCTTTTCCCATGTAATTTATTACAGAATATTGAGCAGTGTTAATTAGTGTGGTTTTGAAGGTGGTATTCATCTTTAGAAAGAAGGTCAAAATATAAACACAAGTCATCCCTGTTTATTGCACTTGAGCAACTGAATTAACGTGCTGCAGGTGTTATAACCTAAATCATAACCCAACTGAACTGATTACAAAGAGGCAGTGATAAACAGGCTGTTTTAACAAGCATTTACTTATGACTGTGTTATCAGAGTTTCTTCCATTAAAATAAAATAATTAGAATGCTGAATCAGATGAAGATGACAAGGCCTCCAAGCAGCATCTTTAGAAGAGAACACGAGAGTGCTTGGAGGAAAGTGAGGCGTGTTCTTTAATGAACTCAAGTTCCCCTTCAAAGTATTCTGCTGCTCAGAGAAAAACTGTGATTTAATAAAAACTCTGCACTATAAACATCAGTCACCATCTCATTCCTTATACACAAAAAGGCAATGAACAGGAGCTATTATTTCTGCTTTGGCATTTAGCACTTTCTGTCTTTGAGGCTGGAAAGTAGAGAGGGTCATTTTGTTACAAGCACTGAAGTGAAAACTGTTATTTGATTACTGTGTGTTAATGAGTCTTATTAGAGACTGAGCCAAAGGCTGCAAGGGAAATCCATAAAACCACCCCAAGTTCTCAGATATTTGAGGTCACCAGGACGCTGAGCCTCAGAGCCGTCCCCTGGTTCTGCACATGCCTATTTCCCTGTCACGCCCAGCGCCAGTGACAGACGCTATGGAGATACACAGATGGCGCTTCGGGTTCACCATGATCTCCAGTTCTCCTTCATCTGTTTCCCTCTTCCGACCCATGATCCAGAACTCAGGTCAACATGCTTTCTATCTCCTGGGTGTTTTTGCAATTAGGATAAAGGTTTTAATATCTGATCAGCATTCAGTTAGAAAATAATTATTTTTACTACTTTCAAACAAGTGGAAAAAGTTATCCAGATTTTTTTTTATTTGATACCATAAAAGTTTATTGTTTATTTTTTAACTTGGGAATCACCCATTTTGATTGTATAACTCACTATCTTGGTCCCTTGGAGCAAGAAAACTAGATTTATCCTGATATAGATGTCAAATAAGGCTTAAAGGTATCTTGTTTTTAGGTTGTATATACCAGGTTAAGTTGGTCAGCTAGAATTAGGACTATAAAACCATGTAACAAATCATAAAATAGTTTTCACTTAGGTTTCATGCCACTTTGATGCATGTGGTGCCATTCTACCTTGGGTTGTAGTTTCCTAGAAGGTGAAGAATGTAAGATTGAGTATATATATATATATTTTTTTCATGCATCCAACCTGGGCTGGTGATCTATTTCACCCTAGATAATATACATGTTTCCATGCTGATCTCTCGAAACATCCTATCCTCGCCTTCTCCTACAGAGTCCAAAAGTCTGAGTTATCCAGATTTTTAAGTATGTATACAGTTTAACATTTGAGGCACTACATGTTTGTAATAAAACTGAATCAAAACTAAAAGACAGACATTTCAGTCATATAATATATATATATTGATATATTCAAAAAATGGGCTTCTCTGGTGGCTCAGTCGGTAAAGAATCTGCCTGCCATGCAGGAGACTGTGGTTCAGTCCCTGGGTTAAGAAGATCCCCTGGAGAAGGAAATGGCAATCCATTCCAGTATTCTAACCTAGGAAACCCCATGGACAGAGGAGACTGGCGGGCTATAGTCCATGCGGTCGCAAGAGTCGGACATAACTTAGCAACTAAACCACCACCACCACATTCAAAAGATACCAGTCTAAACCCTTCCTGCACTTTGCTTAAATATAGTAATGTATTCATGTTTCAAATATTTCATATGTAATTATGGCCACAGGAGTCACAAATCTTAAAATTTCTTATCTCATGACTCATTTCATTTAGAGTCAATGTATCCTCTAAATTAAATTTCCTTTCTGATAGTACAGCTAACCAACAGTACAGCTGTGGACTTACTTTATTTCATCATTTTCATGTCAGGATTAAAATAAAATATTTTTAAATTCAGACCTTATTTTATCTGTAAATTTTCAGCTTGTACCACGTGACCAACTGCTCAGGTGATGCCATTAAACATGTCTGAATTTCAACCTGACCTTTCGATTCTGCATACTTAAAAGTGAACCATAGAACTGAAACTGATTTAATATTGAACTTTCATAATGAATAAGACTAGGTTTTAATAACAAATTGGAGACTTTTCCAACAACTGATATAACTGAAAAGTTGCAGAATTTCACTAAGTTGATGCAAAGAAATTGACTCATCAGTGGAAAGGAGGGCTTCAACAAGACAAGTGGGGAACTGTTACATCTTGATATCCCAGTGATATATCTGGCTATAATTATATAAGCTGTAAAGATACAATGAGACGTTATAGCCTTTTGGAATCTTGGTTTAAATTATATTAAGCAAATTAAGAGAGCAAGGCAAGGCCCCAAATCATTAGACAGAAATACAAGAAACAAAATATCCATTTGTGTCACATTTCTAGTGATTATCCTATTTTTGTGTGCATATGTGTATGACGAATATGGTATAGATTTCTGTCACTATATCTGTAAAGGTGAATAAGATTTCTTTGCTATACAGCAAAAAGCATATTTCTCTGTCATGTTGAGTCTTAGAACAGCACTGTCTTTGGAGACTTGCTGTCTGAAATTCTCTCTTGCATGACCATTCAGGCTTAACCATAATCCAGCTAAAGCTGAGTCATTGATTGACACTAGGCCTTGAGGCGGACAGATGAATTTCTCTGGTTTAAAGTTTAATGGAACAGATCTTTTGATCTCTGATTCTGTATGGAATCTGAAGTTCATTTTTTCACCCAGGTTTCTTTGTGCTAGTACATTGCCACATACAGATCTCATTTTCATGATTAGAATGTAATGTCATGAGGTCAGCACTGCTAAACCAATACAGAGATTCATATCATGTTTCATAGCAGGTTAACTTGATCACTATTACTTCCAAGGGGGTTTAGTGTATCTAATTCAAATATGGTATAGATTCTTTTATGATCTAACATTGAGCATGATGTCATCCATGAACATAAACTGGGTAAGAATCTTATAATTGAGCATTCACTCTTATGTCTGAAATGACCACAAAATTATCTTAAAATTATCTTATTTTAATTAAAAAGAAGACTGGACTTACTTTCTTATAGTTCAACCTTTTTCTCCCTACATCAGCTTCTATAGAAGTCAAGCAATATCTGAATCAGTGGAGGAAGAGAAAATACACCTAGTCACATTCTCCACAGCAGAGCTCATTGTGTATTTCTAGTCTAGTCCATAAGACCCATAAAACCTAATTGACGTTTCTCTTATTCTGCATGTTTATTGAAGTCTTTTCTTGACTAGTCTAGAATAATATGTGTAAGTGGGCACACACCCGAACATTTACATGCAAATACACAGATTTTTCAAGTCCTTCCCAAGAAAACTGATTGTTTCACTTTTTACAATAATCCAAGGTCCACTCCAGTTCAGAACGACTTAAAGTGGAAAACCTGCAAGGTGAAGAGTATACAAACAGCCGTTTTTTTAAGTAAACATCCTTCTATGCAGAATATTTTTATAAGGATCTGTCATGCCAGGTCGTTGCCAGCAAATTGAAAGACAAGGTAAAGTTGTGCACTTTTTCCAAATTTCAATCATATTCAAATAAGGATTTTAATAGAAAAAAACTGAACAAAATGGCATAAAAATACAGTATAAAATTTTAAAACACCAGTTTCTCTCTAAGCATCATCTATTAGATTCTTTTTCTTAAGACATATAGTAATTTTGAACCAAAAGTGATCATGTGTTTGTTCTAACAGAGCTTTTGGAAGAGTGCAAACTGCTGATAAGGCCAATAAAGCTGAGCTTTTAAACTTTTTTGCATTTCAATTGCATAATCAAAACCTGATGATAGTACATCACACACTCCAAGAACGCCATGGGCACTGCACAGCAAATGAAAATTAGTTCTAAAAGCCTTTTCATTCTCTGTGGCAGAGGACGCTCCTCTCCTGGCTGTATATGAAAGAGGATCAGACACAAAATGGAAAAAAAAAACATATTATGCCTGTGAGTGAAAGCAAAGCCCAAAGAAAACAGAGAGCTTTGAGGGTTGAAATAGAAGAGTGAGCAGCTGTAATTAGCTGCACTGCTATATGAGAATAAAAAACAAAACCACTTTAAAAAATACAAACAGGCATAATGCCAGCTGAGATAGTGCCTCGTGCTGTAGCAAACCTTGGTAAATAGTGAGCAATATGAAAGTAAATAGAGCTTGTGGACAAAAAGTTTGACATCAGTTCCATTGGCTACATTTTTCATAAATTACCATCTGTAATAAAAGTCATTCTGCTATATTACTTTTTAGGTAAGACAACATTTAATACCAAAGGTGGTTTTAAGTAAAGGCAGGATATCATCACATATCCTCCACTAAACAGACACATAAGGCAGTTTTAATTACCTTCTGTTTGGAAAAGAGTGAAATTTCCTATATTTATGGATATATTTCTTTTAAGAAAATAGTACAAGGTTAATCGAGGTAGTGAAAGGGCCTTCTCCTCAGCACTCAGCATTGATTTCTTTCCTGCATGAAACATGGCTTGCTTATTCAGTTAAGCAACCTGACCTTGCAAAAAGCGTCAAATTAAATCAAAACTTGCCTATGTGTTTCTTATTTGTGCATGCTGAAGGCTATAGCCCTTCCTATCTAAAGCCGTGAATTATTATAGAAGTTTTCCTATTTGTTCATTTCACTGAGTTTAGGTGAAAAAATGCTCAAGCTATAGCAATAGGAGGCACATGCATATTGTGTTAATATGGCCCTTAATACGTTTAAGGCAACCAATTCCTTAAAATAAAATAATTTGGTCTTCTTCTCAATCTAAGACAGATACAGAGAAACAGATATCTTGGGACTGGCTGTATTTCCAGCCAGTATTAAACTATATTTAATAAACTTAATAATAATAAATTTAATAAACTGTATTTCCTCAGTTTTATTTTTCTATGCAGAGCTTCTACAAAGCTGTTAATTTTTTGCAGGAAGGGCTAATTCTTCCCCTGCATAATCTACATAGATAGAGTCTTATATATTCTAAGAAGTGCATTCTGTAAGAAAGGGCAAAGCCAGAAAGTGACTCCATTCTCCAACGGCATTTTGTAGTTTTTCAATAATTCTTCAATTAAGCCTGCATCTGATGCAAAGTTAGAACACTGATAAATAAGAGAAGAAAAAGCATCTCCTTTTAAGCGGGGGAGTATGAATCTGTTAGATATCCCCAGCCTTTCCTATATTTCTTCTTTAAAACATCACCCCTTGAGATATATTTGTTTCCCTGTTCCAATGTAAGACGCATGAGAGAATTTGTTTTGTCCACTGCTAGATCCCCAAGCCCTGAAGCTAATTGGAGGTGCTCCACAAATATGCTATGAATGATAGAATGGAGAGAGCCAAAATTGATAACCTGTCAGGCCTGAATTATGCATGTGCTCCCCCTTATTCTTCACTTTCTGAAACCTGCACTTTTATAATTCTCCAGGTACTTCATAACCGTATGTTAGCATGGCTGCCTGCCAGTCCTTACTCTTGTCCATCTTTCTGTTGTACCTTACAAAACTACCAAGTTTTCTTTTTTGGATTTTTTTTTTTTAGATTCAGTAATACTCTGTCTCTTTTAGTCCTTCTAATTGTCTGAAAACTCATTCCGTTGTCCTTTATTGGATTCTTCATGGAATTAATCGTCGGCATGCCCTAAGCATAACCTCTGCAATAGGACTCTTCTCATCGTGTATGGACTCTGTAAGAAGCCTGCTCGCCCTCTAGGCTTCAAATTTCACAGCTATACTGATGACTTCAAATATTTTCTTTCAGCAGTGAAGGAGGTCTAACATTTCTTTCCTTATGAGAAACAATATGGTAGGAAATCCCATTTGTCTTGCCATTTCCAGTTCTCTCTCCAGACCTGTGTATTTTTATTCATGGAGTCACTTTTCTTTGTTCCTGACTGACAATATCTAAATACTCTCCAAATTTTATTCCTGCTCTATACAAATAGAACTAATTAACAATCCCTTGCTCCCATTTCCCTTATCTTGAGATGAGGTGCCTGGACACTTAACAGCATCTTTATGGCCTTCTTGCTTCACTGCTCCCCTCTGCAATCTTCCTAGGACTATTAGCGCACTGTTTCAATCATACAACTCCCTCGCTTATTATAAAAGAAGGCTCGTGATATCCATGGTTATTAGAGTCTACATTCCTGGCACGAGTTTGAATGCCCATTACAAACAGGGCTCCAGCCTCCCTTACAGTTTTTTCTTATAACTGTCTTTCATGAATTGTCGTCTGTAGCCTACCAAGGCAGCTTAATTGTGTTTTCCTATTTACAAGTTTACTAATACTCCTCATTTACATCTATTCAAATCTTACTCATTCTTCAAGAGACAGTTCAAATATAAATGCCTACATGACCTCCATTAAAAGCCTTCTGACTAACAGCGCCGGAAATACTCTGCTTTCTGAGTGCCTTTGCATGATTTTCTTACTCGTTGAAGGTCTGCAATTTACTATTTGGAATGTGCTCCATCTTGTTTGAGTGTCTGCTTTCTGTCTTCTAGATTAAAATTCCTTGAGAGCAGACCCTATGCATTCTTTATCTGTTCATTTCACTCCACTCCTTGCACGTGTAGGTATGGGTTCAACTAATGTAAAATGCTGTTATTAAGTTGAATTCAAAAGTCTATTTTCATGTTTAACTTGATTGTGAAAGTATAAGTTGCTCAGTCATGTCTGACTCTTTGCAACCCCATGGACTGTAACCTGCCAAGTTCCTTTGTCCATGGATTCTCCAGACAAGAATACTGGAGTGGGTACCACTCCCTTCTGCAGGGGATCTTCCCAACCCAGTGATCAAACCTGGGTCTCCTGAATAGCAGGCAGATTGTTTACCACTGAGCCACAATGGTAGACTATAAATTGAGTTATTCATTTAGTATTTAGGCATCGAAATTGAGTTGAATACTTTTACATAGGAAACCAAAGCTGCAACTTCTGTGATAGTTAATCCAGAGCAAAAAAAATTTCATAACTTCTTATTCTTTTGGTAAAAACATCATCATACGATTCCCATGCCAGTTCTTTGCTCTTTGGTAATTGTTAAAAGTCAAATCTCTGCTCAGAAAGTTATCTAGGGCTTTCACTTTTGTAACAATCCAAAAGAAACTGATTATTAGCTTCTAGGATTTCTAAAATTATTCATATACAGATTTTTTTTTCTAAATTCATGGCTTTTAAAATTTCCTGATATAATTTAGTGACAATTACACCATGTGTAAGGAATATCATTTTTTAAAATCATCTCTGCTGGGGCAAATTCACCCGGTATGAATGGACGCATCTAGAAGCAAGACAGGTGATCTATAGCAGGTGATAGCTTCAAGGCCTAGCCTAATCCCAAGCAGGAACTTAAATAATTACTTAAGCAGCAAAATTAGATTTCATTTATCTTTTCCAGCTGTCAAGGCTGAATTTTCAACATGGTTAGCTCAAATTTTCCTCCATTATTATTAGAAATTTCAAATTCTAGTTTCCTTTCATATAAATAGGAGGTCTCTTACTATGCACTTTCTATCATCAAAATATCTCCTATAAGGAAAGAAAGGTCATAGAATTTTATTTACATGTAACTTTGAGCAAACAAGTGCCTTCCACAGAACATATTATTGATTTTTAGAAGAGGAGTTGACATATTTTACAAGGCTTCAGTGCATATAATATACAGAAAAATTACAAAAATTTTAATATGTTATATAAACATGCTATTCTCCAAATGTAATATGCAGAATTGTACTAATAGTCTAAATTGCATGTGAAAATTAAACATTTGGCAAAAATCTCCAATAATTTCAAGATCCAATAAACAAGCATTGAGTTACTTCCAACTATTCACCCCTCCACTCACTTCCTGCATTTTGCCCACCTCCTCTGTGTTAGTGGCTACCACATAAATTGGCACCATCACAGATATTCTTTTGTGTCTGGCAATTATCTAACTTCACGTTCTCTTCTATTCCACTTCAAAACATTTGTTTGTGTTTCTTTCATCCATCAGATGACAAAGATCTCAAGAACTGGTACTGCGTCTCACTTGTTTTTGAGCTTCAGCATCTAGAAATATTAGAATGTGGTTAGTGTTAAGTCTGTGTGCATGAGCCCTAAGTCGCTTCAGTCATGTCCAAATCTTTGTGACCCCATGAATTGTAACCCACCAGGCTCCTCTGTCCATGGGATTCTCCAGGCAAGAATACTGGAGTGGGTTTCCATGCCCTCCTCCAGGGGATCTTCAGGATTCAGAGATTGAACCTGTGTCTCTTAAAATCTCCTGCATTGGCAGATAAGTTCTTTACCACTAGCACCACCTGGGAAGCCTAGAATCAATTATAAGTTTGCTAAATTGAACTGAATAAGTTTCAGAGGGAAAGAAAGCGGTTCTGTTCCAGAACTTCCTAGGAATCTGTAGTATCCAGTTTTCCCCTGACTTCTTAAGCAAATCTTTGATTCAGTAATTCCACTTCTTCTGCCAACTCCAGCTCCTTACTCTGCTTCTGCTGTTATCCATTAAGTTAACAGAATATCCAGAGTCCATTGTTAATGGCACAGAGAAAAATCAGGGCTTATCACCTGTTTTCACTTAAAGCCTCTAGTTATCTATGTTCACTTTTACCTTAGAATAAAAATAAATCTGGTGGCTCAGACAGTAAAGAATACATCTGCAGTGAGGAAAATCCAGGTTTGATCCCTGGGTTGGGACAATCCCCTGGAGAAGGGAATAGCTACCCACTCCAGTATTCTTGCCTGGAGAATTCCATGGATAGAGAAGCCTAGCAGGCTACAGTCCATGGGGTTGCAAAGACTCAGACACCAGTGAGCAACTAACACTTTCACTTTTCAAAAATAAACCTTCTACTGTTACCAAACTTAGTGTATCCAGGTCTTTCCCAGATTTTTGTTTTTTTTTTTTAAATTGGAGGATAATTGCTTTATAATGTTGTGGTGGTTTCTGCTTAACAACAATGTAAATCAGCCATAAGTACACATCTATCTCCTTCCTCTTGAGACTCTCCCCTCAACCCCGCAGTCCCACCCCTCCAGATCATGACATAGCCCAGATGTTTCAGTAATAAATATTGGCCCATATCAAACATGACATATAGGCACAAAGAAATCCCATGACTTAAAGAAAATAAAAATTGAGAACAAATTTTGTTTTTTTTAAATCCATTATGTATGCTGCTCTGTGCTATATGTAAAATCTATTACATGATAAAACCAGAGTTTATACACCACATAAGGATCTATAATTATCTATAATTATATTTTTAGCAATAGGACTTCAGAATGTAAATATACTTGCTACATATTACTTATAATGTATTTTAAGAAGAATATTTCATAATGTTTAAATAGTCAATTGAGCAGGAAGATATCAGAGCTCTAAATTTGTCTAAATTTAATCTCATGGGCTCAAAATAAATAAAGCAGAAAATGGACAGGCATTGTATTAATAGATACATCTACATATGTACCTAGAAATTTTAACGTATGTCTCTTAGGCTGATAGAACACACACATAGCAAAAGGAAAAAACCTCAGAAAAATATGAATTTGAACAACACAATTTGAAATCAATAATAAAATGACTTTAAAAAGCTGAAATATTTGGAAATTAACATATTTCTAAATAATCCAAAACAGAAATTGGAATATCTTTTTAACTTTAATGGTAAAGAAAATATAATACATAGAAATTTGCAATATAAATAAAACACTGCTTAGAACAAAATTTATAGCAATAAAAGCATATAACAGAGAAATTCAGTGAAGCCAAAAGTTGGTGTTTTAAAATAACTCACACAATTGATAAAATCCTACCAATACCAGTTATGAAAAAAGAGAGAGTACTATCAACAGTGGAAACAAAAAGGGGATACATGACATATCCTAAAGAACTTAAAAGATAATAAAAGTATATTGCAAACAAATTCATTCCAATAAATGTGAACATAATATAAAATGTACAAATTTCTCAAAAACATAAATTTAAAAGCTGACATAAAATGTATTTTAATACATTTATAATTAAAAATCTTCCCAGGAAAATCTCCTTCCAAAAAGAAACGTGTTTTATCAAATCAGCTCACTCCTCCCTGCCCATATCAAAACACAACATGGACTTTATTTATTTATTTATTTTTTTATTAGTTGGAGGCCAATCACTTCACAACATTTCAGTGGGTTTTGTCATACATTGATATGAATCAGCCATGGATTTACATGTATTCCCCATCCCGATCCCCCCTCCCACCTCCCTCTCCACCCGATTCCTCTGGGTCTTCCCAGTGCACCAGGCCGGAGCACTTGTCTCATGCATCCCACCTGGGCTGTTGATCTGTTTCACCATAGATAGTATACATGCTGTTCTTTTGAAACATCCCACCCTCACCTTCTCCCACAGAGTTCAAAAGTCTGTTCTGTATTTCTGTGTCTCTTTTTCTGTTTTGCATATAGGGTTATCGTTACCATCTTTCTAAATTCCATATATATGTGTTAGTATGCTGTAATGTTCTTTATCTTTCTGGCTTACTTCACTCTGTATAAGGGGCTCCAGCTTCATCCATCTCATTAGGACTGGTTCAAATGAATTCTTTTTAATGGCTGAGTAATATTCCATGGTGTATATGTACCACAGCTTCCTTATCCATTCATCTGCTGATGGGCATCTAGGTTGCTTCCATGTCCTGGCTATTATAAACAGTGCTGCGATGAACACTGGGGTGCACGTGTCTCTTTCAGATCTGGTTTCCTCAGTGTGTGTGCCCAGAAGTGGGATTGCTGGGTCATATGGCAGTTCTATTTCCAGTTTTTTAAGGAATCTCCACACTGTTTTCCATAGTGGCTGTACTAGTTTGCATTCCCACCAACAGTGTAAGAGGGTTCCCTTTTCTCCACACCCTCTCCAGCATTCACTGCTTGTAGACTTTTGGATAGCAGCCATCCTGACTGGCGTGTAATGGTACCTCATTGTGGTTTTGATTTGCATTTCTCTAATAATGAGTGATGCTGAGCATCTTCTCATGTGTTTGTTAGCCATCTGTATGTCTTCTTTGGAGAAATGTCTGTTTAGTTCTTTGGCCCATTTTTTGATTGGGTCATTTATTTTTCTGGAATTGAGCTGCAGGAGTTGCTTGTATATTTTTGAGATTAATCCTTTGTCTCTTTCTTCATTTGCTATTATTTTCTCCCAATCTGAGGGCTGTCTTTTCACCTTGCTTATAGTTTCCTTTGTAGTGCAAAAGCTTTTAAGTTTCATTAGGTCCCATTTGTTTATTTTTGCTTTTATTTCCAATATTCTGGGAGGTGGGTCATAGAGGATCTTGCTGTGATTTATGTCAGAGAGTGTTTTGCCTATGTTCTCCTCTAGGAGTTTTATAGTTTCTGGTCTTACATTTAGATCTTTAATCCATTTTCAGTTTATTTTTGTGTATGGTGTTAGAAAGTGTTCTAGTTTCATTCTTTTACAAGTGGTTGACCAGTTTTCCCAGCACCACTTGTTAAAGAGGTTGTCTTTTTTCCATTGTATATCCTTGCCTCCTTTGTCAAAGATAAGGTGTCCATAGGTTCGTGGATTTATCTCTGGGCTTTCTATTCTGTTCCATTGGTCTATATTTCTGTCTTTGTGCCAGTACCACACTGTCTTGATGACTGTGGCTTTGTAGTATAGTCTGAAGTCAGACAGGTTGATTCTTCCAGTTCCATTCTTCTTTCTCAAGATTACTTTGGCTATTCGAGGTTTTTTGTATTTCCATACAAATTGTGAAATTATTTGTTCTAGTTCTGTGAAAAATACCATTGGTAGCTTGATAGGGATTGCATTGAATCTATAGACTGCTTTGGGTAGAATAGCCATTTTGACAATATTGATTCTTCCAATCCATGAACACGGTATATTTCTCCATCTGTTTGTGTCCTCTTTGATTTCTTTCATCAGTGTTTTATAGTTTTCTATGTATAGGTCTTTTGTTTCTTTAGGTAGATATACTCCTAAGTATTTTATTCTTTTTGTTGCAATGGTAAATGGTATTGTTTCCTTAATTTCTCTTTCTGTTTTTTCATTGTTAGTATATAGGAATGCAAGGGATTTCTGTGTGTTAATTTTATATCCTGCAACTTTACTATATTCACTGATTAGCTCTAGTAATTTTCTGGTAGAGTCTTTAGGGTTTTCTATGTAGAGGATCATGTCATCTGCAAACAGTGAGAGTTTCACTTCTTCTTTTCCTATCTGGATTCCTTTTACTTCTTTTTCTGCTCTGATTGTTGTGGCCAGAACTTCCAACACTATGTTGAATAGTAGTGGTGAGAGTGGGCACCCTTGTCTTGTTCCTGATTTCAGGGGAAATGCTTTCAATTTTTCACCATTGAGGGTGATGCTTGCTGTGGGTTTGTCATATATAGCTTTTATTATGTTGAGAGCTAACACCTATCTTACTCAAACTCTTCCAGAAAATTGCAGATGAAGGTAAGCTTCCAAACTCATTCTATGAGGCCACCATCACCCTAATTCCAAAACCAGACAAAGATGCCACAATAAAAGAAAACTACAGGCCAATATCACTGATGAACATAGATGCAAAAATCCTTAACAAAATTCTAGCAAACAGAATCCAACAACATATTAAAAAAATCATACACCATGACCAAGTGAGCTTTATCCCAGGAATGCAAGGATTCTTTAATATCCGCAAATCAATCAATGTAATACACCACATTAACAAATTGAAAGATAAAAACCATATGATTATCTCAATAGATGCAGAGAAAGCCTTTGACAAAATTCAACACTCATTTATGATTAAAACTCTCCAAAAAGCAGGAATAGAAGGAACAACATGGACTTTAGAAGAATGGAAAATATCGTGCAAACTCTTCCATGATTGTAGAAGCAAAAATCCTGGCCAAGATCATAGTAAACTGACTGTGTCAAAATAGAAAGTACTGATGCTGTGAGATCCAGTAGAGTTTATTTTAGGAATGGAAGTTTGGTCTAATATTTGAAAATCAATCAACGCAATTCACTATATTAACAGGAAAAAAGAAAAATAATATCACCACAACAGATGCAGAAAAACATCGTTTGATAAAATTTAAAACTGATTCATGAAAATGTTGTCATTGCTACTTTTTTCAGATATATGTAGAATATATATATCTATATATATAATACAATAGAACCTATATATAATATACAATATAATCTATATAGAATATAGTTTATAATATAATCTGTATAGAATATAATAGAACCTTCTAATTCTGATAATGCATATCCTCTTCCCCTCAAAAAAGCAAAATAACTGTAATAGTCATAGGTGTCATTGCAATCTTTGGATGGATTGCTACCATTTAAAATCTGTAACTTTTAAAAGATATTGTTAAGAATATGTTCAGTAGCAAACATTTAGGTTTAGATATTTTGCTTAATAATTTATATTAAAATGGATAAAGTATCTACAAATAGAGCAGGATGATTTTCTTTTTTCCATGAAAACAAGTTATATACAAGTTATAACATTGAATTTGTTGACATTTTTAAAGATATTTTCATTATGGTTTGTTTTCTGAAACAGTTGCATAAAAATTTAAAAGGCTTAAGGTATTTACTTTAGAAAATAATAGTTTAAAAAGAAAAAAGAAAAAGAGTTTTTAACACTTTTTTATTTTACTCTACAAATAATGTGCTTACTTTTCCACATTTCCTGTCATTTAATGGTTTAAAAATAAACATTATACTGTTTGATATATTTCCCTTTTTCTGCATATTGCATTTAATTTCAATTAATTTCATATGTTCTTTTGAAAGGCTAGCTAAATTAAACTAACATTTATACCACTTAAAATGTTTTAACATAAAAAATGTATCCATTGTAGTATTGTGTAATATTATATTACAAAATCCTTGGCAACTTAAATTTCCCATCCATTACTGATTCAAGTTTTGGTTAAATAAGTATGCAGACTCACTCCTACAGAATGTGTATGCCTCCTTGCTACAGTGGTATTGGGTTTGATTTATTCAAATTATTTCAGTATCATTATTCATTTCATTGATTGACAATATTGACTTTATCTTATAGTCTTCCACTAAACTATTTAATAAATTAATAATTACCAAATAACAATATTATTTGTTGGGACAATAAATGAATAAATGAGTGAATCACATACAAAAGTCTGACATATGCTTATGTTTGCAACTGATCTTTCTAATCTTTTCTATGATTCATTAGCTATATGCTAAATACTTACTTTGATATAAAAAAAAGAATAAATAAATCTTTCTGCTTTCAGAAAGATTATAATTTAGTTTCTCATTACAACTAATATTCCAATGAAATTATACAAACTTATAAACATTGCTGAGTTTAATCTAGTTTAATAAATATTTATTTGTTTATTTACAAATAAACAAACAACCTGGAGAAGGAAATGGCAACCCACTCCAGTAGTCTTGCCTGGAAAATCCCATGGACAGAGATGTCTGGTGGGCTACAGTCCGTGGTATCACAAGAGTCAGATATGACTTAGGGACTAAACCACCACCAAACAAATAACCAATGTAGCTTATTGTGAATAAGTGTCTGCCTTCTTGGAAAACCTATACACACTTTGGATACTTTATCATTGGCTGGATTTAAGAAAAAGAATTATCCTCTTTCAGACTTATTCTAACAACACAAACTCCCAGCTGGCTCGGTGGTAAAGAATCTTCCTGCCGATGCAGGAGACACAGGAGACACTGGTTGGATTTTCGCAGGTTGGGAAGATTCCCTGGAGGAGGAAATGACAACCCACTCCAGTATTCTTGCCTGGAAAAGTCCAGGGGCAGAGGAGCCTGCGGAGCTACAGTCCCTGGGGTCACAAAGAGTCGGACACAACTGAGCAACTCAGCACAGCACATGATACAAACACCAAGAAAGAGACAGACAGCGGGAGGTGAGAGTATGAAGATGCAACGTAGCTCTTCACTAAGGAACAAAGTGTAGGGTCAAGTACTGATCTTCTCAGAGTGGAATCCTTACCCGGCATCCAGCTGCAGGCAGAGCAGAAGTTAGAGAGGAAATCGATATTTCACCACTGAGTATTTTTAGAGTTTAAAATTATAGGACACAGAAAGCTCTGACAGAGAGCAAGTGAATGGTGCAAAGTGTGTGTGTCTGAAATGTCTAAAAATGCTTCTCTTGACAAAGCAGTAGAAAAGGTTATTCAGAGTAGCCAGCTTTGAAAACTGTTTTTAACTTGTCTTTCCCCAGATTGAACACAGAGACAAAATGTTACGTGTGGACAACACCTACTGAAAAGTATAGGCTTGCCTGGGTGCATTAGAAAAAAAAGAAATTTGTAATTATGTGTAATGCTTTTACTTATAAAATAATTAGAAAAATGTAAAGTGGTTCAAAGAAAAAGTTGTCCATTATCCACATAACCAGAAATAATCACAGGTAATGTAATGGATACGTTGATTCATTCAAGTGCGTCACTTCACAAACAGACTGAGAATCTCAGATCTCTTTACCTTATTCATAAATGGAATTTCAGACTGTGATTTTAATGGCATTATAACATGTTAATACATGGGGGTGCTATAACTTATTTCAACAATTCCGTGGGATATTCAAAGGATATCCAGTGTGCTGCTTTATAAGACACGTTGTGATGAATGTCTTGCAGTGACTTTTAAAATTTGTTTTATATTCTTAAGTTCTAATCAAGACGAAGTTTTGAGAGTAAATGTCCTGATATTTAAAGTCAAACTGTCATCAGAGAAGTTAAAACAATGCTTTCCCATCTGCACCAAGAATTGCCATTGTATTATTAACTTGCAGATTTTACTACTTGAGCTGAAAATGTGTACATTGCTGTTCATTCTCATATGTGCTTTTGTAAATTGTCTGTGTCTCGGGCAATAGGTTATGTCTTATTCCACATATTTGCTCCCCTTCTCTCCATGTGGGTTATACCCCCCACCTATGCGATACAATTTTTCAGGGCCTCCTGCAGAAGGCACGTGTACCCCGTCCCCTTGGGATTGAGATTTTGCATTTGTATATATGTTTAATTTTCTATGTATTATGACGTTTTGACAACTTAAAAACCCTTTCTGGCTGGGGAAAGACTGCCCCTCCCGGGGCTAGTTATTTTTTATTTAGTGGAAAGTAGAGGAGATCCAACCAGTCCATCCTAAAGGAGATCAGTCCTGGGTGTTCACTGGAAGGACTGATGCTGAAGCTGAAACTCCAATACATTGGTCACCTCATGTGAAGAGCTGACTCATTGGAAAAGACCCTGATGCTGGGACGGATGGAGGGCAGGAGGAGAAGGGGACAACAGGGGATGAGATGGTTAGATGGCATCACTGACTCGATGGACATGGGTTTGAGTAAACCCCGGGAGTTGGTGATGGACAGGGAGGCCTGGCGTGCTGTGAGTCATGGGGTCGCAAAGAGTTGGACACAACTGAGCGACTGAACTGAACTGAACTGAGAGGAGCTTAAACAATAAATTTTGCTCTGGGAAAATTTATTCTGAAATGTCTGCTTCTCTTCATTGATACGGGCTTCCCCAGGGGCTCAACAGTAAAGAATCTATCTGCAATGCAGGAGATGAGGGTTTGATCCCTAGGTCAGGAAGATCCCTTGGAGAAGGAAATGGCAATCCATTCCAGTATCCTGGCCTGTGAAATCCCATGGACAGAGCAGCCTGGTGGGCTACAGTCTGTGGCGTCGCAAAGATTATGACAAAACTTAGTGGCTAAGCAACTACATTGGTAAATATTAGGCAAGCTACGTTAGGTCATGCTAACAATTCTAAAATCTAGGCATCTCATAATAAGTGTGTATGAATGTATGTATTTAATCTCATGCTGCATGTCCTGTACATGTTGTCTAGAGGTTTTGCTCCATGTCTTCTTTCTCTGGGGTCCAGGCTGATGGAGTAACCTCTGTTTAAGAAAAAGGAAAAGGCAAGAGATAAAGGATACACGAAAACTGAACTGAAACTGTTGCTCAGTCGTGTCCGACTCTTTGCGACCCCATGGACTGTAGCCCACTATGCTCCTCTGTCCATGGAATTCTCCAGGCAAGAATACTGGAGTGGGTTGCCAGTTCCTTCTCCAGGGGATCTTCCTGACCCAGGGATCAAACTCCGGTCTTCCACATTGCAGGCAGATATATGGCTCTTAAATATTTTACCCAGAAAAAGCACATTATCTCCACTAGCATTTCATGGACCAGAAGAATACATGTGACCAAAACTAGCTATAAGGGGAAATGACGTACAATCCTATATGGGACTGGAAGGAACAACTTAAATATCTGTGAAACAGTGCTAGTGAGCAGCCCTTGTGATATGACCTGAATGTTAAACTTCTTAGTCAGGGGCTAGATGGAGATTTCAGGGATCCCGGAATAGAAAGAGTAATAAAATGCACGAGAGAAAAGGCAAGAAAGATTCTTAACCACACAGTCTTCTGTGACAGCAGTCAAAAGACTTCATTTCTGGCTTAACCACAATTCCCATGAGTGATTTCTAGAAATACTTCCAGGACTTACTTATGCTACCTTGTTAGGTTTTGTTATTTGTCTGCTTTTGTTAAGCTTGTTAGGCCCACAATTTTCTTCCTTTAATTTCTGAGGAGAAAAAACTCCCTGTGTACAGATCTTTACCTTTAAAGAAGAAAGTTTTATTCACTGTCTTATAAAGCTAGCTCCTAAGTAAAAATTGTTTTCTTTACTAGGTCAGCTAAAGGTTTAAGACATATAGTATCAACGTATTATTATCTTGGCAGCCTGTAAGCATGGTGAGAATGAAGTAATTGGTCAGTCATAAATTGGACATAGAACAATTACTTAATTTCTTTTCATGAACAAAGGATATTACAATTTCAAATATGAAACTTGAAAATTAGTCTTATTCTCTTTCGCTTGTAACACAATACACAGTCAACTAATGAAAAAAAAAAAAGTCTTTCATCTTGAAATGAGAATCACTTAAGAAATGAAAATGCTGTAAGAAAAGAAAATGAAAATTCTAATCTAAGTTCCAATAAATGTCTTCTCTGGTTAATTCGATGTCATTCACTAAATAAAGTGAGTCTATCAGAGTCATTGCCATTGCCAAGAGTCTGCAAACATCCCTGCCTTGTGTCATAGGATGAAAATGAAAGAACTTAGAAATATGTATTATGTACAAGACTATAGTCACCACTCCAGATACTTAGGATAGTTAAAATGTGTACTTTTCTAAAACAATATGTATATTTAACATAGAGCCAACAAATATAAAAAGGCATTATGAGTAATTGCAAGTACGGTGGATAATTCAGTGGGAAGCAACAAATATTATAGTTTTTCTAATATCTGGCAGATATTTGATCCTATGGCATATGAGGAAATAGAAACATCACCAAATCCTTCCCGTAGGCTTCTCTGTGAATTGTAATATATTTCTTAACTACCATGAGACACATGACTACTCAAAAATTACCTTAGTTGCATAATCAAGTAGGCTTTTACTTGCATAACCAAGGCGCTTTCCGAGATTAGTTTTAGGCATTTCCCTGTCTCCTATAGGGGCTTCCCTGGTGGCTCAGGCCTAGAGAATCTGCCCACAATGCAGAAGACCTGGGTTCAGTTCCTGGGTCGGGAAGATCCCCTGGAGAAGGGAATAGCAACACACTCCAGTTCTCTTGCCTGGAGAATCCCATGGACAGAGGACCCTGGCGGGCCACAGTCCATAAGATCGCAGAGTCACACACGACTGAGTGACTACCTGCCCCCTATAGAAGTAAACATTGTGCTCTCTAGGTCTCATGCCTGATCTCCACTAGTTCTGAGCAATCAGCTGATAAACCAGAGAAATTCTGTTCTATATTTTTCTTCAAGGAGGTAGTACTCCTGTGTGGAGGCATAGACAAAATGGTGGGTTTTGTCACAGTCCCCCTGATGCAAAAGTCCACCTGAAATGGGCTTGCTGTGAGTTACTGTCTGATAAAGCTTCCCAGTTGGTGCTGGTGGTGAAGAACCCACCCAGAAGACATAAGAGATGTGGATTCAATCCCTGGATTGGGAAGATCCCCTGGAGGAGGTCATGGCAACCCATTCCAGTATTCTTGCCTAGAGAATCCCCATGGACAGAGAAGCCTGGCAGGCTCCAGTCCATAGGGTCGCAAAGAGTCGGACACAACTGAAGCAACTTAGCATCAGAGCAAGTTAAAATGAAACAATTTTTATAGAACTTGTATCTCTGAAAGCATGGGGAAGGGTGACCACTGCCCCAGCCAACATGGAACCTCACAAGGCTAAGGGAATGGGCAGATCTGTATCTCAAGTCACAGTTGTTCTGGGTTGTGTTAGACACGTTGTTAAGAAAAGCTTGTTATCATCAGATTTCTACTTGCTGTCTTACAAATAGATATATATATATACCAATCCTAAATTGATTGAAAATATGACCACTTTCTTGCATTGTTATGGATATTACCTAGTGACTGGTTCCAAGTGACTTGAAAATTTCCAACAGCCCCTATTTTTTTCTGCCTAAAATACCAAATAAAATCCATGTAGACCTGGATATTTTTTTCTCTCGGCTTAATGAGAGTCAATTTTCCTTGAAACAACTTGTGAGATAATAGTTTAGGAACAAAGAAGAAATGAAAATAGGGGAAGATGTATGACAATGGCCACTCCCTTCCTAGCTCCCAACTGCTATGCTTACAAAGGTTAGCAAACTACTACAAATAAAGAAAAACCCTGGCATAGGCAAGGATCATTTCTTGCTTTCTTGAGAGAGAAAATGACAGTCTCATAGACCCTGGCTCATCTACTAGCACATCTTAAATTTATGTCAGGGTGCCAAAGATCCAGAAGTCACACTAGTTCTCCATTTTTCTCAATAGAAATAAAAGCACAGAGACTTTGGGATTTGCAAGCAGGAGATCAGGAAACAAGGTACTGTGTCTATTACCCCAAAATCTGAATCTGTCTCAGAAATAAAGCAGCTGAGGCTGAGAGTCCCATCATTTTAAAAAATGAAGTCCCATCATTTTTAAAAATGAAGTCCCATCATTTTAAAAAGATAGATATAAAGGAGTTTTTTCACACTTATCCTTTCATCTTTAGCATCCTATTCCAAGCTGGGACCTGCTCTGTTGACTCATAGCAAAGTAAGGACCTTTTTCTTGTTAGTCCGTGTCATTGCCACATTAATGTTCTTCATATTCATAAAAGGAAATGAGCGAAAGCATTTTTCTTGTCTGTTAGAAATGAGTCATGACCTTATACACTGAAGTAGGAAATACACAAAGTAAATTGTTCTACGGTAGTGATTTGGCAGAACTGACTTTGTTATTCTTCTTTTGGTCCTGCCTAAGTGACCATAAAGAGCTTTTCTACAATAGTGACTCTCATAAATCTTAGATATAGGAGGTGTTCCATAATGTTTTTAAATGAACGCATAGCTGTGTATGACAGTCATATCCTAACATGAATCATATTTCCATAGATGTATATTTCAGACAACATTAGGATATGAAGACAATGAGAAGATATTAGTCACAGTTGGGGGAATCATTAACGGATATCGAGGAAAGACATGACCATAGTAAATTTTCCTCAGAAGGTGCAATTTGTAGTAATTCTGTGCAATATTAATGATTAAAATGCTATATGTCAGAGGCTACTGATTAGAAAATGATTTCCTCTTCTTCCTGGGCTTCCCTGGTGGCTCAGCTGGTAAAGAATCTGCCTGCAATGTGAGAGGCCTGGGTTTGATCCCTGGGTTGGGAAGATCCCTTGGAGAAGAGACCAGCTACCCATTCCAGTGTTCTGGTCTGGAGAATTCCATGGACTGCATATCCATGGGGTTGCAAAGAGTTGAACATGACTGAGCAAATTTCAGTCACTCACTCCTCTTCTTCCTGGTCCTATATTCTTTATGATCCATCGAAATTAGATATAGCCTCATGACTGGCTTCTATTCAATAGAATGTGAGTGGAAATGATGTGTGTTACCTCCCAACCTGGCCATCAAAACTTCACATATGCTGTGCTCCATATACTTTTCTATAGGTTTCTATAATATGCTCCATACATATTCGATAGAATATTATGTATAATGCTTCATGAAATAAGACCAATGGAGAAAGAAAAATACTATATGATATCACTTACATGTGACATGTAATGTGAAAAATAACACAATAATGTATATAGCAAAACAGAAATAGAATCACAGATACAGAAAACATACTGGCAGCTGGCAGAGGGAAGGGGGCTGGCAAGTTAGGGGTAGGGGAATAAAAGATACAAACAACTGTGTACAATAAGCAAGAAGGATATATTGTATAGCACAGGGAATTATACACATTAGATTTAACAGCACATATTCTATAAAACTACTGAATCACTAGGCTCAGCAGTAAAGAATCTGCCTGCAATATAGGAGACATGGGTTTGATCCTTGGGTCATGAAAATTCCTTCGAGGAGGAAATGGAAACCCACTCCAGTATTCTTGCCTGGGAAAATCCCATGGATAGAGAAGCATAGTGGGTTATGGTTGGTCCATGGGATTGCAAAGGGTTGGACCACCACCAATCTGTAAAAATACTGAATCACTATGCTGCATGCCTGAAAGTAATATAATGTTGTAAATCAAATATTCTTCAATAAAAATAATTAAATTTAAAAAGATGTTTCAAATTTGATATCATGGACTAAGATTCTACCAGAATATATTTCCTATTAAAAAAATATAAACTTCTGACAAAATACAACAAACCACTGTCTAAAAAACCTTGGAGAGTGAACAAAACTTCTCTTCAGTTCAGTTGCTCAGTTGTGTCCGATCCCATGAACCACAGCACGCCAGGCCTCCCTGTCCATCACCAACTCCCGGAGTTTACTCAAACTCATGTCCATCAAGTCAGTGATGCCATCCAGCCATCTCATCCTCTGTCGGCCCCTTTCCCTCCTGCCCCCAATCCCTCCCAGCATCAGGGTCTTTTCCAATGAGTCAACTCTTCACATGAGGTGGCCAAAGTATTGGAGTTTCAGCTTCAGCATCAGTCCTTCCAATGAACACCCAAGACTGATCTCCTTTAGGGTGGACTGGTTGGATCTCCTTGCAATCCAAGGGACTCTCAAGAGTCTTCTCCAACACCACAGTTCAAAAGCATCAATTTCTTGGCACTCAGCTTTCTTCACAGTCCAACTCTCACATCCATACGTGACAACTGGAAAAACCATAGCCTTGACTAGACGGACCTTTGTTGGTAACGTAATGTCTCCGCTTCTCAATATGCTGCCTAGGTTGGTCATAACTTTCCTTCCAAGGAGTAAGTGTCTTTTAATTTGATGGCTGCAATCACCATCTGCAGGGATTTTGGAGCCCTAAAAAATAAAGTCTGACACTGTTTCCACTGTTTCCCCATCTATTTCCCATGAAGTGATGGGACCAGATGCCATAATTTTAGTTTTCTGAATGCTGAGCTTTAAGCCAACTTTTTCACTCGCCTCTTTCACTTTCATCAAGAGGCTTTTTAGTTCTTCTTCACTTTCTGCCATAAGGGTGGTGTCATCTGCATATCTGAGGTTATTGATATTTCTCCTGACAATCTTGATTCCAGCTTGTGCTTCTTCCAGTCCAGCATTTCTCATGATGTACTCTGCATATAAGTTAAATAAGCAGGGTGACAATATACAGCCTTGGTGTACTCCTTTTCCTATTTGGAACCAGTCTGTTGTTCCATGATCAGTTCTAACTGTTGCTTCCTGACCTACATATAGGTTTCTCAAGAGGCAGATCAGGTGGTCTGATATTCCCATCTCTTTCAGAAGTTTCCACGGATTTTTATGACCCACACAGTCAAAGGCTTTGGCATAATCAATAAAGCAGAAAGAGATGTTTCTCTGGAACTCTCTTGCTTTTTCAATGATCCAGCAGATGTTGGCAATTTGATCTCTGGTTCCTCTGCCTTTTCTAAAACCAGCTTGAACATCTGGAAATTCACGGTTCACATATTGCTGAAGCCTGGCTTGGAGAATTTTGTGCATTACTTTACTAGTGTGTAAGATGAGTGCAATTGTGCGGTAGTTTGAGCATTCTTTGGCATTGCCTTTCTTTGGGATTGGAATGAAAACTGACCTTTTCCAGTCCTGTGGCCACTGCTGAGTTTTCCAAATTTGCTGGCATATTGAGTGCAGCACTTTCACAGCATCATCTTTCAGGATTTGAAATAGCTCAACTGGAATTCCATCACCTCCACTAGCACTTCTCTTAGGGGAGTCAAATACTGAATTGGCAAACAACATGAGACCACATCCTCTAACTTGACACTGTACCGTAGTCAACTCTGTTCATGATGGCTAATATCCTCATAGAAAATCCACATCTTTCCAGTCTGAATATAACAGAGTACAGAACTCTGGAAAGTGATAGGGGAATCTTGGAAGAAAGGGAGACAGAGATGGGGAGCTACAAATTCTGTCTAAACATCCGTGACTGACCCTTGAATTATGCTTGCATGTAGCAGATTCAAAATGGTCCAAGTGAGAATCAAATGACTGAGCTGAGATTTGCACTGCAATTCAAGAGACAGTATTCGTCTACGAAGTTAGCTGTCCACTACGCAAGACATTAACATTCTGTGGAAGACTGTAACAGAAACCACAGCCTCCGAAACATTCATAATGTTTAGTGTACAATGTAAACTTATCCAGCATAGAAAAGAGAGAAGAAAACGTGATCCACCTTGAGAGAAAAGAATAATAGAAGAATAGAAGAAATATTAAAAATAGTAATGAATGTAAAACAGGTTAATGCCATCTACTAACCTCAGTAATTAATATTAGCTTAGTGAAATCACATTATACATATTGATAAAGACTTTGTGGACAGACAAATGAAATGGATTCATCAAAAACATTTCTTGTAAACTAAGCTCAAAAATTAGAAACAAGAAAGCAAGCAACAAAGTGAAAAGGCAACCTTTGGATTAGGAATAAATATTTGCAAACCACATGTCTAATAAGGGATTCATTTCCAAAGTATATAAGGAATTCCCACAATTCAATGGTAAAAAAAATTCATCAGTAAAAAAAAAATAAGGAACTCGAATCCAATAGCAAAAAAATAACTACAAAATGCAATTCAAGGCAAAAGACTTGAATACAATCTGTCAAAAGAAAACATACCCGTAATTCTCTGGTGGTCCAGTGATTAGAACTCCATGCTTCCACTGCAGGGGGCACAGTTTCAATCTCTGGTCCTGGAACTAAAATCATTCAAGCTGCACGGCCAGCCAAAAACAAAGAAGACATACAAATTACTATTACGTATATGAAAAGATGCTCAACATCACTAATCAGCAGGAAAATGCAAATCAATGAGATACCACCTCACTCCTATTAGAATGACTATCATCAATAATACGAGATAACAAGTGTTGGCTAAGATGTGGAGAAAAAGAACCTTTGCAAACAATCAACGGGAATGAAAATTGGAGCAGCCTTTACGAAAAACAGTATAAAGTTTCCTCAAAAGATTAACAATAGAACTATTAATACTATATGATACAGCAATCTCATTCCTGGATGTATATCCAAAAGAATTGAAATTAGGATCCCATAGAGATATCTACAGCCCCTTCTTCAGTGCAGCATTATTCACAATAGCAAAGATGTGGAAATACCCAAATGTCCACTGACACATGAATGGATAAAGAAAATGTGTTATATACATGTAATAGAATACTGAAAAGAAAGTGAAAGTGAAGTCGCTCAGTCGTGTCTGACTCTTTGTGACCCCATGAACTGTAGCCTACCAGGCTCCTCTGTCCATGGGATTCTCCAGACAAGAATACTGGAGTGGGTTGCCATTTAAAGAAAGTCCTACCATTTTAGCATGAATGGATTTGGAAGGCATTACACAAAGTGAAATAAATCTATCACAGAAGGACAAAAACTGCATGATTCCACTTACATGCAGTATATAAATAGTCCAATTCATAGAAAAAGAAAATATAGTGGTGGTTGGAGAGGGAAATGGAGAATTATTTTTAACAACTCTTAAATTAAGCTCACAAAATGACAAGGGCTCACTTCTAATATGCCTGAAACAAATGAACAAAGACCAAAAATGAGAATGACAATATAATTTTTATGCAAGAAGAGATGGATTATGTCACATTAAAACTGCCATTTGTTGAATGTCTAATATATTCTAATCACTGTTAAGTGGTTCAAGCAGGCAACAGAATATTATAACTTAAAACAAATTCAATCAGTGAATGTGTCTATAAGATTTACTAATTTTATCATTATCTCACGTGTGGAACTTTCCTGGTGGCTAGACAGTAAAGAATCTGCCTGCAATGCAGGAGATCCAGGGTCAATCTTTGGGTCAGGAAGATTCCTTGGAAAAGGGAATGGCTACCCACTCCAGTATTCTTGCCTGGAGAATCCTGTGGCCAGAGGAGCCTGGCAGGCTGTGATCCATGGGTTCGAAAAGAGTCAGACACGACTGAACACACATGCACACACACACACACCCTTCTGTTACTCATTTAGGACCAAGTTCTTGCAGTATGACCTGGAGCTACGGTATTTAACCTTTTTTATTTTTTTATTTTTCCCAATTATTTTTATTTAACCTTTTTAAAATTCTTGATGGAGAATTCAACAAATGTCTTTAGCTTCTGAGGGGAAAATATCCTTTCTTAAAAGTGGAAGGGACCCAAAAGAAGGTGCAAAACAATAATGATTTCTATTTAAATATGTGAAAGGAGAATAGACATAAAATTCTGGAGGAGAGGCAAAGGCTACAACCACTAATAAGCAGTTTTTTCTCTGTGTCCTCTCTTTTTCTGGAAGGGTTTCATTGTTCTGATTTAAAAGTAAGGCCAGTAGTTTCCTTTGACATGGCATTTACTGTGAATAGTAATTCTCCCATTCACTTTTACTATCTTTGAGGTAGTGACTCTTATTATCTGCATTTGCAAGTGAGGAAACGGTCTCAAAAAGGTTAAATAACTTGTCCAAGTACTCTATGCATGTTACAAATTAGATTTTCTTCTTCTTCCCAGAAGCTCTGCACTGAATATATAAGCTCTTCTGACTCCTAAATTATAGAAAAATGTACTTAACACCAGATATGATTTTCTTCTAAAAAATTTATCTACACATTAAATGCAGAGGACTTTAATCTGCATTGCTTTATTATTACCATGATAATTATTATTAGATAATGATCAAACTCTATCAAGTTGATATATACATATAGAAGGTGAAATTACTTCATAACTCTAATTCCAAAGCCGAAACCACTCAGCAATTGGACATATATTCTTTTAGGCAAATGTATATGTTTATATTACAAATACTACATATGCATAGTCATGCCATTTCCCCTTCTTAACCAATCTCCTTATGAGTTGAACTGTTTCTAGCTTTTTTTCTGTTTCAACAATGCTGCAATTGATTTTCAAATTTCTTCTAAGGAATGAATTTATACATGAAATACTTACTGCATCTTTCTGTTTAATCATCATTTATTGTATATTCAAAACAGGGCATATCCCTCCCCCAAACTCCAGTATTAAGAATAAAATATTGGTTACTTAGTAACCAGGAGTTTGCCTGCAAATAATCAATAAGTAGACACAGAAGTCACTACTGCTCTTAATAAATGAAACAGGGCAAACTCCCTAATGATCTACAGAAAAAGAAAAATTGGAGAGTGAAAGTACTAAAAAAGCATCTGTGTAATTGATTTCCGTGATTCTAATGGACCAAAAACCTTTAATTAAATTTGTTATAAATGGGATTTTCATTATCATTTTTATTGAAATTCATGTTTTCTAGTCATATGAATAAATTTGTAAAGGTACCTATGATGCAGCAACATCATGGTTAATCCCCCCATCTGGCAATTAAGTTTACCACATTTCCTTGGATTACTCTCTTATACAATTGCAGAGGAAGAAGATGAGATCCAGTAAAACAGGTCTGGTATGCGTGTGCGCTCAGTAGTATCCAACTCTTTGGAACCACATGGACTGTAACCCAACCAGGCTCCCCTGTTAATGGAATTTTCCAGGTAAGGATACTGGAGTGGGTTGCCATTTCCAACTCCAGGAGATCTTCCCAACCCAGCGATTGAACTTGCGTGGTTTACATGTCCTGCATTGGAAGGCAGATTCTTTACCACTAGCGCCTTCATTTTCTAGAATATTAAAATAATATTATGTACTCCTGAATACTTTTTCTATATCAATTCTTCAGTCACACCAGAAATTATAAAAGTTTCTGTCTTCTTCAGGAGAATCATTTTCAGACTCTATATACACCCACAACATACACAAATCTCAAAAATTGCATGACCAAAGGCTCACTGGGGCTAATCTAACTACTCTGTGAACTGGATCACAGTTCACAGGATCAGATAAGAAAGAGAGAATATAGGGATAAGTAAGTGCATTAGATGGATGAATAAATGAGATAAATGGGTAGATAGATATTTTAACTTGAATGTTTATATATTCTGTGCAATATAATAAGGGCTTTACATAAATTATCCTCCTTAACCTTTATAGGAATCCTATGAAGTAGGCATCTTGATTGAAATGTGGAAATTGAGGCTTATGTCTGAATTGCCCATGATCTTGCTCTTAAGGAAAGGCACTTGTGGTATTCAACCTTGAAGTTTGAAAACACAGACACCTGCTCATTCATTCAGTATAGCTGGGTGATTCTTACATGCCAGCTGCATTCTAGGCATCACAGACCAAGCAGGAAACAAAACAGACCAAATCTCTGCTCTCATACAGTTTATGCTCTACTCAAAAGAAGAGACAAAAATCTTAAGCGTATAATATATCAGCAGCTAATGAATAGGATTTAAAACATAAAAATAAGGTGAGGAAGGAGCTCTTAAAGGTAGGGAGTGTAAGACAATCTTTTTATAGAAAGGAAGACATTTGAGCAGAGACTTGAATGAAGTGCAATACCGCCATCAAGCAGACAGGTATTTGCTGGATGTGTGAGAAAGACTACAAGGAGATCAGTTCTGAGTACAGAGGAATGTTCTGGGACGGGGGCAGAGTTTAGGAGAAGGGGTGTTAGGAGGTGAAGCAGAGAGGTTATCAGGGAAAGACCACACAGCTCTGCATTTTATCCTTCAGGATATTGAAGCCACTGGAGAACTGGGCCAAGAGTAGTCCCTCTCTACTCAAGGGTTACAGGATAACTCTGGCAGCTATGGGGAAGCAAAGAAGAAGAAATCAGTGAAGAAAGTGGTTCTCAACACTCTCAAACTCAGGGTACTTTTTAAATAAAAGTTAGTAAAAATGCTTTCTTTACTATTCTAAATAAATCTAAACTACTTTTACAGCCAATTACCAAGAGAAATCAACATTTAGAATAATACAAAATTTCAAAAGCCCAATTTTTAATATCAAACATGAATAAATGGAAAATAATTTATTTTAAAAATTGTGTATTTTCTATCAATGTCTTTTCCTGCAAGAAGACATTGGAAAACTGACCAGGGATCATATTTTGACACACATTTGTAAGCCATGCTGTAAATGTGAATGCTGAAAGTACTGGCCAGCAATTCAAAGACCAAGAACAGCATAGCCAGTGATGATGTCATTTTCTGAGATGATGAAAAATATCCTAATAATCTTAAACAATACTAAACATAGCATTCCTTCAATTTACACAACAGGCACATTCATGGAAAATTCTTATATATTAAAACAAAAACCCACTTGGAGTTTGTAAATACAGTGGAATTAAATTCTAGGCTCAGGAATGACCATGAATGTGAGACATTTAAAAGGAAAGTGGGATGGAGGATCATTAATTTTTTTCTAGAGAACTGTTCTGTGCATTGAAGGGCATCTAACATCACTGGCTTCTGCCCATTAATGCACTAATGTCTCCTTCAATCACTCTGACTAACAAATATGGCTGTAGGTGTTTTGAAAATGTTTCAAGATGTTTTTCTATTATTCACTTGGGAATCACTGACTCAGGAGACTACAGCAAGAGGCAGATGAAAAAAGATGCTGCAGTGGCCATAAGCAGCAGATTCAGGATGTGAAGTTGGAAATTACAATATTGGCCAATGATTAGATGTTAGAACTGGACATGGAACAACTGACTGGTTCAAAATTGGGAAGGGAGTACCACAAGGCTGTATATTGTCACCCTGATTATTTAATTTCTATGCAGAGTTCATCATGTGAAACACCAGGCTGGATGAATCACATTCTGGAATCAAGATTGCCAGGAGGAATATCATCAACCTCAGATATACAGATGATATCACTCTAACAGCAAAAAGTAAAGAGGAACAAAAGAGCGTGTTGATAAGGGTGAAAGAAGAGAGTGAAAAAGCTGGCTTAAAACTCAGTATTCAAAAAACTAAGATCATGGCATCTGGTCCAATCACTTCGTGGCAAATAGAAGGGGAAAACGTGAAAGCAGTAACAGATTTTATTTTCTTGGGCTCCAAAATCACTGCAGACAGTGACTAGAGTCACAAAATTAAAACACACTTGCTCCTTGGAAGGAAAGCTATGAAAACCTAGAAAGTGGGTTAAAAAGCAGAGACATCACTTTGCTGGCAAAAGTCCATATAGTCAAAGTTGTGGGTTTTTTTCCAGTAGTACAGATGTGGGAGCTAGACCATAAAGAAGGCTGCACACCAAAGAATTATGACAAAAAGTTTCTAAACTAGAGTAAATTACATTAAAGTTCACAATAGCATTTCTTTAGTATGTAGTAGAAGTCAAAACATCAAGAAAATGCATATTTTAATGGTAAAGAGTAAAAGTGCTGGATCTATACTTCTAAAGAAAACCCAAGCAGTTTGGTTAAGGTGTGCATGAAGACTGAGAATGGAAACTGAAAGTGAAGCTAGGATTGTAGAAAGGAATGTAGAAAAGAGAAGTGACTGGAGGGTGATGATAAATTTTGCTGGCTTCATTATTTTGCCTAAACTATATGAAAAAATTCTTCCCAACCCAGATAATCACGGTGGTGTGATCACTCACCTAGAGCCAGAAAATCCTGGAATGTGAAGTCAAGTAGGCCTGAGGAAGCATCACTACGAACAAAGCTAGTGGAGGTGATGGAATTCCAGTTGAGCTATTTCAAATCCTGAAAGATGATGCTGTGAAAGCGCTGCACTCAATATACCAGCAAATTTGGAAAACTCAGCAATCATCACAGGACTGGAAAATGTCAGTTTTCATTCCAATCCCAAAGAAAGGCAATGCCAAAGAATGCTCAAACTACCGCACAATTGCTTTCCTCTCACACGCTAGCAAAGTAATACTCAAAATTCTCCAAGCCAGGCTTCAACAGTACATGAACCATGAACTTCCAGATGTTCAAGCTGGTTTTAGAAAAGGCAGAGGAACCAGAGATCAAATTGCCAACATCCACTGGATCATCAAAAAAGCAAGAAAGTTCCAGAAAAACATCTACTTCTGCTTTATTGACTATGCCAAAGTCTTTGACTGTGTGGATCACAACAAACTGTGGAAACTTCTGAAAGAGATGGGAATACCAGACCACCTGACCTGCCTCTTGAGAAATCTGTATGCAGGTCAAGAAGCAACAGTTAGAAATGGACATGGAACAACAGATTGGTTCCAAATCAGGAAAGGAGTACGTGAAGCCTGTATATTGTCATCCTGCTTATTTAATTTATACACAGAGTACATCTTGAGAAATTATGAACTGGATGAAGCACAAGCCAGAATCAAGATTGCTGGGAGAAATATCAATAACCTCAGATATGCAGATGATAGCACCCTTATGGCAGAATGTTAAGAAGAACTAAAGAGCCTCTTGATGGAAGTGAAAGAGGAGAGTGAAAAAGTTGGCTTAAAACTCAACATTCAGAAAATTAAGATCATAGCATCTGGTCCCATTACTTCATGGCAAAGAGATGGGGAAACAGTGGAAATAGTGACAGACCTTATTTTCTTGGGCTCCAAAATCACTGCAGATGGTGACTGCAGCCATGAAATTAAAAGACAGTTGCTCCTTGGAAGAAAAGTTATAACTAATCTAGACAGCATATTAAAAAGCAGAGACATTACTTTGCCAACAAAGGTCCATCTAATCAAAGCTATGGTTTTTCCAGTAATCATGTATGGATGTGAGAATTGGACTATAAAGAAAGCTGAATGCTAAAGAATTGATGCTTTTGAACTGTGGTGTTGGAGAAGACTCTTGAGAATCCCTTGGACTGCAAGGAGATCCAACCAGTCAATCCTAAAGGAAATTGGTCCTGAATATTCACTGGAAGGACTGAGCTGAAGCTGAAACTCCAGTACTTTTGGTTGCCTGATGCGAAGAACTGACTCATTTGAAAAAACCCTGATACTGGGAAGATTGAAGGCAGGAGAAGGGGATGACAGAGGATGAGATGGTTGGATGGCATCACTGACTCAATGGACATGAGTTTGAGTAAACTCCAGAAGTTGGTGATGAACAGGAAGGCCTGGCATGCTGCAGTTCATGGGGTCGCAAAGAGTCAAACATGACTGAGAGACTGCACTAAGCTGAAATGATTTTGCCTAGGACTGATCATAGTCAGTAATGTAGCCATGGCTATCTGCCATATGACAGTGAAGTTTCACTGAGCACCAAACTATCTTCAATGCAAGAAAAATACCTAGGTTGACTTCAAATCAAGAAAAATAGGGAAAAGTTTCTCGGTTTCCTCCATGAGCCAAAGAGCAGATAAGGCTACCATCCGCCTCATAAGGGTAGCAGGATATGGTCACAGGCTGTTGTGACTCAGCCCATGAACCACAGTGGGTATCTTTCCCTTTTAGACAAAGGGAATTTATTAAATCTTTCATTGATTTGCCCATCTTCCCTGACCAAACTATTAACATACCAAAGGAGAGAAGATAAGCCTTGGAATGTCCTTCTGGGTCATTATCGTACTACATCCCCCAAAGTCATATTTCTCAATGTAAATTTGAATAAGAGACAAGAATAAAAGTTAATGTTTTAATTTCAATATGTTATCTCAATCCTTCCATATAGAGAATACTATCCAGTAACTTATGGTATTACTTCTCAGAACACTTGAATACAGAATCTGCTTTCTTTCATTTTTAGTAGGTCAGGGTGATTTACACAACAATATTGGTTGCAAAAGTAGACTCTGTCGATGAGAGAACTCTGGGCTTGAATCAGCTAGGATGAAAAATAGAAGGAAAAAAATATGATATTTACCCTCTATCAAACACAGAAATGTGTGATTTTGCAATGGTTTATATCCTGCAATACTGTTTGACAAGCTTGATGTTGAACTGCATTAAATATTAATTTATATAATGTAGTAGTCATATAAAACTAGGCATAAAACACAGCAGGGGAAATTGCATTTTCTTACTGTTAAGACTATTGTTACAGTCTTCCAGTACCTCATGCTGTCATCCTACTTAGTAGATTGATGTTTATTTTCCCAGCACACATTTTCTGCCATCAATAGCATTACTAACTTGTCGACTGTTATGTTGCCCTCAGAAGTAGTAAATCTTGCCGATCAAGAAAGGGTCTTTAGATTCAAAAGATACTCATAATCTCCTGACATGAATTTAATCAAAATTCAGAAATGACGTGTGAACTCTTGTTTCTGGCAAACAGTTTACGTTAAACTGAGGCACAGCTTTGCTCTTGATCTATAACTCACTTTATGATGGAGGGCCAGGGATAACTTAACTTCAAATGTTGTTTTCCGTTGTTTTCGCATGTGCAGTCTATATCAATGAACATCTCAGCTCTTCCCTAAGTGTCACTAAAGGAGGGGATTTGCCAAACAGTCCCATTCACCCTTTCCCCGAGTTATTCCTAGTTTCTTCTTTAATCATCTTGTTCTTGCCATAAATTGTGAAACTGTAAGCTTGAGTCCATTTTTCCAAAATAGCCCCGACATCATTCTACAAAGCCTACAACCACTGAAAACATTATTTAAAGGTTATTTCTATCTTCCTTTTTTGTTTTGGTTTCAATCTTGTCTGCTTTATCCTTGTCTCTCAATGTAGATTCACGTCCATACAGCCATCTCATGACTCCCACACCCTCCCCGGGGATTTGCCTCAGCCCTCCTCCCCTGGAAGCTCATCTGTAGACTTTCAGCTCATGAACAGCAAGAAAATGTCACCCAGAAGGAGATGGTTACAAAGTTGACAGGACATCCGGTGTTGTCCTATTCTTCCACCTTCTCCCATACATTCTTCCGGCCAAATGTAACCTTTCATGACTTTCACTTCTCTTTTAGAAGTAATCTTAAAAGTCTGGGGCTCCATCCTAATTCAGAACTAATTTAAGAGGAAGAATAGAGAACAGGTACAGAATATCAGAAATCTTTTCAGAGCAAAGAGGTTACTTTGGTGTCTTTGTTTTAAAACATATTTATGTTGCATGGATAGGAAAGGAGAGTAACAGGAAGGGAGTTCTGGAATTAAGGGTATTGAAAGGGTATAATTCCTCATGAATTGCCTAACTCCACCCAGATGTGGAAGGATCAGAGTTATATTCTCTCTTTTTCTCAAAGTTCAACCTTAAAGTTTCCAGATAACTACAATAGGTCCTACTTTCAGTTTGCCTAGAGGAAAAAAAAAAAAATCTCTTCCCCATTGCACCTGTCATTCACACGCTCACCTAGAGTTCCGCATTGCTTAAAGATTACATAGTTTGCTTGCTCATCCCATTTCTGCAAATGCCTGACTGTCTCACAGAAACTTTAGATGATGCAGAGCAGTGAATCTGAGCCACTGTGGGCTCTTGAGTGAAAGCAACATTGTTAGCAGCTCTGTTTGCCCCACCCTTTGTGACCCCATGGACTGTAGCCCACCAGGCTCCTCTTTCCATGGAATTCTCCAGGCAAGAGTATTGGAGTGGGTAGCCATTCCCTTCTCCAGGGGAACTTTGCAACCCAGGGATCAAACCTGGGTCTCCAGCATTGCAGATGGACTTTTTACCACCAAGCCACCAGGGAAGGCACATTCTAAAGACTGAAGGTTGTGGAAAAGCCTTCCTTTCTAAAAACTCCCTGGAGATGTGGATAGCCACTTATATCTTCTGTTCAAAATTATTAATACAAATGTTTCTGTGTTGTCCAGGTTCAAAAAATGTTAAACTAGCTTAGATATTTCTGCATTTGCAGTTGCCATTTTATTGCACTCCTTTTATATTACAAAATTCCTGAAACAGCAGAACTCTTGTTTATTGGAAATCATTTGCTATCATTATCCCCTCAAAAAAATTGTTCATTTTGATGTCATTTCAAACAAATTCCTCTGAGATATAAAATTGGAGTTAGAAATTCAAAAGCCACAGTGGAAGTTTTAATCATCGAAACCAAGGAATCTAGAGTTGACTGATAAATCTTCTCATGATAGCCTGTGAAATATACTAATCAGAGGCCACCTGCTCAGCAGACATTCAATAAATAACAATGGATGAAGTTGAAAAGGTGGTGGTCTAAGTTGACTCTCTAGTTTTAAATAACCACTTTCAAACCTGCACCTTAAAAATGTCACGAGCATAAAGAATATTTATGAGTGACAATTCTCTTCATCCCTTTCAACAAATGATTTAGGTCTGACAGACAATAGTGGGTCTCCAGTATTTGAATTTTCATTTTCAAACTCCAGTGTAAGAATAAGAAAACACCTTATATATGCATTACTACTGTCAATCAGAAGATTGAGTCAAATTTAAATAACAAAAATAATTACATCTATATTGGAAAAGACTAAAATAAATCAAGAAAAATGAGTTGGTGAAATAATTTAAATAAAGGAATAAAGTTAGAAATACTCAAACTACAGACATAGACAAATGGAAATGCTTCATCAGAGTAGCAACAAAGGAGTGTGATAGTTATATCATATTCAAACTGCTATCTGAATTCAGGGCTGCAATTAATAAGCATTAATAGGAAAAGAAGTTTGGGTTATAGTACGGGAAAATTACCTAATTTTATCTTTAATAAAACACTTGGACAATTTATGAAATTAAGTTATGAAATCTTCTTATTAAAAATACCTTATGGGTACATTTAAGAATGATTACAATAGTTCAGCCAGTTTGCTATAAATATAAGTAGAGTCTCCTACTTCAAAATTGGAATTTTTAGAGCCTCTCCTGCTCTAGTAAACCTCCTTGATAGGGCTTCTTCAAAATCAAGTAAGGCCTCCATTTCTTTCAGTTCAGTTCAGTCACTCAGTCGTGTCCGACTCTTTGCGACCCCATGAATCGCAGCACACCAGGCCTCCCTGTCCATCATCAACTCCCGGAGTCTACCCAAACCCATGCCCAGCGAGTCGGTGATGCCATCCAGCGATCTCATCCTCTGTCGTCCCCTTCTCCTCCTGCCCCCAATCCCTCCCAGCATCAGGGTCTTTTCCAATGAGTCAACTCTTTGCATGAGGTGGCCAAAGTATTGGAGTTTCAGCTTCAGCATCAGTCCTTCCAATGAACACCCAGGACAGATCTCCTTCAGGATGGACTGGTTGGATCCCCTTGCAGTCCAAGGGACTCTCAAGAGTCTTCTCCAACACCACAGTTCAAAACCATCAGTTCTTCAGCGCTCAGCTTTCTTCACAGTCCAACTCTCACATCCATACATGACCACTGGAAAAACCATAGCCTTGACCAGACGGACCTTTGTTGGCAAAGTAATGTCTCTGCTTTTTAATATGCTATCTAGGTTGATCATAACTATCCTTCCAAGGAGTAAGCATCTTTTAATTTCATGGCAGCAATCACCATCTGCAGGGATTTTGGAGCCCTAAAAAATAAAGTCTGACACTGTTTCCACTGTCTCCCCATCTATTTCCCATGAGGTGATGGGACCAGATGCCATGATCTTAGTTTTCTGAATGTTAAGCTTTAAGCCAACTTTTTCACTCTCATCTTTCATCAAGAGGCTTTTTAGTTCCTCTTCACTTTCTGCCATAAGGGTGGTGTCATCTGCATATCTGAGGTTATTGATATTTCTCCCAGCAATCTTGATTCCAGCTTGTGCTTCATCCAGCCCAGCATTTCTCATGATGTACTCTGCATATAAGTTAAATAAGCAGGGTGACAATATACAGCCTTGACGTACTCCTTTTCCTATTTGGAACCAGTCTGTTGTTGTTCCATGTTCAGTTCTGTTTATTCCATAGTAAATTATTATATTTTTAATAACAAAATGAGATTTAGACATTTTTTTTCCTAGATCCCTAAAAATGTTAGTAAATGATTTTACTAGGTGTGTTATGTGTCTATTCCACACACAATGATTGCATGAGAGAATAACTGGCTTAGGGCTTCCCTGGAAGCTCCGTGGTAAAGAATCTGCCTGCCAACACAGGAGACACAGGTTGGATCTCTGATGTGGGAAGATCCCACATGCTGAGAAGCAGCTAAGCCACAATTATTGAGCCTGTGCTCTAGAGCCCAGGAGCCACAACTACTGTGCCCATGTGCCACAACTACTGAAACCCACGCACCCCAGAGCCTATGCTGGGCGACAAGAGAAGCCACCACAATGAGAAGCTCATGCACCGCAACTAGAGAACTGTGGTTCAGCAACTGTTCAGCAATGAAGACCCAGTACTGCTAAAAATAAATAAATAAATAAGATTTTATATATATATACATACATATATATATAAAGAAAATAACCAGCCTAGTATTATACAGGGGGAGAAAAGGAAATACATATTAAATGCCTACTGATCAACAGTAAAATCTTTTAGTTTCTCTTCTAGTCCCTGTTTTCTTTTTTTTTTTTTCCACTTATTTTTATTAGTTGGAGGCTAATTACTTTACAATATTGTAGTAGTCCCTGTTTTCTAAATTAAAAGATATTCTTGATGATCTCTAATGTTCTAGATGATGATACTTTTTAGAGCAATAGAGTTTTTCTCATCATATGAAATTCAACATCTAGATTATGCCAATCATTCCCTTTTGGACATTCAAATATGGACTGTGGAAGAAATTGTTTCCTCCACATTGACACTGACTGTACAATACAATTAGCAGCCTCTACTTCTGGTATAAAAAGGAAGCACATATATGGAACATCTAACAAAGCACTAGCAACTATGTCTATGTCAAAAGGTTTAAGCACCTAGAGATTAAGTATCCTACCATTATTCAGAAGAGGCTTAAAACATGTATGAAAATGAAAGGAGTATTATTTAGAAAACATCAAAATAATTAGGAAATAAACCTACAGCAAGTCTCAGCACAGAAAATAGAAGGAGTGCATAGAAACTCATTTGAAAACAACTCTTGATAATTAGACAACAGCATTCCCTAAGCTTAGAAAATAGACTACTAACAAAAATCCAAAGCAGAACCCTAAAAGAATCCCATAATCAATGTTATTTTGGGGGCTCAAGATACCAATTTTAAAAACAATTCTAATAAATAATTTAAACAATTTTTGTGTCATATCAGAAGATTTTTTTTTAATAGAGTAATACAGTGCTGCTATCATGAGGTCTGATTGTGGTGCCAACAGTATCTTTTGAAAACAAAAGATAGTCTAATTAAATGTTTTTCTCAGGAACTGCTTTCTGAAATCTCAGAAAAAAATTGTATTGATAAATCATACATTATATTTCATATCAAAGCATTCTACTACACATACACACATCACATCACAGAAAAAGACTTCCCTAGTGGCTCAGACAGTAAAGAATCCACCTGCAATCCAGGAGACCATGGTTTGATCCCTGGGTTGGGAAGTTTCCCTGGAGAAGGAAATGGCAAGTCACTCCAATATTCTTGCCTGGAAAATCCTATGGACAGAGGAGTCTGGTGGACTGCATTTCATGGAGTAGCAAAGAATCGAACACAACTGAGCATGCGTACATGCATATGGAAAGTAAACTTAGATTTTTACCTAGTGGTCTGTTTGTAATCATTGACATATTTAACACAAGGAAATGACATGATAAATATTACCATTTTAGAAATGTAGACAACAACCTGGGAAACAGATTGAATGTATTTTTATTTCATGTCCATAAGCAAAAATGTATATTAGTTTTAGTCTTATGTTCTCATGGCTCTTATTATAGACTATAGAAAAATGATGAAATTTTAATTATTGTTTTAAAGGACATTATGTTTGTTTTCTTCTATTTATTGGGCTTCCCCTATGGCTCAGCTGGTAAAGAATCCACCTGCAATGCAGGACACCTGGGTTCAATCCCTGGGTTGGGAAGATCTCCTGGAGAAGGGAAAAGCTACCCACTCCAGTATTCTGGTCTGGAGAATTCCATGGACTGTATAGTCCATGGGGTATATTTTCTCATGTCTCTTATTATAGGCAAATAGAAAAATGATGGAATTTTAATTATTATTTTAAAGAACATTATGTTTGTTTTCTTCTATGTATTAACTACTGTTATATTCAGGTTTTGCATATTTTTTTCAAGACATACTTTGAACTCTCTGCCATATGTTTATTTTTGTAAAGGTAAAGAAAGAAGGGAATGTGAGGTTGAAGTTCATTTAAATGCTTATAAACAAATGTTAAAAGCTTAGTAGGGCATGAAAATCAAGGAAATCTCTGTTTTTGTCTTATAAAAGACTTAAAAATTATATAAAATATCACAGAGCATAATATAATTTTAGAACTAATTCAAGGAAATTCAAGTGACAGTGTATGAATGTAAATATGCATTCAGTCGCTCAGTTGTGTTTGATTCTTTGCATCCCGATGGACTACAGCCCGCCAGGCTCCTCTGTCCTTGAAATTCTCCAGACAAGAATACACGCCCTCCTCCAGGGGATCTTCCTGACTCAGAGATTGAACCCCTGTCTCCTGCATCTCCTGCATTGGCAGATGGGTTCTTTAGCACTAGCCCTACCTGGGAAGCCCAAATGTATGAAGCATCACATTAAAAATCCGTCAATATTGGACAGTTCCTAATTTTATACTCCAATTGGTTCATATTTTAAACCATGAGAAATTAAATTATGGTGATACCTGGAAGGAGCTTTTAAATATAGCAAAGATTTAACAGAAACAGTCACCTGAAGGAAATATATGTTAAGAATCACCTGTTACAGCTCTGATTCATGTTTTTAACCATGGTATCAATCACAGCTTAAAATATGTAAATCAGGGTCCAATTTAACCCAAAGGAGCTGACGTTTGCTGCAATGTCATGATAATTCATAATAAAATGATGTAAACAGACGAGTACAGTGTGTGTGTGCTCAGTTGCTAAGTCATATCTGACTCTTTGCAACCGCATGGACTGTAGCCTGCCAGGCTCCTCTGTCTATGGAATTCTCAGGCAGGAATACTGGAGTGGACTGCCATTTCCTGACCCAGGGATCAAACCTGCATCTCTGGCGTATCCTGCATTGGCAGGTAGATTCTTTACCACTGCGTCCTAGGAAGCTTCAGAAGAGTACAGGGCCACCTCCCAATATATAATCCATCAATGAAAATTTGAACTAATTGGGGATTGATACATCCATTTCTCAAATGGATCCACACTCTCACAGGATTCCACTACTTCATAAAGTCATCAACATCACTTATTGGAATCCAGAAACATGTAAACCAGTTTGCAAGCAGACAGTTCTCCAGCTGTCTCTGAGAGTTTTCTTGCAGCAAGATGCTGCTGTCCTTTGTTTACAGATTATCTTCTCAAGTATGTTTGGATCGTGAACAGCCTTGGAAGATGAAGATAGAGTCTTTTGGGAACAAAAGCTGGGTTTGTTTACTGCCCATAAGAAACGATTAAAGAGCCAAGCTCAGGGTTTTCTGTTGTAACACAACCTGCTATGTGCGCAGATAATACCTTTGCTTCTTGGTGTCACCGTGTGGGATCGGGGACTTAGAGAATTGGAATAAATGTGGATTCTCTGTCAACTGCTCTTCCGGGAGTAATAAAGCCCTTTGTCTCTGTCACAGGAATCTTGTGGCTTCTGCCAGCATTCATGAAACGGTAGTGGGTCAATTTACTAGCTTCAAGTAAGGTACAATCTCAGTGTCCTCAGAGTTCTTAACACAGGTCTGCTTTAAACCTACCTTATTTGGTTTCAACCCCATTCCAGAACAGAAAAGCCTAAACTTATTTTGTAAAAAGTTAAAACTGTGCAATACTATTTAATTTAGTGATTTGGGGAAAAAAAGGGCCTAGTAAATTTATACTCAATAATTTGTACTTACTTTCCTATTTTGGTTTCACTTTCTAAAATGAAAGTTTGGCATGGAAAATGTCACTGAATTATAAAATCAAACAACTAATACAAAACATTAAAGATAAAAAATGCACAAAAATCTTAGTGAGATGGTATATTTACTCCAAATTTTTCAATCTTTTTTACACAACTAGATCAATTTCTTTATTGCATAATTTGAAACTCAATGTGTACATTTTTCTAAACATCAAGAACACACATTTCAGCTTTAGAGAAGAAAAAAAATTAAAGTTAATTAAACTAATATCCATCTTTATCCTGGTACAGATTTACCAACAAGGAATATTAGAACTAACATAACAAAATTAGCATAATTTAGCATTTGCCAATTTAAATAAGCATTTTGATAAGGTAAAAGTCTTAAAGGCTAAGTCTTAAGAAAAGAAATCAATGGAAGTACAGGCTACTCATTTGTAGATTGCTGGTTCGGGGACTTTACTGTGACACATACTTAGTAAAGCAGTCATTATTAAATCCGGTTTCTGGGTTAAATCAATAGTCATTGATAAAATGCCTTCAAAAGAACATGTATCATTCTGTGCAATTTTGAAAGTGCTACTTGCGATAATGTAACAGCGTGCTTAACCTTTTTGGAAGAAAAACTAAGTACATTATTGTCCGTATAATAACAGGAATGGCAATCATTAAAGTGTATTTCTAGCAGCCCAAACCTATTTTTTCCCATTGACAGTTCAATATCAACACAATTACTTTGCTTTGGAGAAAATAAAAGTTGGCTTCAGAATGTCAAAGCTTGGAAATAGTTGATCTCTAAAGGCAAAGGCTTTTTCCTTCAAAACTTAACTTCAGGATTAGTTTGGAGCATTTTAAGGAATTCTCTGCGGCCTGACGCAGACACACACACACACATAGAGACACATACACACATACATATATAGGGAAAGGCTCTCATTTATAGAACTGGATTTACTAGTTAAACATACTAATAATCGAAGACATAAATTATATGAACACATAGCTGAAAGGTATTGAGCTTTATATTAACAACTATTTGAGTACACAGGTGCTATAGGATGAAACAAAAGAGTAAAGACAAATCTGAAATTTTTAATCATACTGGTTTAAAAGTTTGTATTTTTTTGTGCTGCAAACTGTGTTTTGGAGTAAAAGAAAACATACCCAAAGAAATTTAAACACAATGAATACATCACTCCTTTTATGTATAAATATGTAAATATGTGTATATAAATATGTATAAAAATTATGTGTATGCATACACATAACTGTGAGGTTTAATATATAACATCAATTGAAGAAGGGAGACTTAGAAAAATATTAGCCTGAGTTTTATCACAAGAAGCTCAAGAAAAATTACGCTAAAAACCCACACTTAATGTTAACCTTTTCTTTTCCATGTTATTTTGACACTGAGCATTTATGACCTAAATACACAGACCCTTGATCCTTTTAGTTTAGGAATCTTAATGGATTTTTTTCTTTATCCCATTTGCTCAAATTTATTTAAAAGCAAAATGCAAGTGAATACAATACAGAGGGGATGTGAAAACAATTGACAAACCACCTAGGAAAAGCAAAGCTTTCCTCAGTCTCAAAGTATAAAGTTTGATAATTAGCTAGACTGGAAACATCCAAGAATTATTATTTCCTGTATTCAACTAAGAGCTATCCAATCAGTCCTAGCTAGGAGCATGCATGCCTGCTCAGTCGTGTCCGACTCTGCAACCCTATTGAACTGTAGCTCCTCTGTTCATAGAATTATCCAGACAAGAATACTGGAATGGTGGCCATTTCGTCCACCAGGGGATATTCCTGACTCAAGGACTGAACCTACATCTGCATTGGCAGGCAGATTCTTTACCACTGAGCCACTGGGAAGGTCCCTAGCTAGAAGAGAAAGAGCTAATAGATCCATTAAATGTAAGGATGACAATGTTGAAAAGACAATGTGATATAACATATTTGGTATGAGGCTTTGATGTCTAAAAGACAGAAGTGGATCTGAACCTGAGCTCTGACACTCACTATCTGTGTGAGTTGGAAGTTACTTAACTTCGCTCAGCTTTGGGGGTGGGGGGCGGGGAGAAACAATTTAGAATCAAAACTGCCTCTTGGCCTTTGTGCTATTAGGAAGTTGTCAGGCTAGGAGTAGGAGGCATCATTCATATTAAAGGGAAAATAAATTTTTAAACTGTAGCTAAGAGGGAATGGGATAAGAGAAGACTAACTTTCTCAAAATCTTAGCCAGTTTTCTGAGGTGCCTAGGTGATACCAAGTATAGATGTGTAGATGACTATATCTTCAACAAGAACATAAATGCATTTGGGAATATGTAAGTGTTAGTCCAGAGTCTCATTAGAGGAAGTAAGCAAGATTATTCTGGCTGATAACATCAAAACATTTAATTTCAGAAAGCCCCAATGGAGGCTACCTGAAAGAAAGAGAAACACAAAATGTGAAGGGGTGAGGCCGCAGGTTGGGAAGGGCAATTTGTGAAGAGTTTGGAGCCTGCAAATTAAGATGTCCCATAAGAAATCTGGAATAATAGTCCAAAGCCCCTTAGAAACAGTGTTGTCAAATGTTCAATTTTAAGAGGACGTCCTAAGTTTTCTGCAATATAAACCTTCTTCAAAAGGAGATAGCTTCATTTTGTAAAAGTACCCCATGGATCTGCTGGTCGATTTTGTCATGTTCCATCAGCCCACTTCCAAATTCAAACACTTCTGTGGAGAACAGTTCTGAGCGAGCCCAAACAGACACAGATCAGGGCTCGCCTGCATGCTTGCACCCCCTTTTCAGGGTATCCTGCCCCAGAGCCTTCTCACGTGCCTCTGGAGCTGTTCATACAAGTACAACCCGGCTCAGGAGACACGGCCATGTGAACCTTCAGTCACAGGGCATGGTTGGGGGTGGCGGGTGGCAAGAGATGGCAAATAGCTGTTCAGCCTCCTGCCCGTGGAGGGAGGCGTTCCACATGGTTCTCAGGGGGGCTCCTGTGGGATGCAGACTTCTCTGCTCACAACAGTGACACCAGCAGCACCCCTCACACAGCCTTTGTCCCCCTCCTGCCTCATTCCTCCCCCTGCCTCCATGGCTCTTGCTGCCTAGGAACACCTTTCCAGTAGACTCCCAAGGCCTTACCCATCCATGACTCTGCCTTCAACAGACTCCACACCAAGATTCTCTGTGGAAACAGCTTTCATAGACACACAGAGGGAAAGAGGCTGCGTTCCTTCCCTGAGCCAGTGCAGAGAGGAGAGAGCCGCCGGGCTGGGGGAGGAGAGAGTGCCCGGACGTGACAAGGACTCTAAGCAGGGGTCTTGAGGGGCCCCGACATTTCTGTGGAAAGGGTGACTAGAGACTTGAGTTGATCTGACTTATATTTCAAGTGACAGGCCAACCTTAACTAACTTCTAGTTACATAGCAGGCTCACATAAATGGAAAAAAATGAATTTAATACAGTTGATGACAAACATTTTGCATTCTGAACCAGTTTCTTACTGTCAAAAATCTTTGGTTTCAGATTCTGCTGATCTGTTATCAGGTCTAACTTTTAGTGAGATATTCATTAATTAGCAGGCATATTTTGAATCTCAGGGCCATTCTGTGAGTTGGGGACAATCTCATCTATCTTTCAAAGTTTAGTTTCTGAAACTCCCATTCATGTACTATATTTAAGCTAAATTATTACTTATGTATACCTTATATCTTGGCAATCCTTGGAATAGTCTTTATTATCATCTGCTTTTCCCCCCTAAACTTAGGAATCTTTCTAGGCCTGCCTGAAATAGTAGGAGACTTTTTCAACACAGGAGATGCAAGTTCAGTCCCTGGGTTGAGAAGATACCATGGAAAAGAGAATGGCTAGCCACTCCAGTATTATGGCCTGGAGAACTCCTTGGACAGTGGAGCCTGGCAGTCTACAGTCCATGGAGTCACAAACAGTCGACATGACTGAGCAACTAACACTTTCAGGCAGTGTCCACCAAAATGTCCCAAACCATACCGGAATGTAATGACTGTGTTTCATGGTAGCCACCTACCTCTTGGTATGGTTACTTGTACTTTTGCTTTCTCTCATCTTACAGGACAACATTTAAGTTACATTCACCTTTTGTTTACTTATATGATATCTCTTCAGCATAGAGCTAAAGTTTAAAATTGATCAGCTTTTTAGTCTTCCTTCATATGCCGGGTAAATTTTTTTCTACAGAGGGTGTTGCTACCAGCCTTTATTATTGGCTTCCAATTTCTCATGTGCCCCATTCCACAATCAACCATTTCATACATCCTATTCTGAAGCCTCACTTTGACCCTTGTTCCTTAAATAAATGTCACAACATTTTGCTTTTGCTCAGATTTTCCTATCTCCTCTAATTTATAGAATAAACAACAAACCATTTTGCACTGAACATCTCCAGCAGAAGCCTGTTGTAAAGTGTGGTAGCAGCATCCCATTTTACTTCTCAAAGTTTCCCGATTTTGGAGGGTAAACTATATAGTGAACTTATTAATGCAGCTTCCAAGCTTTGCTGCTTTTCCGTCTCATCTGTACTTCACCCGTTCCTACACTGCATTGCATATTATACATCCACTATTGCAGAATATATAGCATTTTTAAAGTGAGGGAAATTGTCCTGTAAAATGATGTAACGTAATCAGTTTGCTCGGGACATACAGAAAGACTTTCCTGTGACCAACATTATAAATGTCTGAGCACTATTAAGTCTGAAAAGCGGACACAAACCAGAATGGGTGGGAAGAGGGATTGCATTTGGCGTGCCTTCAAAAACATCATTTCAGAAAGAAAAATTCAATTCAATTTTCAGAATGAGTGGTTAAACCAATCCATGACAGGTCTATATAATCAATATCTACTGCCACTTACCTTGGCAGCATTCCTGGAGAGATCATTTTCCAAAATTGTCCTCTTCTCAGCCACTTTCCATTGTGTTTTATGTAAATTATTTTGGCTTGTCTACTGCATCCCACTTTTTTTTTTTTGCTTCTACTGCAAAAAAGAACTTAACCAGCATATTGTATTACATATGAAAGAATAGATATTTTCAAATCCCTGTGTGCATTTTATTTCTTTGAGTAGTCAGTTGTAAAACTATTTTCAAATATATGAGACAGCTCGAAATTTCTGTTTTCAGTGTTCTTGCAGATTATCCTAACTCAACACTGATACCAAGTGTTTCTATCTCTGTTATCTACCCCGCTTTTACAAATTGCCATCCAAGGTCCTGTCCTACCACAGCAGGAGCAGGTTTTGACTTTTTCCTGGTGGCTCAGACAGTAAAGAATCTCCCTGCAATACAGGAGACACGAGTTCAATCCCTGGGTCAAGAAGATCCCCTGGAAAAGGGAATGGCTACCCCTCTCCAGTATTCTTACCTGGAGAACTCCATGGACAGAGGAGCCTGGCAGGTTACAGTCCATGGAGTCGCAAAGAGTTAACTAACAATTTCACTTTTTTTTTACTTTGAAAGAATTAGCATTTTCCCAGTCAGTCAGAGCTTTGGCAGTAGACATAGTCATTGGTTAAGGAATTGGTTAAGTATTCTCTCTGATAAGTTCCTCTGTAAAAGTATAAGCAACCTTGAGAATGGGGGGAATGAGATAGGGAGTTTGGGATTGACACATACAGTCTGCTATATTTAAAATGCATAACCAACAAAGTTCTACCGTATAACACAGAGAACTCTGTTTAATGTTATGTGGCAGCCTGGATGGGAAGGGAGTCTGAGGAAGAATGGATACATGTATATGTATGGTTGAGTCCTTTTACTGTCTACCTGAAACTATCACAACATTGTTAATTGGCTATATACCAATATAAAATAAAATGTTTAAAAAAACGTAAATATAAAAAAAAATAATAAGTACCCTTAAGTTAGGCCTACTAAAGAGAAATGGATCAGGAACTGCTTTACTTCTCCACTTAAATACCCCTCATTACACTGAAGCTTCCCATTGCATTAAGAGCAAAATCTAAACCTAGAGCCCTGGCTAGCAAGTCTGGCGTGGTCTCTGCCACCTGTCTGCTTGGACCCTTCTCAGCTGCTCTCTCTGGCATTGGCCGCCATGTTCCAGCTACGCTGGCCTCCTTTCTGTTGCTGAAAGAACACACCAGTCCCTTTCCTTCCTCTGCCCAGGAGACAGGTCTATCAGGCCTTCAGGTAACAGGCTTACTTTCATGTTTCAGTTCTTAGCTCACGGAATATCTCTCCCAAAGGGGCCTCCCCTGATAACACCATATACAAATTCCTCCAGTTCATTTCCTTCCTTGCCCTCTTAATCTCTCCATAGTTCTTATCAGAGTGCATTTTCTTACATATTTGCCCACTTAGTTGTCTGTCCACCCACCAGGGACTGTGTCCATGTTCCTTTATCTGATATCCCCAGTGTCTAGCACATAATGGATGATCAATGAATGTTTGTTACATGAATGACAGCACTAAACAAGACTGATCCAGGAAGTCTTTTTCTCCTGGTATCACTTTGCCTGCCTCAATTTCTGCTAATATCCTAGCAACTCTCCAGCAAGTTATCACTCCCCACTGTATCTTGGCCTTAGTTGCTGGGAGGAAAGAATGAAAGCAGCCAACCTCTGATCCATGGGAGGAGGGGGAGGTCTGAGGGAGGAAAGGGGCAGCCTGGAGGAATAAAAAGAAAGCAGATGACTTTTTTTTTAATGCTTATATCAAGTGGATCGCCAGATAAATAGACCAATAGTACTTCATAAGAAAAACAGACTCTCACTCTGAAATGCCCCTAATAGCCTATCTCTGGCTGAGAATTATTCAGAGTAAAAGACAAAATTGATCTGCTTAATAATTTGAATGTTTCACCCCGGGAGATGACTCCTACACTTATTACATACATGTCTCCATCTATTATTCTGGGTAAAAAGTGCATGTCCATTGAAGGAAGATAGGAACTGTGGATTTGATTCAAAGTCCCCATACCTCTCTTTGCTCCATCTGAGCTGAGTAGATCTCTGATTTATGAGAATCTGCTTGGAAAATCCAGTCATGTATGTTAACTCAGTTGTGAATTAGAATTCCATGGGGCGTTTAATACTAGTATCCAAAAATTCAGTGGTGAGGGAGAAAGGAAAAGAGTCTGCCAAGGTTCATTGTTTTTTTGTTTTTTTTTTTTCTATTATTTAATCCTGGCCTGGGTGGCCTGGGTGGTGCAGTGGTAAAAGAATCTGCCTGCCAATGCAGAAGATGCAGGAGTCACAGGATCAATCCCTGGGTTGGGAATATTCCTGGAAGGAGGAAATGGCAACCAACTCCAGTATGCTTGCCTGAAAATCCCATGGACAGAAGAGCCTGATAAGCTTTGCATCCATGGGTTGCAAAGAGTCAGACATGACTGAGCGAATAAACAAGAACAACAACAAACAGGAAGTAAAAGCATAACCAAAGAGTTTCGGGTGATACCAGTTCCAGTGGATTGAAGAGTGGCCCCCAAAAGACAAGTCTACATCCTGGCTCTAGAAACCTGTTGTCTTGGTCATCTCAGGCTGCCATAAATCACCACAGACTGGGTGGTTTAAACAAGAGACATTTTTATTTTCTCACAGTCCTGGAGGCTAGAAATCACTGAAGAAGGTGCCAGCAGATTCAGTTCCTGAGGAGACCCCTCTTTCGGATTTGAAGATGGATGCCTTCTTTCTGTGTCTTCACATGGTGAAGAAAGAAAGACGGAGCAAGTTTTCTGGCATCTCAGCTTACAAGGGCACTAAACCTATCAGAGACCCCAGTCTCTGCCTCATCTAAGCTTAATTACCTCCCAAAGGCCCTGTCTCCCATGCAAACATCATCACATTAGAGGTTAAGACTTCAACATATGAACTGGGGAGGTGGGGGGCATGATTCAGCTCACAGAGCCTGTGAATGTAAACTTATACAGAAAAAAGGTCTTTGTAGATATTAAGGATCTTGAGAATAGACCCTCAAGGATTACCCACGTGTTAGTCGCTCAGTTCTGTCCAACTCTTTGCAACCCCATGGACTGTAGCCCACCAGGCTCCTCTATCCATGGGATTTTTCAGGCAAGAATACCAGAGTGGGTTGCCATTTCTTTCTCCAATTACCCAGGTGGACTATAAATCCAATGACAGTTATTTTTATGATAGAAAGGCGGGGGGAGGGGGTAGTCAGCGTATGGAGGAAAAGCCAGGAAGACACAGAGGCAGAGAGTGGAGTTACACAGTCTGAAGGCAAGGGAGCCTGCAGCCAGAAGAGCTAGGAGAGGCAAGACTGGTTCTCTCTTAGCGCCGTCAGAGGCAGCACAGCCCTGCTGACGCCTTCACTTTGGACTTCTGGCAGCCTGAGCTGCGAGACAATGAATTTCTGTTTTAAGCCAAGAAAAAAATAAGCCAATGCTCAAATTCTAGCCCTATCCAATTAAATCAATATCTTCTGGAAGTGAAGTCCTGGCACTGCTGTGGTTTAAAGCCCCTGAGGCAGTAACTCTGCATGTAATCAAGGTTGAGAAGCTCAAACCCAAAGAGCTTCCCCTTCTAGAGTTATTATCATTTTAACGAGGGTTTCTTTATTTTGAAAGGCCAAAAATATTCTTGACCTTCTGAAAAATGAATTTTGTTGTTCAGTCGCTCAGTTCAGTTCAGTTCAGTTCAGTCGCTCAGTCGTGTCCGACTATTTGTGACCCCGTGAATCGCAGCACGCCAGGCCTCCCTGTCCATAACCAACTCCTGGAGTTTACTCAAGCTCATGCCCATCGAGTCGGTGATGCCATCCAGCCATCTCATCCTCTGTCGTCCCCTTCTCCTCCTGCCCCCAATCCCTCCCAGCATCAGTCCTTTCCAATGAGTCAATTCTTCGCATGAGGTGGCCAAAGTACTGGAGTTTCAGCTTCAGCATCAGTCCTACCAATGAACACCCAGTCATGTCTAATTCTTTGTGACCCCATGTACTGCAGCATGCAAGGCTTCCCTGTCCTTCACTATCTCCCTGGGTTTGTTCAAACCCATGTCTTTTGGGTCAATGATGCCATCCAACTATCTCATTCTCTGTCACCTCCTTCTCCTCCTGCCCTCAATCTTTCCCAAGTATTGGAGCTTCAGCTTCAGCATGAATGTCTGGTGGCAGGTTACTTGCACCAGTGAATGTGTTGGAACGGAGTGGTGACAATACATATTAGATATTTCTCTATCCATTAAAATCTGTTGTCATTCCTATTATGACTGGAAAATAATTTTTTTAAAAGAAATTTGAAAATGTGTTGAAGGGTGTTATGAAACAGCAAAGCATTTTTATTTCTTGATATTGCACTAAAATAATCATTCTGTCAAAAATTAGCCTGTAAAGTAACCTCCAAATACTGAGTATTTTACTTCTTTTATGTTATAAACTCCTATAGTTTTTCTTTCCCAATCTATCACCCTGATCAATAGTGAAGAAATCCACTATACCAAGTGACCTAAAGAAGCAAAACAATCACAGTCTTACAGGGAAAAAAAGACAGTTCATCTAACCCCAATCCTTACATTGTAACCTGCCATCAGAAGGCAGGGCAGAAGGTCACCTTTTCATCTCTATTTCTCAAGAAAAGAATTAGTCATACATATTGTTAAATTGGCTTCATCCCCAAAGAATAAATGAGAGATGAACTGCACTGAACAAAGGGACATCACTACACTCAGAAAGCCATTTACTTGCAACAGGAAATCGATGTAAAACAGTCTTACAACATTGCATGACATTAAATGTCTATAATCACTTTATTCTGCTTAACTTGTATAGATGTGTTCTGCCAGCATCCTTCCTCTATAATCTCTCTGTAGGAAAACTCATCTCCTTTCACAACCACAGGGATCACTTATAAACTAATAGCCCTCAAATCCGCATCTCCAACCCCGACATCCCTTCTAAGCCCCAGAGGCCATATGATGCAGTGGCTAATGATGCATACACAGGCTTTAGAGTCAGACTGTCTGTGTTCAACCCCCAGCCACCGCTTATTGGTCAAATTATTTATCTTCAAGAAGCCTCACTTTCATCATCTTTAAATGGAGAAAAATGCGTGTTGCTCAGTGCTATTAACACAGACTTGAGAAATGTTGTATTTACTATAATTATTGAGGAGAAGTTGGAGACATGCATTGAATTCCTGGGTAGGGAAGTTTCCCTGGAGTAGGAATGGCAACCCACTCCAGTATTCTTGCCTGGGAAATCCTATGGAGAGAGGAGACTAGCGAGCTACAGCCTATGGGGTCACAAAGAGTTGGACACAACTGAGCACACACACACACACACACACACACACACACACACACGCCTATCCATGCAGATGTTCCAGGAATACCTTAAAAACAAAGCTGTCAAAAGGTGAATTCATTATTTTCCCCAAATACATGATTCATCTCTATGAGTTCTGCTGTATTGAATGAAATCATTATCCTATCAACTATGTGGCCCCCACAGAATCCTTTTGCTATTCTTCTTTCTCCCTTACTTCCCACTTATTTGGCCACATCCTGTTGGGTCTCTACAGTGACCCAATCCATCTTCATCCATCCCCATTGACAGGACCTGAGTTCAGGGCATCGTCACGTCCATGACTACAAGTTCCTATAAGGAGTTTCCTAGGCTCTAATCTCTTGCCCTCATATCACTGCCTGATGTCCTCCAGCAACACAGATCCAAACTAGAAATAACTCTCGCATCCTCTCAAATGCTTCACATGATATGTCATCAAAGACTTTCAAAATAAGGTCCCAACCCACTTATCCAACCTCATCTACCCTATAGTCTTCTAAGGAGGATCTCAGTCTTTACTAACAGGAGTCACCCACTCCCATGGGCATTCTCAGAGAGAAATATGATTTCCCAGCCACTGACTGTAAATCTATCCCTCAAGCAAACAGGACAGATTGCAAATGAGAACAAGGTTACTGTATACATATTATATATATATACATATATATGTATATATATATAAAATCTTAATGTGATTCTACTTTATGTCTTTTAGAGCAAATTGTTTAAACTTTGGCACTTTATAATTAGCTTTAAAAGGATTACTAGATCTTTATCTCACATTCAATCTTAACTAGCTTTGGAGGGACTATATTATGGACAAGTAATACTAGCCAACAACCTAAAATTCAAATTAAGCCCAAAAGTTCATTTTGACACCTCTTAGTATATTTTTTTCTTTTAACCCACCCACTTTCCAAAGCACCTTATACCACAACCTCTCAGCTCTTGAAGACCAAGTATATGGTGTTCCCTATGCCTCCTAAGCCTTATTTGCCCTTCTTCATCCTTACTTGGGCTTCCCTGGTGACTTAGTGGTAAACAATCCACCTAATCATAGAGGAGAAACAGGAGTTGCAGGTTCGATCCTTGACTCAGGAAGATCCCCTAGAGGAGCAAATGGCAACCCACTCCAGTATCCTATGTATTCTATGTATACCCCAGTATTCCAATATTCTGCCTATGGGAAATCCCATGGACAGAAGAGCCTGGCAGGCTACAGTCCATGGGGTCACAAAGAGTCGAACACACGCACACATACACATCCTTACTTATTCATGTTGTCTCATCCTCCCACTCAGCTTAATTAGTATCCTCCCTTTGAATGTTTTCCTTTTATCAAAATGTAATATTATTATTTATTTAACACTGCAAATCTACTTTAGCTATTCAGTAAGGCTACATTTTAATGGGCAGCTGCATGCCTGTATTGAATACCGATTACAGCTCGGTTCTATAGCAATTCAGTCAACAGCTGTGAGGATCACAGGCCCTCCCTTCCCCTGGTCCTCTTTGGGGTGTCTGCCAATAGGGACAGGTTTTATTCCCTACCATGCAGAAGCACAGAAAGTGGTTCCTTGTGGTGTGTTTACTTGTCTTTCATGCCTTTTTGGGTGCATTTGATATTAAAATGTGAATTTAATATAAACAAATTTATTGATTTTTCTATATGGTTTTTAATTTTTCTGTTCTGTTTAAGAAACCCTTCGTTAGCCTGAGGTAATAAAAATACTATTCTATATTATCTTCTGAAAGCTCTTTTTTTTTTCCTTTCACACTTATATTTACTGTGAATTACTTTTTGTGTTTGGTGTAGCAACTATTAAAATAAAATAATGATTTTTTAATATCATTAATGATAGCAACAAAAATATCAAATATCTAATAATAAATCTTACAAGATATGCCCAAGATCTCTACGGGAAACCTATAAAACTTTGTTGAGAGAAATGAAAGAAATCAAAATAAATGATGGGATCCATGGATTTTAGGATCAAGAAACTAACTAATGTTAAGATGTCAATTGATGCTTTCAAATTGTGATGCTGGAGAAGACTCTTAAGAGTCCTTTGGACACTGCAAGGAGATCAAATCAGTCAATCCTAAAGGAAATCAGTCCTGAGTATTCATTGGAAGGACTAATGCTGAAGCTGAAACTCCAATACTTTGGCTGCCTGATGTGAAGAACTAACTAATTGGAAAAGACCCTGATACTGGGAAATATTGAAGTCAGGAGGAGAAGGGGACGACAGAGGATGAGACGCTTTGATGGCATCAACTCGATGGATGTGAGTTTGAGTAAGCTCTGTAAGATGGTGATGAACAGGAAGGCTGGGCATGCTACAGTCCATGAGTCACAAAGAATCGGACATGACTGAACAACTGAACTGAACTGAACACTTCAAGGAGATCAAATCAGTCAATGCTAAAGGAAATCAACCCTGAATATTCATTGGAAGGACTGATGCTGAAGTTGAAGCTCCAATACCTTGACTGCTTGATGGAAAGAGCCAACTCATTGGAAAAGACCCTATTTCTGGGAAAGACTGAAGCAAAAGGCAATGGGGGATGGCAGAGGATGAGATGGTTAGATAGCATCAACAACTCAATGGACATGAATTTGAGCAAACTCCAGGAGATAGTGGAGGACAGAGAAGGCTGGCATGAGGCAATCCATGGGATCACAGAGTTAGACAGGACCAAGTGACTAAACAATTTTTCCTTGAGTAGTGCTTAGTTGCTCAGTTGTGTCTGACTCTTTGCAACCCCATGGACTGTATGTAGCCTGCCAAGCTGCTCTGTCCATGGGGATTCTCCAGGCAAGTGTACTGGAGTGGGTTGCCATGCTCTCCTCCAGCGGATCTTCCCAACCCAGGGATCCAACCCACGTCTCCCACATTGTGGGCAGATTCTTTACCATCTGAGCCACCAGGAAGGCCCAAGAATACTGGAGTGGGCAGCCAATTCCTTCTCCAGGGGATCTTCCCAACCCAAGAATCAAACCAGGGTCTCTTGCATCTCAAGAGAATTCTTTACCAGCTGAGCCACCAGGGAAAATTCAAAATAGAGTTAAAGTAAACATCTCAGATCCAGCCTACAATGAGGCAGTTTCGAATTAAAAAAAACAAAGAGGCAACTTTTATTCCCCTGGCCAAAATTTCCTTGCACTGGAAAGGAAATTTTCCATTGATTTTAAATGAAGCTATCTCTGTTGAAATTATTCTTTGTAATATTTTAAATACATTTTAAAGCTTAAAATAAAACATATTACTGACAAGTGAATAGCATCAACCTCATCAGGATAGGTAGAGAAGAAATTAGAACCTGAAGTGCATAAATTGATAGATAGATACTTAGATATGAATACATAGATATAAATAGGTGAGAGCTAGAGGAGTCCCTTGAATAGCAAGGAGTTCAAACCAGTCAATCCTAAAGGAAATCAACCCTGAATATTCATTGGAAGGGCTGATGCTGAAGCTGAAGCTCTAATACTTTTTGGCCACCTGATGTGAAGAGCTGACTCACTGAAAAAGACCCTGATGCTGGGTAAGACTGAGGCAGGAGAAGGAGGTGACAGAGGATGAGATGGTTGGATAGCATCACTGAATTAATGGACATGAGCTTGAGCGAATTCTGGGAGATTGTGAAGGACAGGGAAGCATGGTATCCTGTAGTTCAAGAGGTCACAAAGAATCGGACACAATGACTGAACAACAACAGGATTGATGATAGATAGATAGATACTTACTAACCATTTTTAGTTGGTTTTAAAAAATGTTTCATCATATTCATTTCTCAGTTGATCCTCCAATTTGAAAGGGACTTGTGCTTCTAGCAGATACAAAGGTAGCAGCCTGAAATCTATCTGAACTTCTCCAGCCAAGTCAAATGCCCTAGCTCAGGGCTATATGTCCTAGAGAAAGCAGCATCTTTCTTCTAATTCACACCAAAGCTAGTAGTAGATTTTAAAAACTGAAGTGTCTGTGTCATTTTTAGTACAAAATCAAAGCTATGGCATAACATCTGATATGTGATAACCTCTTATATTGAGAGGAAATATTCATTCATGAGAGCATGCTTGCCCAGAGGAAACCTGAAAGAAATCCCTCCTCCCATGGAGCTCATATTCTAGTGAGAAGAGACAGACTCTAAATAGGACTCTGTGCATGGCAGTGCTAAGTCACTCAGTCATGTATGATTCTTCACAACTCCATGGACTGCAGCCTGCCAGGCTCCTCTATCTTTGGGGATTCTCCAGGCAAGAATACTGGAGTGGGTTGCCATGTCCTCCTCCAGAAGATCTTCCCAACCCAGGGATCGAACCCAGGTCTCCCACATTGCAGGTGGACTCTTTACTGACTGAGCCACCAGGGAAGCCCAAATAGGACTCTAAATTATACTGAATTAATAAAACATAAAGCATTGAGAAAACACAAAGCAGCAGAAGAAACGCTAAGGAGAAATATATAAGGAATTATATAAATGATACATAAAAAAGTAAAGCAAGGAAAAGGAATAAAGAATATGGGGAAGCTGGGGAAGGCATTACAATTTTAGACAGTGTGGCCATCTAAGACAGCATTTGAGTAAAAACCTAAAGGAAATGGAGAATGAGTAATGCACTTATCTGGGGGAAAAAGTAGTCCAGGTGGAAAGTGGAGCAGGTGGAAACGTCCTGAGGCAGGAATATGCCTGATGAGTTGGAGAATTAGGACGACCAGATTCAGTGTTCACTCAATGCAAAAGTGTTAGTCACTCAGTTATGTCCAACTCTTTGCAACCCCGTTGACTGTAGCCTACAAGGTTCCTTTGTCCATGGAATTCTCCAGGCAAGAATACTAGAGTGAGTAGCCACTCCCTTCTCCAGGGGATCTTCCTGACCTAGGGATCGAACCCCGGTCTCCTGCATTGGAGGCAGATTCTTTAGCACCTGAGCCACTGGGGAAGCTCCAGTACTACCAGATACTCCCATATGAAGTGAAGTGAAGTGAAGTTGCTCAGTCCTGTCCAATTTCTTGCAACCCCATGGACTGTATCCTGCCAGGCTCTGTCTATGGGATTATCCAGGCAAGAATACTAGAGTGGGTTGCCATTTCCTTCTCTAGGGGATCTTCCCAGCCCAGGGTTTCAATCCAGATCTCCCACAGTGCAAGCAGACTCTTTACCATCTGAGCCACCAGGGAAGTCCTATACTATATATATATATATAGTATATATATATATAGCACTTAATTATGCAAGGTAGTGTGCTAGTCATTTTACATAGAAATATCTATTTAGTGTTCACAGCAACCCTATGATACAGGGGGTACTATTATCCACATTTTATAGATGAGTAAATTGAGGCAAATTTTGCTAGGTAACTTGCTCAAGATCACAAAAATATCAGTGAAAAATTCAAACCCAGGCAGTTTGGCCCCATGGCTGAGGCCTAGAGCCACTCTACTATAGTATATCTAGTAATTTAGTGATTTTAATCATCAGTGGATTCCTATTATGATTATGTCTATATTTTAAAAATAGAAAGAAGAAAAAATTTCAAGAATCCAGTGAAGTTAGTCAACCTAATGGACAAACCTAGAAAATTCAAATCTAACAAAATAACTATCCATTCACCAATTCCTCTATGATAAGCATGGCTCCTTGTATAGTGTAAGATTTTCTCAGTGGTCCAAGCCTTATAAATGATGCAAAATTTAGAAAGAAGACACCTTAACAAATTACTGAATTTTGACTACGATGACTTAGAGAAAGCTAAATTAATTGCTTACTTAAAAAAAATCCTGGAGAAGGAAATGACAACCCACTCCAGTGTTCTTGCCTGGGAAATCCCATGGACAGAGGTGCCGGGCGGGCTATAGTTCATGGGGTCGAAAATGTGTCAGACACAACTTAGCTACTAAACAACTTAAAAAAAAATAGGTGACTAATAGCAATTCTACAACCAGATTTTCTATGTATGAATCACAGCTTCATTCTGCATTATGTCTCAAGAAATGTGGGTAGTAATAGTACCTACCTTGCAGGGTTTTTATGATTATGTTAGCAGTGCCTGTTATAGGAAAGGCATGAGACAAGTCTTAGTTATTGTATTACTTTAGTGGCAGTGTAGTCTATTATGTTAGCAAGAGACAGAGGTGGGAGGCTGCATGGATTGGAATCCCACATTAACTACTTCCCAGCTTTAGGACTCATGCAATTTACTTTACCCCTCATTTTCTCAGTTTCTCATCTGTAAAACGGGAATAATACTAATGACTTCACAGTGTTGCTTGAAGGATTAAAAGAATTACTATATGTAAGATGTTTAGACCAGCACCTGGCCCATAATAATTATTATAATTTTGCTGATAGTAAAATTATCTTTGTATGTCATTTAGATTTATTAAGGAAGTCATTTATTTCCTCTTCCATTTTGGTTCAAGAAGACATGATCAAACTGTAGAATCTCTTTAAATGTTTTTCTTTATAATTTGCTTCCTTGTCACTTACAGCATGTTCAACAAATTAAAAAGAATACAAGTTTAGGCCTTTTACTTAAAACAGTCATAATGTTGACTTCTGTGCTAAATTATTTAGCCACTTTCCTGAAAACTGTGTTTTGGCAAACTTCCTTCCCTCTATTTATTACTAATGTGAGAATTCAGGTAGATTTAATTTTGTATTCCTCATCTGTAATTACCATCATCTTACTGTTTTCAGCATTCACTCACAGTTGACAATAAAATGCTGATAACATAAAGATCTATGACATGTGTCATTTTTTCTTTATAATAGGATAGTTTAGGGCCTCCATTTAATTACATACAAGGGAAAAGAAATTGAGCCATAGCTGCAGTCAGACATACTGATGACAATTACTATTTACAGTAAACATGTCCTTATCAAGCTTTCATGTCCCTACCTCAACATCTAAACTGCCATGACCTTGCCTTAGAGCTATTCAGACATATTAGGTAAGGTATTATTTGCAGATAACATTACCTTTAGCCTTACTCAAATGGCAGAAAAATCTGCCAAAAACCTAAATTTCTGTGTAATCAGCTTGGTTGGCACATTTTGTAGAGTTGGCAAGACAGAGCAAATGTTATAACAAATAGCCCCTCTTGATTCTGCCCTGTGAGGGAAACATGTTATTTCTATTTTGTGCTTACCATGAGCCTAGCGGGGAAAAGTTCCATGCAGAAAATACCTGATACATGTAGAGTACCTTCAACTGTCACCCAAATCTTATTAAGGTACGGAATTCTGAATATGGAAATTCCATCTCAGGCCTCAAAACTGTTGAAGTTACTATAATGATCTCATTATGAGTGGTTTTACCAAGAAATAATTCTGCTATGTGAATCCAAAGCTAATGTGGTTATTTTGCTCATTTTTGAATGCTTCAGCAGAGATTATCATTTCCTAACTCTATAGATACCTTTTAAAATCTAAAATTCAACAATTCTAAGTTAAAAAGTGAATCAGGAATTACCAATTGATATTATCAGCTAAAATAACATGGAGAACATTTGATAAAAGGATCAAAAAGTATAAAATCTCTTTCAGGTATCTGAGAAGGAAAGTTATTTTTCATAACCTGGAGAGCACAAATTTTCATAAATTATCACAACTTGTTTCCAATCAATGCTTTTCAGACATTTTCCAATTTGTATTTTTCTGGGGGGCTCTACAAATGTTCTGCAGAATTATTTACAGCAATTGGTACTTAATTTCTTTGGTCTTTCAAAACTTTGGGAATCTTAAAATTATAGATCTGAGGTGTGGATAATACTCATAGAGTCTGATAAGAGGAATTAATTCCAGATATCAGAAAAAAATAATTCTTTGCTCTGGGGGTCATGGATTGTCCTCCCTCTAGTCTATATTTGAAAAACATTACTCAGTAGACAGTTTCTCGTGGCTTCTATTTTGTCAGATTATAGTTCCTCCCAAAAGTGATATGTTTGACCACAACTCATAATGTGATGTGTTTGACCACAACAGTGACTGGGTCACCTCACCATCTCCGGAGTTCCACTGATTACAATAAGACAATGTCTGACATTTAATTTGTTTAGAGTTAGAGATTCACTGTGGTAATTCTATCACAGCAGAAGTTTAGAGATATACAAAACCTTTCTTGAAGGATAGCTAATCTTGTCTCAATTCATTACCCCTGTTTTCATCTTTAGTAACTGTTACCAGGCAATTAACAGCCTAATATTCCAAGAATGGGCCTGAAATATAGCATTTCTGAAAGCAGGAGAAAACTCCCCAGATTCAGAAGATAAACTGTATTCTAGGCCCTAATAGGTTGATATTTAACATAGAAATACTCATTTATTTAAAAATTAATCAAGAACATAATTTTAATTGTAAGCATGAAATGCCATATAAAGTAGAGTTGAGAAGAATTTTTTTTTTAATTTCTATCATAGTTTAAGAAATTCTATAAAGACAATCACACCTAGTGGTCTGTAAAAAGTTAGAATGCAGTTCTTTTCTGCTCATATATCTTAAGATTTATTGGGAAAACTGATAGTGTCCAGCTCCCCAGAGAGTCAGTTTCAGGAGCATTCAAGGCCAGGGTCCTCTCAGAAACACTCACCTATTTTTAATTCTTATTCTCTTCTCCACTTCTCTTCCTTTGAGCCAACTCATCAAACCATTACCTTATTTCTGTCTGAAAGACTGCTCTCCCATTGATTCCTGCATATAACTTGAAACTCTTGAGTCCTCTATATTCTGGATCTTGATATTTATGGAATAGACTTTGGAATTCAGAGAGACCTTTTCTCTCCAATCCGACCCTTGCAAATGAAACTTGGACTTTCAAGACTAGCTCTTTCTGCTTTACTCTTTAAACACGGTGTGGTTTAATTTAACAGTTTATTTGGTTTTTGTCTTGAGTTCCTGATACAGAGCTCCAAAAACCCTTGAAATGTCCCGAGCAAAAAGAATGTCTTCTTTTATTCATAACTAGCACCCTTGGATCACATGTGAGTTTATAATAACGAGGTGACTTAGGATGGGGACCCTATTTAGTTTTGCCTCAATATGGAGATCACAAGGAAGACCAACTAAATAGCAAGCTGGAATTCCCAGTATCACCCCTGACTTCTTGGGAGTGAAGGCAGGGGGACGCTATAAAAACTCTGAACAATGATATTCTTTAAAGAACTTGCTTGTTCATAAACAAGGTACTAAGAGGGAGGGTGATTCACCCATAGGAGGTGTAGAAACTCTACCCATCTTCTCCCCCATACTTTGAACTATGCACCTCTTCAGTTTGGTTGTTCTTGTATTGTACCCTTTCTAATAAACCAATAAAGGTTAGTAAAGTGTGTTCCTGAGTTCTTGAGCCATTCTACCAAATTGTTGAAACGGAAGCAGGGTTTATATGGATCCTTGATTTACTGCTAGTTGTCAAAACATGGCCCAGGACTTACGGCTGGCACCTGAAGTGGAGAAAGTCTTGTGGCATCGAGATCTTAACCTGTGGGGTCTGTGCTAATTGTGAGTAGTTTCAAAATTCAGTTAAATCGTTGGACGCCAGTAGGTGTCTGGAGAATCAGAGAACTGACTGTTGGTGTCAGGAAGCACCTCAGAACATGATAATTTTGAAAGTCTGAACTAACAAAAGTAAGCAATGCCGTCACTGTTTTCTGCTGTATTATCCCTGTGCCCTCTCCCATTCCTATCCCAAGCATGCAGGCTTTAGTATCAATGAATGTAGCACTATGAAGACAGTGAGTGTTACTTGAGGTGAAAATAAATCTGTGTTGTGAAATGAATTGTATTCCTCTAAAATCTATATGTTGAAGCCTGAACTTCCAAGGTAACTATATTTGGAGATAAGACCTTTAGGGAAGTAATTAAAGCTAAATGAGGCCATAGGATGGGATCCTAATCCCATAAAGCTGGTGTCCTTATAGGAAGAGAAAGAGACATGAAAGATCTGTCTCCACACATGCACACAGAGGAAAGGCCATGTGAGAATACAGCGAGAAGGCTGCTATCTACAAGGCAAGAAAAGTTCTCACCAAAATCCCAATTTGCTGCCACCTTGAATTTAGACTTATAGCCTCTTGAACTGTGAAAAATTAAATTTCTTTTGTTTAAGCCACCCAATTTTGATATTCTGTTGTGGAAGCCTAAGCTGACTGACTAATGCAATCTGATAAAATTTTTAAAATATTAACACGTCCAGTCAACACCTAAATCTTTTTTAACTTAGACTGACACTTTTTTCCAACAGACTATAATACCAGGTGATTCAATTATTTCAATTCAAGCACTTCTGTTAATGGGTTGCAAAAATAATTCTAGAAACCTAGTTTTAGAAAGTCTGGTTTTTTACTTTAAGCCATTACACTATAAACTAGAGCTTTTAACTCAAAGTTTAATCTTTCATTCATATATATAGACTATGCAAACTGAGAAATATAGTTCCTGCTTTCTAGTTGTTTACAGTTTTGCTACAGGACAGATATTAACCAAATAACCACACAATTCCCAGAGGTTTACGTGGGTGTAGCAATCCAAGCATATTATTATTCCACATTTACTGGTATCAAGTTGATGCAGGAAGACAAGTAGAAGAGTTCCAGGAGAGCTGCTTTTTTTTTTTTCATAAAATGCACAGAAATATACATGTTACATTTCAGAAATTCATTGAGATTATATTATTTTATAGTTAGCAATTTATTTTTTTAATATTTTTAATATAAACCATTTTTTAAAGTTTTTGTTGAATTTGTTACAACATTGGTCCTGTTTTATGTTTTGGTTTCTTGGTCATGAGGCATGCGGGATCTTAGCTCCCCAACCAGAGATTGAACCTACATCCCCTGCTTTGAAAGGCAGAGTTGTTAATGCTGGACAACTGGGGAGCTTCAAGCACTTTGTATGAGAATTCAAGAATGAGTAATGATGCATATAAAATATATAGCTAATAGGAAGTTGATGTATAACACAGGGAACTCAGCGAGATGCTCTGTGACAACCTAGAGAGGCGGGATGGAGTGGGGTTCGGGGGAGGTTCAAAAGGGAGAGGACACATGTTTAGAACAATTATTCTCCAATTAAAAATAAATTTTAAAAACTAATGAGTAATGAAAAGACCAACAGAACTAGAAGGATTGACTTATGAAGAAAGATCGAAAGGAGTAAATGCCTATAACTTGACCAACACACAACTGAAAAAGAATACGGCAATGGAAACCAACTCAAATTGTTTAGAAAATACAGACATTTCAATAATGAGATAAAAGTAAGGAAATGATTTTTACATTATAGAAAATGAGTCATCTTTATTATTGAATTAGACATGCAGTTAAAGGTCTTTAAAATGATACATGAGCTCAGAATTGAGGCAAAATAATCCCGAGCGACTTTGGTCACTAAAAACAGGGTAGCTACTGGAAATTTTATCTACACGTGGTTATCACCACCCAAAACATTTATGATGATAGAAATATTGGGAAAGCTTTCTAATAGTTCAGGAAATAATTTATGGGGGAAAAGATCAAGGAGTTAGACAAAGAATTTTCAAAGCCAAGGACTATATATTCTAGCACTGACTTGTCATCTTTTGTTAGAAAATTCAGAGCAAAATGACATATTTCCTTTTGGCTATAAGAATCAAACCCTAGACCGTATTAATGATGGTACCAGTGAATGTAGTGATGATGAAACTCTTATGTTGCATGGAAAGCAGTCTTCTTGGGAGTTAATCCAAGGAAAAGTAAAGAACCATGTTTTACCACGAAGCTCAAAGAAGTACCTCACCAAAGAGTCCCTAATCTACTTACCATCCTCAGCAAATAAAGTGGATTTACCTGGAATTAAGTACTGTTGAGGTGGAATATAATATTCTCTTATTTAAAATTTTTTTAATTACAAGATTTTAAATTGAGCCTGCAAGTCTATTGGATCAGTTAAGAAAACCAAAGACCTTTTAAAAGTACACATAAGAAAAATATTCTAATAAATACTTTAAATACCACTCAAATATTAATAGTACAGTGTAATGTTTGCTTCTCTCTGAAATAAGCTCATTCTTAAAGATGCTTCAAAGAGAAAAGGAAAAGGAAGAAGCCAGGCAAACTCATTGTTCTAGCCCAAAGCTAACCCAGGGCTTAATGCCTAAGGCATTCTATATGGAAACAGCACAGATAAGGGAGAAGCTTTGGGGGCAGACTTTACAAAGGAAGCTCCTGAGAATAGGAATTAGTACATTTAAGTAAATGATGCTAAGTAATATTCCATTGTGCATTTGTGCCATAAAGATGGTAACAATAACCCTATATGCAAGACAGAAAGAGACACAGATGTACAGAACTGTCCTTTGGACTCTATGGGAGAAGGCGAGGGTGGGATGATCTGAGAGAATAGCATTGAAACATGTATCTTATCTAGGGTGAAACAGAGCACCAGCCCAGGTTGGATGAATGAGACAAGTGCTCAGGGCTGGTGCACTGGGAAGACCCAGAGGGATGGGATGGGGAGGGAGGTGGGAGGGGGGATCGGGATGGGGAATACATGTAAATCCATGGCTGATTCATGTCAATGTATGGCAAAAACCACTACAATATTGTAAAGTAATTAGCCTCCAACTAATAAAAATAAATGGAAAAAAAAAAGTAAATGATGCACTATTAATGTCAAAGTTATTTCCTAATGTCTTCAAATACCAAGATAAACATTGCAACTGTGAACTGTGAAAGTTACAATCTTTCCATATCCTACTGAAGAAAATGGGACATCACTTGGATTTTAAAATTCCCCCATCACAACAGCTCTGCCTTTTAAGTGGGAAGAACACCCAAAAGAAGGCTTTGATCTAAAAGTAATGCAATACTTTAAAAAACTGAAGATGAGCAATAGCAATGGTCAATGCAGAACCCTTTGATCCTTGTAGTCATTCCCTGTGGGATATCCACAAGGTCTAGGTATCCAGTGAGAAAGAAATATGCAAGAATTTAGATGCATAGGTGCCTCAAATTCTGTATATAATTTCAAATATATCCTTTTCCCTACTGTGAATTCCTACATTAATTTGGGAATATTTTAGTTTAGTAAACTGTTTTGAGTTGTCATTAAACTAGAGAACATTATACTATAATCTGGAGAGAAAAATTCCTTTCACCATTGTTAATCATTTATCAATTTTGAATCAAAAGCATTTATTTTAATAAAACATTAATCAAAATAAATAATATTTCCAGAAAATTTTGTACACTGTAAATAGCAATGAGTATCCTACAGAATTAGTAGAAATAAAACCAAAGTTGCAGGTTGCTTTTTCTTTGAGGAATGGCTAGAAGTATATAGATTGACTCTGGTTATTTTTAACTTATGTTAGAAACAATGGTTAAAATTTTGGACTCTGCAGTGATTTTTAAACTATGTTCCAGGAAACCATTGGGTGGATTTCCCCAGAGAATCGTGGATTCCAAGTAAATTCCAAAATTTAAAATCTACATTAAAATGTTTGTAAACCAAATACACACATGTGTGCATGCACACACACACACACACACTTCAAAAGACACTAGAAATTGGATTGAGACAGGCAGACTCAGACTCTGACTTGACTAGATGTTTGAAGTTGAGTAATACATGTAATCTTTCACATTCTCAATTTCCCTCTCTAGAAATGGAGATGATAAGAGTATATTCATAGCTCAGAGTCATTGACAGGAAAAAATGAGATGCTGCAGGGAGACAGTACAACACCATGCTTCAGAGCACAGGTCCTATAACAATGGGGCCTTAAATATGGTACCTGGGCCAAAAAGAGCATTAGCTGCAGCTGGAAACATGTTGGAAATGCAAATCCCTAGGACCTGATCCACAGGCTTCTCTGATATCTCAGACAGTAAAGAATCTGCCTGCTAGTGCAGGAGATGCAGGAGAGGTGGGTAGGTTCAGTCTCTGGGTTAGGAAGATCCCCTGGAAGAGGAAATGGCAACCCACTCCAGTATTCTTGCTTGGAGAATTTCACAGACAGAGAAGCCTGGTGGCCTACAGTCCATAGCACTTAGCACACACACGCATAGGACCTGCTCCACACCAATTCAGGGTGGGACCGGCAGTTTGTGTTCTAAGAAGCCCTCCAGGTGATTCTAATGCACACTCAGGTGAGATATATAAGCCTAGACTCAGCTCCTTAGCTTTGAATCCTGAATCCTAGGATGGCCATTTAGTAGGTACATATCCACAGGCAAGTTAACAAATTTCCATAATCCATGTAAAGTATATGAAACAGAATAATAAATATTTGTTATTAAAGTACTTGGGACAGTGCTGGACTATATTAAGCATCTCAGTAAGTGACCACTAGTATGATTATTATCTAAGGTATCACTATTATTATTATTACATGTCATTGTGAAACAGGATCCAGTAATAAAATGCTTCAGTATATTCAAGTTCCAAGAAACTGCTTGCATTCAAATTCAAGGTAAAGAAAAAGAAATTGAAAGCTTATGGCTACATATAGTGACTTCTATGTATTTTTTGGAAGTAAAACACATAGAAATGTGCCCAATAGACTTATTTTTAAGTTCAAAAAAACTCAGGTTGCCTTTTCTTCATAAAACCAAACTTGTTGGAGGCAGACACACTAAAACTAAAATTGATTCACCATGATCATTCCAGCAGTTTTAAAATTCAAAGATTAGAAGGACACAGTGTTCCTTCTAATGTGCTGATTTTATTCCTTTTGTAGTCCGAATGTCCACACAGTGCCAGGTTTGAATGCTAAGTATGACACACCAGTATTTTTTTTGTTCTTTGTATCTTGTAAAAGCTCAAAGAAAGGCAAACAGGCCAATATGCACATGGCCTGACATTTAGTTCTTTAATGCTGTGACAAGGAAGAATGATGGCAGGTTAGGATACTGAGAATGGAGACGTTCATGCTTGGGTGAGATGGTCGTGAATACGATAGCAAGCATCTGCTTCTTTACAGCCCAAGGCCCTAGAACTTCATAGCAATCTGATCATGCCATCTGTAAGCATGGGAAATGCTTTTTAAGAGTCTTAATTTGTGGTTTATCATATTTATTATGTTTTACTATTATTCTCTTTTCGTATAATAATAGCATATTAAAGTCCATAGAGCCTGGAACTTTCTGTGCGAGATTTCTGACAACTAGTTCAGGCTTCCTATTTCTTTGATTCACTAACCTTTACCTTTTCTAAGACCTTGCCCATTTAATCTCAATTTTCAGATGTGTTGGCCCAAAGATCATTCACAAATTCTTCACATTACCTTTTTTTAAATATCTGCAACATCTGGAATTAGGTCTCTCTTTTTAATTTTGATATTAGTTATTTGTGCATTATACTTCATTGAACCATATTGTTAATCAAATTTTATCTATATTAGCACTTTCCCACATAACAAACTTTTGGCTTTTTTTTCCTTTCTTACAACTTTTTAGTTTAAACTTATAATTTTTTAATTAAAAAAATTTTTTTAATTTTATTGTTATTTTCCATTTATTTTTATTAGTTGGAGGCTAATTACTTTACAATATTGTAGTGGTTTTTGCCATACATTGACATGAATCAGCCATGGATTTACATGTGTTCCCCATCCCGATCCCCCCTCCCGCCTCCCTCTCCATCCCATCCCTCTGGGTCTTCCCAGTGCACCAGCCCTGAGCACTTGTCTCATGCATCCAACCTGGGCTGGTGATCTGTTCCACTCTTGATAATATACTTGTTTCAATGCTGTTCTCTCTGAACATCCCACCCTCGCCTTCTCCCACAGAGTCTAAAAGTCTGTTCTGTACATCTGTGTCTCTTTTTCTGTTTTGCATATAGGGTTCTCGTTACCATCTTTCTAAATTCCATATATATGCGTTAGTGTACTGTATTGGTCTTTATCTTTCTGGCTTACTTCACTCTGTATAATGGGCTCCAGTTTCATCCATCTCATTAGAACTGATTCAAATGAATTCCTTTTAATGGCTGAGTAATATTCCATGGTGTATATGTACCACAGCTTCCTTATCCATTCGTCTGCTGATGGGCATCTAGGTTGCTTCCATGTCCTGGCTATTATAAACAGTGCTGCAATGAACACTGGGGTACACGTGTCTCTTTCAGATCTGGTTCTTACAACTTTTTAAATTTATTTTTGACTGCTCTGGGTCTTCATGGCTTTGTAAGGGCTTTTCTCTAGTTGTGAAGAGTGGGGCTACTCTCCAGTCACGGTGTGCAGGCTTCAGAGTGTGGTGGGCTTCTTCTGTTGTGGAACACAGGCTCTAGAGTGTATGGGCTTCAGGAGTTGCAGCACATGAGCTCAGCAGCTGCAATTTCCAGGCTTTAGAGCATAGGCTCAACAGTTGTAGCATACTGGCTTAGCTGCTCCACAGCATGTGGGACGTTCCTGGACCAGGGATGGTCCAGGGCCATTGGCAGGTAGATTCTTTACTACCTAGCCACCATGTAAACCCTTTAAAAAAACAAACAAACAAAACAAAAACTTCCTGGTGTTTATTTCTATGACATTAATTTCTGCTTTTATCTACATTACTATGTCCTTTTTATTTGCATCTGTTTTGAGTTTCTTCTTATAACTTTGTAAATTTATGTTTTGCTCATTAACTTTCAACATCGTTTCTGTTAAGTGGTTAGAATAGGAAAAAGGAATCCAGAATGGCGGTGGCTAAAAGACAAGGAAGGGAAAAGCCTGCAAAAGTAGAACAAAGGAAGGTCCAAGGACTGGAGTGAGGACCTCAAGTAAAACAAACAGTACTCCTGGCTAGTCCAATTTACATAAGGCAGGCCCAAGGGGAGGAGAAAAAACATACACAACGCAGAGCCAAAATTGGGTCAGGGGCCTCTCTTCCATCTTTTGCGTCGCCATGCCCTCACTCCTTGAGAATGTATTTTCCTTTACTTTCTAAATAAAACTGGGCTGTAACATGAGCTGTAACACTGGTCCATCTGAGGGCTAGAACACTGGTCTGTCCAAGGATGCTGGTCCATCCATCGCTTCAAATTTTTGTTGCAATGAGACAGAACCGAGGAAATTCCAGACTCCCGTGACATTTTCAAATAAATGTTTTGGCTGTTTTCAAATAGTTTAAGACATAGTAATATTTTTATTACAGTTTTCTTCATTTTTCATCAATTTTTCAATCAATTCTTCATTTCATCAATTTCTATACCTGTGAGGATGTATTCTTTAAGACATGGATTCTTTTAGCTAATTTCTTAATTTCCAAGATATTGAAATATATTACTTAATTTCATTATGGATTGTTATTTGAATTCTAGATTGATTATGTAGTTACTACAATAGCTATCCTTTGAAATGCTTAGGAACATTCATTATGATCAAGTTTTGAATGGTCACTTCAGTTCAGTTCAGTTCAGTTGCTCAATCGTGTCTGACTCTTTGCGACCCCATGAACCACAGCACGCCAGGTCTCCCTGACCATCACCAACTCCCGGAGTATACCCAAACCCATGTCCATTATGATGGTGATGCCATCCAACCATCTCATCCTCTGTCGTCCCCTTCTCCTCCTGCCCTCAATATTTCCCAGCATCAGGGTCTTTTCCAAATGAGTCAGCTCTTCACATCAGGTGGCCAAAGTATTGGAGTTTCAGCTTCAACATCAGTCCTTCCAATGAACACCCAGGACTGATCTCCTTTAGGATGGACTGGTTGGATCTCTTGCAGTCCAAGGAACTCTCAAGAGTCTTTTCCAACACCACAGTTCAAAAACATTAATTCTTTGGCACTCAGCTTTCTTCATAGTCCAACTCTCACATCCATACGTAACCACTGGAAAAACCACAGCCTGGACTAGACGGACCTTTGTCGGCAATGTAATGTCTCTGCTTTTTAAAATGCTGTCTAGGCTGGTCATAACTTTCCTTCTAAGGAGTAAGCGTCTTTTAATTTCATGACTACAATCGCCATCTGCAGCAATCTTGGAGCCCAGAAAAATAAAGTCAGCCACTGTTTCCACCGTTTACCCATCTATTTCCCATGAAGTGATGGGACCAGATGCCATGATCTTAGTTTTCTGAATGTTGAGCTTTAAGCCAACTTTTTCACTCTCGTCTTTCACTTTCATCAAGAGGCTCTTTAGTTCTTCTTCACTTTCTGCCATAAGGGTGGTGTCATCTGCATATCTGAGGTTATTGATATTTCTCCTGGCAATCTTGATTCCACCTTGTGCTTCCTCCAGCCCAGCATTTCTTATGATGTATTCTGCATATAAGTTAAATAAGTAGGATGACAATATACAGCCTTGACGTACTCCTTTTCCTATTTGGAACCAGTCTGTTGTTCCATGTCCAGTTCTAACTGAATGGTCAGCTTTAGTAAATATTCTATGTATGTCTGAAAGAAGGTGTGTTCTGTAGTTTTGTGATGTGGCAATCCATTTGCATCCATTGGGTCATATATTTTAATCACATCATATAAGCCTTCCATATTCTTTACTGATTTTGTTTGCTTCCCATCAATTACTGAGAGACATTTGTTAAATTCTACTATTATGGTTATGAATTTGTCAGTGTCCCCTTTATTTCAGTATTTTCTTTGTGTATTTTAGGGTCATGTTTTCAGATATATACACATTTTAAATTTTTTATTTTTCTTGGAAATTGAAACTGTTAGTATTATATAATGACCTTTTTTTTCTCTAGTAATGCTATGAACTTTAAATTCTATTTTGTCCCATATCAAATATCAAATAGAGACACCAGTTTTTAGATTTTATTTGCAAGGTACTTTTCATCTTTTGCATTTAACTTTTTATATGGCCTTGTAGTTTAGATGTGTCTTTCATAATGTTTTTCATTCAGAGGATTATTTATTTTGGTCTCATAAAATTTATTCATTCAATAATAGTTTACTGAGCACCTAGTATGTACAGGGCATTGTACTAGGCACTGCAGTTGTTGAAAAGACAAAACTGCATATGTAGAATCCGAGCTAGTCCTTAATCATTTTCCTGAATATCATACCAGGCTCATTGAGGGAGCTAAAAGCATTGATGTGGTCTGCTCTCTGTCCTTCTATCAGCCCAACTTAAACTTTTGCCTTCCTCAAATCAGTCATAATTCAAAACAAATAAGGCACACTAAAAAATATTTCCACCAAACTGACCAAACTAAAGATGTGACATTTCATTTGGTAACCTGCTCAAAATTATAAAAAACATTGTATTTTCCCCACCCTCTATCACCCAGGGCAAAATTTCCAGACAATTCTAATCCCATTGTGTTCTATTCTTATAAACTGCATTTAAAAAAAAAAAAAAAGTCTTCAGTGTCCTCAATGTGACATGTTCAGTGATTTTAGCAATGCTTTGTCTAAATTGGGTCAATTAGACAGTTTACATTTAATGTATTTACTGATTTATTTATATTAAAGCCTACAATTTTATATTGGATTTTCTAATTAGCCTGTTTCTTAAATGCTTCTTTCTGAATCTGTTCTTTGTTTGGAAGCATGACCAATAATAATATAGTGAACTAAAATGATAGGCATTAAATCATGTGACAACAATAATGCATCTGTTGGGAATGAGATAATGTGAAGTCAAGTCCTTGTATTATTCAGGAAGAGGCAAATTTTATTAATATTAGAAAAATTTAAGATGTATGTGATAATTGATATGTAAACTGCTAAAAGGAATAAAATATATAACTTCCAAACTATTGGAGGGGAACACAGAAGGATAAAACATATTCATCAATCTATCTTTTTTGTTCTTCATGTCTTTTTACATCTCATACTTTTGTTCTGCTTCCTTTAGCAAAAACCTACTGATGGAAAATCCTCTCAGTTTTACTTTATCTGAAAACATATTTTTCTTATGGTGTTGGGTATTAGTGGATGAAAAGGATTTTTTTTCCTTCAGTATACTAAAATTGTCAGCCCCCTTTCTTCTGACTACCATTCCTGCTGATGACAAGAGAGCTATATCAGTCCAATATCTTTTGAAAGGAATATTTACTCCCCCACCCTTGATTTTGTTTGTTTTGTGAATTCTAAGATTTTTTTCTTTGTTTTTTGATGTTTTTCAATTTCATTATGATGTGCCTAAATGTAACAGTGTTTGTGCTTACACTGTTTAAAATTCACTGAGCACTTACTTGAATCTATAGATTGGTGTCTTTCATCAGTTCTGGAAAGATACCAACCCACCATGCCATCCATTCATTCTTCTAATCATGATTCAGTGAAACCTCCCATATTGCTTAACCTGTCTCTCTGCAGAGAGACAGGTAATTTCTTCTGGGTAATTTCTTCTGGGTAATTTCTGGGTAATTTCTTCTGATTTTTCTTCTACTTAATTTTTCTTCAGCTGCGTATAACCATTTGTTAAACCTATTCATTGAGTTTTCAATATCCGTTGTTGTAAATTTTATTTCTAGATGTTATATTTCATGATTTTTCAAATCTGCTTAGTAATTTTTATACTTTTATGTTCCCTTTGGACATACACAAGCTTGTCTTTTACTTCTTTGAACATAAAAATAATAGTTCTTTTTAAGCTGGTCTGATACAATTTATTAAATGTTCTGAAGTCCATTTAAGCTTTAATTTTTTTCCTGCCAATTCTCTTTGTGCCTTTTTTTCTATGTATGTATGTTTATCTTTGACTAGTCCTGCTTATTAATTTGCTTCAAAAGATTATTTGTAGGGAATCTTTGATTCCTATAACAAAAGTAACATTTTTCAAATAAGATTTCTATTTATTTTTTACCAAAAGCCTAGGGAAACTACAAGTTTCCCTACTACAAGGCTAGGATCTTTTTCAGTAAAACTTCATGGCTGCATTCCAAGATTTTTGGTGTGAATTCAGCCTGCAAAACTGCCTAAGAACCATCTAATTGTGATTACTTCTCAGGGACTTATTTTCACCCCTGATCTGCTCAACACACAGATATCAATAACTTTTTTGTAGACTCATATGTGCTGGGTGTGAAGTTTTACTATTGTCTAACTCTTACTGAAAACCTTCTGAAAATACTTCAGCCTGGAGGATCAAAAATTGGCAAACAGTTCTGTCCATGGACAAATTGGCTTCACAAGTATAAAGATGAAATTTTAATTTCTTATCCTTCTCCTAATGAGTAATTTTTCATTTGGTCCTCAACTTGGACAGGAAAGAAGGCATAAAATTAATGTTCTGTTTCATTTGTTCTTGTTTTGTTTTTTAAGTGAGCTGTCCTTATTTAAGACAATAAGATTTTTTTTTTTACAGATATGGAATGTAGGCACAGAGCTTCTTTATTATAATTAAGATTTAGTCATCATTGGAAGAGGGCTATGACCAACCTAGACAGCATATTTAAAAATCAGAGACATTACTTTGCCAACAAAGGTCCATCTAGTCAAAGCTATAGTTTTTCCAGAAGTCATGTATGGATGTCAGAGTTGGACAGTAAAGAAAGCTGAGCACCGAAGAATTGATGCTTTTAAACTGCGGTGTTGGAGAAGACTCTTGAGAGTTCCTTGGACTGCAAGGAGATCCAATCAGTCAATCCTAAAGGAAATCAACCCTGAATATTCATTGGAAGGACTGATGCTGAAGCTGAAACTCCAATATTTTGGCCACCTGATGATAAGAACTGACTCACTGGAAAAGACCCTGATGCTGGGAAAGATTGAGGGCAGGAGGAGAAGGGGACAACAGAGGATGAGCTGGTTGAATGGCACCACCAACTCGATGGAAATGAGTTTGAGTAAGCTCCAGGATTTGGTGATGGACAGGGCAGCCTGGCGTGCTGCAGTCCATGGGGTCACAGAGTCGGAGTGCCTGAACTGAATTTAGTCATCATTATTTGACATGAAAATAAGTCTAACTCACATCATTTCTGCCCTGCATTAACATTATCCATGTACTCATTCAATTAATGTTTATTAAATGTCTGCTCTCTGGCATTACTACTCAAAATGTGGCTTGTATCACTTATGAACTTAAGAATATTGAGTTATTAGGTCACTTTCAAATTTCTTAAAAATAAAAATAGATATTAAAATATAATTAGGTCACAGTGAATGTGTTCTAAAACTCAAGATAAAATATATTACACAATAATAAAAATAGGAATCTTGAATCTCTGAATCTGGTGTGAATTTCTTCGAGTTTTTTTTTTAGATTATTCAAAAATATTTTGTTTTGAAAAGAGAAAGCATTAGAAAGAAGACATTTAAGAAAAATGGAGCTCTGACAACGACATTTAAAATTACTATGTGGTGTTGGAGAAGACTCTTGAGAATCTCTTGGACTGCAAGGAGATCCAACCAGTCCATCCTAAAGGAGATCAGTCCTGGGTGTTCATTGGAAGGACTGATGCTGAAGCTGAAACTCCAATACTTTGGCCACCTCATACAAAGAGTTGACTCATTGGAAAAGGCCCTGATGCCGGGAGGGATTGGGGGCAGGAGGAGAAGGGGACGACAGAGGATGAGATGGCTGGATGGTATCACCGACTCGATGGGCATGGGTTTGAGTGAACTCCGGGAGTTGGTGATGGACAGGGAGGCCTGGCATGCTGCAATTCATGGGGTCGCAAAGAGTGAGCGACTGAACTGAACTGAACTGAACAAGTATAATCTTCACATAGTATTTACTTTCTGGGTTTTTGTTTTTGTTTTTTCCATTTATTTTTATTAGTTGGAGGCTAATTACTTTACAATATTGTAGTGGTTTTTGTCATACACTGACATGAATCAGCCATGGTTTTACATGTATTCCCCATCCCGATCCCCCCTCCCATCTCCCTCTCCACCCGATTCCTCCGGGTCTTCCAAGTGCACCATAGTATTTAAAAGTGACACATTCACGTGCCTAAGATCTCATTGTTAGTTTGTGACAGAAGTAATAGCGACAGTGCATAGAAAGATTTCCTGAAAACCTATTTTTAGAGCATATGGAACACTTTATAAACTTTCAGATAAAAGGAAAAATTCAATGACCAAAAGGTTATCTAAACATAAGCTCTACTGAAAACAAGTATAAGACCTAATTTCAAAGTGTTCCATAACATAACTGAAGCAGTAATTATCTGACTTTGGGAAGAACAGTAGGAGTTCTTCAGCATATCGCATAATTTTTACCTAAGAAAATACTCCCTTTACATTTCTAACAACAGTTTTGATAGACAGGAACAAGAAGCATTTGCACTATGAATTTTCAGTGCATTATAATACAGTGAATGTTTTCTAAATGTCATAGTTTAAATTTCATGGGGCGTGAAATCTCCTTTGAAATGAAATTTAAAACCTTTTTCAAATAAGAAGACTAATCTTGCAGTCAAAAACATTTTATATTCCCAGACATTATTAACCTTGGAGTACTGCTTGCAAAACGATAATACTTTGTGACATACTAAGATTAAATTTGTCTTTAAATAATTACGTTAAAGAATACATTTAAAATAGATCAGATTGCAAGAGATGTGGGAAATGTGTACAAAAGTAGGATTTCCATTTAGTAACACTAGATGTAACTATTCATCATTTATATGGTAATATTAACACATATTTGAGCAGATGACTTCTAAAGAAACCTATTTTTGGATTAATCATGGTGCTTAATGTCAAAAGTGATAACATTGCACAATAACCTGGAAAAGAATTGACATTAACTTCCTATACTACTTTTAAATACAAAAAAGCACATAATTATTTTTTATTGAAAAAGTGCAAAGTTATTTTCATAAATTTTAGTGCTATTTCGGCACATCCCAAAATGTTTTAAGAAGGTGGCTTAAAAATACATTAGTTTTTGAACAGCTTGTTTTCACAGTTTGTTTTTAATTATAACTAGATGTTTGTGAAATTTTTTAAAGAAGAATGAGTGATGATTGACCATTTTTCTGACATGGACTGTCAATGCCAAAAACAATTTCAAATAGGAAAAGTAACGATGCAATAATGCTTTTTATGTGCTTCGAGTCCTTCAAACCTTAATATCTATGGAAAGTACCGTGTATATTTTTCAATTTTTATTCTTTCATAATAGGACTAATAGAAATTTCCATTTTCTTGATCTTTATGTTTTAAAACATAACCATAACTAACAAGTCAGACAGATGAAAAATAATTCTGGTAATAATAAAGACTGGTCCATCAACCTCATACTTGTCCATAAGAGAGAAAACACAGCCACTCCTAGGGTAATATATATTCCACTCAAATTACTGACTTCCACCGGTCTCCTCGGGGCTTTTTCACACCAAATACTCTTCCTCTGCATCTGGACAATTACCAATTCCTCTGAGCCTTTGGCCCCACCTGCTGGCTGGTCATGACAGTTGATGACCAGATGCTCTTAATTTCTCTCTCAGAAATCTATGTTCAGGCATAGCTTCTTTCACTTTGCTTGTTTCTGCTGGTTTGATACACATTGTTCATTAAGTAGTTAATATCAACACAGTGAATAGTTGTGTTGCCCAGAGGTACAACTACTGAACATTGCATTTGTTCTTGCTTTCTCTGTGCTGGTCTGTGCCTTATGAAAAGTCTCTTTCCTTTTCATCTTTCACTCTCATCATCAAACTCTAAATCCCTCTAATTTTCACTTGAGATCCAAAAAACATGGCTGATACAACATAACATTGTTAACAACTTGAATCAAGAAAAAGAAAAAATGCAGAGTATATTTTAAGCCCTCCAAGAAATTGAAAACTTTCCCCTCACTCCTCAAAAAATTGTTCAACTGCCTCCTTCTAATACTAATATTCCTCATAGCCAGGATCCAAAAGACACAGAAATTTTTCTTTTTTCCCATTTATATATGTTCAATTCTTTAGTTATATTAAGGCAAAATTTTGTGTAGGGTACATGTGTCTGTGTGTGTGTACGTGTGTGTGTGTGAATTGGCTTTATTCTTTTACTTAATATTCAGAGTACAACTTTTTTTAGAAAATGCTCTCCAAAGTTACAGCAAACGAACTTAAATAACCTGTGTTTATATTGGATGCTGCTTATATTAAAGTCTTTTATCTTTATTCTCAGTTTAATTTCTCCCCAGTAAGAGAACATTTTCTTTAATACTCCAAGCACAAGGATGCAAGTCATAATCTGCAATAAAAGTGTTTATGCTAACTTACTTCTCTCAAAGATCCATTTGTACATTTTTAATGTTTTAATATATATTGAAAGTATTGATTCCTCCCAGAGGAATTAATATGACATAACATACCACCACTGTTCAGATCAAATAAGACCTGTGAACAAAAGGTATTTCTAGCCTTTAAAATCAGTTTATGTAATTTGCAACTACCCTTGCGATTTCCATTATAACATCATTCTCATTTTAATCATTTGAAAGACTAATTGTATGTCCAACTGAGGACTCCCCAGTGGCTCAGCAGGAAAAGTCCTCTTGCAACACAGAAGATGCCAGAGATGCGAGTTCTGGCATCTTGGATGGGGAAGACCCCCTGGAGGAGGAAATGGCAACCCACTCCAGTATTCTTGCCTGGAGAATCCATGGACAGAGGAGCCTGGTGGGCTGCAGTCCTTGGGGCTGCAAAGAGTCAGATACCACGAAGCAACTGAGCACACACACACGTCCAACTGAATCCTTGAACACAAGAACAAACTCTTGACTTTCATCGTCTAAACTTAACCGAGCATTTTGAATTTCCTTGCTTACAAATGCTTCATGGAGAATTATTTGTGGTGGAATTCTATTAGGATTCTCAAATGATTGCTGAAACAACTAAATATCCTGCCTGACCCAGAAAGGAGTGAATGCAGATACTTGCCTCCTATTTAAGTTTTTAGCATAGGGAAAACTGTTTTTGCTAATTATAGGCACAGAATGCTTTGCTGGTTCCAACAGAAGGATCTCTAAACTAGAAGGAAGAAGCTTCGTGCTCTTTATTGTCTGAGGGGTTTGTTCAGCACTTAATAGTTTATGAAGTTCTTTAATTTATTTTATTTCATTAAACATGTTCCTGACTTCAGCTTCTCTAAAGGACTCAGACACATCAGTAAAACTTCTTTTTAATTTCAGCTGCCAAATCCATAATCTATAAATCAGGATAATGAAAAATGTTTTTTGTTATAAAAAATGTAAATTTGTATATGTTGGAAACTATCTTTGCTTTTTTCTGTTTTAGGTTGACCCTACTCAAATACGTTGTCTTATGTACAACACATATTGATAGAAAATACAGTTTTATTGTAGAAAATTAGAAGCCCAGTATAGAGAAATGAATATCCAGGAGGCCGAAACTGTTGCTAATTTTAAATTGTCCAATCTGGAATCTTATTATGTATCATGTAGAATTTTAACCAAAAATATGTTATTAGGAAGAATTATCACTATCATCAAATAACATCTCTTCAAAATTGTTAAAATAATTGTTTGTTTCTTTATTAGCTGTGTAGTTATATAAAAAGCCTTGATAGAAGATGCTAATGAAGATGCTATTTGAGAGCCATGATTTATTTAGAGAGCTATTTATGAATGTTGAAATATACAGTACAAACTCAACATGTGACAACCATTTGAAAGCACATCCAGAAACACTGACTTTTATTTTAAATAAGGACAATGTGATTTTAATATTTGCAACATGTTATATGACTTAGATGGAAATGTAGAAAAGTTATCATAGTGACTTGAATGCTTCAGAAAATTTACTAAACTCTATTGCATTTACTAACTCTCAAAAAATACCATTAAGACATGACCTGTAGTGATATGTCTCCACCACACATTTGTCACTCATATGCTCTATGCTCAGCCAAATTTAAAAGTGAAATATGCCATTGGAGCATAAAGACTTTGAGTCAGACTTTTAAACTATGAAGCATTGAAGATGAGATGGTTTTAATTTTGAGGACATCTTCCCCACAAAATCCAATGGAAACATTTTCTTTATCACTGCCTGTTCAGTAACTGTTAACTCTCCTAATAGAATGATTATTTACATTACAAAAATTGTATTAGTTATTTGGGCTGCTATAACAAAATATCATAGACAGGGTGGCTTAAGCAACAGATATGTATATGTCAGTTCCTGAGACCAGAAGGCCAAGGTCAGGATACAGGCTTTCTTTGTCCTAGTGAAGTCTTCCCTCCTGGCTTCTTGCTATGTCTTTGCATGGTGGAGAGAGAACACAAGAGTGAAAGAGGGTGAGACTAAGATCAATAAAGGCACTAATTCCATCACAAAGGTTCCACTCTCTTGGCCTAATTACCTTCCAAGGCTACATCTCCACATTGACTGTTAGGACTCCCACTTATGAAATTTAGAGGGACACAGTTCAATGCATAACAAAGTTTATTCTTAATTATGATATGTCACCCAGAGAATTGGTAAAATTCACAAATAGCTATAGCAGTCTCTCCAACCCTCATCATCCTTCCCCAATATACCCAAAATGTGTTTATTGAATCTTTAAGACAATTATTTTTTCATTTCTAGTAAAGCCATTATAGAAAAAAAAAACTGTTAATAGGGCTTTCTTGTGAAGTTATTAAATGCTTACAACACATGTTTGCTATCTTATCAGAATAGAAAAGCTTGTTCCACTAATATTAATACTTAAGCCTCTGGAGCCTATGAATAGTGTAAAAACCAAACAGGATGTCAAGAACATCTCTAAATTTTCTGCTTAATATGATACCTATTTTAGGCTTTTGAAAATATACATACTAATTAATGGAACCAAGTAACAGACCTAGAAGATGTTTAGAAGCCTATGACAGCCAAATGTGATTGGGACCTCATTAAGATTAAGATTATGCACTGATGACTGAAGTTATTGGCAATGGCAAGCAATTTCAGTTCTACTGGAAATAACATGTTTCTGAGGAATTACTTGGGCAACATCTCTTTGCACAAAGTAATTATCTTTTGATGTTTTGACATGGACGACACTTGTTAATGGCAGAGTCTTAAGGTGTTACAAATGCACAAATCACTGTCAAACACTCTCAATTACATAATGCGGGGGTATTTTTATACTAACATTCTCATCCTCAAAAAAGTACTTAAGTTACTTCTGCTAACAGTATTGCATAAATGCTTCTTATATAGAGGTTTTCCATATCAAATATAGTAACACACTTGTGAATACCTAGAGAAATGACCTGAGAACAACACAAAATAAGGTACAAATTCAAGAGGATGTTGAAGAGTAAGTCAGAATTAAGTGTATTTTGAAACAGAGAGTGACATGTATTGGCAATAAAGTGAAATTGTGAAATTCAATGACAGAAAAGAGCTATATTTAGTCATACATGGATCTGAGTATGATATCGCAGGTGGATGCTATTATATCAGGTTTACGTTCATATATTGACCTGGCCCACCAATGTTTATGACAGAAAATAGAATAGCTTATAAACACTAATTCGTGGAAACAGGTGCAGGTACCAAAATATGTATATTGAATTTGAAACACACTGTTATTACAAGGAGAAGAGGATTACCTTCCTAATTATATTTTAATATGAAGTTGGCATTTCCAGAACACATACTGTGTATTGAAAAGGAAGATGCTTTAGAAATATGCTAACGCCATCCAAATATGCAAGACACTGGTTTGTCTCTCTCTCTCTCTCTCTCTCTCTCTCTCTCTCACACACACACACACACACACACACACACATACACATATACCCCACAGAGACAAATCTGGAAAATTTGAATCTTGAATCCACTCCCTTTTCGCTGAGGTTTCATGTTAAAAAACACACTTACACCTTTCCTTTAAAACTATTTGCTCTGAACTCTGTCTATAATAACTTGTCAGTATGATTTGCAGGAAAAGTAGTTAAGTCCAGTAATTAACCATCATTTTCCTCTTGCATCTCAGAGAAATAGGTTGCTGGGACTAAAACTTTGTTCCTAGAGATCTGGTCATGGCATGGGATGATTAATGGACCTCTTATTCTCTGATAAATTCTGCCCACAAGTTTGAAGGGACACCACAGTTGCTGGTGGGCAGGGAGTCAGCACTGGGAAGTCAAAGATCAAAGATAGATGGAGGACAAACATGTGGACACAGGGTGGGAAGAGGAGGTGGAATGAACTGGGAGATTAGGATTGACATATCACACTCACTCAGTCAGTTCAGTCGCTCAGTCGTGTCCAACTCTTTGCGACCCCATGAATCGCAGCACGCCAGGCCTCCCTGTTCATCACCAACTCCTGGAGTTCACCCAAACTCATGTCCATTGAGTCAGTGATGCCATCCAACCATCTCATACTCTGTCATCCCTTTACCATCCTGCCGTCAATCTTTCCCAGCATCAGGATCTTTTCAAATGAGTCAGCTCTTCGCATCAGGTGGCCAAAGTATTGGAGTTTCAGTTTCAGTCCTTTCAATGAACACTCAGGACTGATACCACGTGTAAAACAGCTAGCTAGCAGAAACCTGCTATAAAGTACTGGGATCTCAGCCTGGTGCTCTGTGATGACTTAGATAGGTAGGATGGGAGGGTGGAGAGGAAGGTCCAAGAGGGAGGAGATATAAGTATACACACAGCTGACTCACTTCATCATACAACAGGAACTAACACAACATTGTAAAGCAATTATACTCCAATTCAAAAAATAGATGGAAAAGGAAATATAAAAAGTAGATATAAGAAAATATGAAGACAAAGGTAGAGGCCTAGAGAAGTAGAAGGTGAAACAAAAGGAAACGGGAGAAATGTATATTATATACATTGTAGAACGTTTTATTTTGTGCTATAACATGGCAAAAAAGAACTTGCACAGTCTGGGTGGAGTGTTCAGATGGCATGTTGCTATAAGAAAGCCGAGGATAAAAGTGCTCTCACTGCAAAATTTTGCAGGGACAACATATAACAATGAAGGCTACCACCATCTGAGTGAGGACTGTATACTGTGGGCAGTACACAGACATGTTTTCTAGTTTCTAGTCTGTTTTTTTGTCTAGTCTGTTTGTTGTTCTTGTTGTTGTTGTTTTGCTTCACTGCAGGGCTTGTGGGAACTTAAATCTCCAACCAGTGATCAAACCCACAACCCCCTGCATTGGAAGCCCAGGCTTAACCACTTCCCTGAACCGCTGTCAGGAAGTCCTAGTTTCCAGTCTTTAAAACAAATCTATAACAGGCTTCCCAGGTGATGCAAGTGGTAAAGAATCTGCCTGCCAATGCAGGAGACATAAGAGATGTGGGTTTGATCCCTGAGTTGGGAAGATTCCCCTGGAGTGGCAACCCACTCTGGTATTCTTGCATGGAAAACTCCATGGACAGAGGATCCTGGCGGGCTACAGTACATGGGGTCACTGGGATCACAAAGAGTCAGACATGACTGAGCATCTGAGTACTATAATGTGGTTATTTATGCTCACTTTACAGATTGAGATATGAAAGTGAAAGTGAAAGTTGCTCAGTCCTATCCGACTTTTTGTGACCCCATGGAATGTATAGTCCATGGAATTCTCCAGGCCAGAATATCGGAGTTGGTAGACTTTCCCTTCTCCAGGGGTTCTTCCAAACCCAGGGATCGAACCCAGGTCTCCCACACTGCAGATGGATTCTTTACCAGCTGAGCCACAAGGGAAGCCCAAGAATACCAGAGTGGGTAGTCTATCCTTTCTCCAGCAGATCTTCCCAACCCAGGAATCAAACAGGGGTCTCCTGCATTGCAGGTGGATTCTTTACCAACTGAGCTATGAGGGAAGCCCCTTAGAGTCAAAGATCTTATGAGTTAAGTGACTTGCCAGAAGCAACAGATCTCTTAAGTGGAAAACTCTAAGACTCCTACTTCTTCCATGACACCATTACGACAGATTGTTTATTTACAGTAGTCTACATTTGCATTACTTCTGATACATTAAGGCAGCACTTGGTATTTCCTTTCAGGGCACAAATCTCCTTGAAAGTGCTTTTAGTTGATACCCATTGCTTAAATGGCATAAGATAGTAGGGTCCACTTGGAGGGGAACTGCTTTTCTTCCTCCCCAACCACGGAGGACTGATAAGGGCAGAGGAGTGTCCAAGCACAGACTCTAAGTCACAATGATAAATGCAGAGATGTCCTGTGGCCCAGCATGGTTCAAATAGTGGTTTTTCCCATTATTTCCCTAATGGGAACTGGGAGGAGGGGGCTGTTGATTATGAGACTGTAAAGTCTGGATTATGAGACTATAAACTCTGAAGTTGCCTGGCTAATTGTCTGTGACTTAACCAAGAAGAATAAGGCCTTCAAGCACTTGAAGAGATATGGAAAGAAACAAATTCCTGGCAGCATTCAGATGTAATTTCAAGCATCTCTAAGACCGAGAATGGTATGTCTGCCAATAGTTTCTCTATTTACCTGTTAGCAGTGTGATTTTAGGGCTTCCCTGAAAGCTCAGTTGGTAAAGAATCTGCCCGCAATGCAGGAGACCCTGGAGGATTTCTGGGTCACAAAGATCCACTAGAGAAGAGATAGGCTACCCACTCCAGTATTTTGGGGCATCCCTGGTGGCTCAGCTGGTAAAGAATCTGCCTGCAATGTGTGAGACCAGAGTTCGATCCCTGGGTTGGGAAGATCCCCTGGAGAAGGGAAGGGCTACCCACTCTAGTATTCTGGCCTGGAGAATTCCACAAGCTCTATAGTCCGTCCATGGGGTGGCAAAGAGTCAGACACGACAGAGCAACTTTCACTTTCAGTAGTGCTTTTCAGTCATTTAAAATAAGAATAATCCTGACTTACATATAAGTGAACTCCTGATTTAAAAAAAGAAGACATAGGAAAAATTTTAAATGGAAAAAAAAAATAATTTCATTTGTGTAGGATATTGATTCATTTACCTAGAACAGAAACATATATTCATTTTAAAATATATTGCTTTGCATAGGAAAAAAATGAATAACGTACATTTCTTATGATAATAAAGAGAGAAAGGAAAGGGAAAAAAGGACGAGCAGAGGAAGGAAGATCCAAATCATTAAAATAAAGTAATATTACACGTGAATCCTGTTTTTTAAAATACTGTGAGAAAGCATCAAAAGTTAATTCTACTTTTTTTATTGGTATAAATAATTTCTGTTATCCCTGACCCACGAGGTCAATTAAAGAAATTGTATACAAATCTGCCATCCCATTCATTCCAAATGAGGATAAACTTGTTTACAGGAATTGCAGAGTTCTGCAGTACTCTCAAGATTGAATTCTGCTCACATCTTTCTTTGGCCCTTCAGTCAATGAGGTCATCTTTGGCTGGATCTGTACATTGGTATCAATATGTTATGTCATCATGAAAAAGACCAGAAATTCACATTTCATTCACGTTAAGGGGCATGGACTCCTGCCTGTTGTTATTTGAACTTCCACCTCAATCCACATTCTGAGGCAAATACAAGGATACCAAGGAAATGAGCTGAAAATCACTGACAACATGAGTGGTATGTCCAATGTAAAACCTTACATAGAGGGGTAAGTTTCTAATATTAAATCTCAAGGAAGAATACGGACCAAGTAACAGTTCTGTTGTGTGCAAAACATAAGTATGTTTATTTAAAGACAATATGTACAGTAAAGAAATGAGGTCTCTTAAGTAGAAGTGGCCTATAGAAATACCTTGCAATGAGATTCCATTACCTTTAGTAATGTGAGCTGTCCATTTCTAAATACATGAAGACTTTGACAAATTTATTTGGAGATTTAGAATTAAAATTGGTGAGTGTTTTAAAAATCTGTGCATGCATGCTGTTGGTTCGGTTGTGTACGACTCTTTGAGACTCCATGGACTGTAGCCCACCAGGCTCCTCTGTCCACGGAATTCTCCAGGCAAGAATACTGGAGTGAGTTGTCACTTCCTCCTCCAGGGGCTCTTTCCATCTCAGGATGCACTGGCAGGCAGGTTCTTTACCACTAGCGCCATGTGGGAAACCCATTTAAAAACCCTAAGTATATCCAAATTATGTTTTGCCATGTTTATTTTTAGAAGTCCAGGTTATGCTAATTATTTAGTGTAATATTTCTGTTTACACTACTTCAATTTATGTGAAAAATTACATTGTAATGTAAGAATAGATTATAAAAAAATAAAATAAAACATTATGTCATATCAAGAAAAAAAGAGAATGGCTTATAGCCATGTAAAGTTAAATCTTACCCAGAAGTAGAAGTCACATCAATATTTGCTTTAAAAAAAAAACAAGGTGATCCTTCAGAGGATATTTTGCTTCTTATAAGCTTTTTTATTATAGATTATAAAGAAATAAAATTATTATCATGAATAAACTACTGATGGGCTGGAGTTTAAAGCCTAGTTGACTGTTTGTGATTGGCTATCCCCAAGTTGTTCCACCAGGTCAAGACACTCTGTGCTAAATGCAAAATCCAGTGCTGGTCTTGGCACAGCCTCTCACACTGCAGCTGCCGTTGGCACTGTGGATTCCTCCCAAAGATGAATCAATGACTCTGCTGAAAGTGTTTTTCTGAAGGAGGGAAAAATCTTTCCCTCACTTTCCTACCAGGCTCAGATAATGAATTATAAAATTGCTTCCTTGAGATTTTGCATCTCACTGAGATTTTGAATGAAAAATATTCATCAGTGTAAATAGATAGATATAACTTGTTTATTTTTTCACACACAATAACTTTCCATATATCTGAAGTTGGGCATAATCCCAAGGTGAGCTGAGCTGGCAAGCAATTGATATGAGAGACACAAATCATGCGATACTCAAAAGCATAGCTCTCTTGAGTCATTTAGAATAAAAGAAAATATCTTTATATAACGCACCATCTCCAAATGTATAACTGAATCACAATTCACTGTTTTGGTTCCTCTCATAATTTTGAGGCACAAAATGGGGTACAGTTCTGGTCAGTAGACTGTTTAAGATAAGGAAGTATGCAATTTTTTCAAGCTTTAGTTCAAAGTGATTTTACTAAAGTCTTGGTGCTTAAAACAATAAGCTTTTGTAAGTAGGAAATCAGTCACATGGAACATCTCTTTCACTGAAGATTCTGGATAATGAGACATCAACAGAAAACAGTAACACTATCATATTTGTTTTCATAATGTTCTCCACAAATTAGAAACCCAGTGTTCAGACTTGATTTCTGAATTTGGAGGCGAGATAGGAGTTCAATCCAAATTGTTTTGTTGTTGTTTAGTTGCTAAATTGTGTTCAACTCGTTGCAACTCTGTGGACTGTAGCCTGCCAGGCTCCTCTGTCCATGGGATTTCACAGGCAAGAATAGTGGAGTGGGTTGCTGTTCCCTTCTCCAGGAGATCTTTCCAACCCAGGGATCAAATCTGCATCTCCTGTGTCTCCTGAGTTGGTAGGTGAATTCTTTACCAGTGAGCCACCGGGGAAGCCCAGTCCAGGTCACTGAGGGGAAAATAAACATATGCAGTAAACATGTGGCTATCACAAACTATCTCTACTCAAGCTATGAATAGTATAGGAGGAATTATTCCATGAACAGACTCTGAATACTGAGGGATATTGGAAAGAAGGAAGCAAGTATTTCCATAGGGAAAGCAGATCCTACTTAAAAATAGGATAGACTGGGACTGTTTTGTAGTGTGATTCATCAGGTATTATGCCCTCATGAGAGGGTAATGAAAAAAGCTTAGTTTTCCCCAGAAATGATGGCGTAATCTGAAAGAAAAAAAAAAGTCAGCAAAATTATAACTACAGCAGAAGATAAGGTTTATGCAGATGTTCCTGTTGGCGTTAAATCAAGTTTTAGTTTAAAATATTTGCTCTACCTCCAGATGACCCTGCTGAGTGTAGACAGTGAAGAGCAAGGGGCTTGCATTAGTGCAGGAACATGTAGAATTGTCATTCAGAGAAAACCAAGGAGGACAAGAGTAAGTCCAAAAGAAGGTTTAGTATTGTGTCCTATGTCCCAGAAGAGTCAGAAACTTAAAAAGTCAAAGAGTCAAATGAATCAAAGATTCAGGGGAAAAAAAAAAAAACATTTAAAAAGCACATCTGAGGGAGCTCCAGGGTACCTTAGCGGTTAGGATTCCAGGCTTTCACTGCCATGACCCAGGTTCTATCCCTGGTTGCAGAACTGATCCCACAAACCATGGGGTGCAACCAAAAAAAAAAAACAAATCTAGTTCACATTACAAAACTAGATATAGTTACAAAGAGGACATTCTAAGACTTCTTGTGTATTTATAACATACTCATCATTTGTTAACTCTGGTAATCCTATTTGCCTTCTTATAAATATTAACTAAGTTCTTCAAAAATAAAAAAAGGAGTTCAGTACTTTAAAAAAAGAAACAGGGATCAAGAAACCTATGTTCTATTCCACAATGCCTTGGAGAAGAGAACAAAATCACAGGGAAGAATAAGTGACATAAACTGAAAAAGTAGGTCAAAATTTGGAGTATGTTAAAGGACAAGAAAATGAGACAGACACAGGATTAGACAGTGTACATAACCTTGAAACTGGCAAAAAAAAAAAAAAAAAACCTCTTTTCACTACAAGAAGAATGTAGCAGAAAGCAAAGGGCCAGGGCGGGAGTGGGAGTGGGGGTTGGAGAAGAGTTAAGATGCCAATAAAATTATTTTAAAGTAACACAGAAGATAGAACTAAGAGGCAAAAACAGTATTCAGTAATTTCCAAAATATGCTTTTAGAAAGCACTGTTCTCTACTTCGGGACAATTCTAAATATCTGACATCTGAAGGAAATACCTACATTGTTTGAAACTGTTTTTCAGTCTTTCACTAAAGTGAAATTTGAAAGAAATAACTTTTTTCTCCTCTAGAAATTCAAGTGAAATGATTACAGACTATTCACATACTTTGTACTGACAACATCTATCTTTGAGGATTTTTCTATTCTCTTCATTGTATGAGATAATCTCTCAGTTGATAGTTCTTAAATTAGGTCAGAAGATAAACCATGCCAAATAAAAGGAAAGGACTTTTATTTACGCTCTGACATAAATTGTTATATTTGCAACAATACATAGAAAGGAAGAAAGATGCCTATAAATGCACTTTTATATGACTCTCAAGAAACAGGAATACAGCCACTATCTGATGACACTGGAGAGAAAAGTAGTCCCCAAATGATGTGAGGTTAAATCTACAAAGATAAGGTGAATTGAAAAGGGAAGCATTTAGTTAGTGAAGCCAATCAGCTTGGACAAGCAATCAAAGCAGCATTGTCACTTTTTCTTCCTCACTAAAAGGTTTATATGGTTAGGCTTTGGGGACAAAGTGCCTTAATAATTACATCGGATGTTTACTTCATTTTGCCTGTCTACAAATCACTAAGTTAATATTTGACATAAATCTGCTTGTTCTTAGAAATTTAGCTTAAATATTCACTTCTCTCTGTACTTACTACACTGTATTGCTCATTTACTGTCTTCCCCACTTGTCTGTAAACTCATTGAGGACAAGGGTAAATTGAGAGCAGAGGTTCTCAAAGTGTGGTTCTGGGACCAGCAGAGTCAGCATCAGCATTATCTGAGAAATGGTTAGAAATGCAAATCTTGATCCCACCTCAGATTTGGAGCCCAGGACACTGCTCTAAGGCATGGTCCCCAGTCTTTTCGGAACCAGTGTCATGGAAGACAATTTTCCGACGGACGGAGTGGAAGGATGGTTTAGGGATGTTTCTCATAAGGAGCATATACCTCCATCCCTCAAGTGCATAGTTCACAGGAGGGTTGGTGCTCCCGTGAGACTCTAATGGAGCCGCTGATCTGACAGGGAGGTGGAGCTCAAGCAGTAATGTGAGCGATGGGGAGCAGCTGAAAACACAGATGAAGCTTTGCTCACTCACCCGAAGCTCACCTCCTGCTGTGTGGCCTGGATGGTAACAGACCATGGACCAGTACGGGTCCTGGCATAGGGGTGGAGGATCCCTGCTCTAAGGGGGCCTCCTAATGGTTTTGAGAACCACCGAAGGTGAATCACATTCAGGCTCTGAACACAATATACCCAGCAGAGTGTCAAATCTAAAAGGAAAACTACACCCATGGGGAAATCTGTCACCTGCTGTTTCTGGCAGGCCCCTTATTTTCAGTGTCTCATTGTCTAGATCCCACTTGTCATAAAGAAAATGAGTGTTTACCTGTTCACACTATGGAACCATGAAAACTTTTTCTGGAATATTTTAAGTATTAAAAGAAAAACACTAGAGGTAGTTACACCTATTGTCTTGTGCTGGATCATTTTCAAATCTGATCCCTTTTAGACTAGGGCATCAGGAGAAGCTTCTGATTTAGGTGACAATTCTTTGTACTCTTGTACATGTGGTTGGCCATATGTAACCAACTAGCTGATGCAGCTAAGGTGGGCCTCTCCACTTCAATCTACAATAAATGAATTTTATTATTTTATTTATTACAACAAATAAATGTATAATACCCAGCATACAATAGGGAATACTCTAGACTTTCTCCTCTCTTTCACTGTGTGCTCCTGAATGGCAATTCTGTGCTCATTTCTTAGACCTCAATAGCCTAGGACTATACATAGCAAGTAGTAGTAAATATTCAGTATTTATTAAATGAATGAATGAATGCACCTTATAGAAAATTAGCCTTCTGTTTACAATTACCTAGTATTGTAATTTATGAGTAAATACTTCAATAATAAGTTCTAGCTTCAGGATTTCCCTAAACTGATGCAGATTGGAAAACATTAAACCTATTTACAGCAGATAATGCTTATTACCAAAGCATTCAGTCTCTCTCTGCTGAGAAGATACAACAGTCTGGGGTTCTGGGGATTTAAAGTATTTTAATAACAGAGTTATTATTCATAATGCCTATTCTCTTTAAAATGACCTGCTTGCTTGAAAGGGATTGTCCAGGAATCAGAAAGCAACATACACTAACAGAAGTAAATTTTTATTGGCAATGTTCTTAGGTTATTAGGCTTCCCTGGTAGCTCAGAAGGTAAAGAATTTGCCTGCAGTGCAGGAGACCTGAGTTCAATCCCTGGGTTGGAAAGATTCCCCTGGAGAAGGAAATGGCAACCCACTCCAGTATTCTTGTCAGGAAAATTCTATGGACGGAGGAGTCTGGTGGGTTACAGTTCATTTTGTCACAGCGTCATACATGACTGAGGGACTAACGCTTTCAATTTTCATTTAGGTCACTAAGAAATAAGATGGGTTACCCAGAGATAGCTAGGTGGTCATTGATTTATTGTAGATTGAAAACATAGAAAACAGTCATTACTGTAGAAAATTCATGGGTCTACAGCATCACTGAGCATAATTTCAGAGCATAGTCTTTCAAATTTGCACAAATAGTTCTGATTGTTCACCTTCACTGTAAATACAATTTTCCTTTTTTCTATCTAGAAGGCATCTTTCTTATTTCACAACACATAGAACAAAATCTATGTAAAAACCGTGCCTTTCTTTCTGATTATAAACATTACTCTTCACTGTTGATGAATTCTGTATTTTCCAAACTCTGTCAATGAATTTTCTCAGATGCTATAGCAAATGAACTCTGCAAAGAGATCTTTTAAATCCAAACTATGTCTCAGACCTTACCCATTTGCCTGCAATTATATCTGAGTTCACCTTGTAAGGAAATGACTCCCACCCTGAAGGAGTTTAAACTGTTCTTTTTGTTGTTCAGTCACTAAATCTTGTGTCCTAGTCTTTGCAACCCCATGGATGGCAGCACACCAGGCTCCCCGTCCTCCATTATAAGAAAAGTCAAATTCCTTTTCCCAAGCTGCTTTTCTCTTTCTGCATAATGAAATTCTGTTTATTCTTTAGGTGACATAATTTGTGACTCTGCTTCCCCTTGTATTGATGTCTTTTCTGATTCTAATCCATGGCTGTAGGTACCATCTATACGCTGATGATTCACAAACATACTCCATCCCTCCACAGCTCCAGACCCATATAATCCACTTACCATGGGACAGCTCAATATAGCTTTCAAAACACTTCAAACTCAATATCTCTAAAACTTAACTCATTATCTCTATCCCCAAAAGTCATTCCTGCTACTCAAGTCTTTCCATATATAGTTTCCAAAGCAGAACTCTAGAAATATATCCTCAAGTCAGACTGCCCTCTTATCTTTGCAACCAAACCATTTCCCAAATCTTGCCCATTCCAACTAATTAGATCTCAAATCCATCTACTTGACTTGAATTCCATGGCCACCGCTCTAGTCCAAGCCATTTTTGTCTCCAGTCTGGCTCACTGTAGTTGTCCTTGAACTGTCTCCATCACCCACACTTGTACCTTGCAATCTATAACTACAGACCTGATTGTGTTATCTCAAGTTATAACCTGCCCACAATCTCCTATAGTCTTCATGGTGAGGCCTGTATATTTTTAACATGATCTGCAAGGCCTTGCTTGAAATCTGAACTCTGCCAAGGCCTATATGGCCTTACCTGTCCAACTTTATCTCCTGCTAGTCAATTACTTCTTCACTGTCTATGACCCAGCCAAACTGGCTCTCATTTTCTCAGTTAAGTCACTTGTTTGTCCCACCTGAGGATCCTTACTTAGACAGCTTCCTCTGACCATAATGCCTTTCCATATTTATTCCTTTGCACACAGCTTCAACATAAATATCACTTTCTCAATGATACTGTGTCAGATTTATTTTCTGAAAACGTTTACAGCAGAGCAGTATTTCTCATCTTATGTGCTTTCCCAGAGCCTTGTCCCTCATCCAGCAAGAGCTGAAGTCTGTCTCCCCTTGCCTTGAACTTAGGCTAGATTGTGACGTCTCCAACCAGCAAAGTAAGGCAGAATTGATACCGTGTGGCTTCCAGGGCTAGATCCTAAAAGGGATATAGCTCCTGCCTGCCTCTTTCTTTGGAGACTTGCCTTTGGAACTCATCCACGGTGCTGTGAGGAAGTCCAAGCGCATGGCCTTATGGGGTGTTCTGGCCAGCAGTCATAGCTAAGCTTTTAAGCCAACAGCCATTATCAAGTACAGACATAGGATTCAGTGTCCTTCAGATGCTTCCAGTTTCTTTGCTCTGAGCCCTCCAGCTGAATCCCCAGATACCAAGGTGCACAGACCACTGTAGTCTGTTTAAATGCTTGAGTCCCTGAATAGTATGCATAACAGTACTTGTTTGCCGTGCTCAGTTTGAGGTTAATATGTTATGCTTTCCCAGTAACTGGAAGAGATGCCTCCCCTTGTTCTTCTCTGAGACTTGGTCTTGTTGTCATCAACATTCATAGCTCTTATGTTCCTTTAACTATGTCTTTAATGTCTCTCTTTTCTTATACCTTGGAAGTTTGATAAGAACATGAATTTTAACAGATCTTGTCAATATTATATTCACAGTGTAGATATTCAATAAATATTATTAGATACAATTGTGAAATTATTAAATGCAATTCTGTGAGAGATAAAGAAAGAGGACCTTGGTGTTCAGAAACTAGAAAAAAGAAGCTAAATGAGTAGCAGAGAAATAATGAGTGGCTTTTTAAGAAGTGCTTTAGAAGCAAATGAAAATAAAAGACTACAATATTGTGCTTTGGAATTGCACACTGGTGGTGTTTGTATTTGTGAGATGGGGAAGTTAGAGCATAGGTAAGATAGGTTGGCAATGTATATTTTGACATAAAGCAGAGCTAAGAGCATAAAACCCTGGGAATTGGGAAGGGGTGAAAACCACCTTAGTATGGTTAAAGAAAAAAGTCACCCAAAGATTTTTAAAAGTCAAATATCCAAGCAATGACATCACTAAAGAAGTGAGAAAAGGGATCAAAGAACATGGAGGTAGGAATCAGTATCAGAACCCTGTTGTCAGCAGCTCTAAGTAATAAAATCACAAAAGTCACAATTATATTGAGGCCAAGACACAGAAACAAGCATCAAAGAGCTTCTCTTTCCAAAACCTCTCTCCAACAAACAACTTCAGTTCAGTGCAGTCGCTCAGTCATGTGTGACTCTTTGGACCCCATGAACTGCAGCACGCCAGGCCTGCCTGTCCATTACCAACTCCTGGAGTCCACCCAAACCTATGTCATTGAATCAGTGATACCATCCAACCATCTCATCCTCTGTCATCCCCTTCTCCTCCTGCCCTTAACCTTTCCCAGCATCAGGGTCTTTTCCAATGAGTCAGTTCTTCACATCAGGTGGCCAAAGTATTGGAGTCTCAGCTTCAAAATCAGTCCTTCGAATGAACACTCAGGACTGATCTCCTTTAGGATGGACTGGTTGGATCTCCTTGCAGTCCAAGGGACTCTCAAGGGTCTTCTCCACAGCTCAAAAGCATCAATTCTTCGGCCCTCAGCTTTCTTCAGTCCAACTCTCACATCCATACATGGCCACTGGAAAAACCATAGACTTGACTATGTGGACCTTTGTTGGCAAAGTAATGTCTCTGCTTTTTAATATGCTGTCTAGGTTGATCACAACTTTCCTTTCAAGGAGCAAGCATCTTTTAATTTCATGGCTGCACTCACCATCTGCAGTGATTTTGGAGCCCAGAAAAATAAAGTCTGACACTGTTTCCACTGTTTCCCCATCTGTTTGCCATGAAGTGATGGGACCAGATGCCATGATCTTAGTTTTCTGAATGTTGAACTTTAAGCCAACATTTTCACTCTCCTCTTTCACTTTCATCAAGAGGCTCTTTAGTTCTTCTTCACTTCCTCCCATAAGGGTAGTGTCATCTGCATATCTGAGGTTATTGATATTTCTCCCAACAATCTTGATTCCAGTTTGTGCTTCCTCCAGCCCAGGGTTTCTCATGATGTACTCTGCATATAAGCTAAATAAACAGGGTGACAATATACAGCCTTGATGTACTCCTTTTCCTATTTGGAACCAGTCTGTTGTTCCCTGTCCAGTTCTAACTGTTGCTTCCTGACCTGCATATGGATTTCTCAAGATGCAGCTCAGTTGGTCTGGTATTCCCATCTCTTTCAGAATTTTCAACAGTTTATTGTGATCCACACAGTCGAAGTCTTTCGCATAGCCAATAAAGCAGAAATAGATGTCTTTCTGGAACTCTCTTGCTTTTTCGATGATCCAGCGGATATTGGCAATTTGATCTCTGGTTCCTCTGCCTTTTCTAAAACCAGTTTGAACATCTGGAAGTTCACGGTTCATGTATTGCTGAAGCCTGGCTTGCAGAATTTTGAGCATTACTTTACTAGAGTGTGAGATGAGTGCAATTGTGTGGTAGGTGGAGCATTCTTTGGCATTGCCTTTTTTAGGGATTGGAATGAAAACTGACCTTTTCCAGTCCTGTGGCCACTGCTGAATTTTCCAAATTTGCTGGCATATTGAGGGCAGCACTTTCACAGCATCATCTTTTAGGATTTGAAATAGTTCAACTGGAATTCCATCACCTCCACTAGCTTTGTTCGTAGTGATGCTTTCTAAGGCCCACTTGACTTCACATTTCAGGATGTCTGGCTCTAGGTGAGTGATCACATCATCGTGATTATCTGGGTCGTGAAGATCTTTTTTGTACAATTCTTCTGTGTATTCGTGCCACCTTTTCTTAATATCTTCTGCTTCTGTTAGGTCCCTACCATTTTTGTCCTTGATTGAACCCATTTTTGCATGAAATGTTCCCCTGGTATCTCTCATTTTCTTGAAGAGATCTCTAGACTTTCCCATTCTATTGTTTTCCTATTTCTTTGCACTGATCGCTGAGGAAGGCTTTCTTTTTTTCTTTTTTTTTTAATTTATTTATTTATTTATTTATTTTTTTAATTTTTTATTAGTTGGAGGCTAATTACTTCACAACATTTCAGTGGGTTTTGTCATACATTGATATGAATCAGCCATAGATTTACACGTATTCCCCATCCCGATCCCCCCTCCCACCTCCCTCTCCACCCGATTCCTCTGGGTCTTCCCAGTGCACCAGGCCAGAGCACTTGTCTCATGCATCCCACCTGGGCTGGGGATCTGTTTCACCATAGATAGTATACATGCTGTTCTTTTGAAATATCCCACCCTCACATTCTCCCACATAGTTCAATAGTCTGTTCTGTATTTCTGTGTCTCTTTTTCTGTTTTGCATATAGGGTTATCGTTACCATCTTTCTAAATTCCATATATATGCGTTAGTATGTTGTAATGTTCTTTATCTTTCTGGCTTACTTCACTCTGTATAAGGGGCTCCAGTTTCATCCATCTCATTAGAACTGGTTCAAATGAATTCTTTTTAACGGCTGAGTAATATTCCATGGTGTATATGAGGAAGGCTTTCTTATCTCTGCTTGCTATTCTTTGGAATTCTGCATTCAAATGGGTATATCTTTCCTTTTCTCCTTTGCTTTTCACTTCCCTTCTTTTCACAGCTACTTGTAAGGCCTCCTCAGAGAGCCATTTTGATTTTTTGCATTTCTTTTTCTTGAATTGAAGAAAGTGGAGAAAACCACGACATTTAGGTATGACCTAAATCAAATCTCTTATGACTATACAGTGGAAGTGAGAAATAGATTTAAGGGACTAGATCTGATAGAGAGAGTGCCTGATGAACTATGGATGGAGGTTCGTGACATTGTACAGGAGACAGGAATCAAACCATCCCCAAGAAAAAGAAATGCAAAAAAGCAAACTGGCTGTCTGAGGAGGCCAACAAAGAAAGCAAAGTATAACTATATCATTGAAACTGATGTGGATAGAGACCCTAACAATTTTCTCCATGTAAAATACAGTCAATAAAATATTACCATATTATTAATAAAGTTGTCTTTTCTGATAATATCAGATGTGAAAACCATATAGGTAAGTTCTCTAATGCCGTTTTCACTATAAGGTCTTCAGTTCTTCAAGCCTCATTTTTCCTTTTGTTGATTTTTTCAAGATTCTAATTTTTAAGACTACCTTATTTTCAGCCAGTTTGTGTTGTGATAAACAATGATGCATTTGCAAAATTGATTTCATACAGTATCTAGAATGAAGGGAAACATGCATGTAAAAGAGAAATGGATGGATATGCATACTTTGTATATGTCATCAAGAAAACGTTGAATAAAACTTTCACAGCTATTTAAAAATCTTCATGGGATTGAAAAATGGATAAACAAAATAGATACATAAAAATCTATAAAGGGAAGTCACCACACCTCTGGAGAAAGAAAGGGAACAATAAGGTCCTCCAGGGATTAGTGCTAAAACAGATTCGTTTCAACTACTGTAGACAAGAAGACACCATAAGTCTTCTAAAATTGTAGTTCAAAACCAAGTACTTTGAGATAATAAAATGCCTAGTCAAATGGGTTGTCTTGAAAGATGTCTACAGTGAATAGAAAAATGCTAGCTCAGCTTTACTCTAAGCATATGTAAAATAACGTATTTAAGTAAAAAAATAATCCAAATCCTATTTACAGTCTCATTGGGTCTGAAAGAGTGAAAGTGTTATTCACTGTCGTGTCCAACTCTTGTGACCCCATGGACTGTAGCCCACCAGGCTCCTCTGTCCGTGGGATTCTCCAGGCAGGAATACTGGAGTGGGTTATCATTCCCTTCTCCAGGGGATCTCCCTGACCCAGGGATCGAACCCAGGTTTCCTGCATTGCAGGCAGATTCTTTACTGGCTGAGTCAATGGTCTGAGCTATTAGCAAAACCAGGGAATCATAGGAGAGGAATTTGTAGACGAGCAGTCCCTAAAGTCACCAATGTAACACCATTCCTTTTAGCTAATGCCTTTAAACAGAAAACCCTCCAAAACACCACCCAGAAAAAGTAGTCACACCTATAACCTCTATTCACAAACTAATTCCTGAACTGTCCAATTCAGTCTCACAGCTCATCCAGTCTTGCTCTCTTTTCCCAGCTACCAAACTCAGTATTCATTTGCCTGTACGTTGCAGTTTCAAGCTCTCTCAGATTCGACAACCTCAGCTAGCTCCAGCTAAAAGCCTGCCCATCTGCTCACTGCAAAGCATCACCAGCAAACCTTCTGATTCCTTTTCTGACTCTACATGGCCTTTCCCCACGGGGAGCCCCTTACCAAGGGCAGGATGTCTCACAGGAAGGACTGAAGAACAAATAAAGCAATGGGCATTACTATCCAGATATATTATGGAGATTTCTCTTTTTCTCTCTTTCTTTTGTGAGAATGCATCTCACTTCATATAATGAAAGCAAACAGAAAATCAAGATTTACTTCACTGCATTTTGGTTGTGTGCTGCCTTTCCAGATAGCATGAACACCAGAAAAATTATCTGAATTTTGCCTAATTCATGTTTATTTTGTATGAATATAAATTTTGCCATCCTTATCTCTCAGTGGTTACAATCGCATAGCTGCATAATGTTCTTGGTTTAAATTACAATATTGTCAAATTAGCAAGAACATAAACAGACAAGAATAGCAATGGAATTGTTATGCATATATGCTTTCTAAATTACAATGCATGCAATACTATGTAAACTCTTTAAAAAATATCAGTATCCCCTAACTGAAAAACAGCATTGAATTCAAATGTCTTACATCTTTCTGTCGTTTAACTCCCACTGCAGGCACTATCTAAATAATAGATCTTCATGGCTTACAATTACAAAGTGCCATATGCCTTTCCTTTAATTAAAATGATTTCCATATTATATCCAGTTTGTTTTATTAAAACAAATCAAAAGGAAAAAAGGAGGGAAAAAAGGCTGGTTGAATTAACTACAAGATTAACACACAGGCATGACTGAATTCGAATGAGATCATTTGTTCCTAAGAACTTTTTTTTTCTTTAATTCTGTAGAATTTCAGCAAAATCTGTCTGCATCAGTGGTATCTGTGATGGGATGCTACAATTCCCTGTACATCCACGGTGTCCCAAACACAACAAAGGCAGATTTTTTAAATGAGTTGAGACCATTTGTTCATGCCTTCAATATACAAGTTTTTAAACTTGTTTTAACTTGGTGCATAGTATGCTTTTGCCATCTACTGGAACAATGATAGACTGCAGGTGTAATAATTTCTGCAGCAGTAGGAGTTGATTGACTGGACACTTTAAAGATGATTTCTCAGGGCTCTAATACATATACAGGGAGAATAAACAATCTCCTTCAAGATTTTTAGGGACGAGATCTTCCAAAATTAGAGACCTTCAGGGAAGCCTGAGAAACTTTTTCCATGATTGCTCTCTGTTTCCAAAGGCTTTTTTAAGATGCCACTGTGTCTAGCTAGAAAATGCAATGCCATAGAAAAGCAAGAGACAAAAGCCTGGATTTCCAAAAACTGGAGACTTCAATAATAAAGGGAGAAGTATGGAGTCATACTAAATCATTTTCATTTCTCGTAAACAATTTTTCATGAAGATTAATTGTTTTTCCAGAAATATAATCACTCTGACAGTTTGTCCTTTGTTTGACAGGAGAAGGTTCCCTTGGGGTCTTCTTATATTTAGGAACCATGAAATGCATTCCACAGCATTTTGAATTTATAATGAACATTTTAATTTTGCAATTCTTTGAGTTTGTTAGTTTCCACGTTATTACCATCATCTGAGTGGTTTGGTTACTGAAATACAGAGAATTGGAGTAGACAGACTCTAAAACTGCCCCTAACGACCCCACCTCCTGGTATTCATATTCTGGTGCAATTGTCTCTCCTTGGACTGTGGGCTGGACTTGGACACTTGCCACCTACAAATAAAATACAGCAAAAGAATGGAATGCCACTTATGAGATTAGGTTATAAGAGACTTGACCTCTCTGTCTCTTTCCTTCTCCCTCTGGCTCGTCTCACTTGCTGAATCTGATGAAGCAAACCACCAAGTTGTGAGCTGTGCTATGGAGAAGACAAAAGGAATGGGGGGAGGCCTCAGACCAACAGCTAGTGAGAAAAAAGAGGCCCTTAGTCCAACAACCCACAGAAAACCGAATCCTTCCCAAATCACGCAATTTAGCTAGGAAGGGGATCTTTCCTCAGTTGACTTTGAGATGACTGTAGCCCTGGCAGTGTCTTTATCACTGCAGCATGTGTGATCCTGAACCAAAGCACCCAGCTAAGCCCCATGCGGATGTCTCATGCACCTGTGTGGTTAGTCGCTCAGTTATGTTTGACCCTTTGTGACCCCATCAACTGTAGCCCACCAGGCTCCTCTGTCCATGGGGTTTTCCAGGCAAGAATACTGGAGTGGGTTGCCATTTCCTTCTGTCTCATGCACAGAAACCATTAAATCCTAAATATGTTTTTAACATGAAACTAATATGTGTTATGGCAGTTTGATATACAGCAATGAGTAACTAACACCAGTACAATGAGTGATTCCCCATAAATACCAGCCTGGCTACTGATTTTGCCTTCAGGCCATGTTTAGGTTATCTCAGAAAGCCAACACAAATTCCTATGTCGGCAAATTTTAACATTATGCAGAAACAAGAGAGAAGAAACAAATGATGCCATGTAACAAAAAAATTATTGAACACCTAATCTTTGAAAGGTCTAGGTTAGGTAAAGAATGGGGAAAACGTTCAATATTAAATGAGAAATACTATAGACTGAATGTTGTGTACCCCTAAAATCCTATGTTTAAACTTAACCCCCAGTGTGATGGTATTTGAAGGTAGGGTCTTTGGGAAGTGAGTATTCGTGGCAGCAGAACCCCATGAATGAAATTTGTTCACTTACAAAAAAAGAATACAGGGAGCTCCCTTGCCCCTTCCACCATATGAGATTATAATGAAAAGTCAGCCTTCTATGAACCAGGAAGCAGGCTCTCACCAATCTTTCTGGTGCCTTCTTAGACTTACCAACCTCCAATACTATGAAAAAATAATTTTTTCCTCTTTATAAGCCACCCAGTCCATGGTATTTGTTTTATAGTTGTCTAAACAGACTAAGAAAGGAAGTAATACAGGTAAAGATGAATTAATAAAGGGAAGATTAGATTGAAGAATATTAATAATGGCACTAATGTTAGGAAAGTGCGAGGAAGAACATCCCCACTGGATAAAAATTGGAAAAGACACTAGTGGGCAGACAGCTTTTGAAATGGGCCTTGTAAGGAAGCTTCGGATTTTTTTAAAATGAAGAAAATCCTGAATAATGGTTAAAACATGCAAAAATGTACAGTAGTAAGAAAATGAAAGTTATTAGTCGCTCAGTCATGTTCAACTCTTTGGGACCCCATGGACTGTAGCCCACCAGGCTCCTTTGTCCTTGGGATTCTCCAGGCAAGAATACTGGAGTGGGTTGCCATCCCCTCCTCCCAGGGATCTTCCCAACCCAGGGATCGAACCCAGGTCTCCAGCATTGCAGGTGGATTCTTTACCATCTGAGCCACCAGGGAAGCCCTGGAAGAAAATGGGCCATATCTAAATATGAGTGAGTGAGTCATTCATTCCCAGAAGATACTGGGGAATATATCTGCGTCAGTCACATGAGCAAAAGTCCTAAATGCCAGATCCAGAGATGTCTGCAATTAATTCTGCAAGGATCCAGTGAAATTGCTTGAAAAGAAGATAGACCAAAATAGCATCTTAAAAGAATCATTTTGCAACAAAATGAACGAAGGGCACAAATACTACAAAGAAAAATGCAAAAGACTTTGAAATGGACCAAAAAGTTTATCGAGTGATTTTAATCCTAAACTACAGGTGTTGAGAGCAGGAATCAGGTGCCCAAGACCACGGGCCAAATTAGGCCAGTGGCCAATTTTTGAACATCATTAGAGCTATGAATGGCTTTTATATTTTTTTTTAAAGTTGTAAAACAAAGAAGGACAAAGCCAAGATGAATATGTGACAAGGTCCATGTGTGCCCACAAAGCCTAAATTATTTACTATCTGATCCTTCATAGAAAAAATTTGACAACCCCTGTTCTAAAGGACATTCTCCCAGGCTCTGAATCTAAGGGGTTTGCACCTTTCTTTTGTGCTATTTTAGAATTCTGTAAATTGTAAATAACTGATAGCACTACAAACGGGTTCCTGTCAATTAGCATGCAAAATAGTCCTTTGTGATGGAGAAACATTTTATCTCTCCTCCCTAACCCCACCCCACTCCCATCCTTATGGAAAAGAGTTGGTTTTGCCTCCATCTATAAAATCATTTCATGGCCTATATCTCTGTTCTTTGATTTATCTTTTGAACTGATTGTTAACATCTAACTGGTTACCTCATAAATTCATGAGTTAAATAAAATCTTTGACATGTGCTCATTTTATGAGAGTCAAGATTTGGCCATTTTTTTAAATGTGTCTTTTAACAATGAGAAAAGAAAAAATGATGATAAATCAGAGACTATCAAAGCTGTCTCTAAGATTTACATGTGTATCACTGTAGAGTTCCAATGTATCTTTAAACACCATGGAGTTCTGGATGTCACCGGTTGTTAAGGTCAGCAAGTCCCCAAGTATATATAGAGGTTAGAGGTATATATAAGGGTGTCCTCGGTGTTAAGATGAGGACCAAACCAAGCAGATTCCTGTGACACAGAACAGCATCACTCTTACTGGATATGATGCTACCCAATAGGAATGTGATACTACACAATAGGCACTAGATGAAGGGAAAACCTCACCTAGCAGAAATAATAGCATAAAACTTGAATGAGGCAAGGAGAGACACAATACGGGAGTCAGATCTTGTATCTGAACTCTGAGCGTGTCAGCAATGCCCCGCACAGAGGGTTCAGTTCCAAGCCTGCCCAGAGGGTAAATGTTGGCCTCTTCTACTAGAAAGCCCTCTTCTCCCTCCTCTTTCATCCTCTAATCTCAATGTTTTGGATTCCTTCTTGCTTTTTCAAGCACCCTTTTTTCCTCTCTTCTAAGTGCTATGCAGAAATCCTCTCTCTCTACTTGTTTTTCCTTAATCTACTCTGATGATCATTACAATGAATTCTGCAAATAGCTATTTATCCTTTCTCTACAGTAAGAAGGGTTTAATCTTGAAACTCTGAATGAGTTGATATTTGGGTGTTTGGAGATGGTGATAGTGAAATATTTAAATTCTAAAAGATGGAAGACATTTTTTTCCTACTAGAAAAATATATGAATTAAGTTATCCTGATCCACAAGAGTAAGGCAATGAATTTGGGGAAAATAAGGTGGATTAAGAAGGTGTTATGGAGGTAGAATATTCATAAACTGGCATTTTATAGAATATAGAGGATGAAATATGAGAATTTATATAAACAGCATTCCAGTATGTCAAGGTTGGTCATTGGTAATGATGTTAACATTTATGGGGAATTCGGGTCAAGGAATTGGTTTGGGAGGTTGTTGGAGAGATTATGACATGAATTTTCTCAATATAAAAGACCAATTATAGTTGCAACAATCATTACAGAAAAATTTCAAAATAGTGATTAGGCCTTGGAGAATAAATGATGTAAAAGTAATTCCTGTCTCTACCACAGATAAATCATATGGTTTTCATACTTATTTTATCTTTTTTATCTAATTCTAGAGTAGAAGATTTTCCATGACCTCATAGAAATTTTCTATTATTTTATCCCTGGATGTGAAGAATTACAACAATAAAAATTGCATGTTCATAAACTTACCATGTCTGGAATGCAATTATGGGATATTTCCTATTTTAAAAAGCTTCCCCATATAGCAAAATATGATTATGATCCATTAATCTTTGAGGACTGTAATACCATCATTCTTCTTTATAAACTGAGTCCATTGATTTTGCATCTCTGCAAGATAGGTTAGCATTTTAAGAAATATTTATCAGTGGAAACTAACATCTGGGATGGAATATGTCATATTTCATTTACTGCATTAAACTAAGTTTATATTTTACTATTGTTATCAGATATTGAAAAGAGATAAGACCTCATGATTTCTAAGTAATTTTTCTCTATGTGTGGTTTTGTTTTGTTGTTGATGATAATGATGTCTTTTTCTTTCCATCTCTCCAGAAAAGAGTGTTCAGTGTCCTGGATTTTTCAATATCACCAAAAATAAATTAGTTAAGAAAAATCAAACTGATTTAAAAGTCTGATTCTACCCAGTGTAATGTGTAAAAAATGTTTTAAAGCCAAACATCATTTCTCCACTTTCCCTCATTATTTTCTACAAAGTATACCTTCATTTGTAAGAGAGGTATTATGTTTTTTTGAGAAAATACATTGTATTCTGAGCCTTGGCAAATCTATGGAAATCAACACTCAGTCAAATGAATAATATGAATCCTGGTTTCAGGACTTGCTTTAGGCAAAATATGTCATATAGGCAATCTTTTCTTGCCTCCCTGGAGACCAGGGTGAGAATCTGACAGAGTAGAAACCAGAAAACACATTACCCTCAAACTGAAATATTGTTTAGGTCCCAGACATTTCCTATTCACTTTAGGAAAACTAAGACCCACATACTGCGTGACAGTTAATTCCTTTCAAATAAATTTGTTGTTGTACAGACCCAGTGGTGAACAAAAGATTAATCTTCAAGTAAAATACCAAGTTAAAGTATATGCATGTTTTTTTCTACCTGCTCTAATGAATTAAACATTCTTTTTTGAGGTAAAACAAAGGCTTAGCTCCTTTTGAATGTCCTAGAGCTGTTTCGTTGACATACACTCAAGTTTTTTTTCATCGAACTGATTTATTACAGTCCTTCAGCATGACCAAGAGCCCACCCCAAACTAAATAATTTCACTACTGTCAGAACTAGAATTTACCAAACAGTATTTAAAATGCAAAACAATATTCAGAATGAATTCTTAATGAGTTATTATACTTTTTTTTTTAAACAGAAACTGTACACTGAAGCAAAGTACTGAAGATCTCTTAGGGGTGTTACATGCAATTAATCATAAAGATTTTTTCTAGGAAATAAATCTAGGTATGTTTAAATTATGGCATAAGTCTTTTTATCATGTGCCATGGTAATCAAAATTTTTAAATGGAACACACAAATGTTTCACATACTAAATCTACTTCACATGCATGTAGCTACATAGGTCGATGCCCTCTAAATTTTTATGCTGGTAAATTTTCACTAACCCTGCTGAATTTCCTCTTCTATGCAAAATAATATTTTATTCTCCAGGGAAAATTACTGTAGTGTATCAAAGGAATTCCTTACCTCCAAATCAAACTTAGGTTAAGCATGGGGTTTAAATTATCTGCAATTATTTAATGTGACATTATCAGAATGGTTTAATGAATGTATTTTAATTCTACAATTCATCTCCCTTTAAACAAATTCTTCTGGTTACTCAAATAAAAATGCTGTCTAATTTACTTAAGAAATGAGTTTCTATTAGGCTTAAGATTTGAAAATAAAACATTTTGAGATTACAGAAATCATAGACATTTGTTTGTGAGATGGTGATATTGGGAGAATCAAGAAAGCATAAACTTTTCATGTGTTTGTTAGCCATCTGTATGTCTTCTTTGGAGAAATGTCTGTTTAGTTCTCTGGCCCATTTTTTGATTGGGTCATTTATTTTTCTGGAATTGAGCTGCAGGAGTTGCTTGTATATTTTTGAGATTAATCCTTTGTCTGTTTCTTCATTTGCTATTATTTTCTCCCAATCTGACGGCTGTCTTTTCACCTTACTTATAGTTTCTTTTGTAGTGCAAAAGCTTTTAAGTTTCATTAGATCCCATTTGTTTAGTTTTGCTTTTATTTCCAATATTCTGGGAGGTGGGTCATAGAGGATCTTGCTGTGATTTATGTCGGAGAGTGTTTTGCCTATGTTCTCCTCTAGGAGTTTTATAGTTTCTGGTCTTACATTTAGATCTTTAATCCATTTTGAGTTTATTTTTGTGTATGGTGTTAGAAAGTGTTCTAGTTTCATTCTTTTGCAAGTGGTTGACCAGTTTTCCCAGCACCACTTGTTAAAGAGGTTGTCTTTTTTCCATTGTATATCCTTGCCTCCTTTGTCAAAGATAAGGTGTCCATAGGTTCGTGGATTTATCTCTGGGCTTTCTATTCTGTTCCATTGGTCTATATTTCTGTCTTTGTGCCAGTACCACACTGTCTTGATGACTGTGGCTTTGTAGTAGAGTCTGAAGTCAGGCAGGTTGATTCCTCCAGTTCCATTCTTCTTTTTCAAGATTACTTTGGCTATTTGAGGTTTTTTGTATTTCCATACAAATTGTGAAATTCTTTGGTCTAGTTCTGTGAAAAATACCATTGGTAGCTTGATAGGGATTGCATTGAATCTATAGATTGCTTTGGGTAGAATAGCCATTTTGACAATATTGATTCTTCCAATCCATGAACACGGTATGTTTCTCCATCTGTTTGTGTCCTCTTTGATTTCTTTCATCAGTGTTTTATAGTTTTCTATGTATAGGTCTTTTGTTTCTTTAGGTAGATATACTCCTAAGTATTTTATTCTTTTTGTTGCAATGGTGAATGGTATTGTTTCCTTAATTTCTCTTTCTGTTTTTTCATTGTTAGTATATAGGAATGCAAGGGATTTCTGTGTGTTAATTTTATATCCTGCAACTTTACTATATTCATTGATTAGTTCTAGTAATTTTTTGGTAGAGTCTTTAGGGTTTTCTATATAGAGGATCATGTCATCTGCAAACAGTGAGAGTTTCACTTCTTCTTTTCTTATCTGGATTCCTTTTACTTCTTTTTCTGCTCTGATTGCTGTGGCCAAAACTTCCAACACTATGTTGAACAGTAGTGGTGAGAGTGGGCACCCTTGTCTTGTTCCTGATTTCAGGGGAAATGCTTTCAATTTTTCACCATTGAGGGTGATGCTTGCTGTGGGTTTGTCATATATAGCTTTTATTATGTTGAGGTATGTTCCTTCTATTCCTGCTTTTTGGAGAGTTTTAATCATAAATGAGTGTTGAATTTTGTCAAAGGCTTTCTCTGCATCTATTGAGATAATCATATGGTTTTTATCTTTCAATTTGTTAATGTGGTGTATTACATTGATTGATTTGCGGATATTGAAGAATCCTTGCATTCCTGGGATAAAGCCCACTTGGTCGTGGTGTATGATTTTTTTAATATGTTGTTGGATTCTGTTTGCTAGAATTTTGTTAAGGAATTTTGCATCTATGTTCATCAGTGATATTGGCCTGTAGTTTTCTTTTTTTGTGGCATCTTTGTCAGGTTTTGGAATTAGGGTGATGGTGGCCTCATAGAATGAGTTTGGAAGTTTACCTTCTTCTGCAATTTTCTGGAAGAGTTTGAGTAAGGTAGGTGTTAGCTCTTCTCTAAATTTTTGGTAGAATTCAGCTGTGAAGCCATCTGGTCCTGGGCTTTTGTTTGCTGGAAGATTTTTGATTACAGTTTCGATTTCCTTGCCTGTGATGGGTCTGTTAAGATCTTCTATTTCTTCCTGGTTCAGTTTTGGAAAGTTATACTTTTCTAAGAATTTGTCCATTTCATCCAAGTTGTCCATTTTATTGGCATAGAGCTGCTGGTAGTAGTCTCTTGAGGTACCATTACACACCAGTCAGGATGGCTGCTATCCAAAAGTCTACAAGCAATAAATGCTGGAGAGGCTGTGGAGAAAAGGGAACCCTCTTACACTGTTGGTGGGAATGCAAACTAGTACAGCCACTATGGAAAACAGTGTGGAGATTCCTTAAAAAACTGGAAATAGAACTGCCATATGACCCAGCAATACCACTTCTGGGCATACACACTGAGGAAACCAGATCTGAAAGAGACACGTGCACCCCAATGTTCATTGCAGCACTGTTTATAATAGCCAGGACATGGAAGCAACCTAGATGCCCATCAGCAGATGAATGGATAAGGAAGCTGTGGTACATATACACCATGGAATTTTACTCAGCCGTCAAAAAGAATTCATTTGAACCAGTCCTAATGAGATGGATGAAACTGGAGCCCCTTATACAGAGTGAAGTAAGCCAGAAAGATAAAGAACATTACAGCATACTAACACATATATATGGAATTTAGAAAGATGGTAACGATAACCCTATATGCAAAACAGAAAAAGAGACACAGAAATACAGAACAGACTTTTGAACTCTGTGGGAGAAGGTGAGGGTGGGATGTTTCAAAAGAACAGCATGTATACTATCTATGGTGAAACAGATCAACAGCCCAGGTGGGATGCATGAGACAAGTGCTCCGGCCTGGTGCACTGGGAAGACCCAGAGGAATCGGGTGGAGAGGGAGATGGGAGGGGGGATCGGGATGGGGAATAAGTGTAAATCTATGGCTGATTCATATCAATGTATGACAAAACCCACTGAAATGTTGTGAAGTAATTAGCCTCCAACTAATAAAAAAATTAAAAAAAAAAAAAGAAAGCATAAACTTTGGTTTGAGAACACTTTATTCAATTTTGAGTTCTGTTATTACTAGCAATTGATCACACCCAAGTCTCAATGTTCTCATCTGTTAAATGGGACAGTAACACAGACTTTGTCCATTTAATAGGCTTGAAAGAGCTGGTCACCTAAAGGAACAAGCACATGCTATTCAATGAATAACAATTCTTTTTTGGTCAATATATGTACCATGAAAGTTTGACAAGACTTGACTTAGATCCACACACTTTTATTTTAAAGAAATATTTCTTCTAACTTCTGACTTATCAGTAGGGCTAACACTTTAACTTTGAGTGCTTCATTATTTTTGTTTAGACAAGCTCTAATTACAAAATTCTCATGCATTCAGTTCCAGACATCTGCATTGCCTGATTCTGCCCACGTGGCCCAGGACAAGTCCACTAACCAGATAAATACTTCTAAGCAAATGAACCCAACTATGAGTTAATAGTCATCAATTACTATGATAACAAAAGCTAAAATTATAAGCTCAATTCTAACAATTCTCTATAATTACTGACAGAAAAAACCAAAAGACCCTATGAGTTGACATGTCAGAATTAATATAAGTAACTATCTCCAACTTCTCTGACATAAGCAGTCACTAAGTTCAGTTAAGTTATAAATACAGAGGCATGGTGAAATAGCAGAAAAATCATTGAGCCAAAAGGCCAAAGATTTGGTTTTCAACCTATCTTCTAACTACTAGTGTCTAGATATATCATTTAAAATCTTTAATTTGCAATTTCTTTATACAGTAGCAATGACACTACCTACCCTATCTATCTTATACAGTCATTAAGAAGATAAAGCATGAAAGCACTTTTAAAATTCCAAAGTACTAAACAGAAATGTACAGTAGTTGATTTCAGTGAACGCAATGAAAATTTACTATAGAAAATATGCACATCTGTTTTCACTCTAGAAGAAAGAACAATATAATACTTGGCCTACATGGCCCCAAAACCAGAAAGAACTCTATCTTGCCAAAAAGATTTGCATAGGAATAAAATGAGTATTTCCTTGTATGCATCACCTAGTGAATTTATGCTTAAGAAAAAAACATGTTTAATCACAATGAAAATAAGAATCAGGCAAAAATAAACCTGTTTGAAAAGAGGGTAAGGTTTGCTACCAAAAAGAATAAAGTACAAAAGGAACCAAGAAACCGAAACAAATTTTGCCTTTTGCCAAGGACCAACTGTGGCTATCAACACATCAAATTCTTAAAAAGTACTCACCACTGTTGGCCTTACCAGCAGTGTTTAGGGCTTAGCTATACAGTTTTAGGTATGATAATCCAGACCATTTCACTAATAGCAAAAACAAAGACTTGATGGTGACCAAAAAGAAAAAAAGCCTATGCTTTAAAATGTGCAAAGCATTATATTTAACAGTGAATTTATAACAATGTATTCATCCTCTAAGTGTAGAAATTCTGTAAATAAACTTCTCATACTGAAGAATAACACTGTTAAGGAGAAAAACAACAGACCTAAAATAGTGTCACTTGTGCCAAAGCCCATGATGCCAAGACTAGGTTTAATACCATATCTGATTGCAGTTTTGACCTTCACCAGAAATATAATCTTAATTAACCTACCTAGAATTTTCTGATCAGAGCTAATGAGAATCTGTCACATTAGCCCTCTCTATATCCCCCAAGAGGAAGTAGAAACAATCTGCATGATAAAACCCTTGCCCTTTCTTCTTCGAAAAGATTTTTTGCCCCAAATAACATTTTATATTTATTTGTTATTGACTTCCTTGCCCCACCCTCCTTTGTATAAAAACCTTTCACTTTATATAACCGTTGAGGACTCACCAGTTGTTAGATGCAATGCTGCCTGACTCATATAGCACTTAATACAGTTAATTACATCTTCAAATTCACTCAGTTGAATTTTGTTTTTTAGTAGCACTAATAGCTATTCAGAAATAAACTTGATTTACAATCAAGTAAATTGTGGCTCAGTGGATAAAGAATCCACCTGTAATGCAGGAGACACAGGAGAAACACGTTCAATTCCTGGGTCAGGAAGATCCCCAGGAGAAGGGCATGGCAACCCACTCTGGTATTCTTTCCTGGAGAATCCATGGACCTCTGTCCATGGAGTCAAAGAGTTGGACACAACTGAACAACTAATACATATAGGCTAAATATAATAAAAATAGTTTTCCATAATTTAGCCCTTATATAAAAGAAAATTTTAAAAAAGAGTAGTCTTTCAGTTCAGTTCAGTTCACTCAGTCATGTCCAACTCTTTGCAACCCATGGACTGCTGCACTCTATGCTTCCCTGTCCATCACCAACTCCCAGAGCTAGCTCAGACTTATATCCATCAAGTCAGTGATGACATCCAACCATCTCATCCTCTGTTGTCCCCTTCTCCTCCTGCTTCATCTTTCCCAGCATCAGGATCTTTTACAATGAGTCAATTCTTCACATCAGGTGGCCAAAGTATTGGAGTTTTAGCTTCAGCATCTTTCCTTCCAATGAATATTCAGGACTGATTTCATCAGGATTGACTGGTTTGATCTTCTTGCTATCCAAGTGAGAATTCTAAGAAAGAGTGGTCTTCAAATGTCTATAATAAAAGCCAGATCTCAGAGTTCATTTAGGAAATTAAGAAAAGGGAAGAAGCTAAAATCTCCTGAGCGTTTGCTATATACAAGGCTCAGTGCTTTGAATTTTATAAACATTTCATCATTCATTTAGCCCTAACCAAAAACAAACAAACAAAGAAAAGTAACTAAATAAAACAAAAGCAAAAAATACTGTACAGTCAACAAAGACCAGTAGTTACCAGGATTGTGGTTAGATGGAAGGACGAATAAGCAGAGCACAAAGGATATTTAAGGCAATGAAAACATACTGTGTGATACTATAATAACAGATGTCATTATGCATGCTCAGTTGCTAAGTCATGTCCAACTCTTTGCAACACCATGGACTGTAGCCTGTCAGGCTCCTCTGTCCATGGGATTTTCCAGGCAAGAACACTGGAGTGGGTTGCTATTTCCTCCTCCAGGGGATTTTTCTGACCCAGGAATCAAACTCACGTCTCCTGCATCTCCTGCATTGGCAAGCAGATTCTTCATACATTAGTCCAATACGTAGACTGTAAAACAACAAGAGCAAACCCTAAGGTAAACTATTGTTCACCAAGAAGAAACACAGAAGGCTACAAATAAGAAAAGACTGTATTGGGGGGTGGGGGGCAGGGTCCTGGGAATTACACTTTGGGATACACAGATTCTGGTAAAAACCAGAGAGTGTACTGGAAAAGAGAAAGAATATTTTATAAAAACAAGTATGAAACATTTAGAACTTATAAGATTCAGCAAAATCCATTTTCTACTCTGTGAAAATTCATAACCTTAATAAACTGTACTACTAAAAATGAAAATAGCAATATGATCATTGTTTTCCTGATTTTAGTAGACATATTTTTAAAGTTTTAGCATTAAACGTGATGCGGCCTCCTGATTTGGTATGTTTGTTCTGTTTCACTTCTCAACTGGATGTACGGCAATACAATTCTGACCCTAACAGGCAGGAGTTAGTGTCAGACCCCACAAGTTTAAGGCCTTAACTCTCCTCAGGACTGTGCTTGCATCAGAAGCCAGCTACATTTTTGGAGGGTGTTGCCAGGCAACCTGGACTTTCAACTAACTGACTGCATATTGGATGGTTCCTATAACCCCCTCAGCTTTGATGATTCACTGGAATGACTCAGTAAAACTTAGGAGAGTTCTATAATTAAGATTGCAGTTTTGTTAAAAAGAATGCTCCTAGGGTGAAGTTCTGGAAAGGAATGCAGGGTCCCCATGCCATCTCCACATGGAGTTAGGGCATGTCACCCTCCAGGCACATTAATGGACTTTCCAACCAGGAAGCTTCACTGAGCTTCTAATCAGGCTTTCATAACTTAGGCATGAATGACTAAATCATAATGACCATGTGACTGAACTCAATCTTCAGCCCCTCTCTGCTTCCTAGAGGTCATACCTCAAAGTCCCCAACACTTTAATCATGTTCTTGGTCTTCTTGGGATCAGATCCCATCCTGAAGCTACCTATAGACCCACCTGAGTCACCTCATTAGCATGACAAAGACACTTCTGTCATTCCAAAGGTTTTTACAGCTCTGTGCCAGGAACCTCCAACAAAAGACTAGAGACATTCTTTGTCTATATACTATATTGATATACCACAATGTTAGATCTTCTTAATGAAGTTTCTCATATGAAGCAATCAAAGTCACAGAACGAAAACAGAAGGCATACTGAAATTAAAGACTTACGTGGTGGCTCAGACAGTAAAGAAAGTGAAAGTGGCTTAGTTGTGTCCAACTTGTTGCGATCCCACAGACTGTGTAGTCCATGGATTTCTCCAGGCCAGAATACTGGAGTGGGTAGCCTTTCCCTTCTCCAGAAGATCTTCCCAACCCACGACTTGAACTGGGGTCTGCTGCATTGCAGGCAGATTCTTACCAACTGAGCTATCAGGGAAGCCCTCAGACATAAAGAATCCACCTGCAATGCAAGAGCCGCAGGAGAGAGGGGTTCAGTCCCTGGATTGGGAAGATCCCCTGGAGAAGGGAATGGCTAACCACTCCAGTATTCTTGTCTGGAGAATTCCATGAACAGAGGAGCCTGGTGGGCTACACTTCATGGGGTCACCAAGTCAGACACAACTAAAATCCAATTAGTTTTAGTTTAACAAAGGGAGTATTTTTAAGGTAAGGCTGGAGTATCAAGGAACCTCAAAGGCTATTTAGAAAACTGAAATGATACCAAGGATAGAAAGGACAAGGAACTGAAACACTGTCCAGAACGTAGAGGGAGAAAGTTAAATAGAAAAGCCAACTTCAGGGTAGCAGTGACCTTTTTTCTGAGGCACAAAATTAGCTGGAAACCATGCTTCAGAGAAGGAAACAGGACCTTAGTACCGTGACCTCACTCTCTCTTCCTGAACCCAGCTAGACCTCAGAGCTGAAACAGTCCTTTGATGGAATCCATACAGGCCAGCCTCTTGGGGCACAGAGCAGAGTGAAGGATGATCTGGAAGAGCAAATGCAATGTGTCCAGCACACCATGAAGTATGGGTGTTGGCTTTCATGTAAAGTTAGCTCAGCATCCACAGACAATGATTTTTTGGATTCACATTTGGTCTATTAAAATGGTCAAGGCTGCCTAAAACTGAACCATCCTTAGATTTCTGAAAAGAGACTCACTTTTGCATTGTTTTTTCATGTGCTCCTGTATGCTGTTAGTTAACTTTAAGGATTTTTGCATCAATATGTGTTAAAAAAAAAAAAAAAAGGTGGCTTTGCATATTTCTTATATTTTTCTGATGTCTTCTATTTACATAAATAAGGACACATTAAAGTGTTTTCCAAGCATGAATACAAACAAACAAACAAAGAAACAAACAAAAAGATATAAACCCTGGTGCCCACCTTTAGCAATATAAATAATCAAATCTTGGATTTTTTTAAACTCAAGTTTTCCTTCCCAGACAATCATCCCTTTATGGGAACTGATAAAGGGAGAGAGAGAGATTCTATAGGAGCTGTGGCTATTTAAAAATCATTCTTCTTACACTTAATTCATAGGATTAAAGCAAGTAGTTCTTTGACTGATCCATGATAGGACCAATAAACACTGCCCTTTATTTCACATTGTCGTTTTCCCAAAGCCTCAGTATTAGAAGAATTGATTGTCCTGGTAAATAGAAGCTGTATTATAATTTATTAGTTGCTCAGAATTAAATAACTAATGTGCAAAAAGCTATTATCACAGCCTCTGGTACAGTTAAGACCTCTTAACTGGTCTAAGACTAGTTACCTCTTTTCTTTTACAGAAGGATTTAGATGTTTAAGTCTAGAAATGTAGCGAAAAGTAGGATCTGGCTACCTGCCACTCAAAAGCCAATGAAGAAGCAAGTTGGTCAAAAATTTGCTTTATTTTGGATGCCGGCAAAATGGAGGGGAGAGGAGGACTCTGGCGAAAGGCTGAACCACTCTTCAACCACTGGGCAAAGAGCTTTTATAGATGGAGGGAGGAGGCTACATGCACAGTCAGCTGACTGTCATCTTGAAATTGATCATGCACTGGTCTGATCAGCATCATCTTAATTATTATAAACACAGTTAATCTTCAGTTCCAGAGTTGATTTGTTCCCATTTCCTTGAGGCCAGTTCTCAGAATTGTGGAAGCTGATGTCATGGCTACAGTCTGGTCATCATATAGTTAACTTCTTCCACGTGGTGGGAATTTCAGTATATACAAGACAGCTCATAGGTTATGGCTCAGAATATTATATATAGCCCTTGAGGAAGAACTAAAAGTTCTTAACTATGCTTAATGACTAAACTACTACCAGTCTTGGTGGACTGTTTTCCTTTGTTCCTGCATTTTCTCAGTTCTCTGATGAAACTTATTCTTTGGCTAAAGTTTTTCCACAGACAAAAGGCATGCTGAGGACATGGAGGGCATAGACCATAGGGTTTTGCTCTGTTTCAGAAAATGAAATTCAGTTTAGTCTGTGGTTTTGGTCATTCTGTGTACATGTATATATTCAATCAATTCTGATCGCTAAGATCATAAAGAACATAAGTGCATGTGAGCAAACACATACCAGCACACACACACACATCATACACACACACACATACACACACGCACTGCATCTGCCTACTGATACTATTAAACCATCTTGTTTCTTTTTTTTTTTTTTTTCTCTTCAAGACATGCTTAATAGGAAAGTGGTAGAAATAATAACTGGCCTGTTCCTCTCTTTGTGAAAGTGACACCACCTCTAATTTTTAGCCCCATTGCTAAAAATATGTAGATAGTATGTGTGAATACTTAATTTTCCAAACAGTGCTAGGACAAATTCAAGGATAGATTTTACTGGCAAGCAGGGTAATTTCATATTTCTCTCCCCAACCCCCAATTTTAATTGGATGGGTAGATACCTCCTGTATGAACAGTTTGACATTTTCAAAGGGTATTTATACAAATCAGTGGAAGATATTTCTCAGCTGTTCTACTGACTATGCAGTAGGTATTTCAAAATAGCAATGCATATTTCAAAATCTCTTAAGTCTTTCTAAAAAATAAGCTGGGTCAGAAATATTTAGGACCATTCAATAAGTGAATGGACAATGGCATGTTTTGATACAAAATCAGTTAAAATAGTGCAGCTTATTTCTCACTTAAAACCACTACCACGTGTGCTTCTTCATCTTCTTTAAATGTACTTGCCCACCCTTTACTTTGGGGTATTGGCAGGAATGTTAAAAAATACAGCTAGCTCATAGATCAACATCGACTCTCCTAAATGTTCTGAGACTCTTCTTCCAAAAGACATGCACACATCGTGAAAGCCTATGTGCTTATAATTTACTATAGTTCAAATGTCAGGCTGTATATTCTTGGTGTTAGTCAAACACTATGGAAATACTTAATGGTGAAGAGAAACCAAGCATTTCTAGCCAGTCACTTTCAACTGAGATCAATACAGTGTAATGATGATTTAAGATGCTTCTGAGTTTAACTTAAGTAATTTTCCCTTCTTTCCTCTGAGATTGTAAATCTGACTAATTGCTTCACACTCTCTAGAACTGCTTCTTCTTGCTAAGTATAATTACTATGTCTGGATTCTCCTACGCCCCAAGTAATTTTATGGAAGGCTTGCCTACTGATCTCATTACACTTCCAACTCTGATGCATTGGGCTCCATGCTGTTATTTACCTACTTCAGTATACTTGATAAATTAAATCCAGGCCTTGTTAAATTTACCCTTTAAAGGCACAAATATCACAATTTAATATGGATTAAATTAAACCAATAGGAATTTTGCTTCTTCCACCATGGAGTACACATTAGTTGACTTCAGTTTGATCACTGGAACACCAGTACCAAAGGAGAAGTAATCAGGCTATTTGTGAAACATATGCATAGGGGGAAAATGCATTCGAGAATAATTTTTGAAGTGACAAAAGTAAAAATATTCTACCATGGCTTAATCAGCTCCTAATTACAAAAGTGTAATGCATGGCAGATAAAAGTGAGAACAAGAAGGATCAGAGTAGTAAAGAACAATTGCTACACAGACTAACATCCAATTGTAAAGCCAGTTATTTTGATCATCACAGATTCTGCCCTTTTAGATTCAGATCTAATTTTTTTTTAAGTCTGTTTTTTCACTAAGACCAGATTATTTCAATCCCATGGAGAAAATCAATCCAATCTGATGAACTTCTCTGTGGCTGTGCTCCTGCACTCACAGCTAGAGGGCCTCCTTGGTGGCCCAGATGGTAAAGAATCTGTCTGCAGTGCAGAAGACCCGGGTTCAATCCCTGGGTCCGGAAGATCTCCTGAAGAAGGGAAGAGCTACCCACTCCAGTATTCTTGCCTGGAGAATTCCATGAACAGAGAAGCCTGGTGGGCCACATTCCACAGGGTTGCAAAGAGTCAGACACGACTGAGCAACTAACTAACTCACAGATGGAGGGAGGGAAAATCTACAGGTTCTTTCACAATAGCACCTCACTTCTTTAAAGTTTGTGATGGTTATAATTCCCTATGAAGATCTGATCTTCTGATTTTCTTCTCTGAAGAAAGCCTCTGAGCACATTCATTTGCATCCATGCTGAGACTTCACTCACCTGGAACAGCCAAGAACAAATGTCCTCATCTTTCTTGCTTGATCTTTGGAACATTTCTCTGCAGAAAATGTGCTCAGCTAGCTGAAGGACACACTCTAGAATATGGAGTGGGAGAGGTTTACGTCGGCTCTGAGACATGAGTGTTGACTAAAACACAGTCTTTTTCAGGGTAAATCACCCCTTCAATCAATGCCTTAGGTTGTAGCATGAACATTTCATTTTTTTTCTACAAAGAATTCTTGGATGCTAACAAAAGTGGACATTTCTGTCTTGGCTTGGTGTCCCTTTACAGGGGAAAATAAGTAGAAGATTTTTAAAGGATTTTCATAAATATAAAAAAAAAAATCTACCAGAAACAGTTTCCTGTCATACGACAGTAGGGGATTCCCTGATAGATGTGAAACCAGACAATAAAGCACTTTGTGTCTATATTAATTTTCTATTACTGAGTAACAAATCACCCCCAAAACTTAGTAATTTAAGGGGAAAAAAATTATGGATCTTACAGTTTTGGTGGGTCAGGAATTTGGGAGTGTCTCAGCTGAGTGGTCTGTCTTCGCTTCTCTCAGGACGATATATTGGCCAGGACTTGGAGAAATCTGACAGCTTGACTAGGGCTCAAGAATCCTGTTCTGAAATGGCTGACTCATGTGAACTGTCAGCAGAGGGCCAACTCTTGCATAGCTGTTGGCAGAAACCTCTTTCTGACCTTTGACAAGGTTCCTCAATTCCTTACCACATGGACCATTCCATCAGCTTGCTTTCTGGTCCTTGTAGCGTAACAGCTGATTTCCCCCAGGGTGAGACATCCAGGAAAGAAAGCGAAGAGAAAATCACAATGCCTTCTGTCTTAGAAGTCACACACCATCATTTCCACCATGCTTCTAGTTTATTAGAAATAAATTACTAAGTCCAGAGTCAGGGGAGTGGAGCAAAAGATGAGAACACCTTTCTGAACATTAGACAGATTTTAAACCACTACAGTGTCCTTCTCACCCACTAATATTTTGACAGCTGAAACAGTTATTGTACTGTTAGTGGACAGATTTTAAGGTGACTTCCAAGCTCTTATCTTCAGGTCTTCATGCCTTTGTGTAATCCTCTCCCCTGATTGCAGACAGAAACGTTTTTTGCCTCTAACCAATGGAATGTAGGAAAGGTGATGGAATATATGTGATTACATAAGAGGGTAGCATCTGTCTTGCTTAAATCTCCCTCTGTATGCTGCTGGCCTTGAAGAAGCAACTGACCTGAATCTTACTGCCATAAAGAAATGAATTTTGCCATAATCGGAGGGATCCTGCAAGCAGACCTTTCTCCAGTTAAGCCTTCAGATGAGAATGCAGTCTTAGACAGCATTTTGACTGTAGCCTTGCAGAGGATCCAGCTAAGTCATTCCTGAAGCTCTGACCCACAGACACTTTGAGATAATGTGTGTTGCTTTAAGCCACTAAGTCTGTGGCAAAGTCTTACAAAGAAAAACTATTCAAGTACTGAAGTCGGGAAACCCAAATCTAATCTATTTTTTTTTTCTTTCTTTCTTTTTTTATTTTTTTTTTAGTGTTTTAAGCCATAGTACCTTGTAGAAACAGGCTTCCCTAGTGGCTCAGTGGTAAAGAATCCACCTGCCAATTCAGGAGATGCAGGTTTGATTCCAGGGTCAGGAAGATCCCCTAGAGGAAGGTGTGGGGCAACTCCCTCCAGGATTCTTGCTTGGGAAATCCCATGGACAGAGGAGCCTGGCGGCCTCAGCTCAGGCAGTCACAAAAGAGTTGGACATGACTTAGTGACTAAACAACAACAGTCATGGAGAAATAAACCACTTCAAATCTCAGGGCCTGATTTTCCTCATCTGTTAATAAAAAGGGGTGAATTTAGTAAGATCAAAGATGCTCCAACCATTTTATGTCATGAAACATTATATGAGAGGTCAGGAGACAAAACAGCTAAAATAGATCTCCTCTTATTAATTAGGGGAGGGGTCCTCAAATATCTACCCTCCTACTTTGTAACCCAAGAGTTATGAGGAACACATATTGGATATTTTTGGACTGGATCAGTTTTAAACTCTCTGGATTCCTCTAGCTTAATCATGCCATGATTTTATGACAGCCTCAAAAAAGAAAGAAAAGTGGTAAAGAATTACACACACGCAGTGACAAGAGAAATGGACAAGAGAAATGTCCAAGTGGACAAGAGAAATGCCAGGCATACAGTATGAAATTTATTTTACCACTAGATAACCCCTTACTACTGCACTCCTAATTATTTCTATTTCTCTCAAGTAGGTAGCAAAAATATGGGAGTTTAAAGTCATTGTCTTTCATGATTTTAAATCACAAATAAAATATATTTTAAATGAGATGTACTTTATTTTCTTTTAAAAACAAGCTAATCACAAATCCATGCAAACTCAGTGGCAAGACATCAGCCAGGTGTGTGTGTGTGTGTGTGTTGTTTTGTAAGCAGGATTGAAAACACAGTTGCTAAATTTCACCATTGGACCCAGTTCTTCTTCCTTCCCTGTATCAACCTCCTTTGCCTAGGGAGTTTTCAGTTCTTCTAAAAGTGTTGTATATACAACTTACATTTGAGTTTGACCATGTAACTTGCTCTGTGCTATGCTTAGTCGCTTTAGTCATGGCTGACTCTTTCTGACACTAAGGACTGTAGCTAGCCAGACTCCTCTGTCCATGAGCTTCTCCAGGCAAGAATACTAGAGTGGGTTGCCATGCCCTTCCCCAGAGGATCTTCCTTATCCAGGGATTGAACCCACACCTCCTTCGTCTCCATCGTTGCAGGTGGATTCTTTACTGCTGAGCCGCCAGGGAAGCCCTGTAACTGGCTTTACCTAACGCCATATGAGCAGAAGGGAAAGTGCGCCCGTTCCAAGACTAGACGAAGATATCTCATGTCTTTTCTCCTCTGTTATGTCTCTGCCAATTCCATGTGAAAAACATGCTCTAACTAGCCAATAGTTCTAAGAGGACTGAAAGGTATGTGAGCAGAGCCATCCCCAGACAACCTACAGATCAGTGTTTAGAAGCAAAATTACTCAGGCTGTCTCAGCATGAAGGAAAAAAAAAAAAAAAACGCTCACCTGAGCCAGCCTAAATCAACCCACAGATCTTTGCAAATAATTGATTGCTATTTTATGTTATCAAGTATTAGGGTATTTTGTTACATAGCATTATTGGTGTATACACTGAACAAAGGTGTTATGGAACAGTCTGTTTCTCTCATATAGCTTCTCAAAATATACTATACACCTGCCCTTGTAAGTGCTAATTTAAACCTCTAACAGCTTTACCCTGGAAGTATCTATCTGCCTAACTGGTACCAGAGAAGGAAGTGTTGGTAAAGTTGTCCTGTAGTGGGAAAATGTCAACATTTTTAAAACTATGAAAGGCCAAAGAAAATATAAAATTGTTATTACAAATATATAGAATCTTTCATCAGTAAGATATTCTACATAGTTGTTATTAGTTGAACAAAAACATTGCTAAAAATTGAACAGGATTTAGGATGTGAGGTTTGTTGTTCAGTGCATACACATTTATCATTGTTAGGCTTTCTTGGTGGATTATCGTTTTATCCTTATGCAAAGTTCCTTTCTGTCTCTGGTAATTTTCATTGCTCTTAAATCTGTTTTATTTGACATTAATATTGCTACTCCTACTTTCTTCTATTTAATGTTTTTATGATGTATATTTTTCCCATTGTCTCACTTTCAATTTACCTGTCTCATTATGTTTGAAGTGAATTTCTTATATAGTTCTGGATAATTTTTTATTTACTCTGTGAGACTGTGTTTTTTTAATGTGTATTTAAGAGACCATTTATATTTAGTGAAATTACTGATAAATTAGGATTTATTCTTCCATTTTGTTTTATTTTTTAATTTTCTGTTTATTTTTTCTCTTCTTTTGCCTGCCTTCCTGTGTCTTCAGTTCAGTCACTCAGTTGCGTCCGACTCTTTGTGACCACATGGACTGCAGCACACCAGGCTTCCCTGTCCATCACCAACTCCCAGAGCTTGCTCAAACTCATGTCCATCAAGTCGGTGATGCCATCCAACCATCTCATCCTCAGTCGTCCCCTTCTCCTCCTGCCTTCAATCTTTGCCAGCATCAGGGTCTTTTCCAAAGAGTCAGTTCTTTGCATCAGGTGGCCAAAGTATTGGGGCTTCAGCTTCAGCATCATTCCTTCCAATGAATATTCAGGACTGATTTCCTTTAGGATTGACTGGTTGGATCTCCTTGCTGTCCAAGGGACTCTCAAGAATCTTCTCCAACACCACTGTTCAAAAGCATCAGTTCTTTGGTACTCAGCTTTCTTTATGGCCCAACTTTCACATCCACACATGACTACTGGGAAAACCATAGCTTTGACTAGATGGACCTTTGTCTGCAAAGTAATGTCTTTGCTTTTTAATATGCTGTCTAGGTTTGCCATAGCTTTTCTTCCATAAATATTTTAGAATTTCTTATATAAATATTTTAGAATTTCACTTTGACATATCTATAGTGTTTTTTTAACATATCTGCCACATTATTTTTAACAGCTGCATAGAATTCCATTGTATGGATGTACCATACTTTATTTAATAAACTCCTGACTCCTTCATTCTTCACAAATGTAGACTCTTTGAATTGATCTCATATCTGTAACCCTAGACTTTTTTTAACTATGGTACTGTAGTCAAGGAGTTTTTCTTGTAAAATAGTATTTACAGCTTCTTTTTACCAATAAGAGTGATGATATTATTGAAAAAGTTATAACATCATTTGACCTCATTTTCTCATGTGCAATATAACATTTATAAATACACTTATGTTTTCTCAAGCTATGCTGGTTTTAAAACCAAAATAAAATTGTATTAATAGCATACAGACTGTTTTGCCTCTGACAGCAGCCTCTGTAATGGGACTTCTGAAATACTCTCTACACATACTTTTCTCAATGGCCCTGAGCGTGCCTCCTGTGTTCTTTCACACAGCCCTTTCTGCAATAATGTGGCAAAAACTATTTTTATCTTGTTTTTTAGCTCAAGTTTCCTGAATTGATGTGACATATATATCTGATGCCCATTGGGCCGTTTGAAGGAGTCTTATTACTGCTAGTGCAGTTTCTCCTAAAGAGATTTTTCTGTACAATGTTATCACACTGTGTTGGAGATTTTCTTGGTATTAGAAATAGAATTACTATGTTCTGGTTGAGGAGTTGGTTTTATGTTTTCAAGGATATCCAGTGAGTACAAAATTTAGTGGACAATTTTTTGTTACCCAGATGACTTTAAAAGTATAGACCTCAAAAGGTTTATGCTTTGTTAATTAATTAATTTAACTATCATAGTTTCTATATCTTAAGCTGTGTGTTACATGGTCACAATTAAAATTTCCATACCATTGTTTTTATTCACTATAGCAGGCCTATGAGAATCAGATACATAATTGGCCAAATCAATTGATTAAGTCAGCAATCATCAGCTAAGAAATTTCAAAATATTGACTCATTCAAGTAGCAATGGATTCAATGGCCCTGCATTACAGTTTGACTATCATCAAAAAAGCAGCAGATACATTACATTTCCTTTGAATTGGTGGGAAGTCAGTATTCAAACCATTAAATAAGGTGTTAACATTCTAATGCAAAATTGTTCAGCTTTAGGGCATTGAATTGATTCTTCTAACAGTGTAAAAGACTTTTTCCAGGTAATTTTCTATTCCATTACCATATGTGATACACAAGAGTACAGCTATATATCAAGTCAGCTTTTGGGCTGATATTTTTTTTTTCACTGAGTATTTATAGAGCATATTATCCCATGTTGTAAGGCCCAGTGCATCATGCAGATCTTTTCAACTTTATCATTATGACTTCCCTGCAAGAACATATCCATTTTAACGAGGAGAAAACCTCAGCAAATGCTGACCTTTTGACCCAGAGGATCAGGACACAAATGCAGACTTCTTAACCAAGAACTCCATTGTGCCATGCATGTCTCAGGCAGCCTGGGCAGGTTATCTTCACTGCTTCTGTCTGAAAGAACAAGGAGTCTCCCACAAGCTTATATTTTATAACCATTTACATTAACATAATGCCTGGCAGGAAGAAATGGCAGCTTTGTAGCAACATATCTAAATATTTATTGATTTAAAAAATGGTCATACAATTGTGTAAGTGACATTTCACCCTAGACATCATTCAGACCCTGTTAAAATGGTTACACGTGTCAGCTCCAGTCTGCAGACAGTCTGGTTTAAAATTCTGCCTTGGCAAATTATTAGGTGTTTGAACTTAGACAAGTTCCTTATTTATTAGACCTCAGTTTCATCACCTGTAAAATGGGGATAGTTTTTGTATTTGTTTGTTTGGGTTCATTTATTTTGGTATCAGTATTTTACACACTAAAAGTTTTCCTTGGAAATCTGATGATTGCTACCTGAATTCATGTTTGTCAGGTATGTAGGGGTAGGGGGAACTTCAAAATGGGATAAAAAGACAGAGAACTGAGTTTTTCATTGAGGGAACCTCAAATGTCAGCCTCTGTCTTGTCTTGGGCTTATTTCCCAAGAAAGAAATCCTCTGATTTCCTGCCTGGGAGGGTATAAATCTAGTTCTCAGAATTTGAGGAGTACAGTAGGTGAAGGAATCCTCTGATAAGCAGTTCACCAAGTCAGAATGAGTCTCCTTCTTCCTCACAATCAGCTTTGCCAACCTCTATAGAAAGCCAAATCTAGTTTTGACACCAACTCTCACATACCTGAGAAATTACTAAATAAGACAATTTACATAAAGAGTTTAGTAGAATTGTTAGCACTCAGTTGGGGCACAGTAAATGCTAAATATTATTGTTATTATATCTATAAGTTGATATACTGTCAGACTTGCTGCTATACTTGCACAATAATTGCACCAGAACATGTAGTCAAAGATTCCTTGAGGAAGGAGGAAAAGAGAAAAATAAAAATATTCTAGTGCTAAAAGTTATGCAGGATTTCTTGTTTTATTTCTTTGGGTATTGATGTTATACAAATATGATACTCAAGAGTCCACATCATCTGTAAAGGAATACTAAACAGTCATTCCATCTTTATAAATAGACTGGTAATTCTAGGAAGTGAGTCTGTATAATAGATACTAAAGGAAGATTTAGAAACAAACATTTAAATCTTCATTCTCAAGTTAACATTTTCCAGAAGTGCATTTTTTTTTAGTTTTAGTCTTTAAAATAGAATATTCCTTACTTAATGAGCTTTATTTCTACCTCTCTACACGCCATTATATTTGCTTACTGAGATACCTCTTGGGTTTGAGAAATAAAACACACATACATTGCTTTCCAGAGTTCAAAACCACATTGTCTCTTTTAATTAACACCCATCTCTCCCACACCGGTACTCTTGCCTGGAGAATTCCATGGACAGAGGAGCCTGGTGGGCTATAGTCCATGGGGTCACAAAGAGTCAGACATGACTGAGCAACTAACACACATCTCTCCAGCAGAGGGAGCAAATAAGTTTTTGCATTTTCATTTCTACCAAATAGAATGTGAATTCCAGTGTGTTATTGGATAAAAATCTGTTGAATAAGAGATTATATTGAAGAACAAATTTGTAATGAAAATGTATTCAAGTAATCTCCATAGCATATATTAAATGTTTATAAAATATTCATATGTACAGGTCTAAGATTTCATTTTTCTATAAGCACTGTATCTGTGAAAATTTAATTCAAAATATCAGCCAAAGAAAAAATATTTTTAAGCTCTTGAAATATTAAAGTATATATAGTGCATTTTTAATAATAACCTGTTCTAGAATTTTTTGATGTGTGTGTGTTTAGAAAACTGGAAGTACAAATATGCCAAATAAACAACACAAAAAATTGTTATATGTTCTGAGATAAACTGTTTGTGAATTAATTGTGTAATATTAAGTTCCATTGGAATATCATAATCTTACTAGTTAGACTTCAAAATCACAATTCTTAGGTTAAGATTTCTCAGAGTTAATATCAAAATCATTTGAACAATTTTAATGACTTAAGTTTTTATTTAATAAATAAAAGTTATTTAGTGAGTTTTAAAAATCCTATCTTATCTAATTTTTCTTTCATAATCTTATAAATAATAAATTCAGTTCAGCTCAGTAGCTCAGTCATGTGCGACCCTTTGCGACCCCATGGACTGCAGCACACCAGGCTTCTCTGTCCATCACCAATTCCCAGAGCCTACTCAAACTCATGTCCATCGCATTGGTGATGCCATCCAATCATCTCATCCTCTGTCTTCTCCTTTTCTTCCTGCCTTCAATCTTTCCCAGGTTTTTTCCAATGAGTCGGTTCTTTGCAACAGGTGGCCAAAGTACTGGAGTTTCAGCTTCAGCATCAGTCCTTCCGGTGAATATTCAGGACCGATTTTCTTTAAGATTGACTGGTTTGATCTCCCTGCAGTCCAAGGGACTCTCTTCTCCAACACCACAGTTCAAAAGCATCAATTCTTCGGCGCTCACCTTTCTTTATAGTCCAACTCTCACATACATACATGACTACTGGAAAAACCATAGCTTTGACTAGACAGATCATTGTCTGCAAAGTAATGTCTCTGCCTTTTAATATGCTATCTAAGTTGGTCATAGTTTTCCTTCCAAGGAGCAAGCGTCTTTTAATTTCATGGTTGCAGTCACCATGTGCAGTGATTTTGGAGCCCCCCAAAAATAGTCTCTCATTGTTTCCATTCTTTCCCCATCTATCTGCCATGAAGTGATGGGACCAGAATCCATGATCTTAGTTTTCTGAATGTCGAGTTTTAAGCCAACTTTTTCACTCTCCTCTTTCACTTTCATCAAGAGGGTCTTTAGTTCTTCTCAACTTTCTGCCATAAGGGTGGTGTCTTCTACATATCTGAGGTTATTAATATTTCTCCCAGCAATCTTGATTCCAGCTTATGCTTCATCCAGCCTGGCATTTCACATGATGTATTTACTCTGCATATAAGTTAAATAAGCAGGGTGACAATATACAGCCTTGACGTACTCCTTGCCCGATTTGGAACCAGTCTGTTGTTCCATGTCCAGTTCTAGCTGTTGCTTCTTGACCTGCATACACATTTCTCAGGAGGCAGGTCAGATGGTCTGGTATTTCCATCTCTTAAAGAATTTTCCAGTTTGTTGTGATCCACACAGTCAAAGGCTTTGGCATAGTCAATAAAGCAAAAGTAGATATATTTCTGGAACTCTCTTGTTTTTTTGATGATCCAGAGGATTTTGGCAATTTGATCTCTGGTTCCTCTGCCTCATCTAAATCCAGCTTGAATGGTGGCTTGGAGAATTTTGAGCATTACTTTGCTAGCGTGTGAGATGAGTGCAATTGTGCGGTAATTTGAACATTTTTTGGCATTGCCTTTCTTTGGGATTGGAATGAAAACTGACCTTTTCCAGTTCTTTGGCCACTGCTGAGTTTTCCAGATTTTCTGGGCTATTCATTCTGGGTGATCCTAATAAGACTCAAAATTTTATTATAGACTTTAAGCAAGGAGAACATTTTTTATGTGTACCTACTGCATTTAGCATTTACAACTTCTTAATATGTATTCTGGAACTAAGAGTGATATGTTCGATTTCTTGAGTCAACTGATCGAAATATTTTATATATATAAATATATATACTCTTTTTAATTTTATAATAAATCATTTTTAAAGACAATCTTCAAACTTGACTTTGTTTCTGTTATGATATGGAGGCACTTGGAGACCTTAAGAAAGTTACCTACCATTGGTAAGATATGTTTAATCATAGCAACTTAGATGCAAACAGCCTGAAACACTGGTAGTACTTCTGATTTCAATTTTAATTATGAGAATGGGGGAGAAGTTCACATAACCCTAGTTAAATATTCCAGTCTGACACTATCCCTCAACATGACAGAATGTACTTGCTAGGACAGAAAATGGTCACCTTCAGTGAAAAGGGTAACCAGTGCTTATTTATCAGGACCCTAGTTCCTGACTGTTCCTCAGAGAGGACATCCATTTGCTTGTTCCACTACATGTGAGAGACAAGGCATTCTTCCCCAATCTTAAATACCTATGAGAATCTGGTGATGACTTCAATGATTTCATTGTTAAGCCTCTTGCTTTACCACTGCTATCTCCAAAATCCTGGAGAAAATATAAATGCAAAGAAGTGATTTTTTTCTCAGTAGGTTTACCTGTATGCCTCCTGTCCAAACTAGAACTCTCTCTCCTTCACCAACATGTTAAAACATCACCAAATAACTTTGCTTCTACCTCCAAATGTCTCCTAAATCTGCCTGCCTGCTGTTTGCTCCTTTCCTACTGCACTATGCTTGCCAGGGGTACTATGTCTTAAGCTTGGGCTAAACGGCCTCCAGACCTGTTCATTCCAGGTCATTCTGCATGCTGCAGCCAAATTCATTTCATTAAGATGCAAATCCTATTATGTTAAGTCCCTTTTCAGTCCCAGTTTCTATTTGCCCTCACTATAAAGTCTAAACTTCTTCAGTAGCTTATGAGAATGTTAGCAATTTGAACTTGCTTAATTTTTCAGTTCTTTCTGGAACTTTCTTTCATTGCTTCATGTCCTAAGCAAAATAATACTTTATTTAAATCTAGGTCTTCTTCTTACTTTTATCGACACTTTCTCTAAGTCAAGGTTTCTGAACCTTGGCAGTTCTGACATTTGGGCTGACATGGCTATTGCGGGGACAGTCCTGCGCATTGTAGGGTTTTTACTAGCATCGTCATCCTCTACCCACTGGATGACAGAAGTCCCTAGCCCCTAGTCAACCAAAAATGTCTCCAGATCTTGTCATATATCTGTCAAATATCCTAGAAACCAACACCATCTCCTCTTGAGAATCATTGCCCTAGTGAACTAACTCAATCCATGATTTTATATATCAAATATGGCAGAATGTCACAAAATAGATTTCTTTCCTCCCTCCTATCCCCTCCCTCTCCTGTGTCTCCTGTTCTATCTCTCCCTTTTCCCCATCTCTCTTTCCCTCTCCCCTCCCCCTCCTTCACCATCTTTTCCTCTCATGGCAATCCAGGGGTAAAGTCCAACTCCAATACTGTTGGGAATCCAGCTTTGTTTTTTTTTTAATTTTTGTTTTTTGACTTCATCAAATTGAGTATATTCCTCATCCACAAGACTTAAGACAATTCACTACCATCGTGTTCACATTCTAACCAACAAGAAGATACAAACCAAAAATATGAGAGTTCTTTCCTCTGTGTGTGTGCAACCTTACGGACTGTAACCCTCAAGGCTCCTCTGTCCATGCAATTCTCCAGGCAAGAATACTGGGATGGGTTGCCATTTCCTTCAGGGGAATCTTCCCGACCCAGAGGTTGAACCCGCATCTCCTGCCTTAGCAGGCAGAATCTTTACTGCTGAACCACCTGCGTAACACCTCTACTAGCTTCAAAGAAGGCTGGAAAATGTAAAAATTGAATTTCCATTGCAAAAATAATGATATTAATAACAAATAAATAAATGAAAAAATAAAGTGGGAAGAATGCACATCAGGGAGCAACCAGCAGTTTTTGCCACAACCTGCCTTCTTGATCACCAAAATAACAGATGTTCACCTTTTTATTAAAATAATACATTCACATTTTGCCCAAAGAAAACAACCACAAAAATTCCAGCCAGTTCCTGCACCCATATCAAAGTTCAGGCTTTCTGAGAGACAGCTTTCTCCATAATCTCCATATGATGCTTCTCTTGGTCAGGAAACAAGTAAAAGAAAAGTATGAAGAAACTCTGAAGTAAAACAAAAGTAACTTTGGTAACCATGAAGTCAAATAAAAGTAACATGTTCCCCAGCGCTATATATACACAGATGCTTACAAACTCAACACTTGATCATATCATAGGAACAAGAGAAAAGGAATTTTTTTTTTTTTTTTAATGATTTAAGAACAACTTTCCTCCAAGGAAGAAGAGGAGCTGTACCATTATCCCCAGTTCACAGAAATTAGCTCGTGCTAGACAGAAACTGGGAAGACTCCTGCCCAGACAGGGGCTCAGTCTCTAAGTCAGTTCCATCTGGCACCCCCTGGTTCCTGTACCCCTAATTCTAGTTCCAGAAATTTCGTCTGACTTTTAATTTTCTATGGCCACATCAAAGTGGGAAAGAAAGGGAAGTTGCCCTTCCTAGGAGCCACGCTTCTGCCGCCTGGTTCCTGTTGGGGTTCTGAGAGCCTCCGTAGAGCTGAAGTAATCACAGGCTTTCTGGGTCAGCGTTATGGCCTCTTTGATTATAGTCAATTTCTGGCACTAGTCACCATTAGAAAGATTTCTAGTTTTCAGTCTGAAGACTTTTACTTACTGGCCTCTTACCCTTCCAGTCTCCCTTTTCTCTCAGCTTAATTGTGGCTTCCTTTAGAATTTGAAAGGATGGGCTTTAGAAAGAAGGCAATCTCTATAATCTGATCTTTGTTGTTAACAGACAGAAATATATAACAAGAGAAAATCCTGGGGTCACAGTCCTATTTCCTACTGAAGCTACCTCCTCAGAGCTACCCTTTATAACTGCCTCAATTTGGGGTAAGATGTAGTTGGGTTTTTCAGCTCTGCAGTGTCCAAATTACTAGACCCTCATTCAACACAGATCACAAGATTCTCGTGGCTCTTTTCCTGTATTCACCACCATGTGACACCGAGTGTGACTCTTAGCAAGTGTCCAGAAGCTGTTTTTCAGTGAACTTTTAAAAGCTGACTAACTACACAAAGCCTGTGAGAAGGGCCAAAAAGGAGGCAGGCTTCGTGAAGCATCTCTAAAGGAGAGATCACTGTGGCTGTGATTCTACAAAAATCCTATGGAAGGATAGGTCTTATGGAAAAATTTCTACTCCACATCTTTTTTGTCACTTAATTTTGAAATCAGTCCTGTGAGATGGATAACACATTGCCAGTTTACAATGACAAAAGTCGAATTTTAAAGTTTCCTTCTGTTAAAAAAAAAATTCAACTGATGACAATTTAATGATCTTATTGTCTTTCTTCAGTGATTCATGAATGAGACAGTATCCAATGTAGAAAAAGAAATGAACTCTAAGGAGTTATACAAAGTAAAAGACTTTATAGGCAGAGGGAGCTGGAACAAGGAAGCTATATTTGGGAGAAAAAGTGGGTTGATTCTTGCAAGTTTACTTCCCTTTAGGAGATGGCAGGGTTCTATCAAGCAGATGACCTAACTAGTGCCACTAAGGTGATTCTTGCTTGACGGGCTTAAGATTCCATTTCTGGAAGATCAGAAATTATAAAGTTAAGTCTTGGTTTGGTGGCATGGGCTTAGCATAAGTGACTCCATTTGGCCCTATTGTCTTACACTTCACATTTTGGTCCTTGCTTACTGTTGTACAGTTAGCAAGAGGTGGAGCTTGGATTCAAACCCACGAGTTCCAAATTTCAAAATCTTTGCTTTTCTCATTCTCTAGAACACTTAGGGAAGAGTATTCTAAACAGAGAGACAAGCGACGAGCACATAGCACCAAAGGAAAAAAAAAAAGAATGGAAAAAATTAGGTATATATCAGCCTATATATCAGTCTGGATGGGAGGAAGGTGATTTTGCACTAAGAAGAAGAAACTAATGACAGATTGACAGATAAATTGAAAAGACCCCAACATCAAAAGGTATTTTGAGCTCGCCTTCTCTCTTTTATAAGATAAGTATTGTTTGACTATGTGGAATAATGACATGTTATTGTTTTTACAATTTTAAAGAAAAAAGTTGAAATTTTCTCTTCTACAATATAATTCATGTTGTTTAATATCTATTCCCTTCGTCTTATTGGACCCTGTCACAAATAACAAGGAATTAAATAACGTTTTTCATTTTCCTTGAACAATTGTTTAGGAAAAGTTACTTTATTCTTACAGAATGAAACGATGTTTTTCTTTTCCTCTGAATGCTTTTATCTAATAAAGGAAATACAAAAGATGCACAAATGAGTTGATTATCTTGGTACCCATTTTAGCAAGCAGGTTTCATTATCAGGAAGCTCATTATCATAGAGGAGTTTCAAAAGAAAAATTAGGGCATTTGCGGGTCACTTAATTAGATAAATGGATCTTGGTAATTAGACATTTTTGGAAAGATAATGCATTTGTCAGACATATTTAGGCACGTTTATTTAATAAATATCCCCAGGAGATGTTAGTCCCTCTTGTATTTAACCGGGATGGGTTTCTATACATATCCTGAGGATATTAGGGAATTTCCTGTTCTGTTAATGGGTTGCTCCAAATTTTCTCGTAGTTTCAGAAATGATAGAGATTTCATCCCAGCTCTAAATGACTATTTAAAGAATACTGACTAGAGTAGGTGATTAGGAACAGGATATAGTTTGTGTAATTGAAATTTATCTTGGGCCAAAGGAGACAGAGAAGGGAGAGTGGAAAGGTTGCAAGTTCTAATAGTTTCTTACTTGCTATTGGATATTAAAGACTGAAGAGGGATATGTTTGCTCTTAAATCAGTGCTATTATATTCCTCAATTGAATCTCCCTTTTAACTTAAAGGTTTTTTTGTACTAGCTCATGTAGGCCAGGAAATTTCATCATACATTCAAAGTGAACCAGTCACCATGAACCAGTAAAAGTCCTGGAATTTATAAAATAGTATGTACTGATATTATCATCAGTCAATCAATAGCACATAAACAATTGTGGCACTTTTTGGAGGAACATCAATTGTCTAAAAATATATAAAACAAACAAATGTGTTTTGGTTTTTGTATCTATGCATTTATAAGTCAAATTACAAAACTAAATTTTGACTACTATAGTGATAATAAAGAATTTATATGCTCTAAAAATGGAAAGTACAAGAAATTGATAAGGTTTATTATAAGTGTGGGTGGTTGCTTTGTTGAGACTAAACTGAGGTCCAAGCAAATAAAATCAAATTCAAAATAAGACAAAGTATGCAAAATTACTTGAACAAGCTTAAAGCCTTCAGTAACATGAATTAAATGTCTTAAATCTTGTTGAGGTTTGAACAGGCACATATAAATAGATGAAATAATATATTTGAAGAACTGTCATTACTTTTATTTCTCAAATTCAATAAGATTGATTTTTCAATGATCATTTTGCTAAGACGAGAACATAAAATTTCTCTAGCAATTGAAGTAATAAAAAGAGCAATTCAAAGGTTTTTCTTATGTGCTCCCATTGAGATAATTGGAAAGGAAAGTACACACTAAAAGGACTTGAGATAGGATTCTCCCAGCAAAATGCAGAAATGGAGGTGGGCAGAGTGCTGACCGCCTGGAGTAATAGAAAAAGTAGAAGCTCAGGCTTGTGTCAGACCTTTTTAAATCCACCTCCCCATATACAGGCCATGACTTTGGTGAATTATTTAATTTCTCACAGCCTCAGTTTCTTAATCTCTGAAGTGATGATAATAAATGTCTCAAGAGAGATAATGAGACAAAGGCCTGAACAAATTTGTATTAAAGTGCTTAACACAGTTTCTGACACAATAAACATCTAAAATGTATGTATATGATGTTCCTTTTAACAAACAAATGGAACAGGAAGAACTTGTTGTTATAATACAATTGGAAAACTACAAAACTGAAGTGACATTGTGGCCCACAGAGAACAAAATTATTATTTGTCCTCTTTGTTAGTAATAAAAGTGAACACGTTTAAACTCAAGGTTTATTTCTATATAGTGGGAGCTCATCCTCTGTTTATCAGGTTAATAGTACATATCATTGTAAAATTTGGTTAATAAAAATAATCAAAAAGCTTATCCAGCTAAGTCAGAATATCAGCTGTGTTTTTCAATAGTGTGCATCTTAACCCGTTTTAACTCACCAGAAATGCATTTACTGAAAATTTTGCCTTAAGTGACCTATACTTCTCACCTTTGATGTATCATATTGTGGTACCTTTTTTCATATTCCCACAAGTTTATACATCTTATCAAGAACTTGGGAAGATGTATATCCTCCCAGGCACAAGTAATATGCTTCCATTTGGTTGATAGTAAATATAGGCATCCACAGCTGTAAATGTCCCTTTAAGCTCTGTTTTAGCAACATGCCATATGTTTTGTGTGTGTGTGTGTGTGTGTATATATATGTCTTCATTTCAAAGTAATTTATAATTTTCCTTGTGATTTTCTTTGACCCACTGGGTATTTTGGAGTATGTTGCTTAATTTCTAAGTAGTTGTGAATTTCCAAGTTTCTTTCTTGTTGATTTATTTCTAATCTCATTCCATTGTAGTCAAAGAAAATATTTTGTATGACTTCAATTATTTTAAATTTATCAAAGATTGGTTTATGGACTAGCATGTGGCATATCTTTAATAGCATTCCAGGTATACTTGGGAGGAATGTGTATTCTACAGTTGTTGGGTGGAATGTTCCAAGGGTACCTGTGAGGTCTAGTTGGTTCAGAGTGATGTTCAAGTCTTCTGTTTCCTGTTGATCTTCTGCCTGGCTGTTTGATCCATTATTAGAAGCTGGTCATTGAAGTCTCCAATGAATACTTTTAACTTTTGCCTTGTCTGCCCAGCCACTTTTGTCTCAAGACAGTCTATCACACTGTGTACCACAATTCACATGGTGATAGCAATCGGGCTTCTAGGGACCATGTTTACAAATGCTGCCAGGTCTTACTCACCACTCATGGATTGAGAGAGATCAGGAGTGAGCATTCAAATCCAGACTGGTCCAGTTAATTAGCCACTTTCCTAAAGAAATTAGGAACTGGACCAGAGAATTACCAACATTATGCTTCAATGGAACAAATAATGACTTTTATAAGAAATGGGAAACTAAGAAAGACTGGGGCATACAGATACAGAAGGAGAGAATAAGCACCTGTACACAGACATTTCTTTTTTTTAACCATCCATTCTCCAACTCAATCTGTTTTTAAGGCCCTCAATAATTCTGAAGTTGGATCAGAGGAAAAACCTCTATACCATAGAATCATAATGCATGTCCTATTTTTACATACAGTAGTCTCAATAAGTTTTTATGTATTTATACCCAGAATAGAGCAATAAATATATAGTGGAAGCATTCTTATTGTATTAATGAACAGTTCAGTTGATAAAATATGGGCCAAACTGAAAATATCATCTAGAACTGGCATTCCAAGAAGAATAACTGTTGTGGAAAATGGAAGAATTTCTTTATTAAAGAAATTTAATAAAAAGATTTAAGTCTAGAAAGTTAGCCTAAGAAAATCAGGGATAAAAACAAAAACATATATGTACAAGCAGATCACAGTCACATTGATTATAATAGTAAAGAATGTCAAAAAAAGTCAGAAAATATATGCTTCATATTGTGGAATTTATTATATATTATAAATTACTTGGTTTTCATAAAATAAAATATATATATATGATTATAAAATTATAAAGATCTATCTACCTAAATATGAAAGAATTTCTGTGGCCTATTAGAGGAAGGAATCCAAATAATTTTATAAATAATCCCATTTGACAGTAAGTATTTATCTCACACTTGTTTGCAAGTGTGTGTGTGTATAATGAAGAATATTGGGTGGATAGACAGCAATGTGTTAACAATTATTATCCCCTGGTTTGTGAACCAAAGGTAAATTTGTGTTAAACTATTTAAAAATTAATGTTGTCTATATTATTTATAATAAGCATATATTATATAATTACAGACAATTCCAGGCACAGAGGAGCCTGACAGGCTACAGTCCTTGGGGTCGCAAGGAGTTGGACACGACTGAGCAACTAACACACACACAGAGGAAATAAAGCTATTTTTAAAAAATATTTATGTATTTGACTGCCCTGGGTCTTAGTTGCAGCACACAGGATCTTTTAGTTGCAGCAGGTGAACTCTCAGTTGCAGCATGTGGGATCTAGTTCCCTGACCAGGGATTGAACCCAAGCCCTGTGCATTGGGAGCAAGGAGTCTTAGCCACTGGACCACCAAAGAAGTCCCAATAAAGTTACTTTCACTTTGAGAAAAAAAAAAAAAAAAGGAAGAAATAAATATATGTGACCATAGAAGTTTTTTTTTTTTTTTCTTCCCTGAAAAAACCACAGAAACTCAAATGTTAAAAGATAAAACAAAATGGAGTCAAAGTCCAAGTCTTAAGGCACTGAGAAAAGGCCTCGATCCACGTAGTGTGAAAGAATTCCCTAAGACTGGGTTATTTGTGTTTCAGTAACTCTAGAAAGGTAAGCGGGCAGTCTGGTGTGGGGCAGGAAAGAAGCTCAAGTTTGATGAATATATCTGTATCCTAAAGATCCTGAAGAAATTTTTTAGAATATCTTCCAGGAATTAAAAAAAAAAAAAAAATCATAGGAACATAGGAATGCCTGGGTGTGGACTTCGACTTTTCACTTGTTTCAAGTTAATTTGACGATTTCCTTTCACCCTGAGCAAATTCGTCCCTTGGTGCCCCCCTGCCCTAGTCTCCATCCACTCTGATCTGGGAGTTCCAATCTGAACCAAAGCCAGCGCCTCCGCAGCCCTCTGACTTTTGGCTGGGCTCACAGGCAGGGACCACCAGTAAGCCAGGAAAGAGGACAGTGACACCCGACAGAGGGTTCCTTCCCCGGACCGGCCTTCCCCCCACCTGCCGCGGGACACAGCTGCTCTGCTGACATTTCCACCCCGCACCGAGCCTCTGGGTTTCGCTGCATTCCGCCCTCACCTCTGTAAAGAGTTCCTTTATTAAATTCCTCAAATTACACAGCAGGATGTGCCATCTGTTTCCTGCAGGACTCTCCCTTATACAAAACCTTTTCTGTAAAACAGATTAGCAGGATCTACCCCTCTGTTCTCTATCAGAAACTACTTCATTAGATCATATTTCATCAGCTTTATGGTTGCTCCTGGAGCAATTACGAAGGGTCCCGCAACAGACCTTGCCAGCACTGAACTCATATAGCCCACATCCCTCTGCTGGTTTCTTTCACTTTCATTCCCTAAGCTAACACCTGCTCTGCCTGATTGCCAAAACCCTCTGCCTGTACCCAGAAAAAGATGGAAGTGCCCTGAAAAGTACAAGCCCCAGCCCTCTACGCAACGGCGGCCAATCAGTGACGGCGGGTGTGGTGTAGAAATACTTCAGTTTCCTCATCCTTGCCTGGGACAAATCTGAGGCTGACATACCCTCTCTCCGGACGCACCTTGCTGGATTCAGCCACAGCTGCTCTTGGTAGGATTTAAGTTGATATCACAAGCTTGCTTTGATTTAGCCCTTCTCCTCCCCACCCAGCCCTTCCCTGTTTCAGGTCCCCACTCTAAGTGTTTTTCCTGGGTACATTTCCTAATAAATTACTTTCACTTAAATCTTCATCTCAGGGTCTCCTTCAGGGCAACTCCAATCGGAACTGCATGATGTGCATTAGAAAACAAATTTTACAAATATAAAATTATAGAAAATAATAATTCCTTTAAAACCAGGAAAGGGAAATGGACATATGTCTGAAAGAAATCTATATCATGTAAATTTAGATTTGTAATAAATGGTTAAGATAATTGATTTTGAGCAGCGACAGAATTTTCTAAAAAGCAGTGCTCAAGGGGGAATTGATCCACTGTGTCTGACATCTTTTTAATGTTGAGATGTTAAATTCTAAGAGCATGGACTCTGATGAGATGGAGTGGTCTATATGTGTGCGTGTAGCACTGTGAGGGGTAAGGAAAAGCATTCTACTGGGTTTTCATAGAACAATAGGACTGGAAAAAAGTACTGGGTGCTCATTGAACCAGTTTCACTTGGAGAGTTCTCCTAGCCCCATTTTTCCATATCCAGGTCCCCCAGACATGACATTGTTAACCTCTCTAGAGGAGAACAGGTATCTTTGTAAAATCAGAATGAAGGATGGAGAAGAGATTAAAAAGACATGGTTCATTATTTTCCTATTTCAGCCTTTAACTTGATAAATTAGGTGACCACGCCCCAAGACTTTAAGTGGTTTATACAAAGCTATTCAGCTGGTTAGTGGGAAGATAAGGACTTAGATTCAGGTGTCCAAAGTTCTAGTTAAGAGCATTTCTGTTACTGATACTATCTTTTTCATTTTTAAAACTACTGCAATATTCTTCAAGATTCTGAGAGATACCAATTTATTCTTTCACTGCCTTTTGATTTTTTTTTTTTTTTTTTGGTTAGGGACATTATATCAGAGAGTTAAATGATTTGCTCAATCTAATTACCAAAGTTGACTGAGGTTAATTATTTATAAAGTTATTAGAAAGCTTACCTTCTTCAACATAAGCCTGACTAAAAAGTGAACGATGGATGAGTGTGGGCCACCCTCCCTCTCCTCCCAGAATAAAGGCAGTGTCGCAGCCCCCCGCCCCCCAGGAAGGGAGCCATGTATCACCAACAAACCAACCACTTGGAGGAGAATGCTCAACCTAAGAAGCCATGTTTTATAACCAAAATGGAAGGCATATATTCAAGTCAACAAAAGAAACATAAAATATTGGAATAATGCATTTGCTCCCTAATTTTTTCTGTTTATTTATAGAGTTAAAAGATGATTTTTCCCTCTTTTAATTTCTAAGTTATTTGTCAATTTAGAATGAATTACTGAAAGAATAGCTACAATCTTTCTATACCTACAGGAGATAGGACTGATGTAAATAGATTTTTGAAAAAAGATAGTCTGATAAATTCATGTACCTAAATTGTTTCCACTGGTACACCATTTACACATTTTTCAAAACCTAATAATAAGCAAACATAAGATCTAAAAGTGAATTCTACTTGCACATTGGTATCCATTGCAGTAAATAGTATATGTGGCTATGGTTGGGTTTTGGTTTAGGCCTGGTGAGTTTTGATGTATTTATAAAAGTTATTCTACAAAGTGTAGATGCACATTGAAGACTGTAAGTTAAAAGAACATATAGTACATGATAGACTCTGATAGACTATTTACAAGCAAATTTTAATGAGAAAGTTAACTATTTTACAAATACAGTTAAAGTTATCAAATTTTGCTTGTGATTTTTAATCAGTTCGATTAGCATATATAGTCTCAATGCAGGTTTTTAATTAGTTTGTAAAGCTTCCTTTCCAAGAGAAAAGAGACCACTACTAAATAGGAGATTTTTAGTCATTTACAAAGTAAAACTCAGAAGCATTGTACTGTCCTTTGATAAACCTACACATTCTATTTCTGTAAACTGTGCTTCTACCTACATGCAAAACCAACATTACTTGTTAGAGGAGGTTAAGGAAAGAATAATTAACTTTGAGAAAAAAAAAGAACTATAAATGTGAACTAAACAATACCCCCTAGAAAACAATAACCTCATAATTAGAGCCATTCTGGAGAAATTTAGATCATATGTTTGTTGTTTTTGTTATATGCAGACAGAAAATTGTCTTTGAAATGGAGTCTTTTTTAGTTTTCACCAACATTAACCTCTACAGCAGAGATCTGAGCCTACGGTGAGAGTTCAGACTCAAATCAACACTCACCAGCTGGGTGACCTTGGGTAGGTTACATAATTAACCCCTCTGAGCATGTTTCCTCGTCACCTGAATGGAGATGTTTTTAATAGGAATTACCTCACAGCATTGCTCTGAGGATTGTTCTTTTGTGTAGTCTGTAAGACGTGTCCCACTCTTTTTGCAACCCCATGGACTACAGCCTGCCAGGCTCCTCTCTCTGTGGAATTTCCCAGGCAAGAATACTTAGAGGGGTTGCCATTTCCTTTTTCAGGGGATCTTCCTGACCCAGAGATCAAACCTGCATCTTCTGCTTTACCCCTGAGCCACCATGGAAGCCCACTGGGAGGATTCAAATGAATCAATACATAGAAATGCTTAGAAGAAGGCCTGGCACAGAGTCATAATATATGTGTGTGTCTGTGCTTAGGCGTTCAGTCATGTCCGACTCTTTGCCACCCCATGGAATGTAGCCCGCCAGGCTCCTCTGTCCATGGGATTCTCCAGGCAAGAATACTGGAGTGGGCTGCTGTTCCCTTCTCCAGGGGATCTTCCCAACCCAGAGATCGAGGCTGGGTCTTCTGCATTGCAGGCAGACTCTTTACTATCTGAGCTACCAGAGAAATCCACACTATATGTGTTTCATCGTTATTATTCCCATTATAGGTGCTCAATAAATGTTTGTTGAGTTAAATGTTCCTCTAAAAGAAAATGATGTATAGCAGCCCTAATTGGATGACACAAAGTATTCTCACATTTGATAAATATGCAAGTTGAAAGACAATAAGAAGTTCAGAAACTTTGTTCCAGCAGTTGTTATTTGCACGGCCAGGTGTAACTTAGGCAGTGCTACCAGAGGGACTGAGAACTCCACGTCATTCTCACAAACCCTACTCTAGTGCCTGAAGCCCAGCCAGTAAGACTTTAGCCAAACCACTGAAATTCCAATTAAATATATATATATATATATTAATGAGTGGAAAGGGGTGACATACCTCTTAGAATAAAGTTGAGAATTTAAATAATACTTAATGGTACTTCAACTGTATAATTTATTAGATTAAGTCAACCAATTACAAAGAGTAAGGGTCTATCCGAGAAAACAAGGAAGCTAACAGAGTGCTGGAAGGATGCTATGATAAAGCAGGAGGAATAAACTGCCTGTTTAATTTTTTTTCAGAAGCTAGTACACCTCTATCATCTCAGAATGCCATCGATACTATTTTAAAACAAGAATTTTCAACTTCAGGAGGTATGTGGTAGTGCCTCTAGCTTTTGAAGTCACTGACAAAAAGATCTGATAATGTTCCATGTTATGACACTTCCATTACCCCACAAAATAAAGACTTTCTTGCCTTCAAAAAGAAAAGTGGTTCTGTGCTTCAAAGGGAAAGCTTGTCTCCACCTAACACTGGAGGTTTCATCTATACTGCATGCAGAGCAGAAATTGCAGTGCAAAAGTTAATGTAGATCAGTTAATGTCACAATCTGACAACCTGACATTGGGTTACCACGGCAGACACTGCTTCTGTAGAACCTTAATCTGAAACATTCAAAGGTGGAAGAAGAACTTAGAAACAACTGTGAGATGCAAATAGCACCAGTTTTTCGTACATGCCTATTGAACTAAATCCAGAAAGTTCAATGGTTTAGTATTACTTTGAGTTCCAAGATCTGGGTTAATATTATAGTAAGAACTCAACAGTGGAACTTTGACCACCTGATGTGAAAAGCCAAATCACTGGAAAAGACACTGATGCTGGGAAAGATTGAGGGCAAGAGGAGAAGGGGGTGACAGAGGATGAGATGGTTGGATGACATCATGGACCCAATGGACATGAGTTTGAACAAACTCCAGGAGATAGTGAAGGACAGGGAAGCCTGGCGTGCCATAGGCAATGGGTTTGCAAAGAGTCAGACATGACTTAGCAACTGAACAATAACAACAACAAGAAGCAGAAGTTATGTAGTAAGCCCTTGATACTTCTACTAATGAACATTACATAAACTTGAGGTTGGGGACGGGGGTGAGAGTCTATAGATAGCATTCTTCTCCTTTCTTCCCTAATTCTGGTAAGACAGGTATAGAAATCAGACTGATGGAGACTAAAATGCCAGTTCTCTTAGAACTAACAGCTAGTGCACAAGATATGAGGCAGGTGTGCTGGCAGATGGCTTGCTATCACCCATGTGAAATTTCTTTTCACATGTCTCAATCCCAGGGTGTGGCAGAAGGAAAATCAGCTTTATTACTCATGGAAGAAAACAGACTAGAGCGTGTTTTTCTCTTAAAGTAGGCAGTTCCCTTCCACAAAAAAAAGAAAGAGTGAGGCAAACATGCCAGTTCTTTCCTCTTCACTGATGGATTAAAAACTACTTCTTTTTTATAGAGAATTCAGAAAGACATGTCCAGCATGTGGATTGCAGCAGGGGTGCAGATATATTACCAAGGACTTTAGGAAATGTATGTAGGTGCTCCTGGCATTCAGCAAGTTAGTGCCAGAGTTCCTGAACATCCTACAAAACACACTGCGTTCCCAAGCAACAAACAAATCCTGCCCCAAATCCAATAGCACTCCAGTCAAGAGGCACCACTGGGGACCCTTCCACAGGGAAATAGGAAGAGCAAGGAATGAGTGACCCCCAACTTTGTGAGCAGACATATGTGTGCATGTGCACGGCTGCACCTCTGGGAACACAGCTAAGTTCACGTGAATTCTTACTTGCTTTTTTAAAAATTAAGGTATAATTTTGTTGTTGTTGTTGTTGATGTTCAGTTGCTAAGTCGTGTCTTGATTCTTCGCAACCGCATGGACTGCAGCACATCAGGCTTCCCTGTACTTCACCACCTCTTGGAGTTTACTCAAACTCTTGTCCATTGAGTCGGTGATGCTATCTAACCTCTCTCATCTTCTGCCACCCCCTTCTCCTTTTACCTTCAATCTTTCGAAGCCTCAGGGTTCTTTTCCAGTGAGTTGGGTCTTTGCATCAGGTGGCAAAGGTATTGGAGCTTCAGCTTCAGCAGCAATCTTTCCAATGACTATCCAGGGTTGATTTTCTTTAGGATTGACTGGTATGATCTCCTTGCTGTCCAAGGGACTCTCAAGAGTCCTCTCCAACACCACAGTTCAAAAGCATCAATTCTTTGGCACTTAGCCTTCTTTGTGGTCCAACTCTCACATCTGTACATGACCACTGGAAAAACCATAGCTTTGACTAGACAGACCTTTGTCAGCCAAGTGATGTCTCAGCTTTTGAATACTCCATCTAGGTTGGTCACAGATTTTCTTCCAAGGAGCCAGCACCTTTTTATTTCATGGCTGCAGTCGCTGTCCACAGTGATTTTGGAGCCCAAGAAAATAAAATCTGCCACTGCTTCCATTTTTTCCCCTGTCTATTTGCCATGAAGTGATGGGATGATTTTCGTTTTTTGAATGTTGGGTTTTAAGTCAGCTGTTTCACTCTTCTCTTTCACCCTTATCAAGAGATTCTTTAGTTCCTCTTCACTTTCTGCCATTAGGCTGGTATCGTCTACATATCCAAGGTTGTTGATATTTCTCCCGGCAATCTTGATTCCAGCTTGTGATTCATCCAGCCCAGCATTTCACATGATGTACTCTGCATATATTTACATTCAGCAATTGTCATCCATTTTAGTGGACAGTTCTGAGACATCACTACCACTGAGATACAGAACAATTCTATCACTTCCAGAAATCCCCCCATGCCTTTTGCAGTCACCCCTTTCTATCCCAAGCCCCTGAAAACTACCAATCTGTTTTCTGTCCCCATAATGTTGCCTTTTCCAGAATACCATATAAAGAGAAGCATACCTTTGAATCTGGCTTCTTTCACTAAGGATAGTCCATTTGAGACCCATTCATGTTGTTGTATGGATCAGTGTCTGTTCCTCTTTGTTGCTCAGTAATATTCCACTGTGAGGATGAACCCAGTTTGCTTATCCATTTGCCAGTTGAAGGGCATTTTGTGTGAAGTTTTAACCTTTAGAGATTGAGATTGCTGGTAAAATATATATCTTTTAAAAGCCAGATCCTAACCTGAACTTGCTGTATCCCTTCCCATATTTTCTACCAACACCTCCAGAATACCATTCTGATTTGGATGAACCCACTTCATAAACTCAGATTTCTCATACATGCTACCATCAAATCACTTATTATGTTGTAATTGTCAGTTTTTCTAATAGACTTCAGACTCTTTGGGGTAGGTGTGGTGTCCTAGTTAATATTTCCACCCAAGGCACAGCTATAAATGAAGCATATAGGGTGTTAATTAATATTTATTGAAAAAATGTTTGAATAAGTGAATGACCAAAGAATGGGAGGGCTCTTATATGTGACATATCATCAAAAATGATTTAAATGACATATAAGCTACCAACTCAAATATTTTGACCTTTAACTGCTTTGAAAGCAGAAAATTTGAAACCACCCAATCTACAAAAGGATTTGTTGCTCAGACATTAGAATTTAATTTCTGAGTGTATAAGAAGTACATCAGGAAAACTTTACCACAACTTAACAAGTGACTCTTAATTATAAGTTCTACAAGTCTTTCTACTAAATCACCAAACCCATGGGTGGTCTTGGTGACCCCCTCAAAACACCTGGAATACTCAGAAAGGGCTAGAAAAAGTAAGGATAGAGTTAATTTCAATATACATTTTCCAATACAATATTCCTGACAACTTTTTTATAATATCAATTTTTCTAAAATATACTTTAAGCGTGTTTAAGCTCCAAACCTTGAGCTGGTATATTTTGATTATTCTATTTGTGAAAAAATGTTTGCAAAATAGCCTGAATGGCAAAATCTAACTTCCTTTCTACAAGAAATAAAATTAGTTTGTAATACAGATGACTAAAGTTTACCTCATTAAAATTAAACTGGTAGAGGTCAAAATGTATTTATTTTACTGATATTTATAATTTTAGAAAATGAGTAGAAAAATATACATTTTCTCTTTAATTTGTAATGAGATATGATATAAATGAATATATTCTAATAGCTAAATTAAACTTATATGTATTCTTTGAAAACGTTTATATCCAAAGATTCAACTTTGAAGAATAATTAAACAAGAATCAACTATCAAAATCAGAAACAACTCAGTTAGCTGTATATATCATGACTAAACTTTTTTAATGTACTCAATGAAATGGAGAGTCATATACTGTTAAAATGAATCCATCCCTGAGCTACTATAATTGGAATAAATATTTTATAATATAACTTGTTATGAATCTCAAAGAAATCATAACAAAACCCTAGCCTTAGATTTTTAGTCAATGAATCATGAAAAATTGGTAGCACTTGAAAATATTTCAGTTAGAATTTAAGTCAGTGTGAATAATCTATCTTTGCTTTGATTATTTGAAGGTAATTTGTTTAAAAACTTCCCAAGGATAAATATTGAGTACAGTGGAAAAGAATGGTTTATTTTTACACATGTGGGAAAATCATTTTTATTGTTCACTATTTTGTACTGATATTTGTTTAGATGTGCTTCATGAGACTGCCCTGCTGTATTTTTTTGTAAGAGGACAGAAGATGAAAAGAATAGAAACCTTTGAATATATATGGCCATTAATCCCATAGTACAACTCTACCAAATGCTTGAATTCAGAAGACCCCATGAAAATCCCATACAGGGCAAAACACCCTGCTTTCTAACGCCACACTGTATGATTAAATCTCTGATTTTTCAGAGATTTTTGTGCTTTGTTTTTGTGCTTTGTTAGCCCTTAAAACTTTCACAGAAGTAGACAAAAGGGTTTAATCTTCGTAGTGAGACTTGGAGTGAGGAGAGATACTCTCTTTAATGAAATGGAAGAAGTGTTAGTGTGAAAGCAGTCACAGACTCATTTTTAGCAAAGAGTTAGGAAAGGGGAAGTGGAAGGAAAGTGGAAGATCTGAAAAGTGGCCCTTTAAACATTTTGGCTTTCTTACCACTTGGAAAGTTTTCTTACACTCACAGATTATATGTGTCCCAGTTTGAAGACTACTGGTGACAAGAAATACTTTCCTAAATGTTCCAAAAAGCCTTTCTAACTTAACTCCCACATCCAGTTGCAAGTAGGACTATATTGCTGACCTGGTCCATTATGGGTCCTATAGGATAAATTTGGAAATTGAGGCATGTGCTTAACTCACTTCCTGGGCTTTCTTTCTATTGGCTTCTGAAGTTCTTGGTAGACTCCACACCACTTCACTCCCAATGTGCTGGACTTAATAACTATATTTTGTGAGCCTAGGTAGCAGCTCTATTAAACTAGTGATGACAGTAATGTAATTTGTCCTTCCCCAAAGATACAGTATTATCAGATATGAAATCTCCAATGCAAAAATATTTACCCCCAACATCAATGCAGTGAGTTATTGATAGATCTTACTGTGAATGTCATTATAATGTAGGCAAACACATACATTCCCACTTTGGAAATGAGCTTTTGTGTTTCTTATGTTGAAACTTGGGGTTCCCCAGGTGGCGCAGTGGTAAAGAATCTGCTTGCAATGCAGGAGACAGGCAGACACTAGTTGTATCCATGGGCTTGGAAGATGCCCTGGAGGAGGAAATCACAATGCATTCCAGTATTCTTGCCGGGGGAACCCCATGGGCAGAGAGGAGCCTGGCAGGCTACAGTCCTCGGAATCGTGAAGACTCAGACACGACTGAGTACACATGTACCATGTTGAAACTTCAGTTCTTTTATAGAAGAGTTAATGGGACTTAAAACATAAAAAGTTAAGAACTACTGGTTTGGGAAATAGAAAATCAACTGAGGGTATAACCACCCCCTTTCATATAATCTCTGGTCAGCAACTGCTGAACTTTGAACCATGACTTCTTACAATTTAGTCAATAATTCTCCCAAACTAGAAATAACATGTATGGTTCTCAGCATATTTTTTAATGTGGGCCATTTTTAAAGTCTTTATTGAACATGTTACAGTATTGCTTCTGTTTTACAGTTTGGTTTTTTGGTCATAAGGCATGTGGGACCTTAACTCCCCAACCAGGGATTCAACTGGCACCCCTAGTATTAGAAGGTGAAGTCTTAACCTCTGGACTACCAGGGAAGTCCCTTTCCATATATTTTTATAAAGCTTTTTCTAAAAGTGTAACATTAAAATTATCCGGTCACCTGGCATCCAAAATCAGCATAGTCCTTCTCTAAAGGACAGGTGGTTCAGCCAGTAAAGAATCTGCCTGCAATGCAGAAGACCCAGGTTCAATTCTCGAGGTTGGGAAGATCCCCTGGAGAAGGGAATGTCTACCCACTCTAGTATTATTGCCTGGAGAGCTCCATGGACAGAGAGCTAAAGTGGTTAAAGTTGTAAGATAAATTAAAGGAAACTAACTGAGGTGACACAGTGGTATATCTAGAAATGAAATTCAAGACAGTTTTGATTTAGTAATTTATCAGTCCACCAAGCCTTATCTTTTGTAATTAATAATTATAGTCCTTCAAAGTGATTGTTTGGAACATATTTTCAAATATCAGCCTTCAGTTTGTTCCTCTCATGTGATATTTTCAACACACCCAGAAGTGGGGGGCAGGCAAGAGGAAATTTTTTTTAAAGATTATTTCAAAAATCTGGATCCAGATGAATATTATGTTACATAGATGATTACATATGAAAATAATCCATTCTATCTGTTAAGAGAGGAAAAACAGAATAACAATTGTTTATAAACATCCTAGTATGATCATACTAGGATGATTTTTCTTCTGAAGAAGTTTCAATACAGTAACAAAGGTATCCACATAAAACATGGTTAGTACTAACTCACAAGTAGAATTGAGAATAAGTGAATCTCTGATGGATTGTTTTTAAAAATCTAAAGAAACAACTTTCTATTTAATTTATATTTATAAATTGTTAGCCACCCAATTCAGCCTATTCAAAAGAAATATGTTTCTAATGGATATCTGTAATTCAAATATTATGTAAAAGAAACCCGTATAAACTATGCTTTCTATTATCATTTTATTTAAAATCTTTTGCTTTATTAAGCACATCCTTACCTAGATGTTTAGAAACCAATTCTTTATCCAGGATGGCAGTTTCAGGTATTATATAAAAAATTTCTGCATATTTCTTGCATAAAATTTCAACTGCACTATTTTACAGTTTCTAAAAGATAATTCAGACCAATCTCATACACAATAATGGGTATTTTTTTTTTCAAGAGAACTGACATTTCTGTGCTATGCCCATTTCTCCGAAACCACAACTATCCCCATCTGTATAAAATAAATAGTAAATAGTTATGAAAATCATCTATAGTCTATCTGTAAGGGTAAATGAAAATATTAAGGAAACCTTGGGCTATGTGGAAAAAGTGGAGAAATGTATAAACAGTTGTTCAATTTACTTGAACTTTTCCTTCAAGTGTCCAATAGAGTCAACCCATAGTGGTTAAGCAGATGTTAAATAAGCTGAGAAAACCTCCAAATATTTGAAACTCACATTTTTCCCTCAATCCTCAGTTCCCCTGAGAATTGTGCTTAGCTCGGAAATGCTTGGGAATGCTGCTCCTTATTCCCCCTAAGAGAAGTTTCTTTCCATTTTGATTTCCTCAGCCACGAGCTAATCAGTCTTAATTGCTCCCAGCTGTGATTTCTGCTCCCAGGGGTTGCTTCCTGCTGCTACCCAAGAAGTACAGAATTATGCAGTTTTTGTTAACTCCAGTGAATACATGGGCGCTTTGTAGAACTTAATTTAGTATTACAGGAGTTCAAACACTGTAACTAGCAAGTAAACTTTCACTCAACTTTGAAAGCTGACCACATAATGAAGATCACTTTTTTCCCAAGAGCTGATAAGATATTGGACAATTGAAAGTTATATTTTCTACCACTGCAGATTCAACAGAATATTATTTCTGTTTGCAATGTGTGTGTATGTTTATATGTATGTGTTATACATGTATGTATTATATATATATACACACATACATATATAAATTATGTATGTGTGTATATGTATACTTGTATATTATGTATGTACATATATAAATTATGTATGTGTGTATATATATACTTGTATATTAAATTTGTGTTATATGCAAAATGTTTTTCTTATATATTTTGAATTTTTACTGGAATTATTTTAGGAAAAAGAGATGAAAAATAGTTCAAAACTGTAATGCTATCGAGACAAAACACGTTGTGATAACACCAAGAAAGTGAATTAAAATTTGCCACATTAAGGTCTTCAAAAAATTAAGTAACTAACTTGAACATTTTTTTACCATTTAATCTTAAAAACTGAAAAAAAGATTATAAAAATCTTTTTCAGTTTTTTTCATCCTAGTTATCAGAAGATCATGTTGAAGTGATATCACCTGAAAAGAATATCAGGATTTTATGTTTTCTAGATTGCTCATTGTCCAAACTGAACCATTTAGTTATCTTTAATGAGTCAATCTCTAGTAATTATTTTCACACAAAGATAGAAAAAGAAGCAACAACAACAAAAACGATTAGAGGAGATTAACTACATCTGAAAGTGATTTAAGAAGTGACTGTGGGCTTTTTTTATTAAAACCAGTGAATCTGAAGTTTCAATTAATGAACCACAATTCATGGCTATTAGCTTAAATTAACTAATAAACTTTGTTGCTAGGCAGAAGACTGAGGATAATGAAGACAAAGTATCAAAGCTGGAGAACAGGTTACCCTTGGCAGAAATTGTCCAAGTTCAAAGTGTCTAAATAAGAAAGTTAGCAAAACAACATTAAGAAAACTGCAAAAATAATTGTTCTTTTGCACTTATGGTCTTAATGAACTCACTCTATTACAACAAAGTACATTTTATTTCTACTAAAAATGATAGGCACATAGCATCAACATGCTGGAATACACACACAGTGCTGTATAAGGCACTGTAAAATTTTACCATAAAAAGTGAGGAAAAACAAAAAATTTAAAATATTTCACATTTCATGGTTATATGGAGAGTTTCTTAATGTTGTTCTTATTTCTGAAAGTAATTTTATAAATATTAACTCTCTGGCTAATCTTATGCCATATTTATACTAATCTACATGCTCTGAAAATCCAGCTTAGACAGAAATCAAATCTAGAAAATCTAAACCAAGAGAAGAATTGAGGTATTCATGCTACAGTGCTCCCACAAAGGACTGATAGAGTAATAGAATTAACATGTTTCAAATACTTATGAGCTATTCACCAAAACTGATCATAATTTGGGCCATAATGAAAGACAACAAACTTTAAAATATTGAGATAAGTCAGAGTATGTTCTAACATAAGAAATAATTATCAAAGACATATCAATGAGAAAAAGACAAACTAATGTGGTAAAGAATCCACTTGCCAATGCAGAAGACTGGGGTTCCATCCTTGGATCAGGAAGATTCCCTGAAGAAGAAAATGGCAACCCACTTCCATATTCTTGCCTGGAGAATCCTATGGACAGAGGAGCCTGGCAGGGAGTCACAAAGAGTTGGACACAACTTAGTGACTAAACAATAACCAAAAAAAAGGAAAAAGCCATCAGAAAAATTAAAGACATTTAAATTAAAAATATATCAAAATTTCTAATAATGTATGAAAAAGTGCTAGTCAACATCACTAGTCATCAGAGAAATGAAATTTGAAACCACAATGAGAGTTTTACAATTACACAGAAATGGCTAAAATAAAAAACTAAAAGATGGTATTTTGTTAGCAATGACTTGGAACAAGTGTAACTTTTATATACTACCAATGGAAATGTAAATTGATACAACCAGTGTGGAAAACTGTTCAGTACAATAACCTACAATAACCTCATATGACCCTGTAATTTTATTCCTAGTTATACAAAGAACAGAGATGTGTACAAATGCTCATCAAAACACTTACGCTAGAATGTTCACATTAGCACTATTCCTAGTAAAGTCAAGCTGGAAAATAAAAATCCATCATCAGTAGAATGAAGAAACACACTGCATTACATTCATGCTGTGGATTACTACAGGGCAAGAAGAAAGTAACACATTAAAATTACATTCAACAGGAATAAATCTCAGACATAATATGTTGAGTCAAAGAAGCCAAATTCAAAAAATGTCTACTGTGTGATTCCAGGTATATAAAGTTCAGGGTCAAGCAACACTAAGCTATGTCTTGAATATATACGGACTGGAAGAGTGAATGAGGAGACTCTGTGATGCTGGTCATATTCTATTTCTTGGCCTGGGTTATGGTATTACCCATGTGTTCATTTTGTGGAAGTTCTTTGAGTTCTACATTCACCTTTAGTCTGCTTTGTGTACATATGTATATTTCACTAAAAAGTTGGCACTGAGGTTTGAATATGGAGGTATTGATTGGGAAGGTATGTTTAAAGAAGTTGTCCATCCAACCTTTTATAATCAGGCTAGTCTTGGACTGAAACTGAAGATGTATATCATATAAGATTGAGATATATATTGCAGCTTTAAGCATCTTCCAGAGATAGTTTCAATTATATTCTATGCACCCCAATCTTAAACGATTTTTATGACTCCTAGGTACAGTCTTTTTCCTATGGGGAGTCCTGACATGAGGCATGTGTCTCACATACGATCAGAGTTTCCACCAGTTGCTCTGCACTTTGAGAGTTCTCAAGTTCTTGCTGTCCATAAACTGGGATATTTCCTTGTTCCATATTAATGTTGCTGCTGATCACCACATTTCTGGAAATTTTTTCTGCTTTAGGAAATAAGTGATTCCCACATCTTACCTTCAGGTCTCTGAGGGGTGCTGGTGGTGGTTAGTCACAGGGAAAACATGCCTCCAAGTTCCCCAGGCTTTTGTTTTTAGCTCAGCCTTTCTCTTCTCAAAGCCCATAAAGTGAAAGTGAAAGTCAGTCCATCTTCTCTGACTCTCTGCTGCCCCATGGACTGTAGCCTGCCCAGTCCCTCTGTCCATGGTATTGTCCAAGCTAGAATACTGGAGCGGGTAGCCGTTCTCTTCTCCAGGGGTTCTTCCCAACCCAGAGACTGAACCCAGGTCTCCCGCATTGCAGGCAGATTCTTTATAGGCTGAGCCACCACGGAAGCCCAGGAATCCTGGAGTGGGTAGCCTATCCCTTCGCCAGCAGATCTTCCTGACCCAGGAACTGAACTGGGGTCTCCTGCACTGAAGGTGGATTCTTTATCAGCTGAGCTACCAGGGAAGCCCTTCTCAAAGCCCCTAAGCACTGATAAACTTCTGGGTTTGAGAGTATTACAGCACAGCTTCATTCTATACCTGGAACTTCCACCATCCTTAACATCCATCCATACCTGTTCATTCTGGTCTAGCCTACAAGATTCCTTTCTCATTCACGAGTGACTTTCCATTAGGAAACATTACCCCCAGGTCTGTCAGTCTATAAATCTATTTTTATATATCTGAATCCCAATTGTATACATTTTAAATTCTTTCTCAAGGGACCGGTGGGGTCTCTATGAATCACATAATGTTCCTGGACATTCTTAATTAAGAACATTCCTAAATATTTTGAATGAATTAGGACACTTCTCTGTGGGCTTCCCGGGTGGCACTAGTGGTGAAGAACCCACCTACCAATGCAGGAAACAAAGGAGACACGGGTTCAATCCCTGGGTCAGGAAGATCCCCTGGAGAAGGAAATGGCAACCCACTCTTGCCTGGAGAATCCCATGGATGGAGGAGCCTGGCAGGCTATAGTCCATAAGGTTGCAAAGAGTCAGACATGACTGAAGGATGCTTCTCTGCTAAATGCTCTCCCCCAAAAAAATTACTCTCTGCCTCTGCCCACAAGTATTAATATATTGAAGTCTCAAGTTTGTACTTTCCAAGATGCCAAAATAAGTGTCAAAAATCAATTTTGTAGGCAGGCAAGAGATAAATCGATGCAGAGTTGTAAGAGCCACATCTTAAATTTCAGTCCAAGATTTGCCTGGTGTAAAACAAAGACTGAATAGACGACTTCTTCACAGATACCATCCCAATCAATACCTCCATATTCGAATGTCAGTGCAGTCAGGTGTGAGTGACAGTCGAAAAGGAACATTTGCTAAGAACGCCCACTTTGCTTGGTGTTTTTAAGTCTCTCTTTTTCTTAGTCTATTTTTTTCTGCTATTTGACTAGAGGTAGTGATCAGCATGAAAATCCCATGGGCAGAGGAGTCTGGTAGGCTACAGTCCCTGGGGTCGCAAAGAGTCAGACACGACTGAGCGAGTTCACTTCACTTCAGTGATCAGCATGAGAACTCTTCCAAAAGCCATCCATTTGAATTGTGACCAGTGATAAGAAAAAGAACTGAGAAATATTGAATATCACTCACATTTGTCTGCTGAGCGCTTCCTTTCCTAGATCTCTATGATTATACTTGTTCGTCTAAAACTGTGAACTGGCTACAGTGAGTACATATATCTTTACCTTCAGCTTCAGTGTTGGGAAAACACAGTTTATCCATGGTGGGTTAAGTTTGGGGATAACAGAAAGTCCTCAAATCTCAGTGGCTTAAAAAAAGTTTTATTCCTCATTTAAGCAAATCGGTGGTGAGTCTGGCTGATGCTTTAGGGGATCCGTTTTCTACATAATGGCCCAGGGTCACACCTCCAGTTCAATGTTTGCGTCCATGACTATATGGCAAGGGTAAAAGCACTGAAAATTCTCAAAATTAAAAGATTTATTCTGGAAAAACCAAGGATCTCTTCTGCTCACATTCCACTGGGAACGAAAGTCAATGGCGACACATCACCTTAAAAGAAGCGTCATCCCTCCCTGCGGTCTTGTCCTAATAGAGGCAAAAATTAACCATTGGTTAAATAAAAATATATTGAGTAACTAATGTTTTATAATAGTCACTCAATCTAGACCAAATTTTAATGTTCTAATAATATAAAGAAAATAATCAACATGAAAGTAAACACTAGATAGGGAAGAGAAAATGGTCCCTACTCTAACAGGGAATCAATTTTGCATCATTTCATAGAACACTGACTTGAAAACAATTCTGAGACCAACCTTAGTTCTATAGGAAAGAGAGATTTAACAGGTAAAGGACATCACCCAAGAGCAGAAGAATGAAGAGCATTACCATATCATAGATTGACTTATTGCCCCAATTCCAACCCTCTCTCTGTATCTATACTTTTGCATGACCTGAGAAAGGACAGAGTAGACTTCTGAGTCAAGACCATCATGTCCTCCTGTGTCCACTTGCTTTGTATCATTTTCATGCAAACATACCTCAAGTGGTGCGGTGGTCACACTAGAAGGATGAGAGATACATGACAGGAAACCATCCCTGTCCTCACAGTCTGAACAGAGCTCCCCAGCCATCCCATAAAACTGCACAGAGAACCCAAGTCACAAAGCTGAACCCAACCTACATCAGCTGGACTTACTGCCAAACTTCACAGAGACAAGAACAGTTACAAACCATTGTTTTAAGCCATGGAACTTCTGGGTAATTTTCTCCTGCAGCAAGAACTAATCAATATATGGTACATGTGCCAACCACTGGTCATTCATAAATTACAAAGGATGAAAAAAAAAAACAACCAGAATCTAGAAAGCAAAAAGGATGGGAGATTGCCCCACAAAGAAAAAGAAAAGCATTTCTGAGGATTAGGAAAGAAAATTAAAAATGTTTATATATAATGTGACTATTTTCTTAATAAACAAGATATGTGAATTAAAAGTGTATGTTCTGGTTTGTGGCTATATTTACACAAAAAATTTCAAAGTTAACAAAATATGACATTTTTATATATGACATGATTTTATTTAAAAATCAGGAAGAAATGAAATTGCAACAGACACAATAATATACATAAATGCCATTAATAATCAGTCCATAAAATTATAAACTTGAACATAATATTTATTTTAAAAGTCTATTGTATTAGCATTAATCAGATGTCTGAGTCTTTAAGGCAGTGACTTTTGGAAAAATGAGAAAGCATTAGTTCAAAGAGTAAAACCATGGAATTCAGTGACTTAAAAAATACATTAAAAAGCAGATAAATTTTTCAAAGTAAACTTCAGAATGACAATTTTTCAAATGAGATCATGAAATATTTAAGAAAGCTAATTTGAAATATGTTCTGAAATGGAGACTGATGTCAAGAGGTTAGCCAGACCCTAGCTAATATACACAAGGCAAATATTGATTTGGTGGGAGTGTAGATCCAACCAAACTTGTATATGTTCATAAATAGGAAAGGGTGAAAGCAAATAAACAGTAATAAGAGGATTAGATGCATGTAGGATCAATAGTTGATGGCCCGGTCAAAGTGATCCCAAGCAGTTTTGCATTTTCTTTGATGTTATTAAGTGATTCAGACACAAGGATTCTCAGCTTCACTTGAAACAGAATCATTTAGGATGCTTTTTAAAATACAGGTACCCAGGTCCCACCTCAGATTTTGTTAGTCTGACGTTGGTATCTGTTATTTAAAAGATCTCTAGGCCATTTAAATTGTAGCCAAGGTTAAGAAGTATCACAATTTTCATCCATCCCCAGAATACACAAGTCAATTAATGATTAATTATAGTTGCCAACTCGCCAGTCGCAGACTGTTCCCCATTTCACTGCATTCAACCTGATTGGGTCATGTACTCTGATTATCATAACCGGGAGGAACTCTCAGGCTATTAAATATTTACAAAATAACACAGTGATACTTTGGTAAGCTGTGTCTCTCAGTCACCACAGTAGATTATATAACAGATAAAGGCAACAGATTGTCAATTAACACCACAAAGAATCTGCTGTACCTATAGAAATGCTTGTGTATGCAAAAAATACTAGGTCCCAGTTACACCAAGCAGTGTGTGTGTGTGAGTCACTCAGTCTTGTCCAACTCTGTGACCCCGTGGACTGTATCCTGCCAGGCTCCTCTGTCCATGGAATTCTCCAGGCAAGAATACTGGAGTGGGTTGCCATTTCCTTCTCCAACATGAAGCCAAGTACATGTTTAGTTTCGACATTATGCTATGGAAAAGACAGGAAAACAGAAAAACACTCTGACATCTTAGGTTCAACTTATGAAAAATTGAATACATTTTAAATATAGGTAACATAATATTGAGCTATATTTACAGGTGATTTACTAAAGAGACACAGAAGAAATATTGGCTGAATATTGACTAAAGTTAAGGTATAGGAGCTAAACATATAAAATACAATAGAGCACAAGGGTGGCTGTTTTACCAAAGGGAAATAAAGAATGAAAGGAGAAAGAAAGGGGAAAATCAAGCAAATAAAAACAATGGAACAATTTCAAAATTGCAACTTGCCAACCTTGCTACTTGATTGAAGTGGTTACAACAGAAAACTCCTTTTGGAGTTATTTTCTGTAAATAAAATGATGTGCTTGCAATCAGAACGTCTCTAAAGTTCTTACAGTTATGTATAGTCTACAAAACATCAGGTTAAAAAAATAGGCAGTAGGATCCTGCGCAGCCTAGCAAGAAAAAAATGTTTTAACAGCAAGGACTGTGCTCACTGTCCATGTTTCTCTTCCAAAACGCAATCTGATTATACCTCTCCCAGATATGGAAGTTTCTCATCCAACTGACAGGGGGAATTTATCAGCCTCCTCCCACCACTGGCTGGGCAGATGATAGAACAAAAGGGCAGCGGCCACGTGAGCAGAGGCGGCCACGTTTCCTGCCCAGGCAAACAGAGAGGATAGCGGGAGAGGGGCAAGGAGAGAAAAGAAAATGGTGACAGAAGCTTTCTTTTTTTTTTTTTAAATGCCAAAAATGTAAGAGTGCCTTTGTTATACAACACGGGCGTTGATTTCCTGTTTCATAACTTGTGATTGGTGAGTTATTTTTACATTTAACTTAATGAGGTTACACCCTGCTCTGAGATTTCATAAGCCATTTTCCTGCCTCTGAAACAAACAAAATATTCTCTCGGATTCCATTTCTTCATTGACCTTGGGATAGCCGAACAAGGGAATCGTCCGGGTTACACATTAACCTCTGGGTCTAAGATGTGTGGCAAGAAGGAACAATCAGGCTTTTTTTTTTTTAACACTGAGGAATTCTTTACCTGTGAGACTCCAAAGTCAGTTATTTCCTGCCTTTTTATTTGTATCTTGAAAAAGTTACAAAGGACCAGAAAGCAAGTGTTTCCTGAATTGTGCAGGAAAAAGTTCTCCAAAAAAAAGTGTAAATATATCTTTGGCCCTGACCGATGCATCTTAAATCAATTCTGACAAAAATCTTGTGTGGATGAATAAAAATTAATGGAACATGATTCACTGTGGGCATCAAATATTCAAATGAATAAAGAGCATAGCCAAGGAGACACAATTATTTTATTCTTCAGTTATGCCCTGCTTGCTGCGGTGGACAGACGAATTTGGGCTGTGTCCTTTATCACCACCACGCTGCTCCGGGTGCTAGCTTGGGAATTAAGGATTCATGCCTGTACATAATGATATATGATTAGCACTGTGAAAGTAATTGAACTCTTCGTTCTAGACAATCCCTTGCAATGTCAGCAAGAAGCTGGAGCAAACTGTGTCATTTAACAGAGTTATGCTGTAAGTGAGAAAAACCTCTGATCCCTGCACAATTAACTTCCTAATAATTTTTAAGTTCTCAAGATTAAATGAGAGAATTAATATAATAGACCATGTAAATGTGCATCAGAGAAATAAAGCGACACAAGGGCACTAAGAGGGGTGGGAAATTTAAGGAAATTAACAATTGTTCTCAAATATAATAAGAGACAGGTGTCAGGCTGTGAAAAGGCTGATTGTTGTAACTGGAGCAGCTGAGGAGGGTAAATGCACAGCTGTTGCAAAGATTAGTTGTATTGTAACAAAGAATACTACTTGTTTTGCTGTGCCCTCCACAAAACTAAACTCTATTAGGACAAGCTCATAAAGTATCCAGAAAGTGAAGTAATAATGATATTAACACCTGTTTTACATAAAACGCTATAACTCAAATCAATGATATTGACACCTATTCTACATAATAGAATGTTGTAACTCAAATTGATGATATCGACACCTATTTTATAAAATAAAACGCTATTACTCAAATCATTGGCTATAACTTGGTGGCTTCAAGTCTCAGCACAGTAGCTGATTATTTGTGAAATTTCTCAATTTTCTTCATTAAATTGATTAATTATCTCAATAATCATTTTAAGACAATAATCTAATTGCATTAGGCTGCATTAATTTCAAAATGATGAAAGTTTGAAAGAAATAAGTTCTCTTTCAAGTTCCCTTGTTCCAAACACCCTTTTTATACCGATAGTGTAGGTTTATCAAAATGTTATTGTATTCAACACAGAGCAATGAATTGTATTTCAAGTAATTCTATAAAAATGATGGGCGTACTCTTGGATAAGGACTGAATTAAATTTGGTTAGAATCACACTGACCTTTAGGAAACAAAGGAAAGAAGGATAGATTGCTTTGTTGCTGTTGATTAGTTGCTAAGTCGTGTCTGACTCCTTACGACCCCTTGGACTGCAGTACACAAACGTCCCTATTCTTCACCATCTCCAGGAGTTTGCTCAAACTCATGTCCATTGAGTCAGTGATGCCATTCAACCATCACATCCTCTATTGTCCCCTTCTCCTGCCTTCAATCTTTCCCGGCATCAGGTCTTTTCCAATGAGTTGGCTCTTCGCCATCAGGTAGCCAAAGTATTAGAGCTTCAGCTTCATCATTTTTGTAGTTATTCTCAAATGAAATTTTTGTTTCTTTCAATACCACCTAATTAATTAACATCCTCTTGTACAATAAAAACATAAAGCAGAAAGGAAAAAATGTCAAAACAGAGATGTGACTATATTTATGGCTGCCTATGCTATTTCTTTTTTTTAAAGAGTGTATGACTGAAAAAAGTCTTCCCTGGTGACTCAGTGGTAAAGAATCTGCCTGCCAAGGCAGAAGACTCAGGTTCAGTCCCTGGGTCAGGAAGATCCCATGGATAAGAAAATGGAAACCCACTCCAGTAGTCTTGCCTGGGAAATCCCATGGACAGAGGAGCCTGGTAGGCTACAGTCCATCGGGTGCAAAAGAGTCTGACGCAACCTAGCAACTAAACAGCAACAATGAAAGAAAATGATTCCAGTCACTCATTTATAAGAACATACATTCTTTGGTGGCAGGGACCTGGGTTTATCCAATGAGGTTTTTGTTGATAATGTTTTGTTTTTATAAATTATAAAATTTCTTTTTCACACCTCTCTAAGTCACTACCCTCTCCTGTGAGTTCCAGTCATGTTGGCCAGTGGTTGCTAGTTCTGGCAAACATGTGAATTGAAAATTGAAATAGCAATATATTTGAGCCAATAAACTACTATGAGAATTGATGTCACCACTTTTATGCAACTTTAGAAACTTTTCTATGTTTTTATATAGGTTTGATGGCTGACTAAATAAACAACAATGTTAAACTGATTAGATACAAGATACTAGACATTAATTTCTTGTTAGTGATTAGAAAAGTTTTGTTTCTACCTGGATAGATTTAAAGAAAGCAGTCATCTTTTCTTATTATTTTGATACTGCAGGATTCAAATACTTATAATTTAATTCTGTGGGTTTTTTCTGCCTTGTTTTTGTTTGTGTGTTTGGTTTTTGCTGGGGTGAGGTTGCTATGCAATTAAGCTTCCACTAGTTTTTAATAACCACTGGCCTGTTGAATTTGGATGCAAGATTTGATCAACATGAACACTTTCTGGCTGGTTCCCTTGCAGATTAATATCAGAATAATAAAAGAGACAATGTGAAGTAATGATGAATTTTTATATTACTGATTGTTCTCCTTATGAAGAAGGAAAAAGAAAAAAGAATTTTATTAACTGTTAAAAGAAATAGTTTTGGTTTAACTGTTTCTAAACATTTCTTAAAGTTTGGTTTAACTTTTTCTATACTTTAATCAGCTACTTCACTTGCAGATTCTAAAACCTTAGTAAAATTTTGTTTATAAGACAGTGGGTATAATAATGTAATGGAAAATTCTACTGTTGCTACTGATATGGATAACTGTCAAGGATATATCAGCATTCTGAAGTGGTGAATCTGGTCACAGCATATTTAATAATATATTGTAATCAGTTGATTTTTCCATTATCTGTGCCATTGAAATTACAAAACAAGCTCCTCTAAATCTTTTGTTTGTCATTAAAGTAACAGCCCATTGGCCCAAGAGCTGAAACGCTTAGTGAAGTTTATAGAAATATAAAGATGCATGTGAGTAAAAAAAAATAAGACTATTATATTCAGTTCTAGAATTATGACAACCTCCAGAGCATTAAAAAAAGCATGAAGCTGAGTTCTGGAAGCCAGAAAATTTAGGATTTAGATTATGTAGTATGTCAGCAACAAAGAGCATGGTGAGGCATTTAGAAGTCCCTGTAGTTTTTACCTTACGCTAATGATGTAGGTGTTTATGTATTTTTCCTTTCTCGATCTCTGCCTCATGTCTCTACCTGAAAATGTGCCAATAAGAGTAGGCTTCTGTTTATCTCATAGTTACATCCTCCCATGTGCAACAGATCATCTTTCATTTAAATGATTCACAAATACATTTAAATGAATTGATCAGATGAACACACATTGATTCAGTTCAAAATAATGCACAGAAGCAAGAAAGAAGGTATTTAGAAAGAAATAGGAAAACAAATGAGAAGCAGCAGAGGCTCCAAAAAATGAAAAAGAAGCAAGCAGACAGACTTTAGGATGGTTATAGCAACTGGAGAATCAAGACAAAGTGAGAATTCACTTCCTTCAGTACACAAATATTAGTTAAGTGCCAGGCTGAATGGCAAGCGCTGGGTGACAGCAAAGAATAAGACAAGCATCTTCTCCGACCTCCTGCTGTTGTTGCCTAGTGGAAAGCATAATGAAGGAAATAAACAATGTTCTTCGGTAAACAGTAATGTATGGACAAAGGGTGGAGTCAGCCAGGACTTCTGAAAATAAATGACTTCTATTCTGAGACCTAAAATGTGTGAAAGAAAAAAAAAAAAAAGAACGACCATCCAAAAAGTGAGAAGAAATACATTTCCAACTGTATGAACATGTGCCAGTTTCCTGAGAAAGGGAAAACAGAATGTCCAAGAAGCCGGAAATAAAACCCAGTGATGCCAGTGGAGTTAGCAAGGGGGTGGTTGGCAGAAGATGAAGTTAGAGAAAAAGGCAGTGGCCAGATAATGCAGAGCCTTGAAAACCAAGATAAAAATCTTATTCCAAGTGCAATGAGAGAGTTTCACACCTATTCCAAGTACGTCCAAGGTCATGATCTAATTTAACTTAAAAAAAAAAAAAAAAGACACTTTTCTGGTTGCCAGGTGAAGATTAGATTTTAAGGGAAACCAGAGTGGAAGTGGGAAGGCTAGTTAAAGGCAATAGAAGCATCTCTGATGCAAGGTGATGGCAGCCTCATTTGGGGCAGTTATGGGAAAAGAAGGGCTCTGATTGAAGAGCATTTGCTGAAGGATTAGATGGTGGAGATGGGAGTGAGGAAAGTGAGGAACCAGGACTCACTCTTAGAAGAAATGAGTGAACTTAGGGTAAACTGATTTGCTCTTCCCTTCGCCATGAAAACGAGAGCTGACCACGGTTGGGTGGAAGTAGGAATCAGGAGTCCATGCTTAGTTATGTTCATGTGGAAATGCTTATTAGCAGGCATGTCTGTATACGTGAGTTTGAAGATCAGAGGACACATCTTGGCTGAGATATTAATTTGGAAATTATCAGCACAACATAGTATTTAAAGGAATGAAAATGTATGATATCATCTGGGAGAAGAAGAGACAAAGAGAAGATACATAAGTACCACCGGCAATCAGAAATGTCATGAGATTTCCTTCAATTTATTCTGTTTCTGCACTTGGCAGATCCCCAAGACCTTTCCAACTAAGATCAGCTACATGAAGCAGGACATTATCTTCATAGGGTCTTCCAATATTCAACAACTGGGGGGAATAATGTAAGGGATTAATAATTTCAAGTTTCTGTTTTAATGTTAGCAACACAACTTTTAAGAAACACCATGTGATCTAACTCTAAATTCAAAACCTAGTCTGCAACCTGGGCACAAGGAAAGCTTTCTTCCAAATAAATGTTCAAGTTATATGCCAATCCTGCAAAAAGCCTTAAGATTCCTGGCTTCAGGAAATTAAAACTATTCATGAAATGTTAATCTTCTGTGCCCTAAGTCACATCCTCTGTCTTTTCCACTCCCCACTACACATGGTTTTCCTTCCTCAAATGACATCAAATCTCAGGAATGGAACCAAATTTAATTCTGACACAGGGAAGAATGACTAATGACTTTAGAAATATTACCTTTCCCTGAGAAATTTTCTTTTCAACAAAGATTTGGAAAATTATGGTGGCATTGAAAACATCAAAGGCAGAAATAAAGCCTTCAGTGGTGGAATTTCAGGGGATTGCATTCACAAGAGATTTGGGAAGATGAAGGAGGGAAGGTGGGATTTTATGCTACTGTTGGAAGTATTAACATATGCAATGAAATGCCCATTTAGAAAGCAGAGAGTATATTAATAGATTTAGTTTAAAATGCATATCTTAGATAAAATATCCCCTTTATTGATTACAAAGCATTGGTACCCTGAGACAACTGAACTGTGTAGACATTAAAATGAAGGGACTTCCTGGCAGTTCAGTGGTTAAGACTTTGCCTTCCAAGGCAGGGGGTATGGGTTCGATCCCTGTCAGGGAACTAAGATCCCACATGCCTCTAGGGCAAAAAACCCAAAAACATAATACAGAAGCAGCACTGTAATAAAATCAATAAAGACTTAAAATTTTTAAAAATGTTCACATCAAAAAAAATCTTTAAAAATTGAAGCATCAAGTGTTTTCCCAACAAAATTTTTGTCATAAAGAACTGAAAAGTCTTCTCTCATAGGGTAAAAATAATACTAACCATGTTTAAAGTTTGTTTTGTATTTATGTATTTATTTATCTCATGCCAAAAAAGAATAAGATTACTCTTTTAAAAAATGCCTCCAGCACCCTTACTCAGGAGAAGCAAAAGCTACACACACTAAAAAGTACTAGATTTAAAAGTAGAGCAGAAGCCCTATTATTTGAAACACAGTTCAAGGCAACACTGACAATCAAGCCATTGGCGGGGGTAAAATTTAACTGACCCTTTCAAGGTTGAAAGAGATCCTCAATCAAAACGCCTCCCTGTCACAGGAGGAAGAGCTCTGTATTGAACTGATTTAAGAGGAAAACCTACTGAAATCGCTCTCACTGGGGAAACATAAGCTAAAACAAAAACAACAACAATATAAACCTGCTACAGTTGTGCTAAGTAGATTGTTGAGCTGTATTTTTGCTACTTCAAAGGATACCATAGATGAGAGGATTTTTTTTTTTTTTAGTAAAACAAGTCCTATGGACAAAAATTTTGTTATTCCTCACTCTTGTTTTCAGTTTACCCAGTCATTGTAAACTCTTCACCAGACTTTAGATATCTCTTATATTAAAATCTCTGATACTTAAATAAAAGGCTATATTTTTGAGGCACAAAAGGGTATTTATGATTTGTTCAAATGCATTTACCGTTGATGTCACGGACCTACCTTCAGGGTTGAATCCACGAGGGAACGTTCCCCGTGAAGTAAATGAATCACAGTAAGCACAGCATTAGCTTGTGCTTCTTGGGAAATGGAAAACATTTTCTCTGGAAGTTGAGGCTGTGATTTTCATCCTAGTAAAGGTATCTTTCAGGGACTCTATTTTGTTTTTCGAGCTCTTGACCACTTTAGCCACAATCACAACAGATGTGCAGGGCTATCAAGTTGGACACGTTCCGATCAGTGGGTGGTTTGAAATGATTTGACAAGGTGAGACCAATGTGTCATCCTAGTTTTGAAATGAAGGACAACAAATACTATTGTTGTATTTCTGCTGATTCTCTCTGGGAACAAAGCTGATTGGTGCACAAATCCCTCACCAAGAAATGTTAATAGAAGCCATAATTCTGACACCTCCTCGAATTGTGGGAAGTGAGTCAGAGGCCACACAAGAAACCCAGCAGCGTTATTAATTTCACACTTGAATAGAACCACACAGTTAAGCATGCACTGCCTGAATTCAAGCCACAGCAGACAACTGGATTCAGTGATAATCAAAAAGGAAAGCTGATTAAAAAAAAAAAAAAAAAAGTTGAAAACTACAGTATACAAAGCTTTTTAGCACAAAGAGTCACTTTTACTGAAATATGTACTTATTGAATTTGATCATAATTGATTGGTATGTAGTGTGAACTATCAATGAGGTCAAAGCTTATACTATATGGATGAATTAAAGTACAACAGTAATTTTCCAGAGAGTTCTATAAATGACTATTCTTCTTGCCTGGAATCTGAATTAGGGGAAAATATACTCCTCCCTTTCTTTTTCTGTCTGTAATTGTCACCGTGATTTTTACCATTTGCTCAATTCTTCACTTTGATAATACAGATCTCTTACCATTACCAAATTTCTCAAATAATTTTGTGATCCTTAGAAAGGCTATATAAAACATTGAACACAGCCCAGGAGATCACCAGGGAAACAGTGATCTGCATTGTGAATAAGTATCAATATAAATTTCGTTGTTGTTTGTTTTCTCTTTTCCCTACAAGAAATGTGTTGTTATTGTTGTTTTAGTGGCTTAAGTCCTGTCCGACTCATTTGTGACCCCATAGACTGTAGCCTGCCAGGCTCCTCTGTCCATGGGATTTCCATGGCAAGGATACTTCCAGTATCCTTTTCCTTCCAGGCAAGGATACTCAAGTGAGTTGCCAGCTCCTTCTCCGGGGGATTTTCCTGACTCAGGGATCGAATCCACTTTTCCTGCATTGCAGGCAGATTCTTTACCACTGAGCCACCAGGGAAGCCCATCAATATAAATCAGTATAAATACATTCATTGACTGAACTGTTAAATAAGTGGACAATACGAGTTTGGAGTGGGACTGGCTTAGAAAAATGTATAGTGAAAAAAAGAAAAGGAGAGATTACCCACAAAAAAAATTTGCTTGCCAAATGAAAGAGAATTAATATTTTTTCAAAGTAACATCAAAGTAATTTTTATGTTAAGAGTTTCACCTTTTATTAATGTAAAACCTAACAATTTACACACACACACACACACATTCCTGCATTTATTATTTGTTCCTGTATTTGTCTTAAGCCCTGCATCTGTTTCAAACCCATCAATGAGATCTCTTGGTGGCTTGAATTAGACATGAGTAATGGACTCATGCTCACTTAGCATTTCATTTTCTTTGTACAAGGAAACATATATTCTAGTCTAGATCTACATCCTCTTTCCTGAGATAATACCTACAGCTGTGCTCCATCTATCAGATGAGTAGATGTTAACACAGATATTAACAACCAAAAAAAAACTATAAAGTGAAAAGACTGATTTAAAAAATGTTGCATGTCCTTCAAAGCTAATTGTTACTGAGGAGTACTTTTAAAGCTTATTCCAAGGGAAACTATTTCCCAGGCTCCTTCATCCACGGGGATTCTCCAGGCAAGAATACCAGAGGAGTGGGTTTCCATGCCCTCCTCCAGGGGATCTTCCCAACCCAGGGATCGAACCCAGGTCTCCCACAATGCAGGCAGATTCTTTACCATCTGAGCCACCAGGGAAGCCCAAGAATACTGGAGTGGGTAGCCTATCCCTTCTCCAGGGGATCTTCCCAATCTGGGAATCGAACCAGCATCTCCTGCATTGCAGACAGATTCTTTACCAGCTGAACTACAGGGAAGACCCTGTAGTTGGAACCATGATCATTCAAATCCAAAGACTGATTTGCTGCAAGCAAAGGTCAAAAGCATTTGACTTAAAAATTCTCCATTTTCTACTTCAATTTATGCATATAAACATGGTCTCAGAATATACAAGCTGTCCCCATGAGAAAAATCACACTTTATAGTTGGGAAATACTTTCAAGACATTGAGCAATAAATAGGGAAACCCATGTAGCAGGCAAGGATAGCCACAAAGCAAAGTGTAACTGGTTGAAATCCGGATAAAGCAAAAAAAAAAGCTAGTGGACTGGTAGCTTCTGACATGACTTTTTTGAACAGATTTACTACTGCACCCAATGCCTCCTTGCCTCATATTGTGAATAGTTGACTAATCCATACCACATCTCATCTCAAGAAGAACATTTTTAAGATTTATGAGTGTATTTTGAGATTTTATGATGGTCATTTGATTTATGATGTATGTAGTGAATTTTCCAGTAACAGGCAGGGTACAGGCACTCAAAAGCAAAACACATACTATTTTCCAATCATTTCCATCAAAATACAGAAAGATATGATGGTGAGATTGAAATAATGCTACATTTATACTGTTCCCTGACTTGCCTCTCCTCTTTTTCACACCCCACATTCCCCTCTGTGCATGGTGGTGTGTTGGAGCCTGTCCTAAAGGCATATTATGCTGTTACTAAAGCTACTGCTGCAATATCTTTGATCTATATACCCACTGTGTTTATGTTCCATATATTTTCATGAGAAATCAATGGTGCTGGTTTCTCTTTTTTCTAAAGGGTTCCAGGAGGCCAAGGGTTTAAGGGGAGGTTAGAGTTCAACTTGACAGTGTTTATAATTAGAGAAGTTTAAATTATTACAAGGGCCATTTATATTCTCATGTCATAGGCATAATTTCTTCATGTGCTAAGCTGCTTCAGTCATGTCTGACTCTGTGCAACCCTATGGACTGTAGCCTGACGGGTTCCTCTGTCCATGGGGTTCTCCCAGCAATAATACTGGAGTGGATTGCCATACCCTCCTCCAGGGATCTTTCCAACCCAGGGATCGAACCCGTGTCACTTACATCTCCTGCATTGGCAGGTGGGTTCTTTACCACTAGTGCCACCCAAAAAGCCCAATTTCTTCATAAAGAAGACCTTAACCAAAAGGTGAGGACTGAATAGATGGCCCTGGTTCATTCTCTTCACCATACCTCTGTTCCATTCTTTTGGTGGTAAAGTCATAGAACCACCACTCTGATCTTGTTTGAACTAAGAAGGCTTGAATGCTTTTCTGACAGTCGAAAGATCTTGGAAGACCAATTAGTTAAAGCCATGAGTGAGTGATAGTTGCTCAGTCATGCCTGACTCTTTGTAACCCCATGGACTGTAGCCTGAGAGGCTCCTCTGTCTATGGAATTCTCCAGGCAAGATTACTGGAGTGGCTTGCCATTTCCCTCTCCAAGTTAAAGCCAGGAGATATGTTCAAAATTTAATCATATACCATTACCATATTTGAAAAATTGTATGGCCCCAAAGAGGTTAAATGAATATGAAATGAGTGCATGATCCCCCCAATTGTTAAGGTCTTTTTAATTTGCAAAGGAAGTCATTTAAATATTATTTATTTATTTATGGTTGTGCCGGGTCTTCGTTGTATGCATGGGCTTTCTCTGGTTGCAGCAACAGGGCCTACTGTCTAGTTATGGTGCATGGGCTTCTCATTGTGGGAACGTCATTTGTGGAGCCCAGGCTGTAGGGCATGTGGGCTCAGTAGTCGTGAGGCTGAGTAGTTGTGGCACACCAGCTTAGTTGCCCCAAACCATGTGAGATCTTCCCAGACCAAGGATGGACCCGTGTCCCCTGCATTGGTGGGCAGATTCTTAACCACTGGATTACCCCATTTAAATATGAAGAGCCAAAGAAATGCAAAGACGAATCAAGTAATATAGCATTATGGGTGAGAATTTCAGATTTTCATGAGTAGCCCTAGAAAATAAACTTCTGGGGCAATAGGTTTAGAGCTTAAAATATGAGAGATTATAAATAGAACATATGTATGTTGTCCCATCGGTGTCACAAAGAAGAGGCCAGTGGATATTCTGTCAAATTCTTCTGGTTGTTATGCAATCGTAACCAGCTAAGCAGATATACCCCAAAGTGCTTGGCATGACAAACTTGTTTATTCAACAAACAAGATTCTTTAAACCCAGGGAGGTTTTAAAATTCAGTATAAAAAGACCTAAGAGAAGCAAGCATGTGATGTTAATGTTGTTTTTCAGTCACCCAGTTTTGTCCAACTGTTTGCGACCCCATGGACTGCAGCATGTTAGGCCTCCCTGTCCCTCATCATCTCCCGACGTTTGCCCAAGTTCACGTCCATTGCATCAGTGATGCCATCCAGCCATCTCATCCTCTGACACCCTCTTCTCTTTCTGCCCTCTATCTTTCCCAGCATCAGGAACTTTTCCAATGGGTCAGCTGTTCATATCAGATGACCAAAATACTGGAGCTTCAGCATTAGTCCTTCCAACGAGTATTCAGGGTTGATTTCCCTTAAGAATGACTGGTTTGATCTTGCTGTCCAAGGGACTTTCAGGAGTCTTTTCCAGCACCACAGTTTGAAGGCATCAGTTCTTTGGTGTTCTGCATTCTTTACAGTCTAGCTCTCACAACTGTATCTGACCACTGAGAAAACCATAGCCTTGACTATACAGACCTTTGTTGGCAAAGTAATATCTCTGCTTTTCAACACACTGTCTAGGTTTATCATCCCTTTCCTGCCAAGAAGCAATCATCTTCTGATTTCATGGCTGAAGTTACCATCTGCAGTGATTTTAGAGCCCAAGAAGAAGAAATCTGTCACTACTTCCACCTTCCCCCCTTCTATTTGCCATGAAGTAATGGGGCCAGATGCCATGATCTTAGTATTTTTAATATTTAGTTTCAAGCCAGCTCCTTCACCCTCAAGAGGCTCTTTAGTTCCTCTTTGCCTTCTGCCCATTAGAGTAATATCATCTGCCTATCTGAGGTTGTTGATGTTTCTCCTGCCTGTCTTGATTCAAGCTTGTAGCTCATCCAGCCCGGCGCTTCTGATGATGTGCTCAGCATACAGATTAAACAAACGGGGACAGCAGACAGTCCCGCCGTACTCCTTTCTCAACCTTGAACCAATCAGCTGTTCCATACAGGGGTCTAACTATCGCTTCTTGACCCGCATACAGATTTCTCAGGAGACAATATCTTTGTACTAAAACATCCGGCCTTCCCAACTGGCTCAGTGGTAAAGAACCCACCTGCCAATGCAGGGGACATAAGAGAAGCAGGTTCGATCCCTGGGTCAGAAAGATCCCCTGGAGGAGGGCATAGCAGCCCACTCCAGTATTCTTGCCTGGAGAATCCTATGGACTGAGGAGATTGTCGGGCTGCAGTCCATGGAGCCACAAATAGTTGTACATGACTGAAGTGACTTACACACACTAAGAAATCTGGGCTTTTAGTTTCTATAATTTGTAATGTTCCAGAGAATTTGCCCTGCTAGAGGAACAGCTTTATGATTTCAATTTAATATGCCTTGCTGAATAATTGATTTCAACTCATGATTTAAGTTGGAAGTGTAAATGAAATAATAATGAAAAGTATTGGACATTTAATGGAACTTACAAATAACTATTTTAATAATTTTAATAGGTAAATGTATTACTTGAGCATTTGAATATTGGTCAGTCAAACAAATTACTTTAAAAGTATGTTGGACTATGCAAATGAAAATTTGATTTAAAACACTTACTAGTCTTTAAGTTATACATAGCACCAATCATTAAAGATGTCTTTAAAGCATCATTAAGCTCCTCTAATTTGAACTCTATAGATTGAGTTACAACTAAACAAAGAACTAAACCTTAGAATTTCTGACTTTAACAAATTTAATATTAATTTTCACAAGAATCCATGAATAATTATTTTGTGAAAACCCACACACATATCTTAGAAGCATCTATAAAGTCACATTCATGACAAAGACTTTAGTTGGTTTTTTTTTTGAAAGAAGTTATTTTTAATAATGCCATAGGTTACACAGTAGCCCAGGAAATGTCAATTATTATAAAATATCATTTCAGGTCTAGAGATATTTAATATTTTTATTCCTTTTTTTAGCTTTTTATTTTATATTGGATTATAGCCAATAAGCAATGTTGTGATAGTTTCAGGAGGACAGCAAAGGGACTCTGCCATACATATATATGTAGCCATTGTCCCCCAAACCCCCTCCCACCCAGAGAGCCACATAACATTGAGCAGAGCTCCCTGTACTATACAGTAGGTCCCTATTGGTTATCCATTTTAAATACAGCGGTGTGTACATGTCGATTCCAAGCTTCCTGACAATCTCTTCCCCTTGTTATTCCTCTCTGGAAGCCATAAGATTGTTCTCTATGTCTGTGTGTCTGTTTCTGTACAAAGGCTTTTGTGATAAACAGAGTCTGGATTTTTCTTTTCCTTTTAGAAGCACCTATTATGCCTGGACTACATAACAAAAAGTAAACAAGAACTGTTAGGAATTAGCAAATTGATTCTAAAATAAATAAATTGTGTAATAATTTCAACAAAACAGATGAACTAGCTATGCTGATTTTTTTTTCCTATTGAATTTTTGTCAAATTTAACTGTATGGAGAGAAACAACAAAAGCTATTAATTAACTGGTTGACTTACAACATTCTTACTCTCTGTTTATAAATTTTGGAAATGATAAGTATAAATATAATTGAAGCCATGTTACCCACTAGGTTTAGAGCAGTAGTTTGTCAGCGCCAAAAAATAAAAGAGAGAGAAAAAAAAAACAGTTCAAGCAAATAATCATTAGAAGTAATTAAAATTAATTTTATTTTAATGTAAAAGCACATTGGTTTGCCTTTATTTATATATGGCTATTTGCTTTGATTATAAACAGATTAGTATTCTCCACAATCATAAGTTCATTATCTAAAATTTCCAGTTTTATTTCTGTAAAGTGGTCCAAGAAGTTAAAGAAGCAGCTAGCAGCACAATCAGATACAGAAACTGTCAGCTGGTCTTCCTTATATCTATCCTTTGCAGTTCTTGCTCATACCTAGAAACGTTTTAAAAAATTTTTGTTGTTTTATTTTTTGGCCAAGCTTCGAGACATGTGGAATCTTAGTTCTCCAACCAGGGATTGAACCCATGCCCCTTCATTGGAAGTACATTCTTAACCACTGGACCACCAGCGAAGTCCTAGAGACCCTTTTCCAGTGACTCACCTTTCTTAATCCTTTCCATATCATTCAACATGGTTTTTATAAAAACAAAGATAGGTCTTCTACTTGATCTAGATACACTGGCAGATATGCTATGTCATGATATATAATGAAAGTATATAGTGCAAAATCCTAATGAAATAATAGCCTTCTTATTTCAACTCCCATGTCAACACCATAAATGAGTAACTTGATAATTTGTCCAAACTGATATCTGCCCATTTAAGTCCTTGACGTCTGCAGCAAATCTGCAAAAACCTGAAGAAACAAGCAAAGAATGCAAGAAGGAAGGAAGGGATATGACAGGAGGTTAAGTTCCAATATTTTTAACCTATGTTATTATATTATAAAGGGCAACATCAACTAGCATGTATACATATGGAAGTGCTATTCTTAAAAGCCTGCTCCTGTAAGCTTATAAGCATCAATTCTTTAATTTTCAAGAAGTTTGAAAGTCAGTCACTAAACATAGCCATTTTCAAATATTTAATCATATAAATTTAAAATTAAATAAATTACATCAAAATCAAAGGCAGTAAATACTTAAACTCATCACTTTAATGGATTTTCCTATTATCTATGCTCTTGAGGTTATTTACAATGTTTATGGTGGAAATATCCTATAATGATATCCTACTAACATCTCTCCCACAATCCTCTTTTTTTGGGTTAGGGGAGGATGGCTGTGGGGTGCAGCAGTTAAGCATTTACCAGCATACCATTGTATATTGGGTGTGATATATTACCAAAAGACATGAATATTTTTGTCATGTTCTTAAAGTACAGAAATTAATTTTAGGACAATGAACCTTCAAAATGTTCCTGTAGGTCATTTCTAAGTGTGTTACCCCACTTCACTCAAGAAGAAAAAAGAGTGCTTTGGCAGGCTCAATGAGAAATCAATAACACACCCTGCTTTCCAGTCCAGACTTGACCCATTAAATTTCATTCCATTAATTGTTAAAAATAAGTGTCAGCATATATTTTCCATTGCTGGCTGAGAGACTAAATTACTTCATGTTCTATTTTATATATTTATACAACTTTTACAAATAGAATTTTAAAAATTCCCATAAGAACGTACACACAATATGCACACAAAATGGACACATTGTAAAATAAAAAATAGTCTATATTTTTTATAAGTCTTCTATATAAGTCTCCTTTCTCCCTACCAGATACTCCTGTACCAGTCACTTCTGTTTCTTAAAAAGATACTCTATTTACCTGCTCCAAATTTTGCTGGGCTCTAGACTTTTATTGGGCTATCTGCAGTAATGGGTAGAGAATTGTGCCTACAAAAGCTAAGTTGGTTTATGCAAGAAAGAAGAGAGCTACACTTAGAAAATAAGAAAACAAGTGACCTGAAAGAAAGTGTCATAATGAAGTAAGCTAAAGACTTGAAAGACCTAAGGGAAAGAAGTTTGAGAAACAATTGTCATTAGGAGAGAGAATAAGATATAAAAGAGATTTTTTAAAATTAGTAGCAGTAATAAACATTCACTGATCATTAATTATGTAACAGGTACCACTCTAAGGGGCTTACATGTACAAATTCAACTTGATCCTCACAACAACACTATAAAATAGTAGCATCATCTTATCATCCTCCAATTTGCACGTAAGAATACTCTGGAACTTTGAAAAGTACCTTGCTAAAATGAGTTAAGCAGTAGTAGAGTTGGCATTCATACCCAGATAGTCTGGTTCTTAGCTCATTCACTCAGCCACTAGACTGTACATGGTTTACTAACATAATATGCTTTATAGCAACATCAAAAATACTCACAGAAAATATCAACAAAGACTTTACTTTCCAATGCTTTTGGAATTAATATTTCTGTTTCTTTCAATCATATTAGCACATTTGAACTGGCTTCAATGGATACAATTTCATTTGGACCATGAAAGGCAAATTAGAAGGATCTGAAAACCAATGTCCTAGTAGTCACTGTGACATTCTAGCAAAAGTAAATATAAAAGGAATTTTGTCATTTAATGTGTTTTGGCTAAAAGCTGAAAATTTGACAACATGTCTTACAATGTGTACTTTTTGTTTGCATAGGTATACAATTTTGCATATCAAAAACCTTTAAATGGGACATGTGTATACCTATGGCTCATTCATGTTGATATTTGGCAGAAAACAACAAAATTCTGTGAAGCAATTATCCTTCAATTAAAGAATAAATAAAATTTTTAAAAAACTTTACAAATGGGCTCATACTCTTCTTTAGTAATGAGAATTTAAGAGAAAAAGCCGGTAGGCTGGATAGACTCAAGGAATACAAATTCAAAGTTTATTTTGCATTAGGTTAAGATTCATGAAAATGAAGCCTAACCTTTTGAGGCATATGCCATCATTGAGAAAAACATGCACTTAGGTTGCTTGTGGCCATAAGTCCAGTCTTTGACCTGTACTCAGAGGTTTATGAGCTGGAAATGCTGGAAATTAATGAAGTGGATACTCCTTTTAAGCATTAGCAGTAGAGTGCCAGGAAAAGGCTAGAGGGAAAGTAAGACATGATCCTGAGTTCAGAAAAAAAAAAAGCAGAGTAGAAGTATAATCTGAGACTGGAATCTTTGCCTTTTGCACAGTCATCTGTCTATCTCCAAGTCCTTTTAGCTTTTTTCTACAAAGGAGGTTAGTATTTCATCAAATAAAAGACATTGTCAATTTTGAAATGTGCCCCTGGTTCACAGAGCTTTTTTTTTTTTTAAATCAGCCAATTAAACTGAGTTTTTTTTTTATTGTAATTTCTTTAAAATGTTGTGTTAGTTTCTGCTGTACAATAATGTGAATCAACCTGACAATGCTTTCTTATAACTAGAATTTTTATTTTATATTTGTTGGAATAATATGCTGGGACTTCCCTGGCAGTCCACCTTGACTCCTAATGCAGGGATGTGGGTTCCATCCCTGATCAGGGCACTAAGATTACACATGCCCTGGGGAAAAAACAAACAACAAAATATAAAGCAGAAGCAGTACTGTAACAAATTCAAATGAGACTTTAGAAATGGTTCACATTAAAAAATGCAAATTATTATATATGCATATAATTTTTTTTCATATCGGTCTCTTTTGCACTCATAACAAAGAAAAATAGAATAAAGAAGAATTGGTAAAGGAACCATAACTTCTTCATCAGAACTTACTCTTTTGGATCACTTCCCACAAAGAGTCATAGATAACCTCTGTTTTGTCATAAAATAGAGGAAACAATAGAACGGGAAAGAGTAGAGATCAATGAAAACTCTGTTTCACTTTCACCTTATACTATACTCTCTGTTACCATATTTCTGTGCTTATTAACAGCATCTGTCAAGGATCTGATCATTTTCCTAATATGCATTATTTAACATCTCATACAATATATTCAAACAAAAGAACACATAGTTCACATAGATTCAAATTATTTTCAGAGATTTAAGTTGTATATTGCATGCTACCTGTCTAAGTACTTACTGTTTCAAGGCATTTCAATATAATCAATCTATGGATCTTTGTTACTGTATTTAAAAATAATTAATCAAAGTATTACTTCATTATTACATCTAATACTGAATGTTTATATGTTTTTACCTCGAGAAATTTGTGGTAATTTATATAACATGGTAAAAAGAATGAATACACCAGTATAGTTATTTTGTTAATTATTAAAGAAATACCTGGAGTAAAAGGCAAATTTGGCCTTGGAGTACAGAATGAAACAGGGTAAAGACTAATAGAGTTTTGCCAAGAGAATGCACTAGTCATAGCAAACACCCTCTTCCAACAATACAAGAGAAGACTCAACACACGGACATCACCAGATGGTCAAAACCGAAATCAGATTGATTATATTCTTTGCAACCAAAGATGGAGAAGATCTATACAGTCAGCAAAAACAAGACCAGGAGCTGATTGTGCCTCAGACCATGAACTCCTTGTTGCCAAATTCAGACTGAAATTGAAGAAAGTAGGGAAAACTACTAGACTATTCACATATGACCTACATCAAATCCCTTATGATTATACAGTGGAAGTGACAAATAGATTCAAGGGATTAGATATGATAGACAGAGTTGCCTGAAGAACTATGGACAGAGATTTGTGACATTGTACAGGAGGCAGGGATCAAGATTATCCCCAAGGAAAAGAAATGCAAAAGGCAAAATGGTTGTCTAAGGAGGCCTTAGAAATAGCTGTGAAAAGAAGAGAAGCAAAAGGCAAAGGAGAAAAGGAAAGATATACCCATTTGAATGCAGAGTTCCAAAGAATAACAAAGACAGATAAGTAAGCATTCCTCAGCAATAAATGCAAAAAAATAGAGGAAAACAACAGAATGGGAAAGTCTAGAGATCTCTTCAAGAAAATTAGAGATACTAAGGGAACATTTCATGCAAAGATGAGCACAATAAAGGACAGAAATGGTATGGACCTAAAAGAAGCAGAAGATATTAAGAAGAGGTGGCACCAATACACAGAAGAACTATACAAACAAGATCTTCAGGACCAAGATAATCACGATGGTGTGATCACTCACCTAGAGCAAGACATCCTGGAATGTGAAGTCAAGTGGACCTTAAGAAGCATCACTACACACAAAGCTAGTGCAGGTGATGGAATTCCAGTTGAGCTATTTCAAATCCTAAAAGATGAGGCTGTGACAGTGCTTCACTCAATATGACAGCAAATTTGGAATACTTGGCAGTGGCCAAAGGACTGGAAAAGGTCAGTTTTCTTTCCAATCCCAAAGAAAGGCAATGCCAAAGAAGGCTCAAACTGCCAGACAATTGCACTCATCTCACAAGCTAGTAACGTAATGCTCAAAATTCTCCAAGCCAGGCTTCAACAGTACAAGAACCATGAACTTCCAGATGTTAAACCTGGATTTAGAAAAGACAGAGGAACCAAACCAGAGATCAAATTACCAACATCCGTTGGATCATCAAAAAAGCAAGAGAACACCAGAAAAACATCTATTTCTGCTCTATTGATTATACCAAAGCCTTTGACTGTGTAGATCACTACAAACTGGAAAATTCTGAAAGAACCTCTTGATGAAAGTGAAAGAAGAGAGTGAAAAAGCTGGCTGGCTTAAAACTCAGCATTCAAAAAACTAACATCATGGCATCTGGCCCCATCATTTCACGGCAAATAGATGGGGATACAGTGGAAACAGTGATAGACTTTATTTTCTTGGGCTCCAAAATCACTGCAGATGGTGACTGCAGCCATGAAATTAAGAGGCTTGTTCCTTGGAAGAAAAGTAATGACCAACTTAGACAGCATATTAAAAAGCAGAGGCATTATTTTGCCAACAAAGGTCCATGTAGTCAGGCTATGGTTTTTCCAGCAGTCATGTATGGATGTGAGATTTGGACTATAAAGAAAGAATTGAGCACCAAAGAATTGATGCTTTTGAACTGTGGTGTTGGAGAAGACTCTTGAGAGTCCCTTGGACTGCAAGGAGATCCAACCAGTCCATGCTAAAGGAAATCAGTCCTGAATATTCATTGGAAGCACTGATGCTGAAGCTGAAACTCCAATACTTTGGCCACCTGATGCGAAGAGCTGACTCATTTGAAAAGACCCTGATACTGGCAAAGATTGAGGGCAGGAGGAGAAGGGGACGACAGAGGATGAGATGGTAGGACGGCATCACTGACTCAATGGACATAGGCTTGGGTGGACTCTGGGAGTTGGTGATGGACGGGGAGGCCTGGCGTGCTGCAGTTCATGGGGTTGCAAAGAGTCGGACACGAATGAGAGACTGAACTGAACTGAACTGAATCCTTAATGTGGTGGTATTTGAAAGTGGGGACTTTGGGAGGTGAGTAGGTCATGAGGGTGGCACCCTCATGAATAAAATTAGTGCCCTTAGAAAACAGACCTCAGCTCTCTTGCCTCTTCCACCATGTTTAGACACAGCAAGAAGGAGACCATCTATGAGTCAGGAATGCGTTCTTCACCAGACACCAAATCTGCTCATGCCTTGATCATGGACTTGGCAGCCTCCAGAACTCTGAGAAATAAGTTTCTGTTGCTTATAAGCCACACAGCCTATGGTATTTTTGTTACAGCAGACTGAGTGGACTAAGATACTGTCATATTCAAGCAGATAGTTTATGATTGAGGCATTGAGGGTTTCTTTTTTCCCATCATGCTGCCAGAAACAACAATCAAGGTTGAGTACACTCAAGCAATAATACATCATCCCTTCTACCTGATCAGGGTCCATTTTGAGATGACATCCATTGTAAGATATATGCCCATTTCCTAAAAGCTAAAATGTGGAAAATGTATAATTTAGAATTAATGACATTAAGTGTTCAAGCTGTTTCTTGTTAACGTGAGCAAAACAATTTTGAATTTTGGCACTATTCTTTATTTATTACAGTGAAACAGCTGCTGATTAATGTAACCTGTTTAACACATCTATGTGACTTTTTCTTTCATAAGAATACCGACCTTCCTGCCCTGAAAATCCATTATTTTGGAGTCTCCTACCTTGTTCTTCATTCTTGGATCTAAACAGATTATGTCAGCAAGGTTTGTTCTCCCAACTTCTTCCCTGGGCAGAGTGTACCTTGTAAATACCTTCTTCTCTCAGAAGAGGATCCAACATTTTTTTTATCAAATAATAAAACATATAATGAAGTTACTGTCCAATTTGAAGTTTAGGAATACCAGCTCTACAATCCCTGCTCTAACACCTTGGGACAGATGTGTTTCAGAATTCTCAATTTCTTTTAATTTCATAAAGATAATACCATATATGTATCATATCTTATGTAATCCAATAGGATCTAGAACAGCACCCTGTAATCAGATGTGTTAGTACTTCTGCTCAGCCGTGTCCAACTCTTTGTAACCCCATGGACTGTAGCCTACTAGGCTTCTCTGTCCATGGAATTCTCCAAGCAAGAAAAAATTGAGTGGGTTGCCATTCCCTTCTCCAGGGACTCTTTCCAACCCAGGGATCGAACCTGGGTCTCCTGCATTGCAGGCAGATTATCATCTGAGCTACCAGGAAAGCCCTAAGTACCCTTATAGAGATGATTTATTTTTAGCTTCTGTGCTCAGCCACTCAGTCATACTTGACTCTTTGCGATCCCATGGACTGTAGCCTACCAGGCACCTCTGTTCATGGAACTCTCCAGGCAAGAATACTGGAGAGGGCAGCCATTCCCTTCTCTAGGGGATCTTCCCTACCCAGGGATCAAACCTGGGTCTTCTGCATTGCAGGTGGATTCTCTACCATCTGAGCCACCAGGGAAGTCCTGGTATTTCTGCACTAAAATGTAAAAATTGTGATACCAAGAGGGATGAAAGTTATAAAATAGCCTCACTTAAATTCAAGCTTGAATCTGCCACCAGATGAGATTACATCAGATGAGTTTTGTCACTAAACATGTTATGCAAATCTTCTAGTTTTTTAAGCTAACAGATCTTAGAATTGCAGATATGGAGTTGCAGACATATGTTAAACATCAAGATTCAAGTTTTTGCATAAAGTTCTAGGCATGAACTACAAGGTGAATGACATCTTGAAAGGATGGAGGAAGAGGCAGGTTTACTCAGTTCCCAAGTCATCACATTTGAAGAAATGGACACCATCCGCACTTGAGGTTGGCCAGGTGGCTCTGAACATTTTCCTCATGGCATCATTTTCTTCCTCCTTAAATTTCCTCAGTTCGGGAAGTAGTATCACAGACTACCCAATTCTATGCCAAAAAACTTATAGCTGTCCTTGATTTTCCTGTTTCTCCTCCTGTCAAGTCTCATCAACTCTACTTCCAGAATATGCTGTTTTGGAGCATACATGTTATAGGGCCTATAATATCCACTCTCCCCATCTCCACAGCTACTACCTTAAGCCAAGGCTCTTCATGTCATGTTTACTATACTTTGGCATCATTTTATGCTTCCATCAACGCTGAGAAGTTTAAGTGACTTGTCCAATATCTCGAATCTAAAATCCAGTGGCATTGGGGTTGATTCCCAGATTCCTTAGTGCACAGACCTGAGGAAAGGAATGTGATCACTCAATTTATATTGAGATGTATTTAAACTTCTTTTAAAGATTCAAATGTCATGGTGAGCATATTGCTATTCTATAGCACAGTGAAAAAAATAATGGTTATTTGACTCCTATGGGCCTTAAAAAGTATGAAGTTTAGAAGAGCTTACTGTGTCTCTACGTTGGAAAGATTATCTTCTCTGTGGAAAACCCAAGTTCAAGGCCTCCAGGTTTAATATGCTTATAGAAGATATAAATAAATTAGGAAAACCCTCTCATGAAAATAACTGGGTTTGCAAGGCTATCATTTTCAGTAAAGAGACCAAAACTGCCTTTCCCTATGTCCTTGACCTGAAGGGAGACGTGTTTTCAGTAAGAAATGTAAATGTTTTGGTTTAATATTTATAAGAACATTAACCCTTTGTGTTATAGTAAAGAAAATCCAGATTATTAATCAGGACAAAATCATTTTCTGTAATTCAATTAAAAACAACAATATATTGCAATCAAACTGGGGTAGGGAACTCTCCTGAATAGATCAACAGGATGAACAAGATGAAGCTTATGTGCCTATTTAAGACTATACAGTTACTTTAGCTAAATAGCATTTTCTTTGGCTTATTTTCTCATTTCTTTATTATGTTGCGAGAAAGTGTAAGTTTCCTCAAAAATGACATTCACGCTCAAAAAATAGAATTTTAAATAAAAAACTTGTCTCGAGGTTTTATTTTCAATTCTTCTTGTCAACATGTCTCCTTAATGCTGACTATATTTAGTGAAACTTCCTTTATAAGTGTGTAACGACCCTTTTGGCTGTTAATATTAACAGCTAAAGTTTGAGGTGTGATTGTAAATGACTTTTCACTTGCCAAAAGTGTTTTATTTTTTGAAGTGTCAAATCCTTTTTAATTGCTGGCTCCACCCAATGGCTATAATCATCCCCAAAGCAAATTAAAAAAAAATTTAAAAAACATTATCTAAAGTAATTTTAAAATAAAATGTTTTAAAACTATAAATACTCCAATACATGCTAAGTATAGAAAACTTAGGATGGCAGAATATTTATTTAAAACATTTGAGTGTTTCTTTTCCAATTTCTTTAATGACTCTTCAGTCAGTCAGTCAGTTCAGTCGCTCAGTCATGTCCAACACTTTGTGACCCCAGCACGCCAGGCTTCCCTGTCCATCACCAACTTCCAGAGCTTGCTCAAACTCATGTCCATCTGATGGCTAAAATAGAAGTTGATTTCTTAAAAGATACAGAAGAAAGAAATCTAAACAGTCCACATATAAGTCTCATGGCCACATAAAAAGGACTGCCCATGGTCGTAATGTTACTAAATTGGTCAACCATACCTCCAACTGGGTTTCTAGCTCAGGGTGAGACCCCCTGTCCTGGAGAGATTCCTTTCTTGGTTGAATTTACCCAGCCAACAGCAAAATCAATGCTGAGACTGGAACAGCATAGGCTTTAATAAAGGCCAAAGAATGGAGACATGAGAACCTAATTCACAAATCAACTTCTCAACTCAATTCGGGTGGAGACACCAAATATAAATGAGGATCAAGATGAAAAGGGGAAACATTGGAAACAGTGAGCAGAATATTCATGAGTAATTCAAGAACAGGTGTGTTTTGGACCCAGAACTGACGCATCTCTCCTTTTCTGTCCTTGTATGGACTTTTCTGGTTGTTGTCATGGCACTCATCAACTGTCATGGCACTTTGGGTTTGTCGTTTAGCTAATGTGTCACAATGAGTGTATAATAAGACTAAGGTCTACTTTGACCTTGAGTCAAAGTATACTAAAACTATGGTTTTTCCAGTAGTCATGTATGGATGTGAGAATTGGACGATAAAGAAGGCTGAGCACTGAAGAATTGATTCTTTTGAACTGTGGTGTTGGAGAAGGCTCTTGAGAATCCCTTGGACAGCAAGGAGATCCAACCAGTCAATCCTAAAGGAAATCAACTGTGAGTATTCTTTGGAAGAACTGATGTTGAAATTGAAGCTCCAATACTTTGGCCACCAGATGCAAAGAGCCAACTCACTGGAAAAGACCCTGATGCTGGGAAAGATTGAGGGCAGGAGGAGAAGTGGGTGACAGAGGATAAGATGGTTGGATGGCATCACTGACTCAATGGGCATGAGTTTGAGCAAATTCCGGGAGATGGTGAAGGATAGGGAAGCCTGGCAGGCTGCAGTCCTGGCATGATGCAAGGCTGAACAATAAACAACAGTGTGAGGGAGGGGTATGGTTCTGGGGCAACTGCCTTGGTAACAATAACTACAGAGGAAAAAAAAACTGAACTTGAAAATTGTATTACACATGATGCCATCATGCATTTTTCCGGTGTACATCACTTCAGCGATTTTTCAGTAACTTCATTTACTAGATCTTTGTTTGACTGTTTCTCAGTCTCTTTCATGGCTACCACACACTGGAGGCAAAACTGTCTTTGCGAGACAGGTGCAGTTTTACCTGATGCAGAACAGGGAGGTCAGCTGAGCAGGGCTTATGTCAAGCCCCAGCTTACTGACTCAGAGAGGGAGGGCTGGAATTTAACCAAAAAGGGGGTTTCCCTTGTGGCTCAGCTGGTAAAGAATCTGCCTGCAATGTGGGAGACCTGGGTTTGACCCCTGGATTGGGAAGACCCCCTGGAGAAGGGAAAGGCTACCCACTCCAGTTTTCTGGCCTGGAGAATTCCATGGATTATATAGCTGATGGGCTCAGAGTCAGACACGACTGAGCAACTTTCACTTCCTCAAAAAAGACTGTCTTTTACCCGAATATCAGCAAACAGACTGATTTAGAAGGCTCAAATCCTAAAGTTCCTCCACAGGGAGAGTAATATTGACATTTCTCATTGCATGTAATCCTCCCAATAGCCCTGCCTTTTAGGTTCTGCTATGGTTCCCATGTTACAGAGAGAAGACACTGAGGCGCAAACAGCCAGTCAGGCTTAGGCAAGGCTTTGACTAGGCTTTGACTAAAAGCCTCTTCGGTTGCACGCTATTCTACTGCTTATAGTTCCTTTCCAAATGCTGGAGAACTGAAAGATTTATAGGCAAGTAAAGAGGGTCAGAACAATGATTCTCAGTTAGTTTATGAATAAATAATGTTTTATATATGTGTGTGTGTATATATGTGTGTGCTTAGTCTTTCAGTCATCTCCTACTGTTTGCAACCCCATGGACTGTAGCCCACCAGACTCCTCTGTCCATGGGGATTCTCCAGGCAAGAATACTGGAGTGGGTTGCCATGTCTTCCTCCAGGGGATTTTCCCAACCCAGGGGTCAAACCCAGGTCTCCCGCATTGCAGGCGGATTCTTTACTGTCTGAGCCACCAGGAAAGCCCAAGAATACTGGAGTGAGTAGCCTACCCCTTTTCCAGGGGAACTTCCCGACCCAGGAATCAAACCAGGGTCTCCTGTTGAGCTACAAGGGAAGCCCATAAATATATATGGGCTTCCCAGCTGGTGCTAGTGGTAAAGAACCTGCTTGTAGATGCAGGAGACATAAGAGATGCGGGTTCAGATCTGAAAGAGACACGTGTACCCCAATGTTCATCCCAGCACTGTTTGTAATAGCCAGGACATGGAAGCAATCTAGATGCCCATCAGGAGACGAATGGATAAAGAAGCTGTGGTACATATACACCATGGAATATTACTCAGCCATTAAAAAGAATTCATTTGAATCAGTTCTAATGAGATGGATGAAACTGGAGCCCATTATACAGAGTGAAGTAAGCCAGAAAGATAAAGACTAATACAGTATACTAACACATATATATGGAATTTAAAAAGATGGTAATGATAACCCTATATGCAAAACAGAAAAAGAGACACAGATGTACAGAACAGACTTTTAGACTCTGTGGGAGAAGGCGAGGGTGGGATGTTCTGAGAGAATAGCATTCAAACAAGTATACCATCAAGAGTGAAACAGATCACCAGCCCAGGTTGGATGCATGAGACAAGTGCTCAGGGCTGGTGCACTGGGAAGACCCAGAGGGATGGGATGGGGAGGGAGGCTGGAGGGGGGATCGGGATGGGGAATACATGTAAATCCATGGCTGATTCATGTCAATGTGTGGCAAAAACCACTATAATATTGTAAAGTAATTAGCCTCCAACTAATAAAAATAAATGGAAAAAAAAATAAAATGATTGCCAGACAAAAAAAAAAAGAGATGCGGGTTCAATCCCTGGATTGGGAACCCACTCCAGTATTCTTGCCTGTAGAATCCCATGTTCAGAGGTGCCTGGAAGGTTGCAGTCCATGGGGTCACAAAGAGTTGGACAGGACTGAAACAACTTAGCACATATATATAGAGAGAGAGGAGAGACGGAGAGAATATAATACACCATGGTAGATTATATACAATGGTAGAAAATACTAACTTTAAAAAAAATGTTTAAAATATAAATATAAACATCAAAAAGACAGAAGGATTAACACTATGACTGCTTATTTAGAGAAGAGGATTTATTTTTCTGGTAAGTTTTCATACATGAAATCCCCTTTGTACGCATTTTGATCAACCTTCATTCATGTTAAGAGAAACTAATTGCTTTCCATTTCATTTTCACTTAAAGCTGCCCAGTTTCTTTCCTAATATTACACACTTATGCTTCACAGACACTATTTAAAAAGATTAAAAAAAAGCTTAAAAGTTCATATTAAGGAAGGAATGAAAGGCTTAAGAGCTTGAACTTGATTTTCAGATTGCCCCTGGATTCAAATCGACTATACCTCAGTTGTCTCTCCTGTAAAATGGAAGTTGTGAAGATTAAATGAGAAGGTACAAATAAAGCACTTGAGATATCAAATGAACATTAAATTATAGCTCTTACATCAATAAAATGACTTCAGTTGTCAAAACTTCATACTAGAAATTCACTGGAATATTGAATCAGTTCTCTAGTGAATACAGCATTGATTGCCAATTTCCCTAAATCTTCAAATGATAAGCTTTCCTTAAAGGTGAAGGATATTCCATGGGCTTCCCTGGTGGCTCAGATGGTAAAGAATCTACCCACAACGCGGAAGAGCCAGGTTCAATCCCTGAGTCAGGAAGATCCCCTGGAGAAGGGAATGGCAACCCACTCTAGTATTTTTCCGTGGAGAATCCCCATGGACAGCGGAATCTGGCAGGCTACAGTCCATGGGGTCACAAAGAGTCGGACACGGCTGAGTGACTAACACTTTCAAAGGTGAAGGATATTTCATGGGTGCAAATGCCCCATGCCTTTTGATCTTAAAACTACACTCCAAGTCACTCAGGAATCACTTCATTTAGGCATTTGAAAAACCCAAATCAGCATAACACAGCCTTACAATGTTCCCAGTGTGACCCTATAAAAGATTTACTGGTCAACAGACAATAGAATCATGAAAAGCATTTTCCTTTATCTGCATTGTAAAGTCTGGCTATCTTGAAAGTGTGAAAATTAAAAGGTTTTATAGTTAAGTATTTTTCCTCCAAAATTCCTAGCTTCATGCAGGCTAGATTAAGGATGATACGGTTGAACAATTAAACTCCCAGGATTTCAAGAGTAAAGCTGTATTGCCCCAGGAGCAACCTCAAAATAGCAACTAGCAATTAGCCATTCAGAGCAAAGGGCTGTTTGACTATTTATAACTCCTGCCCGTTCACTGCCTTCAGGGGCCCAAGTCTCCTTCATATTAAGGAATGAAGTTATGGCAGATTCCATTCCTAGGACCTGTAGAATCTGGGTGGAGCTTGGCATTGATACTGTCACTCAGCTGGTCTTGTTTTCTGTGCACCGGGAACTCTGTCACTTAAGGATTAAGGTATGTGACATCTGCGTGTGTTCACTGGGCCACCTGATTCACACAAACTTGAACAAAGTTGGGTTTGTTTTTAGGTAAGTCAGTGATAAAGGCAGTATTTCAGGTGCCTACACGAATTTCAGAGACCATAGGTGTGGTGGTATAATATTTACACGTAGATATCTATAAAATATCTATATAATACCTATATATTATCATATCTACTAGAGCAGAGACTTCTGACTCATGTAGCAATACTGAGAATATAGTCAAGTCCTCAGTAAATATCTGTTAACTGATTGAGTAAAGAAATGAGTAAGGTAAAGCCTTGACATTAGTGACCTGGGCAGGAAAAAGGAAAAGAACACCCAGAGTATAGGTGGAAAGGAAGAAAGAATCAGGTCCTTATGAGATTGGTATGACAACACGTGGTCACGTGCATACAGGCTCAGTTGTGTCCGACTCTTTGCAACCCCGTGGGCTAGTCCATGGAATTCTCCAGGCCAGAATACTGGACTGGGTAGCCATACTCTCCTCCAAGGGATCTTCCCAACCCAGGGATCAAACCCAGGTTTCCCAGCAGTGTTTTAAAATGTATTCTAATATTGTGTAAAATCGTCTCACACACCCCACCCGTGCTAAATCTAACGATATAAATGCAAACATTGTGCTGGAGTTGAAAAAAAAAATGTTTCAAGTGTCCTTTCTTTCAGCAAACTCACTGTTAAGGAGGAAGAAGCCAAGCTGACATGTGCTGTGGGCTGTTCTAGAACTCTGCACAAATTGTTCTGAGAGAACCCAGGAAGTTTGGGGGAAACCGGGGCAGAAGCACAACTCTGGGCATGAGAGAGATCAAAGAGAAGCTTTCCCAGTGGAGGCCAGGATGCAGGCCATCACTGTGGCAGGGAAGACTGTGTCCCAAACAGAGGAGTCCAGCCGGGGGCTGCCCAGGGGCTTCACCCAACATAGACCTGCATCAGCCTGGACGAGGGCCATCTTTGTGCCATCATCTGTCCCCAGGTGAGGAAGGACAGGTTGGGAGGAATTTACCTGCTAGAAAAGCCTCCTTTTCTAACTCATCTTCCTGGAAAGTGCAAGTTGCTCAGTCGTGTCTGAATTTTTGAGACCCCATGAACTATACAGTCCATGGAATTCTCCAGGCCAGAATACTGGAGTGGGTATTCTCTTCTCCAGGGGATCTTCCCAACCCAGGGGTCAAACCCAGGTCTCCCACATTGCAGGCGGATTCTTTACCAGCTGAGCCACCATCTTCCTTGAGGGGCATCTTTATTCTAATTTGCACAGACACCATCATGCAGCTTGATTAGAGCCATACACTGTGAAAATGTGTGTGTGCTCAGTCGTGCCTGACTCTTTGCAACCCCATGCACTGCAGCCCGCCAGGGATTTTCCAGGCAAGAATACTGGAGTGGGTTGCCATTTCCTCCTCCAGGGGATCTTCCCAACCCAGGGATTGAACCCGAGTCTCCCGCATCTTCTGTATTGGCAGGTGGATTCTTTACCACTTGTGCCATGACGATGAGTCTAATTGCTCACCAAGTGGGTTTCAATTTCCTTCCTCTTTCCCAACTTTCTCTCCCATTGTTATAAGTACACGGATGCATTGTTGGGGGGTGGGGGGTAGCTCGAATCTTGTCTCTCTTCAGTATTCTTCCAATTTACCCTCTGCTACAGAGAAAATAATACCCCCCAAGATATCTATATATCTACATTCCCCAAAATCTGTGAATATGTGTTACATGACAAAGGGGAATTAATGGTTATAGATAAAATTAATGTTAACTGGTTGACCTTAAAATAGAGAGTATCTTGGAATATTTAGGAGAGTCTCATGTAATCACAAGATTCCTTAAAAGTGGAAGAGGGAGACAAGAGAGGAGGTCGGAGTGATATGATGTGAAGAGGACTGGATACATCTTCACTGGAGGAAGGGACCACCAGCCAAGGGTGGTAGGCAGCCTTCTTCTAGAAGCTGGGAAAGGGTAGGCAGTGGATTGTTCCCCCAGTCTCCAGGAGGAACGTATTCCTGCCAATTGATCCCTTCCTGGTAGCCAGGTGAGACCCAGGTCAGACCTCTGCTTAGGAGAACTGAAAAATAATATGTGTGCGTTGGTTTAAGCCACTACGTTTGTGGTGATTTGTAACGCAGCAAAAGGAAACCAACACACTTTCTCTTTGACCCTGAAGACCTCCCTGTCTTGCCTCTTTTTGTTTCCAGGGTGCTCTTCTTTCCTGGTTCCACATCTCTTACTGTTCCTTTGCAATTTCTTGTTAGCATCTCTGGAATATCTCTAAAATATGGTTCTTTCCCACGTTACACAGTTACTTCTCTTTTCCTGCTCTTCAGGAATCACAAATTTGCTGAACATGGCCCAGATTCAGCCTGCAGCTATGTTTCCATTGGCCTCACAGTTGTTTTTTTTTCACAAGCCAAATTGAAATGTACTTAGGTAAGACATGTGTGCTCTAGTTTTTCATAACTCACCCTACTCCACACTGTATTTCACCTAGCCTACTTCCCTGGCTTAAACTAAGGAAAGTCCTTTAAGGTTTTGAGTTGAAGCCCCCTCTCCTAAAACATAAATAGATAATAAGATGTTGAGAAGTTATATACTGGGCTTCCCAGGTGGTGCTAGTGGTAAAGAACCCACCTGCCTGCCAGTGCTGGAGACATAAGAGATGCAGGTTTGATCCCTGGGTTGGGAAGATCCCCTAGAGGAAGGCATGGCAACCCTCTCCAGTATTCCTGCCTAGAAAATCCCATGGACAGAGAAGCCTGGCGAGTTGTGGTCCATAGGGTTGCAAAGAGTTGGACATGACTGAAGTGACTTAGCACACATACAAGACGTTATATTAAAAAGAATTCTTAAAAAAAAAAAAAGAATTCTTGAGTCAAATAGGTTTAAGAAATGCCAAGATAGACAAAAGTAGGTTATTATATGACAGAAGTTGACAGCCTTAATTATGCTAATTATCACATATCATATAATATAGGATGTAGCTGCAAATAGCATGTGGCATCTCCCCAACTTATGTCCCCATAGAACCTTAGCGAGGACAGCGTCTAATAGGTGGGGTGCTCCAAGTAAGCCGTTGAACAACATGTGTTGTTCAATACACTCTTTTCATTACCGCAACTATCATGCATATCTTTATGTTAATGACTTTCGAAAGCTATAAGCATAATAAATCAGACACCTACAAAGCACACACTGCATGTTACATACTGTTCTAAGTGCTTTCACACATACAAGCCAATACATGACTCTGAATGATAAGAGGCACTATTCTTATCCCGATTTTACAAGTAAAGTAACTAAGATCTAGTGAACTAATCATGTGCTCAGTATCACATGCTGAGAAAGTTACAAAGCTGTAACTCACCTTGTTTCTGAGTCTGCGCTGAACCATCTACATCGAGCACTCACTCTGCTCTTGAATGGGAGGTGTGGGTTCCATATAAGAAAGTACTTTCTACCAGAAGTAGCTGAAAATATAACAAGTCATCTCAGATAAGATTAAATTCACTGTCTCAAAAAGAGGTTTGGAGGACTTCTTAAAAGGGAATTTTCTGGGAGTATTGTAGTATTGAAGACATCTAATTGTCTTCAATCTAGTATTGACTTCAATTGACTTCAATCTAGTATTGAAGACATCTAATCTAACCATAAGATCTCTCTAAATATGAGATTCTAAAAAGATAAGAGAATCTATATTGAGTGGAAAGGCCACACGAGCAAAGGTAAGGAATGTTGTTTGAAGAAGACCAGCCTGGCTGGAGAAAGGTTGCCAAGTAACACTTCAAATATAGACCGGAATCAGATTTCAGGAAGCCTTGAATGTCAGCAAAAGAGGGATTCGACCTCAATCCTTTGATGTGGAGTGCTGAAAAGTATTGCATCAGGAAAGTGATGAAGTTTTTAAATATATATATATATGGGTGTTCATTGGAAGGACTGATGCTGAAGCTGAAACTCCAATACTTTGGCCACCTCATGCAAAGAGTTGACTCATTGGGAAAGACCCTGATGCTGGGAGGGATTGGGGGCAGGAGGAGAAGGGGATGACAGAGGATGAGATGGCTGGATGGTATCACCGACTCGATGGACATGAGTTTGAGTAAACTCCGGGAGTTGGTGATGGACAGGGAGGCCTGGTGTACTGCGATTCATGGGGTCGCAAAGAGTCGGAAACGACTGAGCGACTGAACTGAACTGATATATATATATACACATAGTGACAAGAAGGAAATGAATCAATTGTCTCGATCTGCTGAGTGGTGACTAGGGTCGGGCCTCTTTGGCATGCTCTATTCCTCCCCTCACCACTAGGTGGCACCAGAACTCACAATCAGGGCACCAGAAAAGGCTGTCCTCTGGTGTTTCTTGCAGGATGACTTTGTATAAGGAAAACTTATGTGATGTGAACATAGCAAAAAAATATTTTTATAGCCACTTCCTAATTTGCCTTTTCCTTCACCCTGGGGTATATTTCCCAGTAGTTAACAATTTTCAGCTTAACTGACTGTAACATTCTCAAGAAGAGCTTCTGGGGACCCTGCCAGTTTAGAGCACTGGTATAGACCAAGTAATGCATCCTGAAGAAATAGCTAACAGCCAGCTGGAAGCTGATATAGTGGAAATTATTCCACTCTTGTTGCAATAAGGGGGACCATGGAGGATTTTCAGGTGGCTGGTTGAATTACCTCCTAGACACTGAACTCTAGTTAGAGGATGGAAAGGGGGTGCAAGCCTGAGCTAACTAATTACCTAATTCTTCAGGAAAGAAATCTGAGCGTCCAGAACATTGTCCCTCCTTCCTTTCTGAATGCCTTTTCTCGGTACAAGCTATTTTACACGAAAGAGAGCTCCTCTTTTAGGTATTTCTTAATTGAACTTTTTCCTTTAGTGCCACTGTTCAGATCTTATTCTGTCTTTTTAAAGGACGGGAGGAAAATAGGCTTTCAATTTGTTGGAAAGTCAGTGTGATCACAAACTGACACAGAAAGCAGTCATTTCTGGTCACAAGTAAATTTGTATGTGGTGACAAAGTACCCATAAATCAAGATTCCTGTTTTAAACATCCTAAGACCAGTTCATATGGTTCAAAAAATCAAAAGGCAAATGGCAGAGAGCCCAAATCATCACAGGTTAAGTGGGCACATGGAATTTTCCCCTAAATCCTTCAAGCTGAAATTTGAGGAGGAAATGCAAAGTTAGTGAACATGTTACAAAGGAGGCTTTGTTAAAGATACACAGACTCTGTCTAAATACCACAGTCTCAATTTTTCCCTGATTCTAAAGGCAAAAGAAAAAATGTGTGTAACATCACTTAATTTCATTTGAAATTTTTATGCTTCTAGTTTTTCTACACCCACCTCTTCTAAAATGGGACATAGAAGAGAGAGGCTAAAATAGATGGTAGACTTATGGACTTGGATAAATAATTAATGGCCTGGAGTAATTAGCTGGAAGATGTTTAATCATTAATCTGTCTGAGTCATCACAAGCATTTGCGCCTACTCACAAAGTATTGCACTCATTATGAGTGTATATATTTTGTCAAGATGGAAATTAATATATGATGAGAATCAGCACTTTGAGAAATTAAAATATGAAACAAGTCTGTTTGGTCTCCTCTTTGTTTGTTCAAGATAAACGAGATTTCACTTTTCTTTATTTTACCTAATTAGAAAAAAGTTGTAGAAATTCCATCTGTGTGCATAAGCAAGAAGTCAAACTTTTTGGTGAGTGAAGCAAAATAGTTGGCTCATTTTGTCTTTGTTTCGGGACTTTTTCCAGGAGAAAAAAAATGGCCAAACCAAAAACACCTCATTATTAAAGTATCTGGTGAACAATTAGGCTTCTTTCAGAGGACTTCAGGGGGAAAAAAATGTCCTTTAACATAATGCTGTTTTGCAATTTATGGCTTCGTTCTTCAATGTGGTGTTTTCCAATACAATTTTATTACAGGCTTTAAATTATACTTTCACAGGAAAGGTCTGCCTTTAAACTTTTAGGTCAGAATTGTTCAGATCTTTTCACACTGAATCAATCAGGTTTAAAGCTGGCAAAATCCTTGGCAGCCTTGTAAATCTTTCAAAAGATGTTATCCAATTACCCTTCATGGGCCACAGGATTCTACAGCGTGACTATTTCCTTCTCTATGAGGAATTAAGTGCTCATGAGAGGTTAGAAACCAATGGAGTTGAAAAGTAAGGTTTTGCATTTTTTTCTCCCATTTACATGGTATAGATATAGCTCCAGCTACTAATACATTGTGAGAACTGCCACAGACATTCTGATCTGAACAGTGGCCCTGGTATCACTGAAGTTTTTTTTATTTGCTTAAATTAGCAGAATTTAAAAGAAGAATTTAAAAAGAAGAATTAAAAAAAGAAAAAGCACATACTAGTATCAGAATGGTGCACATTACAAAACCTTATTTAGGACCTGTATTCAGTATTTAGCATAAAGTTATATGCCAAATGGAAAGCACAGGAGATCACTATGTCTCTCAGTTTTTCAAGAAAAACAAATTTTTGGGTACACTCTAAAAATACACAGGGGATTGGAAAAAATAACAAAGAAAATAAATGTACTTCTTTAGTGTGGGTTTTGATCTTCTAAAAAATGTGTTTATTTTCCACTTTAAAAAAAAAAACACATGTTCATCTTTGTTAGTTCTTCCTCTAGGTTGTCAATATAGAATACTAATAAAATGCTAAGGAGACATTCAATTTATATATAAAGCTTATTTCATGCCACTTGGCTTCGAGAGGACAAATTATCATGGACAGAATCATTTTGAAATAATTTTTCAAGGAAAAGTGTGAATGTGCCTACAGATTCCTTCATGAAGCCGAGAAAAGCTTTGCTTTCCTTTGTGATGTAAAAGGCTGCTTGGAGGTTATGGGATCCCAGTTGCACCTTTGACCTCAAAGCCTCTGGAGTCATTCATTTGTCATGACCTTTGACCTTTGGCAAATCACAACCCTGACTATCTGTTTCTCTTGATTTTTACTACCTATAACAAAAGGTCTTTCCCCCTCTGGAATGCATAAGCAGAAGTCATATAAATGTTTAAAAATAGTTTGTCAGCCAACACTCTGGCCAAGAAAAGATAAGTATCATAAACAAAAACAAAAAAAAATCACAAAGCATGAAGGAAAATATCTAACATTTAAAGTGTCCTCCAGTGGAATAGATTGATTTCAGGGACTACAGTGTGAACAGTTGGCCACATGTTCCCTCTCTTAAAATCTTTGTTTTCTTTGATTTAAAACGTGATGTAGCAAGAGGTGGGAATTTGGTACTGTTATAAATTGTGCTTCTGATTCTTTGCAGGCTGGTCATTAAAACTTGCAGACATCACCCCTGCAGCTGTGTGTTCATCAACACTTCCTTTTAACCACTATCTAAATTGCTTCCATCTCCAAAGAAATGCAATTCCCCTTATCAGGATTGTGAGTGAAAGGTGAATATGTGTAAACATTTGGACTAAACCATAGAATTGGAACCAACTCAAGTACAGATGAGGAACCAAGACAGTTCGTAGTTTTAAAAATGTGTGTAGGAGTCCTCTGCATCAAAAAGTCAGTTACTCAGTGTATAAAATGTTAAGTCTCAAATATTACTTTTTTTTTAACAGTAATTTTCTTATTTTATTATATTATTTATTTAATTATTTTTTACAGTAGGTCCCTGTTGGTTATCTATTGTAAATCTAGCAGCATGTACATGTCAATCCCAAATTTAGTCTTTATGATATCAACTGTTACACATGTGTATGTTCATGCTTGGTTGCCCAGTTGTGTCTGACTCTTTGTGACCCCAAAGACTTTAGCCCACCAGGCTCCTCTGTCCATGGAATTTTCCAAGCAAGAATACTAAGGTGGGTTGCCATTTCTTTCTCCAGGGGATATTCCACACCCAGGGCTAATACAGACTACTGGTTGGTAACTATCAATTGATTTGAGCCTTTGCTAGTTTTCCTTTCTAATACTCAAGTTTGTTCATTTGCTTATTTATTTAAAGCAAATATTAGGAAAGAGGAAGCTTGAAGTTATAGATTAATAAAAGTGTGAAGGCTCAATACAGCAAAGAGTGATGTATGCTTTTTCAGCAAGTTGAGAATTAAATGCAATCTCTTGAATTTTAATACTCTAGGATTTGTCTACTTAAGGAATACTCTTATGGTTACTTATTTCCCAGTCCCCATGAAGATTCTTATTTTTTCTTTTTGCGTTAAGATAGACCATTTTAATATTTATTTTGGGGACAGTTTTATTTTTAGCTATTTTTACTGGCTTTATAGTGGAAATCCACCAATTTTTTTTTTTTTCCTCACAGCTTCTCTTTCTCCAAGGATCAAAAGAAGTGCTTGCTACTTTGAAAATACAGTCCAAACTGGCACATTGATGAAGTTAGTTCTAGATGGACAGTAACCTGGTTTAATTATAATTTAGAAGGAAGATGAAGGGTTTGCCAAGTACTCAAACAAATCTAATTAAAATCTTGACAACAAAGATTTTTCAGTATTTTTAATTCATTTTAAACAGTTGAAAATGGAATCTCTTCTTAAAATCTTAATACAAATCTGTTTATAGAAGTATATCAGCAGTCTATAGATTTTGTAAGCTCTAGACAGATTTCAGTAGAAAGTTGTCCAACTGGTAAAATGTTATCCTTCCTGAGGTCAAGGTAGGAAAAGTGAATGGGCTGCAAACTGTGGAGTGGCAGGTATACTATGCTCTCTGAAAGTCTGTGGGATACCATGTGACATTCTGTGCTATTCGAATGTATTTTTTCCTAATTTTCACAAAACCAAAAACTTCTTGCAGCAACCAGAATCTTTCCCCCCTCATATCTCAGCTAAGGGTCCTGTGGTTTCAAATTAGAAATCTCAGAATTTAGTCTTCATTACTTTCCCATTGGATTATTTATGACTTCCTGTAGAGCTAGTCTTCAATAAAACTTAATTAACCATATGGAAATTGGAGGGACTTTGTTGAATTCTGAAAGTGTTTTGAGTCTGAAAGTTGAGTCAATAGAAGATAAATTGACCCCTTAATTTCACAGAAATCTGTGATGCATCATTTGGATAAGATAACTAAATGATGGACATTATCCATGTTTTAAGTGTTTCCCCTACTTTAAGCCATTCAAATAATGCTGTCTCTCATTTCTTTTTTCCTCCTTCTTCCTGAAAAACAGGGTCTACAATTTTTATAGCTGTGATTTTTAGGTAATAATACTATGAAAGATAATAAACAAATATTACTTAGGGTTTTAGAAGGTTAATATTGATAGCAGTATTTCTTAAGACCCCTTTAATCTCTAGAGCAAGGCATTTTTGAAATGCAAAACATCAGTCTCATTGCTCTTGCCTCTGATCACCTCACCCCAACAACCACAGGCACAATTCTGCTTACCATATGTCAGTCACTATCCCTTCAGATAGAGCAGAGTTTCTCAACATGGCTACCATTGACAATATGGATGGGATAATTCCTGGTTGTGGGGATTGTCACCTCTCATTTTAGAAGATGAAGACTGGTCTCTATCCCCAGATACTGATGTCACCCTCCTCAAGTCACAGCCAAAAATGTCTTCCATGCCATACTGCCATGCTGAGTCACGTCAGTCGTGTCTGACTCTTTGCGATCCCATGGACCAAAACATCTTCAGATACTGCCAGATGTCCCCAAATCCCTGTCAGTTGTGAACCACTGAGATAGAGATTAAATGCTCAAAAAAATCTGCAAGTTATTTTCCTACCTATCAAATCCTGTATTATTCAGACTTCTTCAGAGAAACAAAACCAATAGTATGTGTGTGTGTTTAGTCATTAAGTCATGTCTGACTCTCTGCAACCCCATGGACTATAGCCTGCCAAGCTCCTCTGTCCATGGGATTTCCCAGGCAAGAATACTGGAGTGGGTTGTCATTTGCTTCTCCGAGGGATCTTTCCGACTCAGGGATTGAACCCAGGTTTCCTGCATGGCAGGCAGATTCTTTACTACTGAGCCACCTGGAAAGTCCTTATAGACAGTGTGATATCAATAGAAAGAGATTTATTATAAGGAATCAGATCACAGAAATAGGGAGGCTGGCAAGTCCAAATCCACAGCATGGTCCAGCAGGTGGGAGACCCAGGAGAATGGATGGAACAGGTGAAGTTAAAGGCGGTCCACTGGAGAGTTCACCTCCCTCAGTAATCCCTTCCCAAGAAGAGATCTTCAGGCTTCAGGTACACAAACCTTCCTACAGTTCCTTGAACACATATTCTTGCCCATCTCGGGTCTTTGCACCTGATATGCCCAGTCCTGCGGCACTTCTTCCTGCCACATCCTGTCATTGGGCAACTAACTCCTTTCCATTAACATTCTCTTGCACTTCCTGATGACATTTTCCGCAGCCTTCTTGGGTAGGTAACCTCTTCTCTAATTTTGCTTCCACAGCACTTACGCAGCTTCTTCAAATCACTTAGCACTGCAAAGTCCTTGGGGCCCTTTCATTTTTATTTTGCTCTGTAACCCCAGTACCTGGTATATTGTAGTAAGTACAGTTGTCCCTTGGGACAACTCCACAGGGGGTTGGCTCCAGGAGCCCCATGAATACCAAAATCCATGGATGCTCAAGTCCTTCATATAAAATGACATAGTATTTGCATATAGCCTATACACATGGTCTCAGATACTTAAATCATCTCTAGACTACTTATGATACCTCATACAATGTAAACGCCATGTAAATATTTGCCAGGACACAGGAAACCAGTTTTGTTTGGAAGAACTTTCTAGAATTCTTTTTTCAGAATATTCTCAATTCTGGTCAAATCCATAGACGTGGAACCCACAGTTACAGAGCTGAATATTTGTTGGCCGCCTGAACAAATGAATGAACATTTACCCCAAATGTTTTTCAGATGACTACTGGCTTCCCAAGTGATGGTTGGTGAAGTTATTGACATCCTAGACCTCGTCCCCACTGTTTCTTGTTCCAACCCTTTTGAACACTGGAAAACCCATCACTTTTTTTATACTACAGGAGCACTTTTCTTGTTTTTTTTTGTTGTTGTTTGTTTATTTATTTATCCATATTTGGCTGCGCTGGGTCTCTGTTGGCAGTGCTGGCTCCTCACTGTGGTGGCTTCAATTGTTGCAGAGCACAGGCTCTTGGGCACGTGGGTTTCAGTAGTTGCAGCTTGTGGGCTCTAGAGCATGGGCTCAGTAGTTGTGGCACACAGGCTTAGTTGCCCTGTGGCATGTGGGATCTTAATTCCCCCGACCAGGGATCGAACCCACGTCCTCTGCATTGTCAAGAAGACTCAACCACCGGACCACCAGCGAAGTCCCATGTCATGAGCATTTGTAAATACACTCTATACATTTTGGAATTTAACACCTTAAGGAAAGGTAGGTATCAGTGATCAATGTATTGTCTCTGGGCTCCAAGTTCACCCCTCAGCTACTTGCTTTGTGATATTGGAGTTGGAACACATGAAGATTTCTCTTTTGCCAGTTGGTACCATATTTAAGCTTTGTCAATAGAGTGTGTCACAGGAGGGACAATGCCAGAGAGAATTCACTTGACTGGATTGCATCCTCCCATCTTGTTCCTCAGATGCAGCTGCTAGCGGTGTGTGTTCAGGAGGTCCAGTTGCACAGCCCTCTGGCAAGTTTTGCCAGGACCCCGGCGGAAGTCTCTGAAATCAGTTCCTCCTCACCAGCCCCTGCCAGCTGGCCATGACCAGTTTTGTTCTGGGGCTATTCAGTGAACTATCCTGTCACCCGATGGGTCCAGTCACACACTCTCACCAGTGAATTCCAAATCTGTGTTGGAGATATCCCTCACTCCAATTGCCTTCCTTCATCAGGTACTGTCTCTCCGTGCTAGGGGATTATTCGAGTTCTCCTCTATGCCCTCTGAGAGGCTACATACTTGCCTCCAGTTAATAATTCTTTCTATTAAATGATCTTTTTTCAAATTACTGGTGTGAATTCTGTTTCCTAGGACTCTGAAACAGCAGATCAATGAATTAAAAAGTCTGAATACACACACATGAACACACGCATGGAGTCTTATTTCAAGAATATTGAAATATGCCTTTCTAAGATGAAACATTGTAACAAACAGCTTTTTAAGGACATCCTATAATGATCAGTATCCAAGAAACAGAATTTTACTGCTGGATGGAGTCCAAACGGCCACTCAGCCCCTTTTTTTTCAGTGGAAGCATCGCGGTCACCAAGAGGTTAAGTGACTTCATATACTGAGTGGATGTAAGACCCTGGGGACCTGATAGGCGGCAGCTCCTCCAGGAAATGTTTCCCCACTCCGCGCCCCACCCCCACCCCACCCCACCCCCACCCCCGGGGAAGATGCTCTCTGGACCTTCACAAGACGACTCACTGGCTTTTTTTATGAGGACTCATGGGAGGGAGAGATTTCTCTCAATTCTAAGTACCAGAAATAATTATGCTTCTTCTGAACAACTGCTCCAGATTTAGCTCATGGACAATGTGAATTACGTAAATGCTCATCTTCCATTTAGGATGGTGGCCAGGAAGCTCCTGGCTGGGGGACGGCACCTCAGGACACACACACCTTTTGCATCCCCGCCCTCCTCCCGCTTAATCTCAGCTCTTTTCTATCCTGTGTTCCCTTTTCCCTTGATTGCCTCACATATTAACCCTCATTATCTTATTACACATCAGACCCTTTAAAACAATTTTTTAAGAATAAGCTCGCTAATCAGCTCTATTCCAAAATAAAATAAAAAATTTTTAAACGGATAGGTTAGCTATAAAAATATTCAAGTACAAACCTTCAGTTTTCCTTATGCTCACTTCAGCATTCTTTTCATTACATTGTGTTTGCTGACAATGGAAAGGAGTTTAAATACTTACATACTCCCCAAAATGGGTGCACCTTGAATGCCTAAAAGCAATGTGTTCAAACATCCCAAAACATCCCCCTGTCAAATTTGCTGTATGTTGCAGTGAGCTCAACCTGGTCCTCTGTGACAACCTAGAGGGGTGGATGGGGTGGGAGGTGGGAGGGAGGTTTAAGAAGGGGGGACATATGTATAAACTATGGCTGGCTCATGTTAACGTATGGCAGAAACCAACACAACATTGTAAAGCAATTATCCTCCAATTAAAAATAAATAAAATCACCTGTCACTTGCTTACCTAATATGCCTAATAAATTGTCCAAATAATAGAAATATTTATCAGCTTCTTAGCTGTTCTATCAGTGCAAAGACATCCAAGCTGATAAAGCTGACTGTAGCAAAGCTGGCCATAGGTTCAGCAAAGATAATCTTTTATCTTTTTCTTACCAGTTCATTGAATTATAGTGTCAAAATTCGATTTGTTTCAAGGATGGTCATTTAGCCATGTTCCTCAAAATACAGAGGAAAAAAAATTTCTTCTCTGTCCTTTTTCTTTATTTTTATGATCTTATTATTTTTTCTTGCTGAATAAGCCCCTTTCTTTTTTGTGAGTCTCTCTGGGATGGTGAGAGATGGCTATTCGGAACCTTATTTACACCCAGGTCCCCTCATGTTTCTGTGCTTCTGTAGCCCAGCTCTCCACCTGCCATTTATCATGGGCAGTGACTAAGACTTTGTAAGGGCAAAATAAATATTTGCTGAATAAATCCTCAGAGCTGCTACCAAAAATGGAAAGTACTGGAGACAAAGAAGCAGTCGCTGATATAAAGTAGCTGCAGCTGGAAATACAGAAACTGCATGAAATTCCCACTCTTCTCCTCATAACTCCCCCAAATGGGAAAGGTTTCTTTTTTGTCTCTCTCTGTACTGAAGCTGAAAAACCATATACTTTTGGCTTTGTCTGATTTCAAAGACATTTTTCTGACCAATGTTTTTCTTATTTTCCTTCACTTCAGAGAAACCCGGGCACTTCATGCCCTTGGTAAAGATTCATTCTTTTCATTCAGTATCTCTGTGAGAATTTGCCAAAGCTTTTGTGCAAATACACCTGATAACCTTTGGCTCATTCATACCCAGAAAGCCTTCAGTGAAACAAAGTCAGGCACATTGACCTACCAACCAACCTAACAGAGGGAATCCTGGGAAATGGGCCACAGAAACAAGTGGGCTAAGAAGGTAGACGTGAGAATGAGGCGCTAAGGAGGTGATGCCTCTGCATTCCTCTTGTTGTTAGGAGTGGAATGTAAGACAGAGGCTTTCTGCCATTTCTGACTTAACTCTGAGTATGGTTCACAGATAGTGGGCCAACATCCTTTTAACCTTCAGATTTCCGGTTTATTTCAGAAAATATAAGATCAATTTTCCAAGTAATTCAATCAGCTCATTGGGTTAATGCCCTTCATGGCTTCAAATATCTTCTCGTGCCTAATTCTATTACCCAAGACTTTGATCTTCAAAACTAAAGTCTGTGTTCCTCTCAGGGCTCTTCTGGGGGTAAATAGCTTGACAGAGTCAATGATGAATGAATCTTTATCTTCGGACACCCTAAGTTCTTCACATGACTGAACTAATAGAAATTAGAATAGACAAAGGAATTAGGAAAGACACATTTCAAATACCATGTTCTTTCAGTTGATATTCATTAAAAAGCGTTAACATTAGTTGTGGTTCAGTTGCTCAGTCGTGTCTGACTCTGCGACTCCATGCATGGACTGCAGCACGCCAGGCTTTCCTGTCCTTCACTATCTCCCAGAGTTTTCTCAAAATCAGGTCCATTGAGTTGGTGATGCCATCCAACCATCTCATCCTCTGTCACCTCCTTCTCCTCTTGCCTTCAATCTTTCCCAGCATCAGGGTCTTTTCCAATGAATCAGCTCTTCACATTAGGTGGCCAAAGTATTGGAACTTCAGCTTCAGCATCAGTCCTTCCAATGAATATTTAGGGTTGATATGCTTGGGGAGTGACTTGTTTGATCTCCTTGCAGTCTAAAGAAATCTCAGGAGTCTTCTCCAGCACCACAGTTCAAAAGCATCAGTTCTTCAGTGCTCAGCCTTAGTAGATTTTCAAATACATACCAATCTGAAAAATGTGTTTTTTTGAAATTACTCATAGAAATTTATGCTTATGTTTTCCAGTGTTATCAATCACCTGAAATTTTCTGATGAGCACTCTTAAGACATTTTAAGACTTTTAAGACATTTCAGACACTTTGCCTGAAGTTTGTAATTGTATGCTTAATGAAAGCACGCACAGTGGAAGAGGAAGTTCTCCTGGCTTGGTGATGTAATGTTGGGCAGTGATATAAAAAGCAGTGCAGAAACAGAGTTTTCTAGATGCTGTGCACAGACAGGGTCCCTGGGAGCCCAGGGAAACCATGCTGGAATTTGCTGCAGTTCCATCTGCTCTTGCCCATTTCTGATAAGATATGGAATCCTTGAGTAATTAAATCAGAGCTGTAATCTCCCCACTAGAGAGCCTGTCCTTGGCATTAACAGTGGTGTTGCCTCGTTAAATGCATTACCTGAGCTTCCTTCCCCCTGACAACCACACAGGTTCCTCCAAGGCTATTTGCCAGATAATGTGAATGAGCAAACATGAAGAAGACAGGCTTGCACAATACTTGATAATATACATATGACAATTATCATGGCTATTTTTGACTCTTGCCGAATGACAGTGGGAATAAAGCGGCATGGAGAAATCTACGGCTTAAGTGTGCTTAGTTTTGGGGTGAAGGTAGAGATAAGGGCTGGTGCAGTTTAAAAATAAATGATTCTGTTGCCATGGTTTCCTTCTTTATAAATTCTTTTCAACACGAATTGCTGTTGTTGTATTTAATTTTAGATTCATGCAGATTTTTGACAAATAAGAATCCCTATACATCTGAGAAATGGTTTTTCAAAAGCTGCAGGAAGAGATGTTTGGCAGTCTGTCTTAAACACTTCTGAGCAGAATAAACTGCAGGGTTCTGGCTATAGACAACTACCAAAGGAAAGCAAATAAAGAGAATGAGAACTTAGAGAACACATAAGACTACATTTAACCTTATGATTAAAAAGGAATTCACGTTACTGCAAGCTTTAAGGGAAAATGTTGAGCCTTAAAGATGGCCTCTCAATAGTGGGGGCCATAGGGAGACAGATGTCCCTCCTAGGAAGTAAGTCTCTAGACAACCAACCGGTAAATGTCAATTTCGCTAAATATGCATTTATTAATATCAAAGGGTCTAATTGTGTTTTCAAAATCTGTTCTATTACCTCAAATACAGCTGAATTCTTGAATAGGATGTCAGAATTGTTTATACCTGCTCAAAAAATAGCTCTGCTTCATTCTTTTTTTCAATTTAGTAATGGTTATTTCAAACTTGGATATTCTATGACAAACCCAGACAGCATATTAAAAAGAAGAGACATCACCTTACTGACAAAGGCCAGTATAGTCAAAGCTATGGTTTTTCCATACGGATGTGAGAGTTGGACCATAAAGAAGGCTGAGCACCAAAGAATTGATGCTTTTGAACTGTGGCACTGGAGAGGACTCTTGAGGACAACAAGGAGATCAAACCAGTCAATCCTAAAGGAAACCAACGCTGAATATTCATTGAAAGGACTGATGCTGAAGCTCCAATACTTTGGCCACCTGATGTGATGAGCCGACTCATTGGAACAGACCCTCATGCTGGGAAAGGATGGGGGAAAGAGGAGAAGGGGGCGATTAAGGATGAGATGCTTTGATGGTATCACTGATTCAATGGACATGAGTTTGAGCTAACTCCATGAGATAGTGAAGGACAGGGAAGACTGGTGTGCTACAGTCCCTGGGGTGGCAAAGAGTCAGACCCGACCTATGGACTGAATAACAGTGATTCCAAACTTGGAAAAGCAAAAACAAAAAGGAAGGGCTGACTTTACCAAAGAAATTCTTCTTCCTTACGCATTTATTACAGGATTTTTTAAATAGTAAATTCCTGTACCACAGTTAAAATAGGACTTGAGTTTAAAAAGAAGGAGGGGATAAAATTACTTGGGCAGAAATGCATTATAATACACTTATGATGTAAGCAGTAGACACTGAAATGTTGATAAATGTTTGTTTCAAGAGTAAATTTAATGGTTTATTTAAAATTTTGTTTTTGCTATTCATCTTCTTTTTCTAAGGATTTTGAGGTGAATCGCAATAATCCAGCAAGTGAAAAATCCAGAAGTTAGAATACATTAAGATAGTAAAGGTAGGAATTTCCTTTATCTGAAAGGAAATGAGTGAACCATATTTGTCTTTATAAACTTATTTTCTAATTTGGTTACTCTGATTTATTACAGAAGTTAATCAACTGTTTTGTTAATCATAAATTTGCCATTTAGTCATTCAATTTCTGTTTTCATTTTTTCTTTTAAAAAAACTGAAAGCTCAGAAAATAAAAAGTAATTCTTGAAATATTTCACTCCAATCAAAGTTGAAACAGAAGTTTGTGGTATTTCTCTTTTTTAAAACTGAAGTATAGTTGATTTACAATATTATACTTGTTTCAGGTGTACTCCATAATGTTTTTGGGGATTATATTCCATTATAAGTTATTACAAGATAATGGCTATAATTCCCTGTGCTATATAGTATATCCTTGTTGCTTACGATTTTATCCATAGTAGTTTGACCTGTTCACCTCATATCCCTACTTTGTCCCTCCCCCTTCTTCCTCTCCCCTTTGGTTACTTCAAGTTTGCTTTCTGTATCTGTGAATCTGTTTCTGTTTTGCATATGCATTCATTTCTATTTTTTTTTTATTCCACATATAAGTGATATCATATAGCATTTATCTTTCTCTGTCCTTTCATTAAGCATAATATTCTAGGGGCCCACCTACATTGCTTAAATAAGCAGAAATCCATTCTTTTTATGGCTGAGGAATATTTCATATATATATGTACATATATATATTCATATACACACACAACACATTTTTATTCATTCATCTGTTGATGGGCACTTAGGTTACTTCAATGTCTCAGCTATAATGCTGCTTTGATCACTGGGGTGCATATATCTTTTCAAATAAGTGTTTGTGGTATTCCTTTTCATGTATCCTATATTAAAATTTACGCATAAGAATTTTAAAAAGTTTTGGAGGGTATGTGTGTGTGTATTTGGAAAAGAGACAGGGGATTTGATGATTAAGATATTTCAACTAATAGCATAGATATAGCCCAAGTTAATGGAATGATTATATGTCTCCACTTCTCTCTGTAAGTGAGAGTATTATCTAATGTGTTATAATATTTCTATAATATAAAATCAGACAAAAACTATTGTGAAAAGTCACATGTTTTGAAATTTTCAGGCATAGATCAGAGCTGCTCCTCAGAGCAGACTTTATCAAATATTTACTTTTTCTAAAGGGGTTGGGATCGCCGAGGACCTTCTTCTTTGATTTTTCTCTGAGTTTTGGACTTCCTAGTGTCACACACTATAAGGAATAAATCACTGTTGTATACAAGTCACCCAGTGTGTAGTATTTTGTAATAGCAGCCTGAACAAACTAAGAAAATTGAAATCTGTTCAAAGGAGGAATGAAATGAGCTCTCTAGAACAGAAAATTATGATAAAATGAAACTAAGGATACACTAGATAAGCATAATAATAGGTTAGACACAACTGAATAAAAGAAAATGACCTAAAAAATGGATCCAAGGACAAAATATCCAGTTTGACGTACAGAGGAAACAAAGCTAGAAAAGAGACTAAGAGAATACTGGACAAGATGTCAAAAATCTAACATGGCTTTCCAGGTGGCTCAGTGGTAAAGAACCCGCCTGCCAATGCAGGAGACTCAGGAGATGCAGGTGCGATCCTTGGGTCAGGAAGAGCCCCTGGAGCAGGAAATGGCAACCCACTCCAGTATTTCTTGCCTGGAAAATCCCATGGACAGAGGAGCCTGGAAGGCTACAGTCAATGGGATCACAAAGAGTCAGACACAACTGAGTGACTGAGCAGGCATGCCTGCAAAGTCTAATACACCTGGATTATAGTCCCAAAAGGGAAGACAAGTGCAGAAGAGAGAATTAATATTTGAAGATATAATAGCCTAGAATTCTATAAACTAAATAAAAAACATCAAGTCACAAATTTAAAAAACAATACGAACCTCAAGCATGATAAATACAAAGAAAAACACACCTAGGCAAAGTACCAAAATGTGTCGAAAATAAGTGACTTACCTGATGGTTCAGTGGTAAAGACTCCACCTGCCAATGCAGGAGACACAAGTTCAATCCCTGATCTGGGAAGATTCCACATGCCACAGAGCAACTAAGCCTGGGAACCACAACTACTGAGCCCGTGCTCTAGAGCTGGGGGCCGCAAATACTGAGCTCACGGTGCTACTGCTGAAGCCCACACGCCCTAGAGCCCGGGGTCTGCAGCAAGAGAAGCCGCCGCGATGAGCAGGCCATGCATTGTAGCCCCACTCACCACAACTAGAGGGAAGCCTGTGTCCAAAGCCCACACCGGCAGCACAGCCAAAAATAATAAATAAGTAATTTCTTTTTAAAAAAAGGGAAAAGAGATAACTTTCAAAGCATCTAGGGAAAAATTACAGGCTTTTACTTTCAAGGAGCAAAATAAACCCTATAACAAATAATAGAAATAAGTGAAGCCAGAAAACATCTTCTAATTAAAAAAAAAAAAAACCACCAACTTAGAAATCTTTAATAAGTAAAACCATTCTTCTAAAATAAAGACAAATGAAGACATTTTTACACAAACTAAAATATAACAGTTGTTGCCAACAGATTTGCATGTAAAAATATTATACATATTGTTTCAAGCAAAACGAAACTTGTAATAGATGGAAACACAGAAATGCAGGCAAGACAAACACAATGAAATCTTAAATAAGTGTGCAAGTTTAAATAAATAAATATTAACTGAAAATAATCATAATATTTTCACACTGTGTGGCAAAGAGTATTTATAGAATTAAAATGCATGACAGCGATTCAAAAGGCAAGGGGTGGCAATAAATGCTATTAAAATAAAGTGTTCAAGATCCTCATATGGGCTTCCCAGGTGGCGTAGTAGTAAAGAACCCACTTGCCAATATAGGAGACATAAGAGATTCAGGTTTGATCTCTGGGTTGGGAAGATCCCCTGGAGAAGGAAATGGCAGCCCACTCCAGTATTCTTGCCTGGGAAATCCCACAGAGAGAGGAGCCCGGTGGGCTACAGTTCATAGGGTCACAAACATTCGGACGGTCGCAAACAGTTGGACATGACTGAAACAACAGGGTCCTCATAGAGTCCAAGATTCCATTATATTAGACTCATAGGTCAAGGATTCATATTATAATTTCTAACAGAGTTAGTTAATGTGTAAGTAAAAACCTCAAGGAAAGAAAATGGAACAAGAAGAACAAATGAAAAACAAAATGAGACAATAGACTTAACGTCAAATGTATCAATGATTACATCACAAGTATTTAAATGGTCTAGTAGAAATCTGAGGCAGTTCAATGGCTTTGAAAAACTTTTTGACAGTTTCTTACAAAACTAAATGTACATCTATCCTATGATCTCAAAATTCAACCTGTTTTATTTCTCCCAAGAAAATGGAAATATATGCACATACACATGCTTTTAATAACTTTATACATAACATGAAAGAACTGGAAACAATTCTATGTCGACAGGAAAACAATCATACAGTTTTATACTACTCAGCCATAAAAAAAGAATATGTGACTGGAAAAAGTCAGGTTTAATTCCCATCCCAAAGAAAGGCAAAGAAAGACTATGCCAAAGAATGTTCAAACTACAGCACAATTGTACTCATCTCACACGCTGGCAAAGTAATTCTCAAAATTCTCCAAGCTAGGCTTCAACAGTATGTGAACTGTGAACTTCCAGATGTTCAAGCTGGATTTAGAAAAGGCAGAGCAATCAGAAATCAAATCACCAACATCCCTTGGACTACAGAAAAAGCAAGAGAATTCCAGAAAAACATTTACCTCTGCTTCATTGATATACCAAAGGCTTTGACTGTGTGGATCACAACAAACTGGAAAATTCTGAAAGAGATGGGAATACCAGACCATCTTACCTGCCTCCTGAGAAATCTGTATACAGGTCAAGATGTAACATTTAGAACCCAACATGAAACAATGGACTTGTTCCAAATTGGGAAAGGAGTACGTCAAAGCTGTATATTGTCACCCTGCTTATTTAACTCATGTGCAGAGTACATCATGCAAAATGCCAGGCTGAATGAAGCACAAACCGGAATCAAGATTGCCATGAGAAATATCAATAACCTCAGATATGCAGATGACACCACCCTTACTGCAGAAAGTGAAGAGGAACTAAAGAGCCTCTTGATGAAAGTGAAAGAGGAAAGTGAAAAAGCTGGCTTAACACTCAACATTCAAAAAACAACAAAAATCCATGCATAAAAAACAGAGTGAAGTAAGACAGAAAGATAAAGAACATTACAGCATACTAACACATATATATGGAATTTAGAAAGATGGTAATGATAACCCTATATGCAAAACAGAAAAAGAGACACAGAAATACAGAACAGACTTTTGAACTCTGTGGGAGAAGGTGAGGGTGGGATGTTTCAAAAGAACAGCATGTATACTATCTATGGTGAAACAGATCACCAGCCCAGGTGGGATGCATGAGACAAGTGCTCCGGCCTGGTGCACTGGGAAGACCCAGAGGAATCGGGTGGAGAGGGAGATGGGAGGGGGGATCGGGATGGGGAATAAGTGTAAATCTATGGCTGATTCATATCAATGTATGACAAAACCCACTGAAATGTTGTGAAGCAATTAGCCTCCAACTAATAAAAAAATTAAAAAAAAAAAAAAAAAAAAGGTGGACTAAATACGCTTAAAAAAAAAGGCTACCAGACTGGGTATTTTTTAAAATCCAAGATAAATGCTGCTTAAAATACACATTAACAAAACTCATAAAAAGACAAAGATTGAAAGCAAAAGCATGAAAGACATTTTATGCAAATATCAATTTGAAGAAAGCTAGCATGTGTAAATTAATATCAAAGTAAAATTTAAGGAAAAAAATTGCTAGACATAAAAAGTGATAGTTCCTCATGTTCCTCCACAAATAAAACAACTCTAGATTTGTATGCATCTAATAATATATATCCATAAAATATTTACTGTAAAAATTGCCAGAGTGTAAAGAGAAGTAGAAAGGTCCTTGTGAGAGATTTTAAACATCTACCTCATGGAAAGAGGTAATGGAAAGAGAAATCAGACCAAAAAAAATCATTAAAGTTCTAAAAGATTTGAACAATTATTCTAATCCTCTTGACCTGATTGAAAATATATAACAAAACACTAAGAATAGATGAATATACATTCTCTTTCAAATAAGCATTGAGTAGTTATCAAAACTGTCTGTGTGCATTTCTAGAAAGCAAGCTGCAACAAATTTCAAAGGAACTTAATCATACAGAGTATCTTCTCCACTATAAGAAAAGCCAGAAATCACTAACAGTCAAATCACTGTAAATTTACCTTACATTTGAAAATTAAGTAATTCAGAAAGGAAGGAAGGAAGGAGAAGAAAGAAAGAAAGGAGAGAAGGAAGGAAGAAGGAAGAAATTGGAATTCTTACATACTAATGAGAAGAGTCCAAATTGGTATTATCACTTTTGAGAACAGGTAGTAACAAGTTGAAGGGCTTCCCAGGTGGCGCTAGTAGTAAAGAACCTGCCTGCCAATGCAGGTTAGATGGAAGAGATGCAGGTTAGAGATGCAGGTAAGAGATGCAGGTTAGATAGAAGAGACGCAGGTTTGATCAGGAAGATCCCCTGGAGGATAGCATGGCAACCCACTCCAGTATTCTTGCCTGGAGAATCCCATGGACAGAGGAGCCTGGCAGGCTGCAGTCCACAGGGTCACAGAGAGATGGACACGACTGAAGTGATTTAGCACACACACACACACACACACACACACACACACACACACACACAGAGTAACAAACAAAACTGAAAAAATACATGCCCACCAAAGAGGCAATTCCACTACCAAGAAGGTACTCAAGAGAAATGCATACATAAAAACAAGCACAAAAATGTTTATGGAAACACTATTTCAAATAGTCCCAAATTTGTTGACATTCCCTTCAAATCAGACCATTACATGGACAATGGGCTATATTCCTAATATTCATTTGATATATAGCATCACATAAAAATGAATGAACTATAGACATACACCAACAATTTGTATAATTATTAATTTTGAGTAAATAACACAAAAGTGTACATACTCTATATAAGGTTCATCTATATAAATTACGTTAATGGGTATCAGAGTAGTAGATAACTCGGGGAAAAAAAGAACTGATAAATACTGTAAGAAGGCAGAAAGGGGGCTTGAGGGTGCTAGCAATGCTCTGTTTTCTGACATGGCAACTGGGTAGCGAAGAACTGGCATGTCCATTTTGTGAAAATTCATTAAGCTTTACACTTAGGATTTATGGAACTTCCTACATGCAAATATTACTTACAGTAAAAAGTTAAATAAAACTGTGAGGGAATTTCTTGTGAATATCTTCAGTAATGGCAAATGTTCACTTCGCTGAGGATGTGAGTAAACTTTTCTTAAAAAGTCAAAGGTAATTTTGAAGCTGATGAATAAAGTAGATGATTGAGGAAAGTCGTTCTAACCAAAAAGGAAGTGCAGTTGTAATCTAATGAACTGATTTTGTTATGAAGCACAGAAAATGGTCACAATAATATCATCCAAAAGAGGATTTCTAAGAATTTTAATCAGTGGAATAAACTGGGAGGAATTACTGTACCATTTGTATGAAATCATGCTATTTGATCATGAAGGCATGCTTTTAACTGTATTTCTATATATAGCTTCTCATTTTGACCACTCCAAAAGTCTGGTGAAGTAAGGGTTATAATCACTTTGGGAAGACAGGTGCTAATATTCCATGAGTTTAAAATTTTTTGGAAGAGAGAGATGAGGAGGAATTTTAGGAAGCTGGTCAAAAGGCAAAGACTTTCAGATAAGTACTAGGGAGGTAATAGACACCATGAGGACTGTAGTTAACACTGCTGGATGTGGTATGGGAAACTTGTTAAAAGGGTAGATCCTCAGCGCTCATCACAAAGAGAAATTTGTTTTCTTTTCTTTTTGCATCTAAAATATGGGCTTTCCAGATGACTCAGTGGTAGAGAATCTGACTGTCAATGCAGGAGACACAGGAGATGCCAGTTTGATCCCTGGGTTGGGAAGATCCCCTGAAGGAGGAAATGGCAACTGACTCCATTATTATTGCCTAGGAAATCCCATGGACAAAGGAGGCTGACAGGCTACAGTTGGTGGGATTGCAGAGTCGGACAGGACTGAGCAACTGAGCACGCATGCATCTAAAATATATAAGATGATGGATGTTAATCAAACCTACTGCGGCCATCATTTTACAAAATATGTAAATCGAATATCATACTATACATCTTAAAAGTGTACAGTGATGTATGTTTAGCTGTTTCTCAATAAAACTGGGGAAAATATTAGAACTGAAGAGAGAGAGACAGACAGACAGGCAGACAGAAAGATAGGTAAGCTCCCCAGTCAGTGAATCACCCAACATTACTCACTGTGGGAAACTGCTTCAGGCTGAATTTGTCCAGCATCTTCTGATTCCTGTCCACTTTCTAGTGCCATGAATTCTTGAGAGTAATAAGGATATCTGTATCTCTTTTTGTCTTTGAGTTGTTTCCTTACCTACACTACTGTTTTGAGCAATATATTATGCTAAGCTTCTGATCTTATTAAGCTACACGCATGCATGTTACCACTTCAGCTGTGTCAGACTCTATAGGACCTTATGGACTGTAGTGCCCCGCCCACCTCCAGGCTCCTCTCTCTTTCCATGGGATTCTCCAGGCAAGGACACTGGAGTGGGTTGCCATGACCTCCTCCAGGGGATTTTCCTACCCCAGGGATAGAACCCAAGTCTCCTGCATTGCAGGTGGTTTCTTTAACCACTGAGCCTCCTGGGAAGCCCAGCTTATAAAGCTCATTTATAGCATTTGTAAGGCAGTAATTTTAATGTAAGATCTAGCAGTTTTGTATATAGGTTTGTGTCATCCAGGAATGATAAAGTCAGTAAGAAAATTCTTTAAATCAATATTTTTTTCTTGTACCATTGCCACCAATACCTTAATTTATCAAGTTTTCTTTCGGGGTGAATTGATTGATTCAATTATTTTCTCATGCAGAACTGGGCCACTATTTAAATCCAAGTACAGAGTTTCTCTTTCAAGTTTACTCACACATTTATTCATGTTTGAATGATAGCTCAAGCTACTTCTGATGAATTACTTTGTCCTCAGAGAATTAACTTGAAGCATAGAAAGATAACTTCCTTCCCCATACAATGCTTTTTACATAGTAGATGACCAAAAAAAAAATTTGCAGAATGAATGGATGGATGATTAATGAGACATAGCACTTTAAATAGAAGAGAAACACAGAGCATCCCACTATGTCAGGATTGTACCTTGGACATGCTGTGTTTTCTCTGCTTTTTTAATAACTTACGCAGTTGTGCGAGACAATGCTGGGTATGCACCTGATGCCATACACTCACATATAAGTGGGTGATTCTCATTTTTTCTGTTGAGTTTTGTAGCTTTTTGGTGTTTTTGTTTTTAATATTTCATTGTGGAGGATCCATGAGATCTATGGAAATAATAACTAATAGGCATAACCAGAGCCAAATTAAACTTTTGTTGATGTATTTTAGAAAATGATGTTATTCTGGATTTCTTGTGAAAGAAGGGGAAAGACAATGATTATCCCTTTTTCTTTTTTTCCTTTTCTTCCTTTATTTTATTTTAGGTTCTTTTCTGGGCTTTATCTTTGTTGCTGCAAGTGGGCTTTCTCTAGTTGGGGCGAGCAGGGTGCTCGATGTGGTACACAGGCTTCTCACTGTGATGATTTCTCTTGTTGCAGAGCACAGGCTGAGAGTGCACAGTCTTCAGTAGTTGTGGCTCATGGGCTCAGTAATTGGGCTCGCAGGCTCTTGAGCATAGGTTTGGGGCTTGGCAGATGTGGCACATGGGCTTAGTAACTCTGTGGCATTTAGGATTTTCCTGGACCAGGGACCGAACATGTGTCCCCTGCATTCTTAATCACGGGAAAGTCAGACAATGATAATTCTTTGTTCAGCTTTCTTGTCTTATATTTACAGCTGTGAGTTTTTAAAAATGGAGGCATATATATTTATATGAAAAGAGCACATGGATAAAAAACAGTTACAAAATTAGAGACATTTTGTATTTCCAGCACTTTTTCCCTCCAATTTCACCATATCAATTCAAATGGGAGAGAGATAGCTAATTCAAAAGACTAAAAAGAGAGTATTTACAGAACTATAGGAAAAGTTAAAATGGAGCTATCCTACAAAATAAAACATGCACTGAACATACAACTCAGCAATTGTACTTTTGGGCATTTATCTTAGAGAATAAAAACCTATGTTCATAGAAGCTATATTCCTACAGCACAGAGCAAGGCGGAGAAAGGCGGAGAGTTGACCTGGGGGCCAGGAAGCAGGGCACAAATAGAGAAACCCGCACACCTCTTCTACATTCAAATGCTTCCCTCTAATATGATATTTCCCAGAGTGAAATTTTTCTTTTAAAATTAACGTTTACGTTTCTGAAATTTCACTACATGTTTTTCAGTTGTCTATGTACCCTTCCATCTGGCTGGCCCTAGGATCCAAACCATTCTATTTGTTGTGAACACTTATTTAAAGTTTTTGTCTAGTAAAATACCTAGTACACCAGATAATTTCATTTCTTAAATTTTAATTAAGGGTATTTATTAAGCTCTCACAGTGAGCAAGCTGCTGTGATAAGTCTTACCAGGGGTATGATTAAGTGGGAAAATCAAGAAGGGCATTTTCCTGACCTCAAAGTTGTTCATAACCCTGTGCAGAACATAGAAATATATACCAAGAAAACCCACCAAAACATGGAACAAACTAAAAGGAAGAGAAAATTGAGTCTTTAATCAGGTATAAAACTCTAAATTGGAATACTGACATCATTAGGCATGGAACTTTACATTTCCATAGTGAGTCATGTAAGTGTTTGTGGTGGTGGGGAGGGATGCAATACTTTGGAATCTCACCCCAGAAAAGTAGTTAGCCCAGTCCTGGGATGCCTTTGCATTTCTGAGGCAAACTAGGCTTTCTTTTACTCTTCATCATTTTCCTAGGAAACTCAAGATGATTTTTGCCAAAATCACCTTGTCCCTCTTCTTGTCTCATGTTGCAACTTTCTGGACTTCATCGATCTTTCAGCCTTAATACCTGATCAAATCTTCTCCTGTTTTCCAAGCATATCACAACCTTTGAAGAGAAGCCAACTTACAATATGATCATAGTTTTTTAACAAGAGAGAAGAGATTATGTAGATCATTATGAATTTTGAAATGTAGGCCACTTAGGACATCACTGTGACATGAAGGCATGTTTTTCATTTAAATTCCAATTTTTTGAATGAAGGAAAGACCCAACTGGGGTTGTCCCAAGTGAAATAAATATCCTATAACCAACTTTGCAGTATTTTCATATGAGGAAATGTAAAAGGACCTGCATCTCCTCTGAAATATTTATTTAGATTTTTTTCTTTAAAACTGTGTTTTCTTGTATTTGACTGTCACCAGCAATCATAAAGAGTGATGAGTTTCCCCAATGGCTAGAAGTAAACAAGGTCTCTCATTAAGCAGCAAAAATTCAACAGTCGTGGTTCTTTGTGCTCACTTTCCTTACACAATGACTTCTAATTTGTCCCACAGTTACTTTCAATGTAAAAGGAAGAATCTGACTTAAAATCAACACAATTAGCTCAGTTTTACAAAAACTGTTTGGCTCAAATAATTTATGTAGCATGAAGATGTCAAAAACACTTCAGATTTTTCTTATCTTCTAAAACAGATTTGCTTTGAAATCCAGTCTAATGAGTACATACATTTTGAGTCTATTAGTCTTTAATAAAAGATAGTGAATATTTTTATCACAGTGTCTCTGCAGGATAATACCACTACTCTGCATTTTAAAAAAGCATCTTTATCTTGAAAAAGTTGGCATATCTTTCATCTCGTATCCTCTTTCAGGGGCAGTAGAATCCATCTTGCAGATGAAGAACTGAGACGGAAACAAATGATTTGTTGTCTGAAGTGACATTTGTACAAGAGGCTGGCCCTGCATGAACTTAAGACCCTCACATCCAGCACCGCGTGCTCATAGAAAGCAACACTACAGGAGGAACAGGGGTATAAAAGCTCCTATCTCCCTCTGCAATCTCAGTAACAGTGGTCACTGCCTTTCTGAAGATGGCTGCTATGGGCACGCTTTAAAATTAGAAACTCAGGAAATCACGACAAAGGGTTTGGGTTTGTTTTCTGGGGAAGGAGGAAGTCAGGAGAACTCACAGCAGAACGCTAAACTGATCACTCCTGGAAGTCAAACTTTTCATCCCAAAGTGACAGCTTTCCTAAAGGAAATAAATAACCCCTCCCATCCTGGTGGTTCAGATGGTAAAGAATCTGCCTCTGATGCAGGAGACCGGGGTTCAATCCTTGGGTCAGGAAGATTATGGAGAAAGGAATGGCTACCCACTCCAGTTTTCTTTCCTGGAGAATTACATGGAGAGGAGCCTAGCAGGCTATAGTCCATGGGATCACAAGGAGTCAGAAATAACTGAGCAACTAACATGGACTCATTCAACATCCTGCATATTGCCAGGGAACTCCATGGAAAAAGAGGTGGGACCTAAGAAGTTGCCCCAGAGGCTGGATTCCCTGGAGCAAAGGGTGGGAAGGAGAGAAAGGGCTGGGAGAGACAGAAGAGCAGATGGTAGGTGATGAGCAGCCAGGGTTGGGTAAGAAAAGAGTGCAGTTAAGAAAATGGGGAACTTACAAGATTGGCCACAAAGGCTGGAAAGTCCACCCAGTACTGCTCCCTGATGATGAAGTCATGTGTGCACTTTTAGTCGCTCAGTTGTGTCCAACTCTTTGAGATCCCATGAACTGAAGGCCATGAGGGTCTTCTGTCCATGGGATTTTCTGGGCAAGAATACTGGAGTGGGGATCATCCTGACCCAGGGATCAAACCTGCATCTCTTGTGTCTCCTTCACTGCAGATGGATTCTTTACCCTCTGAGCCACCAGGGAAGCAATTCAAATCGAAGGAAAGAGGGCTCAGGGAGGGGAGGGCTGAGGCCAGACCTGTGGTTACTAACTCACAAAGGACGAAAACAGGAAGATTTAAGTCCACTATCAAACAGAATTTCTGTAAACACTTCAACCCAAATGTTTAATCAATTCTTTGGTCAATGTTCATTGTATTCAATTGTTCCCTTTTTGTGACCAATCCCAGAGAGGCAACCTCAATCTGTTATCCTTTGCGAAACTGCTGATGCTGGCTGGCCTCAGAAACAGCAGCAGCAGCACAGGCGTTTTGAGGAAGGAAAGTAAAAACGGAACATCAAGTCAGGCGTTTTGGGAACGGACGACTTTGGAGACGACTTGGTTGCCAGCTCCCAGCTCCTTTATCTCTTCCATCTCGAATTAGGAAGAAAAACCTGTTTTCCCTGACTGCATTCCTTTTCAAAAATTTTCCTTTCTCATACCCAGATGGTGCCCTTTGAACTTAAAAGCTAAAGACCTTTGTTCCCCACTGTAAATCGTCCCCATGGCCACGCTGCTTTTCCATTTAGCTGCCAAGCTGGGGAGAATTGGCAGCTATATCGGACAATTAGCACTTTGAAATATTATCCCAGCACATATGTAACAGGTTAGCACAGCGCCTGGACACGAATGGGAATGCCTTCTTTCCCTCTGGGCACTACCCTAGGCTGGGCTAGTTGCATTTCTACCCCTGAGACAGAGAAAAGCCAGTGTTTGGGGTCCTAAGAGAGGATAGATGGAGAAAAAAAGAAAACTATGAGAGAATGTTGCTGGACTCTCATCTTAAAATTCAGTTTTAGACTGATAAGTCATTAAGCAAAGCCTAAAAACAAAATTACAGGGAGAAAAAACAACAGGAAATGAAAACATTAATATTGAAACCCCTAAAAGCAATCACCTTTATCTCTAGCTATAAAACAGTCCACATTCTAAAAAGTCAAGTCCAAAGTATTACAGACACCAAACAAAGACCTATTAGTGGACTGTCACTATTAATAATTAGGGATGGCTTTAAGTTTTTCCCTAGCACTTTATTTATTACAATCAAAATGTTATCACCTAGAAAAAATAAGCAATAGCAGGGGCTGTTATTTATATAATCTGTGAAAATAAGCACTAACCCACTCCTCCAGTCCCTGAATAAAACCCAACATATGGTGGGTATTAAAAAGCAAATGCAGTCTATCGCAACTTTGTAAATTTCTGTTTGTTTTGTCACGGAAACTCTCACTTAAAGGGAATTTTTCTGCTTCAATCTTCCTTTAAGAGATGAATTCTCTAAAACAGTACCCATCGCTTTCAAGATCCTTAAATCCAGAGAAAAGTGGCTCTTAAAAAGTAGTCAGATTACCGTGGAAATAACACAGTAATTTAGCCAGCTAAGAATTGAGTGGGTTGGGCTTCCCTGGTGATCAAATGGTTAATCCTCCTGCTAACACAAGAGACCCAGGTTCCATCCTTGGTCTGGGAAGATCCCACATGTGGAGCAACTTAGTCTATGAGTGCAACTACTAAGCCAGGGCTCTAGAGCCCACATGCCACAACTACTGAAGCCTGCATGCTTAGAGTCCTTGCTCCGCAACAAGAGAAGCCACCTCAAGAAGCATTGTGCACAGCAATGAAGAGTAGCCCCCGCTTGCTGCAACTAGACAAAGTCCACATGCAGCAACAAAGACCCAGCGCAGCCAAAAATAAATAAATAAATCTTTAAAAAAAAACAAGACCCCAATTGAGTTTTTCTGGCTTTTCCTCATAATGATTTCCTGACCAGAAGAGAAGATAACTTCTAGCTTCACCCTGAGCTAATAAGTCAAGAGAAATTTGAGCCAATGCTTAAAGAGGACATGTATAATCCAGATTGTTATACAGAAAAAAAAAATTTTTTTGCATTGTATTTGGTTGAGCTTTCAGAGTGTGATGAAAAGATTAGATCAGACAGCAATCAGAAGAGGTGGGTGTTAGCCTTAGATCTGCAAACTTGAACAATACCTCTCTGGTTCTCATTTTCTTCATCTGCAAAATAGGACAAGAGAATCCATTGGGCCAATCTTTATGTGAGAAAGGATTTCACAGCTATAATCAGATACACGTTATCCTCCACAGCTAGATACTATTCATTTAACAAACTTCTTTTGAGAGTTTCACCTTCCAAAAGGATTTTATTCCACTTGAATGTTTATTATTATTGGGGGTAGCCAAAATCTCTGGTGTTTCTGAAAAGGATAAGAAGGGTTAAATCTCAGGTATCACAAAGCTCTCTTTATTCCTCTGACCTCTAAGCCCTTAGTTCTGGAAGTCCTGCCTCTCCTCTCCATGCAGACTGCTTGATCTCACTTGGGGTAGGGAAAGAGATGCTTCTAAATTTAGTCTAAGTGGATTTAACATATGGCATCATACCTTCCTGGGTCAAGAGGTCTTTGTGTTTCTGGAAAACTGGAAGACAGATTTTGCTGGGTGGGAGAAATTGGAGAAGGAAGCCCATTCAACTATTTGGAGAAAAACAGTGACTTGAGGATATGGGATTGCTTTAAACTAAATTTCTAAAAGAAAGCTATGCCCTGATGCTAAAAAGGCATCTTGATTTAGGCCTTGGAGATATTTCCCTGATGGCATCTAAGACATATTAAATTATTTGGCATTTGGTCCATGTGCGAAATGGACTTGGCTCTAACGGAGTTAGTCAGGCTTGGGTTTGGTAAATTACCTTTATTGGATTTGAGGATAAAAAAATAGAAACACAAGGCGGGTTAGAAGAGAGGTTTTCTTTTCAAAAGATAAAGGGCAAAAGTCAACAGAAAGAGGAATAAGAAAAAAACAACGGTGAAATTAAGACTTTTAAACTGGAAACAATTTTTAGTAAAACTGTGATTCAAATCTTGTACATTTCTTATAAAAAAAAAAAAAAAAAAGACCTGCCTTTACTTTCACGTGTGTACGGGTGGCTTCATGTCAGCAAATGACTGCAATGTGTATTTCTGTGAACTTGAAATACTCATGAGTGGAAAACAAGTATGAAATGCCATATTTCCTTATGGCTTAAGTAAGACACCATGATTCATGCTTTTATGTCTGTCTGGAACATCCACAAGTACTAACATTCTTATAAATGTTTTTTGGGTTTTTTCCCCTCATTGCATCAAAGGCATAAAAAGAGTCCAAGAAAAGAACAGCTTTAGAGACAGAGATGAAATGGTGTAAAATCCAAAATGAAGGTGTATATGTGGTTCTGTGCAATAAAACTGTAATAGAAAGTACCATTGTAAACTATGTGAACACTGCCATCTAATGCATCGCTAAAAAGCAGCAAGGGCTTTGGAAAGTTATTCTGGGAAGCAAGAGAAACAGAAAATGACCACCTAATTAGGGACACTATTATCAGGATTTTACTTTAAATTGAATGCAGTATTTAAATAACTCATGGTTCTTGTGCCTTATTTTTCAGCACACCAGGGGTATTTAGTTTCTAAATACGTGCCACCTCTCTTTTCTCATTTTCAAAGGATAGATTTTTTATTTTTCAAGTGCTGTGTAGCAAAAATTATTTGCATTAAGAACTTTTTCTATCTGAGGATTACTTTGTAGCTTGGACAAAATAGGTCATCAAAATCTATCAATAGAAAAAAATCCAAAAACCTAGAACAGATCCAACAACCTGTCTTTATTCAATGTGGGATGTGATTAAAATGTCGGATGCTATGTTAGAAGCTATCAATCCTGTATCCACTATGGCCATTTTTGTTGCTCCAAGACAACTTAGAAAAAAGTTTTTTGAAAAATTGTTCACCATGGATGAGGTAAAAGAAGCATACCATGCACACACACACACACACAACACACATAACACATACAACACACACACACACACACATATAACAAAACTATCATAACTTCCCCTAGTCTTGTAAAGGAATATTTGGGGAAAAAATAATGAAAGATGTATCAGTGACTTCTAATATTAGAAGTTAGTAAAAAAGTCTTTACTAAAACTTCAAATGAGTCTGCCACAATCATTTATATAAACTCCATGAGCAAGTAAGTTGAAATAAACCTGTATTCTTAGGTTTCATTGCCAGGAAATAGTCGATGGTTATCTTGCTGCAACAATTCCCACCTTGAAGAAACTGAAAATCGCATTTACCAAGAAAGGATGAGTAGCAGGCCAGAGGAGAGAGGGTGCAGTAAACTTGATAAGCTTGGGGAAAGCATGCTGCTGTAAACTTCAGCTGACATGGGCCCTTCATAGTAGCGAAAGATATGTGCGGGTCAAGGCAGTTGTTTATACTGAGAGAGGTAAAATGTTTAGAAAATGATTGCATTTAAACTTCATTCATTCAGTTTGCTGAGCTAAGACCAAAGACAGATGGAGAGATCAATGAGATGATGTCGCTGTGTTTTAAAAATTACACCCCAGTGAGAGAAAAATGAATTTTGCCACCAAGGTCCGGTATCCAGGTTCACACTCAGGGTGTGTCCCCACAGGATCCAAGAATTTTCCAGACAGACCTGGGCTCACTGGATCTCTCCTACAGAGAAAAATGATGGAACAGATGAGGAGAGAGAAGATATCTTCATAAATAAGTAATATGTGTATATATTAAAAGTATGTATCTTACATAAATACACATGACATCATATATTCATACATACATAATATATGACATAATATGGGACACAAATACATAGTATATTTGAAAAGAGTTTAATAACTAGCAGAGCAGATACACAGTAATTATATTATTGAATGTGTAGATAATTATTGGATAAATGAATACACGGATCTATGATTAGTGTCATAAGAGAGGTGATGGGATTTCTTGAAAAGACAAATTGTTTCTGTTATTTTGGTAAGCTGGGATGTGGAGGAAAGATACAGGAGTTTAAGACTATAAATAAATATAAATATAAAATATAGTTGGGATTTGTGCAGCACACTGAAAGTCTGATAATATAAATCTAGGTAGTGACAATACTAAGTAAGGCCATTGAAGGCAGAAGAAATAAAGAATTTATTCTGCATGAATTTATTTCTGTTTGCCTGAATGATAGACAATATAAAACTGAGGGGGAAACTTTTACCTCACACCATATACAAAAATTAGCTCTAAATAGATCAATGATGTAAATATGACTTAAACATGAGAAGAAAGCATAGAGGTAAATCTTCATGACAACATATTCTTAGATATGACAACAAAAGCACAAACAACAAAATTATAAATAAATTGTACTTCAGCAGAAATTAAAAGTTTCTGTGAATCAAATGATATTATCAAGAAAGTGAAAGGGCAACCAACAGAATGGAAGAAAAATACTTCTAATTCATACATCTGACAAGGGTCTGATAATCAGAATATACAAAGAACTCTTGGAACTCAAAAGCAAAAGGAAAAACAACACAATTAAAGGACAAAGGACTTCCCAGTCCTTCCCAGCCAGTCAGTCAGTCAGTTCAGTCACTCAGTCGTGTCTGACTCTTTTCGACCCCATGAATCGCAGCACGCCAGGCCTCCCTGTCCATCACAAACTCACAGAGTTTACTCAAACTCATGCCCATCGAGTCGGTGATGCCATCCAGCCATCTCATCCTCTGTCGTCCCCTTCTCCTCCTGCCCCCAATCCCTCCCAGCATCAGGGTCTTTTCAAACGAGTCAGCTCTTCTCATCAGGTGGCCAAAGTATTGGAGTTTCAGCTTCAGCATCAGTCCTTCCAATGAACACCCAGGACTGATCTCCTTTAGGATGGACTGGTTGGATCTCCTTGTAGTCCAAGGGACTCTCAAGGGTCTTTTCCAACACCACAGTTCAAAAGCAGCAATTTTTCGACACTCAGCTTTCCTCATAGTCCAACTGTCATATCCATACATGACCACTGGAAAAACCACAGCCTTGACTAGACGGACCTTTGTTGGCAAAGTAATGTCTCTGCTTTTTAATATGCTATCTAGGATGGTCATAACTTTCCTTCCAAGGAGTAAGTGTCTTTTAATTTCATGGCTGCCGTCACCATCTGTAGTGATTTTGGAGCCCCCCAAAATAAAAGTCTGCCACTGTTTCCACTGTCTCCCCATCTATTTCCCATGAAGTGATGGGACCAGATGCCATGATCTTAGTTTTCTGAATGTTAGGCTTTAAGCCAACTTTTTCACTCTCCTCTTTCACTTTCATCAAGAGGCTTTTTAGTTCCTCTTCACTTTCTGCCATAAGGGTGGTGTCATCTGCATATCTGAGCTTATTGATATTTCTCCCGGCAGTCTTGATTCCAGCTTGCGCTTCTTCCAGCCCAGCGTTTCTCATGATGTACTCTTTTCCTTGACGTACTCCTTTTCCTATTTGAAACCAGTCCGTTGTTCCATGTCCAGTTCTAACTGTTGCTTCCTGACCTGCATACAGGTTTCTCAAGAGGCAGGTCAGGTGGTCTGATATCCCCATCTCTTTCAGAATTTTCCACAGTTTATTGTGGTCCACACAATCAAAGGTTTTGGTGTAGTCAATAAAGCAGAAATAGATGTTTTTCTGGAACTCTCTTGCTTTTTCGATGATCCAGTGGATGTTGGCAATTTGATCCCTGGTTCCTCTGCCTTTTCTAAAACCAGCTTGAGCATCTGGACGTTCTCGGTTTACATATTGCTTAAGCCTGGTTTGGAGAATTTTGAGCATTACTTTACTAGCGTATGAGATGAGTGCAATTGTGAGGTAGTTTGAGCATTCATGGGATTGCCTTTCTTAGGGACTGGAATGAAAACTGACCTTTTCCAGACCTGTGGGCACTGCTGAGTTTTCCAAATTTGCTGGCATATTGAGTGTGGCACTTTCACAGCATCATCTTTAAGGATGTAAAATAGCTCAACTGGAATTCCATCATATCCACTAGCTTTGTTCTTCCCAGAAGGTGCTAATAATAAAGAATCTACCTGCCAATGCAGGAGGCACGAGATGCGGGTCAATCCCTGATCTGGGAAGACCCCCTGGAGAGAAAATGGCACTCCACTCCAATATTCTTGCTGGAAGAATCCCATGGACAGAGAAGCCTGATGGGCTACAGTCCAGGGGGATCGCAAAGAGTCAGACATGACTGAGCACACAAACACAACACACAAAGGACTTAAATAGACATATCTCCAAAGCATATGGAGAGAAGTACATTATTAGCCATTAAAGGAATGTAAATTGAAGCTGCAAAGAGGTACTTCACACCCATTAAAATGGCCATAATGGAAAAAAAAATAAAATAAAATAACAAGTGTTGGCAAGTATGTGGAGAAACTGGAATCCTCAATTGTTCCCGGTGGCAATGTTAAGTGGTTTAGCCACTGTGGCAAATAGTTTGGCAGTTCCTTAAAAAGTTGTTACATATAAAATTTCTTTATAACCCAGAAATTCCACTCCTGGGTATATATCCAAAAGATATAAAAGCAGGTACTCAAACAACTATATGTACATGCAAATTCACAGCAGCACTGTTCACAGCATCTAAAAACAATCCTAAAGTCCATCCATGGGTGAATAGATAAACAAATGTGGCATATCCGTACCATGGAATATTATTTGGCCATGAAAAAGAATGAAGAGTTCATACTTGCTATAAGAGTGATGAAACACAAAAACTTTATGCTGAGTGAAAGAAGCTGCTAGACATAAAAGCTCACATATTGTGTAATTCCAAATATATGAAGTATCCAGAAGAGTCAAATCAATTTTCTGACAAAAAGCAGGTTGATGATTTCCAAAGGCTGAGGGGAGGGGAGAAAATGAGGAGTCACTACTCAATGGGTTTGGAGTTTCCTTTCAGAGTGAAAAAATGTTTTGGAAGTATGGAAAGAGATGGTGGTTGTACAACATTGTGAATGTACCAAATACCACTGAATTATTCACTTTAAAATAGCTAATTTTATTTTTCCTAAATTTCACCAAAATATTTTTTAAAAATCATTAAGGAAAAAAGAGCAGGATATAACATAGAAATATAAGCTAAACAATTGTTATTTGCTGTCAATCAAATGCATGTGCCAGGAAGAATCACTCTTTGTTAAGTTCTTGGTTAGAAGAGCAACGTGAACATCTCCATGCTGAGGGACAAATGAAGTAGCTGCAGTGTGAGGTAGACATTGGACAGAGTGATAGGGAGAAAAACTACCTGTTCATAATTTTTAAACTAGTCCTGTTGTAGGAAGAACCATCCCAGGTCTTAGGCAACTCCCTGAGATGGTCACCCAGTGTGGGTTCTTGGCTTTGCACAGGAAAGAATTCTAGAATGAGCCATAGTAAAGTGAAAGAAGGTTTATTCAAGGAGAAATATATTCCACAGACAAAGTGTGGACCATCTCAGAAGGCTGCTGCCACCACTGGTCAACTCTTTTGCAACCCCATAAACTGTGGCCTGCCAGGTTCCTCTGTCCATGGGATGCTCCAGGCAAGCATACTGGAGTGGGCTGCCACTCCCTTCTCCAGGGCATCTTCCTGGCCCAGGAATTGAATCCACATCTCCTGATTGACAGGCAGGTTGTTTACCACTGAGTCACCTGGGAAGTCCCTCTCAGAAGGCTAGAAGGCCCAAAATATGGGGTAGTTAGCTTTTATGGGCTGGGTAATTTCATTGGCTAATGAATGGAAGGATTACAGTACTCCAACTGTTTTGGGCAAGGGCAGGGATTTCCAGGAGTTGGGATACAGCCCACGTGTTGACCATTTATGGTCGGCCCAGGAACTGCCATGGTACCTGTGGGTACGTCATTTACATGCTAATGTATTACAATGAGTATATAATGAGGTTTAAGGCCTACTGGAAGCTGAATCTTCTGCCATCTTGGACATAATTGGTTCTAAACGGTTTATGTCATATTCTCAATGACTATGTCAGTCTTTTCAAGGTTGGGCTCTGCCTGCTTCTTGTCTCAGTTCTATAGGAGTCTATGAAAAGTCCAAACTATGCTGGTGGCTGCAACAAGCATGGAAATGCCAGATTAGATGTAAGATATTAAGAAATTAATACGATATACTCAGGCCATTTCATCTAATGCATCTACTGTGGGGGTAAAATTTGCAGAAAATGGTTCCAATTGTCTTCCCCATAATTGAATGATATTGACTAAACTGACTGAAAAATACAAGGGCAGCGGCTCAGATTACAGAGCAGTGTAGACATTATTGCATTCATTCATGTGCACAAGGCATATGAAAAAGCAATCATAAGTATAATTACACAGGAGTGCGTGCATGCTATGTTGCTTGTCATGTCCAATTCTTTTCAACCCTGTGGACTGTAGCCTGCCACACTCCTCTGTCCATGGGGATTCTCCAGGTAAGAATACTGGAGGGGGTTGCCATTTCCTCCTCCAGGGGATCTTCCCGACCCAGGGATCGAACCCACGTCTCTTATGTCTCCTGCATTGACAGGCAGATTCTTTACCACTAGCGCCACCAGGGAAGCCCCAAACAGGAGCGCATCTGTCAGCAAGTTTCAGTTATTCACACTCTGTGTGTTCTCTCGAGGAGATGACCACAGGTTCTCACTTAGAAAATATTTATTGAGTCTATTCAATGTGCCAGGCACAATGCTAGACAGTGAGTTCACAAAGGTGAACAAGTTGAGTTTATAGTCAAGTGAAAAAGAACTAAACAGGAAATAATAATGGAGTTAAAAGGTGAGGATGATGATAAGTTCAGCCAATACCAGACATGGGGAAATGTCACCTGTAACAGGTGGGACGATGCACAGATGAGACCAATAAAGACCTACTCAACTGAGAAGGGCAGGGTTATGCCCGGAGGAACCACAAAGGCATCTGTTCAATACCTGAGAATTAGTGACAGGAGTGTTTCTGTAACAATGAGCTTACTACCAGTGGGGAAGGAAATGATGCATTTTACATAAAAATTGATGGGCAGGTTTTATCTTGCAGGTGACAGAAGTTACCATCATGTCAACTAGGATGCTAGTCCTCCACCTTCAGGCTCTATAACTGCCCTTGGACTCTCAACACAGGTACTAGACAGGATCCTCCCTACAGTGGAATATTACTCAACCATAGAAAGAACAGAATCTTGCCATTTGCAACAACCTGGATGGGCCTGAGGGAGAAGGCAATGGCACCCCACTCCAGTACTCTTGCCTGGAAAATCCCATGGACAGAGGAGCCTAGTGGGCTGCAGTCCATGGGGTCGCTACAAGTTGGGCATGACTAAGTGACTTCACTTTCACTTTTTTTCACGAATTGGAGAAGGAAATGGCAACCCACTCGTGTTCTTGCCTGGAGAATCCCAGGGATGGGGGAGCCTGGTGGGCTGCCATCTATGGGGTCACATAGAGTCGGACACGATTGAAGTGACTTAGCAGCAGCAGCAGGATGGGCCTGAAGGGCATTATGCTAAGTGAAATAAGCCAGATGGGGAAAGGCATAGTGAATGGCCTCACTTACATGTGTAAACTAAAAATGTTGAACTCCTAGGAGGTCAAAGGGTACCAACTTGCAGTTATAAGATGAATAAGCTCTGGGCATCTCAATGTACAGCTGGTGACTATAGCTAATACTACTGTGTTATATACCATCAGCTCTCTATTATGTTTGGGTTCCTCATCTGCAGATTCAACCAACTGCAGAACAAAAATATTTGGGAAAAAAAAATCTAGAAAGTTCCAAAAAGCAAAACTTGAATTGCTGTGAGCAGGCAAATATTTACATACCATTTACATTGTATTTAAAACTATTTACATAGCATTTGCATTGTAACAGGTATCATAAATAATCAAGAGCTGATTTAAAGTATACAGGAGGATGTGCGTAGGCTATATGCAAATACTAAGCTAGTTTATATAAGGGACTTGAACAACTTCAGATTTTAGTATCCAAGAGCAGTCCTGGAACCACTGTACCTTAGATACCAAGGACCAACTGTACTTGGAATTTGCTAAGAGAATAAAACTTAACTGTTCTTACAGCACACCTAAAACAATGGTAACTATGTGAGGTGATGGATGTGTTAATTAAATTGATTGGGGTAATCATTTGACAATAGCTCAGATGGTAAAGAACCTGTCTACAATGCAGGAGACCTGGTTTCGATTCCTGGGTCGGTAAGACCCCCCTGAAGAAGGGAATGGCAACCCACTCCAGTATTCTTGCCTGGAGAAACCCGTGGACAGAGGAGCCTGGTGGGCTAAAACCTATAGGGTCACAAAGAGTTGGACAGGACTGAGTGACTAACACAACCACATCCATATATATATACATATATATATATATATATATATATATATGTATGTAAGAGTAAGTCATCATACAAATATGCAATTTTTATGTGTTAATTATACATCAATAAAGCTGGAAATGTTTTTTTTTTTTAAATCCTCCCTGATGCATACATACTCTAATTCACACTCATTTCCTATATTGTCTAGTGATGTCAAATTTTTGTCTAGTCCCTTTTTGGTGATTCTGTCCACCAAAAGGATAGGTTTCTATTGTTTTACTATATTGGCTTGCTTTTAATGTTTTTATTTAATAAATAATGCTTTTGTGTTTTAAAATATTTTATATTTTACTTTTTAATATAAAAGGAACAGGAATATACAAGAGGAACAGGAAGCAAAGTGATATGTTCAATTGATAAACAGCTTTCAGTTCATACAAATTAATCATTTCGTGTCTAAAAGTTGGGGCTTTTTCCTTCACAAACTCCCCTCTCAGCAGAGCAATCTACATTAGGGGAAAAAATGTTCTGTTTAAACTATCTAAATGCCTTCATTTAGAAAGATACTCAAATGACTCTTTCTGGGAGACACTTTATCCATGTCAGATTTCTAACAGCTTTTTCACTCAGTATTCATCTAACTCTGTACTCCACTTGTGGGCTATGGAATTGGCTTTTGTGATATTAACTACACATTTATTTATTTCCTTATTTTGTTGTCGTGTAGGTTCTAAGCCGTGTCTGGCTCTTTTGAGACCCCATGAACTGTAGCCTGCCAGGCTCTTCTGTCCATGGGATTTCCTAGGCAAGAACACTGGAGCGGAATGCCATCTTCTCCAGAGAATCTTCCTGACCCAGGGACTGAACCCAAATCCTTTAAGTTGGTGATAATGACCATCTCTTACTTATGTTCTGCCTGTGGGTTATGGTTGGTTTGTTTGTCATCATTTTTTATATGTATGGTTCTTCAGAGACAGGACAGGGCGATTCAGATTTAAATAGCCACCATTATTCTGCAGGAACCTACACGTTCTTAAAAATATGATAAAATTCTAACTGAATAGGGAATGCTTTATTCTGAATTGCTTTATAAGCTTCCAGTATTCAAATATAAAACATTCAACTGAAATATTTATTTCAAAACTACTGTAAGTTACCTCTTGACTCCCTGTGATGGTAGCAATATACTGTTATTGTAGCACAGGCTTTCATGATTATTGATCTGCTGCTGCATAGTGTAACGGGTTGTTGTTGCTATTATTGTTGTTCGGTCGCTAAGTTGTGTCTGACTCTTTGCAACCCCATGAACTGCAGCACACCAGCCTTCCCTGTCCTTCACTGTCTCTCTGAATTTGCTCAAATTCATGTCCATCGAGTCAGTGATGCCATCCAACTATTTCATCCTCTGCCACCCCCTTCTCCTCTTACCCTCAATCTTTCTGCATCAGGATCTTTTCCAGTGAGTCAGTTCTTAGCAACAGGTGGCCAAAATATTGGAGCTTCAACATCATCTAATGGGTTAGATAAGAATAAAGCAGTCTTTCTTATTTCTCAAGTAGAAATTTTATTTCTGGTACCTCCTAAAGGGAAGAACTTATTCCAATCACAGTACAAGTTGGAAAAAGTATTTTAAATGCCTCAAAAAGTAATTCTTACCAACTTTATTTTTTTCAATACCTTTACCTTCTCTATCATATCTTCTTCATTTTCCTTCTACCCTAAATCTCTAGTCTAATTATCTAAGAGACCCTTACCTCTTTCCTCCTAACCATCAAATTTCTCTAGCCCAGATACTAGAAATCCCAGCTGGGGAATTCTTCATTTCCATGGAGTTTAATCACATTTTTTAATTTGGAGAGTTATTTCTCAGTCATAAAGAGATTAACAATACCTGCTGAATTAAGAAATTAAAAATAGAACTACCCTATGATCCAGCAATTTCACTTCTGGGTATATCTGAAGAAACAAACATACTAATTTGAAAAGATATATGTACCCCTATGTTCACTGTAGTAGTATTTACAGTAGCCAAGATATAGAAATAACCTGTGTCCATCTAGGAATGAATGATAAAGATGTGGAGAATATATACAAGGGAATATTATTCAGCCATGAAAAATGAAATCTCACCATTTGCAACAATATAGATGGATCTTGAGGGACTTTCAAGTGAAACAAGTCAAAGAAATACAAACATTGTATGATTTCATTTATATATAGAATTTTATATATATTTATATAATTTTATGTATATTTATATATAGAATCTAAAAAAAAACAACAACAAATAAAAAAACAAAAGCATAGATACAGAGAACAGAATGGTGGTTGCCAGAATGGAGGAGGTTTAAGAAATGGGCAAGATAGATGAAGGGGATCAAGAGATGCAAACTTATAAAATAAAGGTCATAAAGATATCATATGCAACTTGATGTCATCATGCCTATTGCCAATAGGCACTAATTTTGTACAGAAGACTTGAAAGCTGCTAAGAGAGTAAATCCTAAAGGTTAGGTCAGTATAGTGACAGACGGTAACTAGATTTATTATGTTGATTATTAAACAGTAGTATTTTATATCAGTCAAATAATGTCAGTATTATTTCATAATATTTAGTATAGAAATATCAAATCATTATGTTATGTACCTGAAACCAATATGTCAATTATACCTTGATAAAAAAGATTTTTTAAGAATGTTTGAGTACAATCATATAAACCACATATTTGAAATTATAAACATGAATATAAACTAGCAGATGACAAACTCTCTTCCCTTCATTTATAAGGAGATAATTTCCACTACACAAACATTCCTACTAGGAAATTCACGTTCTACAAGAGCTTAGTTACATTTTTGTTAGATACTCAAATACTCTTTTATATTTTCTGCTTTTGACTATTATTCTTGTAGAAGAGTATTAAACTGACTTGAACCTGCTCATCTCATTTTAGATGGTGCTAAACATAGTTAATGCCACTTGGTTACATACTTAGGAGCTATACTTACTGAGGAGTGCTAGATGTACCACACTGCAACATTGCAAAACACAAGGAAAACAGGAGAAGCTCCAATTCTGTCTGCTTTTATCCATCAAGCCAATCTTCTCTTTGCTATTGCTGTTCTAAGGTCTCTTTTTATACTTTCCTTTTTGGTCAATCTCTTTTTCCAAAATGTTGGCTATATAGTAACAACTACAACTGGTATACTTCAGGTCACCCTCATCCTCCTTCAGGGTTCTCCTTCCTCTGGTCTGTTTAGGGAAAGAAGAGCTGGTTCCTATCTATTCCTAAGTCACTTTCCCTCTGTGCTATTTCCATATCCCCCTTGAGACTTCTTCTCTCTTGGATAGCAATCACCCCCACCCATTCACACCCCAGAAGGTCATTAAATCAAGGAGACACGTAGCATTCTTTAATGGAGATTTGGAACAAACTCCTTAAAATTAAATATTAGGCATTCCACACTTAGAACCCCAACTATCTCCATCACTAGAGAAGATTCACCCTTCTAAGGTGGTGATCTTCTAGCATACTGCAAGTCCTGTTCTGTCCCTCTCACTTCTAGGAAGAGCCCATCATTCAATTTCTCTTCGTTTTATTTGCAGCAAATTTACCAATCTTCTATTTTGCTGTCTCCTGAATAATTTAAGCATTAGCTCCCAAGGTCAGGCCTTTAAAATTTTTCTTAAATGAAGTCTCCAGAGAAAAATTATGTTACTCCCCTAGGGGCAAAAGCAGTTATGTTGTTTGTAATTTTTAACTAGTCTGTTTCCCCCTCCTTGCTACTTGATTTTTCTCAAAAACAGCTCATTTGGTCCTTTATGTCAGGGTCATAATAACTAAAGGTAGTCTATGAATACCCTCAAGGCTTAGAAGAGCTGTTACAAGAGAAAGAATTTATAATGCTCTAACTTGAGGTCACAGAAGATACAACAGTGATGAAAGAATTAAAATATTCATTTTCTGTTTCAATACAAATCCCTCAGAGATTAAAACAAAAAAATAGTAATACTTCTCTTTTTCTGTTTCCAAGTTGAAGCAGTGCAGAAACTTTAGGCTGATGGTGACAAAGTCATTAATTCAACAGTACACTAAATGAATGAAATAAGCAAACGCCTTGTAAAAGTACAAGGCGATCATGGTTATGATTAGGGGAAGCCAAGGTGCAGAACACCCAGAGAGAGAGCTGTCGGAAGTATTAAAGCCTCCATATGTGGCCCACCTGGCTGCGAAAGAAATCTGGAGAAGCAGTGAAGTGAATAAATCAGGAAAGTAGATCAAAGAAAGCTGGAGAGTGAGATAAATGTAAGTGAATTAGAAGAAAGGGAGAAAACTTTTCTATAATATGACCAAAATTTTGAGGAAGCTAAAATGTAAGATAACAATTAAGGGAAATAAAGATCAAGAGTCTGTATATTTCATATATATGATTAGCCTGTTTACAAATTGTTCTAAAGTGTAGCAGTCAGTATCAGGAAGGGTCCTTAGTGGCAAACAACAGAAATCAATTCAAGTTTAAGCAAAACAATAAATTGCTAAAAGATATATGTCTAGTATCTTAAAGACTTGATTTGAGGGAGGCTGGGGGGCAGCTGGAGAATTAGTCTCAGAAGTGAACAGCACCCAAGGGAGAGGAGGTGGCCTCCATGCCCCCACTGAGCCTGGTTCAGTTCAGTTCAATTCAGTCGCTCAGTCGTGTCTGACTCTTTGCGACCCCATGAACCGCAGCACGCCAGGCCTCCCTGTCCATCACCAACTCCCGGAGTCTACCCAAACCCATGTACATCAGGTCGGTGATGCCATCCAAACAGCTCATCCTCTGTTGTCCCCTTTCTCCTCCTGCCCTCAATCTTTCCCAGCATCAAGGTCTTTTCAAATGAGTCAGCTCTTCGCATCAGGTGGCCAAAGTATTGGAGTTTCAACATTAGCTTCAACATCAGTCCTTCCAATGAACACCCAGGACTGATCTTTAGGATGAACTGGTTGGATCTCCTTGCAATCCAAGGGACTCTCAAGAGTCTTCTCCAATACCACAGTTCAAAAGCATCAATTCTTCAGCATTCAGCTCTCTTTATAGTCCAACTCTCACATCCATACACGACCACTGGAAAAACAATAGCCTTGACTAGACGGACCTTTGTTGGCAAAGTAATGTCTCTGCCTTTTAATATGTTGTCTAGGTTGTTCATAACTTTCCTTCCAAGGAGTAAGCATCTTTGCTCTATTATTAACAGCCCTCCCAGTGGGCACCCAAGCTTCATCTCCTCTAATGCTTCCATCATTGCTGTGGGAAATTCCTCAATGGCCACTTTTCCCCTTAAGATTCAAAAGTGCATGAACTTATTTGTGAAGCAGCAATAAAGACACAAAGGTAGAGAACAAACCTATGGACACCAAGGTGGAAAGGGGTGGGATGGATTGGGAGATTGGGATTGACACATATATACACTACTATGTATAAAAGAGATAAGTAATGAGAATTGACTGTATAGCACAGGGAACTCTACTCAATACTCTGTGATGACCTAGATTGGAAGGAAACCCAAGGAAGAAGGGAAGGAGGTATACACTGATTCACTTTACTGCACAGCAGAGATTAACGCAACATTGTAAAGCAACTATACTCAAGTAAAATAAATAAATATAAAATAAGAAGGGTAACAGAAAAAGAAAGCAAGCTGGGGGCAGCAGTGGGTGGGAGGGGAATAGCATCATTGAGCAACTTTAAGGACACGATAAATATTAAGGTCATCAGAAAAAAGAAAGAAAGTTCAAAGCCCCAGGCATGAACCTCTACTTGCTGACTGGGCCTGTGTCATATGACCACTTCTAGGACGTGGGAGAGAAAGAGAGAAATTGCTGTGTCTCTCACCGCACAGACTGGGGGATTTCCTCAAAAAGAGAAGTCTCTGCTCTACCTTCCCACCAAATAAGACACATCAAATGCCCTCTATAAATACTGAATGTTTGACAGTGCTAGCAATTTAGCTTAGTTGGATTAATAAATGGAAATAGAATTCAGTTTTCCTGACTGGCCTGCCCCTCACAAAAGAAGAAAGGAAAAGGAGGATGGGGTCCCCAGGCTGGGGGTGGGGGGCAATCATGTATGGGGGTGAGGAGCAAAGGCTTTGAAGTCTAGGATTTAAGATTTAAATCTCAGTTATAACATTTACTATCTTTGAACTTGGGTAAATCTGTTACAGCGTCAGATGGGTGATAGTTAAAATAGAAATGAAAAGACTATTATCCATCTCTTAGAATTATTCTGAGGATGAAATTTAAAAATGCATCCCAGTTGCTTACTGTTTGCCTGGAACACGAACAAGTGCTCATAAAACGTCAGCCACTCTAACCACTTAAGCTGTGTAGCTCCACCCTGCTCTGACAGGGTGGCCGACACACGCAGTGACTCGGAACAGATTCCCCATCTTTTGATTTCTCTTCCTCCCAGAGTGAAGGGGAGTCCTGAAGTAAGCCTTCTGCCTGCAGTGATCTTGACTGCTTTTCTGAGTTTTTCTTACTTGACTCCCTTGATTCTGAGCCTCAGTCTCCTGAGACTGCTACCTTAAGAATTAAAGGTACCTTTGTCTGCATTCCTGAGTTTCATGTTTGGCTAAAAATCCTAACTGTGTCAGCAGCCCTTTCTGGTACTACTGTCCTGCTCTTCTCTTGCTAGTCACCTGACCATCAATCTCTAGCTCCCTTGTGACTGGATCCCACTACCATGAACATAAACTTGAAAGTCAATGGTCTTGACTCTCAATCACGTTCTATCATTCATAAGTAGTGTGACCTTAGACAAGTTACTTAACCTCTCTGGGCCTTATCTGCATTATTTGTACAAAGAGGATGCTAATGAACCTGGCACATAAAAAATACTGTTGATTAATAGCTCAGTGACTGTTCTTCATTATGAATAGGCAAAGCTTCTGATGGGATATGTGAATGCACACTCAGTCGTGTCCAACTCTTTGCAACCCTATGGACTGTAGCCCACCAGGCTCCTCTGTCCATGGGATTTTCCAGGCAAGAATCCTGGAGTGAGTTGCTATTTCCTCCTCCACAGGATCTTTCTGACCCAGGAATCGAACCCACAACTCCTGTGTCTCCTGCACTGCAGGCAGATTCTTTACCGCTGAGCCACCAGGGAAGCCTCTGGTGGGATGCTGTAACAGAAAAGGCTCTACAACTGATTTTCTCATGAGGGGTTACAGTAAGAAATTCATAGAAGATGTGCTAGCCAGAGTATCTGTAAGAAACTAAGATTAAGATCACCCCACTAGAGAACTTCATAAAATGATCCTAAAACTGATGGAGAGAGACTTTTTCCATTCATTTCAGCCCTGTGGATCATAATGGAAGATGCAACCACAGGTGCCAAGAAACAGGACAGCATTCTAGAACTGGGTCCCATCACAGAATTGGAGACCAGTTCCTCCAGGTTTCTGGGACTCATTCTACCCAAGGAACAGGGGCCGACCTTGTGTGCACTGTGGAATCATTTGTGGAGTTTTTCAAAAGCACCAGTCTTCAGGTCCCACCCGAAAAGTCTAACATTTAACTGGATGGAACAGAGGAAGTAATAAAATTCAAAATACAAAAATTTTGTTTTAGAAAGAAAGGTAGAGAGGGAAGGAGAGAGGAAGGAATTGCTGACCTGGGAAGTTACAGTTTGAGATCATCTAGATCGTGTGCTTCCTGGAAGTGCCCTGAAATCTGTGAAGACAAGATAAAAGCTCTTGATAAATTCCTGTATCTGATGCTGTTGATGAGCTTGAATAGCTCAGACTTTCATCATCAAGAAACTCTTACCAAAATCTAAACTAAATCCCCACTTCCTGTTGAAAGCTAAGTCCCATTACTCCAGTGCTTAGCTCAGAGGAAACAAGACCTGCTCATGATGTTTACCCTTCTCCATCCTTGAACTGTCATCTCATTTTACATAAGTGAATTCTTTTTGTGCTTAATGAAATTGACTTGCCATTTCTACTGAACTGCAGTGTGAATCAGCTCTCAAGCAACTCAGGGCAGTACCTTCTTGCTTCCTAAGCCAGATTTTTCTGTAAGAGCCAGCTGTCTGGGCCTGAAGGGCACCAAGGAAGTGGTATGGCAGGACCCAGCATCTGGCCTCCACTCAGACCAACCATTAAACTGGCCTGTGGCTACAAGCCCTTGATAGCAGCCTGGCTTTATTAAACTTTTCTGCCAATCCTGGGAAATGAAAAACGAGTCTTTGGCAATCTTCAGTCTGACTCAGTGTACATTTACGCCAAGGTATAAAATACAATAGCCACTGTTACTGAGCATCTAGAGTATGCCAAAGATGTTGTAAGAATTAAAGGAGAAAACTTATAGACAGATCACACTGCCAGGAACAGAGTCATCTCAATAAACGGTGACTGGTATTGGCATTATTACCAATCCTGAAAGTGGCCTTAAGAGGGTGACATGATTATTCTCATTTTACAAGGATGAAATCAATGTTTAGAAAGGTTCCACCACTTGCCCAAGGTTGCACAGTTCGTCAGTGGAAGGGCAGTCATTAAATGCAGGGGAACCTTTTAACAATAGAACCTTGCCCAAGATGGAGTGCACAGTACATTTGTGACCATTTATGGTAGTTTCCCATGGTTGGGGAGAAGGTTTCATAGAGACTAAAATAAAATACTTCCAAGTCTTTTGCACAGCATCACAAATCACCTAAACAATAATCCTCCAGTAGACCACTGCTTCTTTGGTGTGTATGTGTACAAATCACACATGGGTATGCACACATAGACAATGTGATTTATTGGCTTAATGGTAATAGGTGAAAGAGATAGGTGATGAACTGGATTGAATAGTGGCCATAGCACAAATTGATCACATTCAGATATTAATCAATATCATTCATTTCAATTCTCTACTTATTATCAAGGGCATATCATGTGCTTGAAAGTGTGCACTAAATTCCATGGAGGATATAAATGGAAAAAAAAAAAAGTGGCAGTGTCCCAGCACTCAGAAATTGTCATGTGATTAAAACCCTCTGTGAAATAGGGAATCCAACAATATAAGAAACCATTCATTAAAGTGTTCAACTAAACATAAAATTAAATACTAAAATGTATAATAGCTACCTTCAGGATGAATTAGGGAAAGAAAAACTTGGACCATTACAAAGGAAGGCTTCGTAAAGGAAGAGATGTGAGAGATGAACACTGAGGATTTAAAACCAAATAGAGAAAAGGATGTGAGTGTCCTTCCCTTTCATCCCAGGCCTGTTAGGTATCAGCCTGGGCAAAGCACTGAGGTCAGGAATTCATTTACTTATTCATTCATCTACCATGTAAACCTAATATATGTCAGACTTCTAGTAAAAAGAGAAATCAGCATGATGTATATGACGGACAACAAAGAAGCTACATGAGAGAACAGAGACTTTGATGGGGGGTCTTGAGGAAAAGGACACAGAGATTGGGTGGGATGAAATTCTGCACACCCAGAGAGATAGAAATGGGATGACCCATGAGAAACTGCTCTGAACTATTGAGGAGAAAAAAACATACAGTGAAAGTGGTGTAAGAGAAAAACCTATAGAGGAGCAAGGCTCTGGTTACTTGGTGCCAGGCTAAGACACAAACATCTGCACACACTACCCATGTCACATGTATATACACAGGGAGAAGCTGAGAAACCTTTTGCCTACTTGATTTGGCCATGCTAAACATTCAAGAAAAATATTGCTGGCAATGGATACTCTTGAAGGCAAAAACAAGTCAGTAATCCTCAATTCTGGTTTTCAGTTGGAAATTGAATAGCCATGGTCTAGCTCCTTTAGGAAATGTTCTCTGACACCACCATCCATAACACAGGTTTGTTCTTCCATTATTGGTAAACAGAAACTATGAGGAAATTTTCATCTGTACCCAGAAATCTATGTATTTAGTTAAAGAAGGAATTTTCCTCTGAAGAGATACAAGGCAATGAGGTGTGAATGCAAAATCTTTTCAATAAAATTAAACAAATTCAAAGAGTTTCATGTGCTTCACAGCTACAAAAAAGGCACAAAGATCAAATCTTATTTTCCTATTGTCAGAACTAGGGTCTAATTCTTATAAAAATTCCGTGACACCCAAGTTAATTAGTATAAATCTGCCTTAAATGGCAATTGGCTTCATTAAATGACAGAAAAACATTTTAGAATGATGCTCTTAGCGGGGAAGGATGTGCATATTACCAAAGAATGGCTTTCATTTTAGAATCCCAGGAAGAATTCCACACAGCAGCAAACATAATTCCACTCAAACCATATGAAATCATTATATACCTAAATAGCTACAAAGCTTTGCTTGTAAAAATAACAGTAAATGCAGGACTTCTAATGAATAAAAATGAAGTTTAAATCTATATCAAGTATTGGCTTGGCAGCTAACAGCTTTGGTCTAAATCTCAGTTGATGTCCTTCTCTCTTAGCTCCAGACCACATGGGTTTGCTTTTTCCCAATACGAGTCTAGTAAATATGGGTGCAACTATCCCAAACACCAGTCAGTCAAGCAAAAGGAGATGTATCAATATTACTCTCAACCTAGCATGTCTATGGGTACACCAGGAGCTTCCGCAGAGACAAAAGTGGCCTGAGACTTCACAATATGAATGATGTCATGGAGACCACTCTGCCCTTTCCTACTGATATCAGCAGACAAGGGAATCAGCCAAGAACAGAAGCAGAAACGTCAGACAGACAAAGCTGCTGCAGCCAGTCTCCAACAGTTTCACTAGTTTGGTTCAACGGTTTCTGGAGAAATGGAAGCTATTGCTCCAAATGACTCCTGACAATTTTTAGAGTCACTCAAGCTTCCTACACCGTTGCCCCTTCAATTGCTCACATAAGAAGGGGCCAGCAAAGTCAGCTACAGATTGCGAAGAAAGGAGCTGGCTTTTGCTTTTTGTCACATTAACAGGAATCATGGGAAGCAAGGAGTTTAGATGATCAGACACGAGAGTGATTAGAGCAATGCCGTACCTGCTTGCTTTTCCTAGTATTGATACACTGACTGGCCCTGCATCTTGAAATACACAGCTATTAATATCTCTCTCATTTCAAAGGCAGAAAGGAACTTAATATTACTGGAATATATATATGTATATATGTAATATGTATATGGAATATGTAATATGGAATATGTATATGGAATATATATATGTAATATATGTGTAAATATATATGTGTATGTGTATATATATGTATATATATATATAAATATATAATTGTTGTTCAGTCGCTAACTCATGTCTGATTCTTTGTGACCCCATGGATGGCAGCACACCAGGCTCCTCTACCCTTCACTACCTCTCAGAGTTTACTCAAATTCTTGTACATTGAGTCAGTGATGCTATCTAATCAGTTCATCCTTTGCCACCCCCTTCTCCTTTGGTTTTCAATCTTTCCCAGAATCGGGGTCTTTTCCAATGAGCCAGCTCTTTGCAACAGGTGGTCAAACTATTGGAGCTTCAGCATCAGTCCTTCCAATGAATATTCAGGGTTGATTTCCTTTAGGATTGACTAGTTTGATCTTCTTGCTGTCCAAGGGGCTTTCAGAAGTCTTCTCCAGCACAATTACAAAGCATCAATTCTTCAGGACTCAGCCTTCTTTATGGTCCAACTCTCATATCCATACATGACTACTGGAAAAAACATAGCTTTGACTATATGGGCCTTTATATACACATGCATATACATATATGAGGCTTCACCACTTGCTCAGCAGTAAAGAATCCGGCTGCAATGCAGAAGTCTCAGGAGACACAGGTTTGATCCCTGTGTCAGGAAAATCCCCAGGAGGAGGGCATGGCACCCCACTCCAGTATTCTTGCCTGGAGAATCCCATGGACAGAGGAGCCTGGCAGGCTACAGTTCATAGGGTCGCAAAGAGTTACACATGATTAAAGTAACTTAGCACACATATATAGATATATAAAGAATTTCCTTTGCTCTGTCTGGCTGAAGATACTATTCTGCTTAAGCATTTTTAATCACTAATAAGCAAATGCTTATAAAATTCTCATTTAAGTCAATATTAGTTTTATTCAGTTGCTATCTCACGTTAGCTCCCTCTGATTGCCCTCAGGGCATTCGGGCCCGGTCCTTACCCTAAGCTATGCTGCCCGCTCCTCTCCGTTCAGCCCCCACTTGCTGGTGGCAGATGGGAGCGTCTGGGGTACTTTTCTGCTGGGAGTTGCTTTTAGGCATGTAATCTGTGAGTTTTATTTATTTTTCCTCCCAGTTATGTTGCCCTCCGAGATTCGAAAACTTCCCCCAGACCAGCCAGTGAGAGGGTTTCCTGGTGTTTGGAAACTTCCTCTATTACGACTCCCTTCCTGGGACGGGTCTCCGTCCCTAGCTCTTTTGTCTCTCTTTTTATCTTTTATATTTTTTCCTACCTCCTTTTGAAGACAATGGGCTGCTTTTCTGGGTGCTTGATGTCCTCTGCTAGCAATCAGAAGTTGTTCTGTGCAGTTTGCTCAGCGTTCAAATGTTCTTTCGATGAATTTGTAGGGGAGAAAGCGGTCTCCCCGTCCTATTCCTCTGCCATCTTAGCTACCCCCGCCCCCAGTTTTATTTAAAAAAGGTAACATTTTACTATGATTTACCTCTTGAATTTAATAGTATCTAATGAGTTTTAAATGACAATTTAAAGAACACTCAAACTACCGCACAATTGCACTCATCTCACACGCTAGTAAGGTAATGCTCAAAATTCTCCAAGCCAGGCTTAAGGAATATGTGAACTGAGAACATCCAGATGTTCAAGCTGGTTTTAGAAAAGGCAGAGGAACCAGAGATCAAATTGCCAATATCTGCTGGATCATCGAAAAAGCAAGAGAATTCCAGAAAAACATCTATTTCTGCTTTATTGACTACGCCAAAGCCTGTGACTGTGTGGATCACAATAAACTGTGGAAAATTCTTTAAGAGATGGGAATACCAGACCATCTGACCTGCCTCCTGAGAAACCTGTATGCAGGTCAGGAAGCAACAGTTAGAACTGGACATGGAACAACAGACTGGTTCCAAATAGGAAAAGGAGTACGTCAAGGCTGTATATTGTCACCCTGCTTATTTCACTTATATGCAGAGTACATCATGAGAAACGCTGGGCTGGAAGAAGCACAAGCTGGAATCAAGATTGCCAGGAGAAATATCAATAACCTCAGATATGCAGATGACACCACCCTTATGGCAGAAAGTGAAGAGGAACTAAAAAGCCTCTTGATGAAAGTGAAAGAGGAGAGTGAAGAAGTTGGCTTAAAGCCTAACATTCAGAAAACTAAGATCATGGCATCTGGTCCCATCACCTCATGGGAAATAGATGGGGAGACAGTGGAAACAGTGGCAGACTTTATTTTGGGGGGCTCCAAAATCACTGCAGATGGTGACTGCAGCCATGAAATTAAAAGACGCTTACTCCTTGGAAGGAAAGTTATGACCAACCTAGGCAGCATATTAAAAAGCAGAGACATTGCTTTGCCAACAAAGGTCCATCTAGTCAAGGCTATGGTTTTTCCAGTGGTCATGTATGAATGTGAGAGTTGGACTGTGAAGAAAGCTGAGTGCTGAAAAATTGATGCTTTTGAACTGTGGTGTTGGAGAAGACTCTTGAGAGTCCCTTGGACTGCAGGGAGATCCAACCAGTCCATCCTAGAGGAGATCAGTCCTGGGTGTTCATGGAAAGACTGATGCTGAAGCTGAAACTCCAATACTTTGGCCACCTCATGCAAAGAGTTGACTCGCTGGAAAAGACCCTGATGCTGGGAGGGATTGGGGGCAGGAGGAGAAGGGGACGACAGAGGATGAGATGGCTGGATGGCATCACTGACTCGATGGGCATGAGTTTGAGTAAACTCCGGGAGTTTGTGACAGACAGGGAGGCCTGGCGTGCTGTGATTCATGGGGTCGCAAAGAGTCGGACACGACTGAGCGACTGAACTGAACTGAATGAGTTTTAATATATTAATCTAGCCTAAAAAAAAAAAAAAAAACCCACAAAGGCAGAGAGCATATACCAACCTACCCATGTGCAATGGGAGATGCCCACATTGACCTAGGATGCCTAATCTGATTTATCTTTTTAATTTATTTTTTAATTGGAGGAAAATTGATTTACAATGTTGCAATGGTTTCTGCCACATAACAACACAAATCAGCCATGATTATACATGTATCACTTTCCTCTTGAGCCTTCCTCCCATCCCCCCATCCCACCCCTCTATGTCATCACGGGGCACCAAGCTGGGCTCCTGGTGTCATATAGAAGCTTCTCATCAGCTATCTATTTCACACATGGTGGTGTATATATGTCTATTAGATTATCAGCAAAGGAAAAGGTACACATCAACTGTTCACATTAAGTCACTGTACCTAGGTCACACACAGTCCATTTAGCAAGTTTTCTATGCCACTGGTCCTCAATAGAAGTGGTTTCAGTGTCCCAGACGGAGGCATGTTCTGAACCAAAGGTGAGAGTCTCAGTTCCCCACACCCAAAAAGGCAGGTGGACAAGAGGTAAATAATATTAGAGGCCATATAATACACAGCCTTAAGCTGGGCTTCATAAGGAATAAATTTTTTAATATCCCTTAAGATTTGGAGGCTCTTATTGAGAAAAACAAAATCTATATACACAAAATACAAATCAAATGCTACAGCAAGATCACCAACTGACTTTCTCAGGTCATGTTGCATTTACAAAATATAATTTATGTCATGAAGCAGTATGTTCACTCCTTAAAAAATCTCACATTCAGCAAAATCATATATGAAAAATGACCAGAGATTATGCAAAAAAATGAGATTATGGACAGACCACTCACAATCAAGTCAGTCCATAACAAGAACGTGTGCTAACAGAAACAATAATGATCTTAAGAAAAATACTAGTTTCATTTAAAAGCCATTGACATTCCCAATAAATAGAGAAACACTAAGTGAACACATCAGTGGAAGAAGATGTAAGGAAGAGCTGAGGCTGTTGAGTTGTGGAAAAAAGATCAAAATGGCCAAATGTTGGGGAGAGTTGCAAAATCGGGACTTGTAAGACAAAGCCCATGCCCACACTGACTCAGCAGGAAGAGTGTAGTGTAATGAATGCCAAGCATGGACTCTTTTCCTCTATAGCACAAATACATAGTATCTGTGTGTCACTTGATGGTGTAAAACAGTAATCCGCTGGGGCAAGTCACACATGGACTGACCTATGTGACTGATGCATTACAATGATATCCTTCTATTACCCACCACGAATAGGCTAGTTCTCCACACAGAAATGGGTTGTGGTAGTGGTAAAGAATCCACCTGTCAATGCACCAGACCTATGAGATAAGGATTCAGTCGCTGGGTGGGGAAGATCCCCTGGACAAGGAAATGGCGACCCACTCCAGTACTGTGGCCTGCAGAACCCCATGGACAGAGGAGCCTGGCAGGCTACAGTCAGCATGCACGCATGCTACACAGAAACAAAAGTTTTAGCAGAGATCAAATGTCCTGTTAATTTTCTTCCCTTACCCAAGCCCCCAATGAACTCCTATCAGTTTCTCCCATTGTTACAAAAGTGATGCTATTACCTGAATACCCCAAGCTTGAATTACATTTTTTTTCACTCCATCTTATTTTTGAATAGCAAGTGGCAAGAGTATTTCATTTACCATCAGAAAGCACCACACCAGCTTTCAGGTCCTCTTTCCTGTCAAGGTGCGGTTGAAGAAAGAACCAACAAGTCAGCTGGAGAGACAAAACACAGGAGAGGGGCAGCTCTTGGTTTCTCTCACCAATGTGAACCCGAGAGTTAGACCTGGGAGTCATGACCAGAGCAGGAAATGAGTGAGTGTAGAGCCACTAGGTTCTCTGCCAAGTATTAATACGGATCGTGTTATACTACCCAAGGGCTAAGTGGGAAATGCTAGACTCTGTGTCAGAACAATTCAAGGAAAAGAGCCAGGGAAACAACAAAGAGAAAAAGCAGAACTGGAAAGGCGGATGCGGTCTGGCCAAGACTCATCCTTCATTTACATGAATCGAGATTCATTTACAGGGACTCCCCTGGTGGTCCAGTGGTTAAGGCTCTGCGGTTCCACTGCGGGGGGTGCAGGTTCAGCCCCTGGTGGGGGAATGAAGATCCTGCACACCATGCATACAACCAAAAATAATAAAAATTAAAAGGAAAAGGTGCATTTACATCCCTTGTGTGTGAGTGCATTTACACCCCTTGTGCGTGAAGTGGGATTTATTTTAGGAAGTTCAGACAAGATTAACCACAACAGCCTCATATCTCCCTAAACTGTGGGTGCAGACTGACCATCAAAATCTAATCTTTCTCTCTCACCCAGTATACAGACTGTTGTCCTGGGTATGTCCCCTCCCAATTAGAACTATATATTCTAAGTTTACTTACTGTTAAGTGTGGCCACATGACTACACTGTCAGCAAAGGAATATGAACACAAGTGATGAATGCCTTTTCAGCCTCATAATAAAATAAGGCTATACCTTAAAACCCTGAGCACATCTCTTCCATGAGCTCTCTCTTTCTTTCTTTCTTGCTGTTAACTCAGACATTGTAGCAACCTAGTTTCTTGATTGCCATGTAGGATGCCGGCACATGAAATTGGCAGAAAACTGGGTCCAAATAACTTTGAGGAGTATAGTTGCCCTATTGACCTGCAAATATTACCCAAGAAAGAAATCATTTCCCATATTCTTTAAGCCTCCATCCCTTGCAGTCTAGCTTATTTTAAATAATATACCTCCTAAGACATTCTATATTCTATCTAGTCATATTTTTCCAGTTAGTTAATTATTTTAAAACCAATTTATTAAGCAAAAGACAATTTTTAATATTCAGTCTTGCCATTCCTGAGCAGAATAAAGTGAATCTCTTATGGATCTGTTAATAAATGTACCTGAGCAGTGTTCTCCTAATGACATGGGATATTTGTTGATGTTGTTCCCTCCATCTGATGACATTCTTGAACATTCTTTAGCTGTTCCAAATTGTCACAGTTATAATTTTTGAGCCGAGGAAGTCAATAAAGCAAATTCTTATTTTATTTTTAAGAATACATGAGATAGAATACACAGAAATTTCTTTTAAAAACTAAGGAGGCTCTTGTGTTTTGAAATATTGAAGTGTTAGTTGCTCAGTCATGTCTGACTGTTTACCATCCCATGGACTGTAGTCCACCAGGCTCCTCTGTCGTGGAATTCTCCAGGCAAGAATACTGCAGTGGGTTGCCATTCCCTTCTCCACGGGATCTTCCCAACCCAAGGATCAAACCCAAGTCTCCTGCACTGCAGGCAAATTCTTTACTGTCTAAGCCACAAAAACTACAATAACTTTTACATTTTAAATATACATACATATATGTACTGGAATATATATAATATTAAGTATAATTATAGATAAAGGTAGCATCTCAAATCAAGAAAAAAGACAGTTTATTCATAAAAATTGTGTTGGGTCTAACTCTCCATTTGAAAAACGCAGCAAAAATGAATCCCTACCTCATGTCTTAGAGCAAAATTATTTCACACCAATTAGTAGTAGAAGCTTAAATGAAAAATAAAATACAAATTTCATAGTGAATATTTATCTAACTTATCCAACAAATGGAAAAGAATTTTTGATAATGACACGCAGAAGCTTCAGAAGGAAAAATTAGTAATAGATTTGATTCTGCAAATATTTAAAATTTTTAATTCAGAGAAAACTGACAAAATATGAAAGTGTATACAAAAGAAATTGATGTCTTTAAAACTAAGAGTTACTAGGCAAAACATTTCAATAGAAAGTGAATAAAAGATTTTAATCAAGTTTTGGAATAGTAAATTAAAATTGACTGCAAATATGTAAAAATGTTCAGCTTCACTAACAATTCAAAATTTCAAATCAAAACAAAAATGAGAGGCTATATTTCAACCATTAGATTGGTAGGGAAGCTCATTCCACTAGCAAGAGAACACACAGATTGGAGAGTAGGTGTGAATTAAGGTTTATGAAATCTCGCCTCCCACTTGGACCACCTGCTCCTGTACCTCACCAGGAGCACGGCTTCCAGATTGACAGGATCTCTAACCTTCTCCGTGTTCTGATTCTCAGCGGTTTCAGCAGTTGTGTCTTTATTCACTCCTATAGTTCCTGATCACTTTTTCTGTTCATGTCAAAATTCCAGAAGCTCCTTTCTGATGTTCATACCCTTGAATATGATCATGTCCATAAAAACTGACTTCATTAAATAATGACTTCCTTTTGGTAAAATTTAAATGACAACCCGTCAAAAGAAGATTTCTCAGCTAACTAGGGAGAAGAAAATTGGATAAGTGGGGATGCAGGAGGGATGAAGTTCAGGTCCACATGAGAGCATAACTGTTAATGGGATCACCCTGATAGAATATCCTTCCCTCTGCTTTATCCTCTCTCTGGATCATCTGCCTACAAGACAGACCCTCCTTTCCAGAGTATTTCCCCATGTGAGACTACATATGTCCCATTTCTCACTGACTGATAAGCAAATCAATCAAACTGACCCTGTAATGAATGAGGCTCTGGATGTACCCTTTACACCCTTGGGGAAAAGTGTCATTCTAAACAGGTGGTTCCAATGGCTGTATTGCCAGCACTGTGGCCTGAGGTTCAGCCTTAGGAGCAGATGAGAATCACCTAAGAATGACATCAGAGCAGATTTTAAAACAGATCAAAATGGCCAGATGTCATGCCAACCTGGCCCTGGGGCTGGGCCATACTTTTCTGTTGTTTTTGTTCTTTAGTGTCTTAAAGTACCAGAGACGAATTTAATGCTAATATTCAACATGGACTGAGTAAACAGTCCCTACAACAGTGTGGTCCCCAGATCAGCATCAAGATCACCTGCGAACTTGTCAGAAATGCAGATTCTCAGGTTTCTGAGAATCCTGTAGGCCCCCCAAACCTACAGAATCTGAAACCCCAAGGGCAGGGTGGAAGACTCTTTGTCAGCAATACCTCCGGGTGATTCTGACACGCAGGCTCAAATTTGAAAACTACAGCATCAGAACAGTCATTTTGACATTTTGTGAGTCCCTACTCCGTCCGAGCACTCCATCTATAAAAATGAAATAATGGTTTAAAAAAGTAATTTTGGTGTGATAAGTACCATTAGAAAAGAGAGACAACGCAATATAAAAGCCCAGAGGAAGAAACTACTAAAACTCAACGTAGGAAAGCTTTTTCAGCAGCCCTTTGATCAGTCTCTCAGACCAGGTGACCAATATTTGACGTTGACAAGGTCATGTCTGAGGGGTCATCACAGACCACAGGCTGGTGACCAAATATTCTATTTACTTTCCATCTTCTGATGAGAGATCTGCTACCCCAGTTACACAAAGTGAGCCTGAGACTGAGAGGAAGAAACGGCGAACTGAACTGCCTTATCGAGGCTTCCCTGGTGTCTAAGAGGGTAAAGAATCCGCCTGCAATGCAGGAGACCGGAGTTCAATCTCTGGTTTGGGAAGATCCCCTGGAGAAGGGAATGGTTACCCACTCGTGTTCTTGCCTGAAGAATTGCCTGCCTTATCTGCTGGACGCCAGCCTCATGCTCAGAAGTCAACCGGTCAAAGTTTGCTGAATTTAAAGGCTCTGACCCAGCATGTTCAGCACTGAGCAACCAGAGCCCAAGTGAGACTGGGTTCCGACAGCAACACACGCACGCGCTAGCACACACACACACACTCTCTCACACACACACTCACTCTCTCTCTCACACACACTCACACACACACTCTCACACACACACACTCTCTCTCACACACACACTCACACACACTCTCACACACACACTCTCACACACACACTCACACACACACTCTCACACACACACACTCTCTCTCACACACACACTCACACACACTCTCACACACACACTCTCTCACACACACACACTCTCACACACACACTCACACACTTTCACACACACACACTCTCTCTCTCTCTCACACACACACACACACACACACACACACACACACACACACACACACACATCCTGGTGTGCTCCGTTGCTTCCGGTCCAGGGCCAGCAATAGCCAAGCCCAGCTCCTCCCGCGCAACCCAAAGGAGCCAACCAGAAGCAAGAAGAAGTCAAGGGGCTGATCTGCCGCTGCTTTGCCGGAGGAAGCTTCCGGGACGGACGACGACGACGCCACTTTCCGGGCTGTTTGGCCGGGGGCCTCCGGGCCGGGGCGCGCTTCGGTCTCCGCCGCTGGCCGGTGCGTCCTCCGCGAGAGTGCGGCGCCCAGCCGCGGGCGCCCGGGGAACGCGGGGACCGGCCTCCGCCCCGGGTCGGACAGTCAGTGGGGTCTGATACACCGGGCCTGCCCGGGGAACAGCGAGCCCCTTGCTGGCGGCCCCGCCGGCCAGAGTCGGCCCCGCTTGGTCTCTGGCGGCCTGGATGCGCGGCGCGGGGAAACGGGATCCGGGCGCAGGGCAGCGGGCACCTCTCGGCCTCCGGGGTTCACCTCTCTTTCTTGCGCCACCTCCGTCCCCGTCCCCCTTCTTCTGCGTCCTCCCCTTCGCTAGTTCCTCCTTTTCTGCACCTCTCTGCAGCTCTCCTCCCAGACACGGGTTTTAATGGTGGGAGCCGCTGCCCTGCTGGACACCTGAGCTTGCGCTTTCCTGGAAGCGCCTTCCAAGGAGGGTTGAAAAAGAAATAGCAAAGGATAGAGCGGCTGGAGAGAATTAACAGAAGTGATTTTGGACATCTCCCACCCACCCCTACAGCACAACTGAAAACACAGTCCAGGAGAATCACTGCTGCTGAGCACAATTATCAAGCAGACTAAATAGATGCCCAGGACGTGGCTTTCTGGCAGGGAGGGGTGGGTCCAGCAAGGCTTAGAACACTGGTGTTCCGTCCTGATTGAAAGTGGTAATCACCTAGGAGACAAGGAGAGGTGATGGAGGGGTGCTGGCCTGAGTGTGTCTGTGTGTGTGTGTGTGCGCGCGTGTGTGTGTGTGTGCGCGCGTGTGTGTGTGTGCGCGCGTGCGCCCGCACAAAGTACCAGGGTTGGCGCTGGGATATATATATATATATATACATCTCAACCATTTAAAAATATAAAAGCTATTCTTATGCTCTGAGATGGATCTGCACATATTTGGGATTTTTCATTTTGTTTTGATTTTTTTAGTTCCTGGGAGTGATACTAAGAGGCTGGCATGATTCAGAACGACTGCTCTAGAGCAGTTTACAAAGTGTGACTTCAAGACCAGCCAGCGACACTGTCACATGGGAGTGTGTTAGAAAAGCAGCTTCCCCGGTCCCTTCCTGGGTCACTGGGTCAGGAACTGTGGGGTGAAGCCCAGCAGTGTGTGTGTCAACAAGCCTTCCAGATTACTTGCCTGCGTGCTCAGATTCAGGAACTGCTGGGGATTGGCTGGCCTGTGCTGCTCAGAGAGCGGAGGATGATTTGAATGTTTTTAAAGGGCTGTAAACAAACAAGACTGTACACACAACCTAGGTGGCCTGCAAGGCCAAAAATATTTACCCATGTGGCCTCTTACAGAAAAAGACCCAGTTCTAGAGAAGAAGGTCTTATGGTGGAGACTCCAGACATTGGAGACAGGAGAACACAGAAATCCTGTGAAGTAGTGAGTTGCTGGGAAGTGCAGGGCAAGACAGGATAGAAAGATATAAAAAACAGAGAGAGGGAAGCATGTTTGATTCTCATTCATGTGAAAGACCAGCCTTGCTTTAAAGGGTGTGCTATAATCTCTTGAGATCAAAGTACATTTTCTCTCTTTTTTTGTAGATGCACATTAATATTAGCATCAAACAGATATGCAAGACAAGTCAACGTGTGGCACATGGGAGCCACAACAGTCTTCTCAGTGGACTAGGACATCAGCTAGGTCCATACTCAGCTCTCAACTGGCACTTCTCCCTCTGCACACGACTGTTTATATGGTGGTTTGTTCTCCTTAAGCTCCTTGAAGACAGAAAATAGAGGCCATGTTTATCTTTGTGTTTATCACATTTTAGGACCTACTGTGACAGGCAGCCAATAGGTCCTTAAATGTGTATTACTCAATATGCTTACGTGTGGTTCCCCAAGATGTAATGGCAGCTCTCCATGTAAGTGCTAGGTTAGGTATTTGAAGAAACTGCCTGGACAATCCCAAGGACAGAGGAGCCTGGAGGGCTACAGTCCATGGGGTTGCAAAGAGTCGGACACCACTGAAGCGACTTAGCGCCTAGCATATACCAACTGTCAAATAAGAGACTGAATAAAGTAAAGGCTTTGGGACTTCTGAGATAGTGAACATTTTATATATATGTATATAAAGTATTTTTTAAAAGAAAGTTATCTCCTGCTTTTCAAATTTTATTCTTATGAAAGTTCTGCACTAGTTTTTCATGGCTGAAAGAAATCAGAAAAGGATTTTTGTTTTTACAGAAAAAAAATGAAAATTGTGTTCAGCATCTGCTGAGCTGCCCCCGGGAACAAGAGTGGCCCCGCCAAGCTCCTCCCGCAGAACCTACGCTCAGCACCTCAACACCCAGCCACCATAGCTTTGAACTGTCTGAGTATCTGTGCTTTATCTCGATTTATTTTGTGCATCTGTTAATAAGATGTATCCTAAGATACATGCTTCTTTGATTTAAGCCACTTTGGCTTCCAAAAGTTTTCATAGGAACACTCTCCTTCTTGGTATCAGGGGAAGCTTGTAATGTGTGTCTTTGATTAAACAGTGTTTCCCTGCATACAATAGGGCCCATCTTTAACCACTCAAAATCAATATTTCACTGGAGAAGCTTAATGTTGGTTCATGTTGCTAGTGTTATTTCTTCACCTGAGTCACCTCCCTATTCACCATTCTTCATAAGTTTAGCAAACTTAGCATATATGCTTAGATTTCAATTCTAAAGACCAGAATCACAGCATCCATTTCCACTGAATGATGTTTCTGGGTGCTGGCTGACAGCCAATACTAATACTACTTGGCTGCGGTGAAGCTAAGAGGAATCCTACTAAAAGAGAAAAAAATCCTAAATAACAGATATGTTCACACGTTGCTCTCCATTTAGTATGCAATCTGTTTTAAAATATGTGATTCTTTTAATCCAGAATTAATATAAAATATAAATTTATTTGCATTTCAGTACAGTCTTATGTATTTTAACAAGAAACTAAGTTTTCTATTGTCCGTGTGTGTAAGTTTCCCACCCCCCCCCAAATGTCATATTGTACTTTTGGAAAGGAATTATTTAGAGATTTGGTAGCCCTTTTCTGATAAAGCAAAAAGAAGCCACTGATTCAAAAGCATATGTCTGTTTCCTCAAAACTTAATCCCACTAGAATTAATGGTCCTGTTTCAAAGTTTCTTCCTGCTATCCAGACACCTTATTTGCCACTGAACTAAGAATAGGTGTAGCCAACACCTGCATAATCTACTACAGTGAAATCCTGATATTTTTAAGATCTAGAAATTTAGCATTATCAAGCACAGAGCACCTAGGTAAATCCAGTTGGAGGCAGCCACCATTCGAAGTCTCATTTATGCATGTAACTGTAAAGACACAACTTCAGCTTGTGTCTTTGGCAGAATTAATTTTTAAAAAATCTATCAAATGACAATATCACTTCATGAAAATGATATGAATGTATGATGGTATAGGTTGAAGCTGCCTGGGAGGGTGAGGGATGGGACCAGGGTAAAGCAAGAGAGACTTTTCAGGCATGAACTTTAAGGAGGCATTCCCTCTCAGGACCCTGCAAGGGCCTTCTGTGCAGGCATCTTCCTTAACTCACTGTATTACTGGCTTTGTTTGATAGCTTGTGTAGTAAGTATTTTAAAGAGTAAGTACTGACTCACTTTTATGGCAGAAAGTGAAGAGGAACTAAAGAGCCTCTTGATGAAAGTGAAAGAGGAGAGTGAAAAAGTTGGCTTAAAGCTCAATATTCAGAAAACTGAGATCATGGCATCCGGTCCCATCACTTCATGGCAAACAGATGGGGAAACAGTGGAAACAGTGGCTGACTTTATTTTTTTGGGCTCCAAAATCACTGCAGATGGTGATTGCAGCCATGAAATTAAGACGCTTTACTCCTTGGAAGGAAAGTTATGACCAACCTAGACAGCACATTAAAAAGGAGAGACGTCACTTTGTCAACAAAGATCTGTATAGTCAAGGCTATGGTTTTTCCAGAAGTCATGCATGGATGTGAGAGTTGGACTATAAAGAGAGCTGAGCACCGAAGAATTGATGCTTTTGAACTGTGGTGTTGGAGAAGACTCTTGAGAGTCCCTTGGACTGCAAAGAGATCCAACCAGTCCATACTAAAGATCAGTCCTGGGTGTTCATTGGAAGGACTGATGTTAAAGCTGAAACTCCAATACTTTGGCCACCTGATGCAAAGAGCTGACTCGTTTGAAAAGACCCTGATGCTAGGAGGGATTGGGGGCAGGAGGAGAAGGGGATGACATAGGATGAGATGGTTGGATGGTTTCACTAACTCAATGCACACAGTTGGTGATAGACAGGGAGGTCTGGTGTGCTGCAGTTCATGGGGTTGCAAAGAGTCAGACACAATTGAGTGACTAACACTTTCACTTTCTTTAATTGGCTCATTTTATAGATAAATTGTGTAGATGTTTTTAGCCCAAGTGCTGGTTGCATCCAAATCACATTTTCCAATATGCATATATATTCACACATGAATTGTCTGTAGGCATGGAGGATCTGAAGAGGCAAGGGTGCCAAGAACTGTTACAGAGAAACAGAACTGTCTGATAGAATTAATGAAACAAGCTTTTGAACTGTTGAGTAGAAAGCAGACACTGTCATCCGTGATACCATTTGGACAAGATGTATGTCTCCCTGGGCATCTCAAACAAATCACCATGTACAGAGCTCCCTGCTTGGCATCGCTAAAGAATTACCTGGCCTTCACACGGAAGACCTCAGAACTCCCTTTGGAGTTTTCCAAGTTGAAGAGATATCCACACTATAGAAAATTGGTTGCTATGAAAGAATAACTCAGTCTGAGCTAAAATGCTTTGCAGACCATGAAGCAAAGTGGCAGAGCTGTAAACACTAACGGACCTTGTAAACAGTGGTTTCAGACATTACATCTCCCCACTGTGGCGATGAGGTTTTTTTTTTTTCTTTCGTGTCAGTTGCAAGCCCTACAAAAAGTCACTGGGAGCTTCACTGAACACAAATGATAAATTTTATGGAATATAAGAGGGAAGGGGATGTCAGGAAGACTTAAAATGATACTTGCATTCAGATTACTTCAATTAAAAAAAATCTTTTAATTGAGGTTCAACTCTGTATTAGAAAGGTTATTTTAGGAAATGTTTAAATGACAAACCTGATTTCCATGAATTTGTTTTTCAGTCACTCAGTTGGGTCCAACTTTGCGACCCTATGGACTGCAGCATGCCAGGCTTCCCTGTTCTTCCCTATCTCCCAAAGCTTGCTCAAACTCATGTCCATTGAGTTGGTGATGCCATCCATGCCATGAATAGATGTTAACATTAGAATCCAGGGTTGTTCTGTTTGATAATATATAAGAATGGGAGGAATAAATGAAGATAAGGTCAAATTTAAACATTGAAATGAATGCTATATCTTAGAAAATTAAAAGATATAAAACATTAAGTCACATCTAAAGTTCCTGAAATCCCAGTCTTGGAATGATGAAAACTATCCTATATTTAATTTTGACTGAATGACATAGAAGGCATAATGAAGGCAAGATCCATATACATGGATATAAATGTTCATATAAATACATAAATACAAATATATACTTAAATGTATGTATATGTGTGCATATGTGTGTTGGGGGGGTACAGACACACTTACATGGAACACACCCAGACCACAGTCAGTCTTATGAAGGCAATATTCTCTAAAGACAGCTACTTATTTTGTTTTCCTGCCTTTGAACCCAGTACCTTTACTGAAATCATCAGGTAGAATCCTTTCAGTCCTTCTGTGTCTGCAACAATACAAGAGTATCTATAAAATTGCCTACAAGAGTTCCATAACTTAGAGCTTTAGGAAACAATAAAAGACTTCATGGAGAACGATTGAACCAGCATAGTAAAACCTTATATTCAGTTTTACTAATCAATAAACAGATGCACTGACACTGAATTACCTTAGGCAAGTTACTTAACATCTCTCAATTTCAGTTTACTCCCGAGGATCATAATAGGAAAGAATACCTTACTGTTATATGGTGGATGACATAAAATAATACAAATAAAGTACTTGGCATGTACCTAGCTTTTTAAATACTAGCTATTTTTTTCATCATCCATATCATAGAAAATAAACTTTCTCCTCATTGAGAATTGGCAAAAACCATTAGCTGGATAGGATACGAAGCATCTGATTGATGGTTCTCTTTTAATCTCTGGGTTCTGCTTCCCATGTTTGGAGTCCTTCACAGTGTTCTTCTCCTGGGGGTAGGATGCCTCCCAGCACTGGGGCTGAGAAGTCTCAGATGTTATCTGCAATATCTCAGCAGTTCCCATTCAATATCCCAGTCTTTTGTCTCCCACGGTACATGATCTTCCAACTCTCCTCCAAAGTGCCCCTCTGAATGCCTGCCAAGGATTACTCATGTCCCTGAAAATGGCTTCTCTCTCTGTGCCTCCTGTCGCCACCCTGTCCTCTGACGGCTGCATGCATGACCCCGTGCACTCCTAGATCTGTGTCCCACCCTTGGTTCTGCTGCGGGCACGGGAGGAACCTGATGCCATGACATTTCCAGTAGGAAGAGTCACCTCTGAGTTTGGTCACTGCTGAAAAGAATCCCCCATTATATGATACCCAAACCATGATGCCTTCTGTTTGGCTCCACTGAACGTTGATCTGCTTGGCAAGAGCAGCCAAGAGAGCTCACTTTTTACAAATGTCATTCCTGATTGGTGTCTACTGCAAAATGCTTAAGACAGAAAACATCAGACATAAAAGATATATAAAACATAAAAGATACTCCGGGGGCCAGGTGTTAGAATTACCATGACATTTCATCACCATCTCTATCACCAGCAAACACTTATATAGGGCTTCCTGTATGCAAGATACTGTTCTAAGCACTTTATGTATATGAATTTACTTCCCCCTCGACAATAAGACTGTGAGATAGAAACTAGTATAAAACTAGCATTACCATTTTACAGGCGGGCAGTTTGAGGCACAGGGGTTTAAATCGGTTGCCTGTGCACACAGAAGAAAATAGCAACCCACTCCAGAATTCTTGCCTTGGAAATCCCATGGACAGAGGAGCCTGGCAGGCCACATTCCATGGGGTTGCAACAGTCAGACACGACATAGCAACTACACCATCACCACCACCAGGGACTCCAGTCCAGTCTATCCCCTTTAAATGGTATGTCTGGAATAAGATTACATGTGATCATCATACATAATGCTTAATATTGGTCATTCTCTAGCCTTGAAATTTCAATCATTCACATACATGCAGTCATATCCACAGGAAGAGAAAAACTATTTAAAAATTACAAAAGGAACATTTTGGCCACTTAATATCAGAAATAACCAACTGGAAATAGAGTCACTTGTCTTGTAGCAGCTTCCCTAAAATAAAAGTAAATAGAAGAGGCAAAAGACTACAAAGCCAGACTTGCGGTACGTTTTATGCTTTCCCTTTGCAGAAGCAGAAAATGCAGGATAAATAACTATTTCATGAAACGCTCTTAGGAGAATTATGAGTACCTTTAGAAATAGCTGTAACACAAGTCAGCTCTGCAAGTCTTGATTAATACTGCCATCTAATGCCCAGTGGAGAAATCCAAATTTAGTTTAGACTCCAAATATGTCCTAGTGCTGTCCTCCAAAATCACTAACAGAAATGGCAGCACAAATTGTATTATCGACTAGGACCCTTTAACTGCAGCCATCATTTTGAGATAAATTTTAGAAAGCTCAGGTTCTAACACTGCAGTCCAGTTTCAGGCCCTTTGATGTAGATACAGTGACTCACTATAAAGCTGATTTCATTATAATCTACAAGGTACAAGGCAAAACATCGCTCACTGGTGACAGAAAGACTTGTTGATATAATCGATATTTAATCTGTCTTCTATTTAAATCTCTTCAAAGTTTTCACATTTTTCCTCTATTTCTTCTTCTTGAAAAGTGATAAAACCTTTCTCCCCTTGGATAAAACATTTCTTTAGAAATATACCATAAGTAAATTTGAAACATTCTCTATATTACTGAATTTTTATCATCTAAGGCTTAGCTAATGATATTCTCCTAATGAGACTTTCACAAATTATGACCTCATTCTTATCCACTTAGTTGAGAAACTCTTAGAAAACTGTGGCTATAATAGGCACGTATATATCATACTTAGAAGAATTCAATTCATGGGTTAAAGCTCACTCAAACTTCCAACTTCCTGAAAGTAAGAATGCTTCGGTTAGTGTACTAAACCACAAGTAGACCATCAGTTGGTTACTCAGTTTCCCAAGGACCGTTCTCACACTTTGAGTGGGCCTCCACTCAAAGCCCAAGTGGCTTATGGCAGGACGACTTGAGCAGTGTGCTAGGGAGAATCTGAGGATCAGAACAGGGGATATCTAAGTGGGCAATGAACTTAATCATGATTCATCCATTTAGCATCCTCCTCTCTCCTTTGGGGGCTTCCCTTGTGGCTCAGCTGGTAAAGAATCTTCCTGCAATTCGGGGAGACCTGGGTTCAATCCCTGGGTTGGGAAGATCCCCTGGAGAAGGGGAAGGCTACCCACTCCAGTATTCTTGCCTGGAGAATTCCATGGACAATTAGAAATCTCTTTGATTTCCTGTTCTTTCCATTACCATTATAAACAATGTGGTCCAAAAACCATTAGGTAGGGCACAAAATAGAAGATGTTCAAGTAGATGTTCAAGAAGAGCTATAACACCTTGGAGGAGGAAATGACCACCCACTCCAGTATTCCAGTCTGGAGAATCCCCATGGGCAGAGGAGCCTGGTGGCTTACAGACCGTGGGGTCGCAAAGAGTCGGACACAACTGAGCGACTAAGCACACAGGTCACGCTAGTGGTAAAGATCCTGCCTGCCCACCAATGCTGGAGACATAAGAGACGCAGGTTTGATCCCTGGATCTGAAAGATCCCCTGGAGGAGGACATGGCAACCCTCTCCAGCACTCTTGCCTGCGCATCCTATGGACAGAGGAGCCTTGTTGGCTACAGTCCATGGGGTCCCAAGAGTCTGAAGAGACTTAGCACGCATGCACACCTCCCTTTTGCCTTCAGTTCTGACACCCATGCTGTCCTGCTGAGGCTGACAAGAAAAGCATGATGAACCTAGTGCCTGCTATACAGAGTGAAGTATGTCAGAAAGAGAAAAATAAATATTATATTAATATAGTAACACATATATATGTGGAAACTAGAAAAATGGTACTGATGAACCTATTTGCAGAGCATGAATAGAGACGCAGACATACAGAACAGACTTTGGACACAGTGGAGGAAAGAGGCTGGAGTGAACTGAGAGAGTAGCATTGAAATATACACATTACCATATGTAATTTAGATAGCTAGTGGGAAGTTGCTGGATAACACAGGAGCTCAACCCAGCGCTCTGGGATGACACAGAGGGGTGGGAGGGAGGTTCAGGAGGGAAGGGACAAATGTATACTTTTGACTGAGTCATGTTGTTGTATGGCAGAAACCAACACAAAATTGTAAAGCAATGTTCCTCCAATTAAAAATTTAAAATAAAATCAGTCTTCAAAAAAATGAAAAATACGATCACAGTTTCCAAAGGGCAGAAACATCCAGGGCTAGATCTAGACTAATTCCATCCTCTGACATTTACACAAGTATCTAGGGAAAGGAGGAAAAGATGGTATCTAGGCAACTTCAAACCAGTTTTTTAAAGAGTTGATTTACTGTTAAAAATGATTCTGAAAGATGATAAAACATTGTCAAATCTGTAACTAAATAGCTATTTTTAGAATAGCAAGTAGTTTGAATCCATTCAACCTATGTGGTTCAAATCAGTTTGTGGTTGGCACAGCCAAGATCATTTGCTGGGGTACTTGGAACTGAGCACAAAGGAAAGGAAATAGCTTGACCTGACATTAATTAATATAATGTTGTTAGGAACAATTTAGCCTGTTAGATCCAAGACCAAAATTCTTTGAGATTTAACCTTTCTGGTATGAAGTACTTCTAAGCAATTTTCAGCAGCTCCACGTGGGAATTCTTAAAATGCAGAACTAACATTATTAGAATAATGGCTATGAACCAAGAATGGGAAAAGGCAGACATTTATATTGACAGAGATAAATAATGGGCAAAGTAAATTATTAGCTAGATACCTGTTATACATGAACTAACGCATCTCACTTATATTTATACACAAAGCATAATATAAAAGGAAAAACAACTACACTAGAATCCACTCAAAGGAGCATAACAGTAGTTACTAGGGAAAAATGATTTTGATTATATCATTAAATTTAAAGCATTCACTTTAGACACTGAACACAGCCCTCCAGTGGACCTTTTATCATAGGCTTAATGTGAAGAGTGCAAAAAAACTTGCAAGCTGATGTGTTTATCATCTCCAGATCACTTCACTCTTGTTTGGGATACTGAAAATACGCACACAGGAAAAAAAAATCAGCATTGCATTCCTCAAAACAACTTCAAAAAATGGGGAAATATAAGAAAGAATAAAGTAGGGGAAACCACTTGTACTGAATTTCATTGGCCATCAGGGATTATGCTTACCCAGTCTCTCTCCAGATTCCATGAAAGACAGAAACCAAGCACAAGGCACCAAAAAAGGTCTTCTCCCTTGAATCACAAAGGAGCCAAAATGAACGTTTGAGTTTTATGTAATGGTTTTCCATGTTTTGAGAAAACTACCTATTTTCTAACCTTGATTTTTTACCCTAAAAAATAGAAATCTCCATCCAGTAATTAAAGCTGGTTATTTTGTGTAGTGGCCCCTAACCCTTATGGTTCTTGATATCACATATCCCTATGGTTCTCAGTATTACGTATCCCAGACCCTATGGTTGATGCTACATATCCCTTTGAGAATCTGATGCTCTCCCCCAAGAAATCCACATTCTTGTACATCACTCCAGTGGATTGTCCAAACAGCTCATGGAGATGGGTACTGTTATTACCATTATTCAGTGGTAGAACTGAGGCTTAGTGAATTTGTGTGACCTGACTAAAGTCACAGAGCTGGTAAGCAATGAGGTTGGGACAGGATTTTTGTGTAGTAGCTGAAGGAACAGATAGTGGATTTCACCTGCCCAGGTTCAAATCCAGCTCAATCACTCACTATTGTGTGACTTTCTGTCCCAATTTCATCATCAATAAAATGGAAATAATAATAGTACTTCATGAATTTTTGAAGATTAAATGAAATAATGTATATACAGAACTTTGAACAGTGGCAGGCATGTAGTAAATGCTCAACAAACCTATTGTGTTATTATGATGTCTATAAACATTGTGTTCCAGATCCTATATTAGCAGTTTCAATCACAAAATGCTTTAAAGATAATGTTCAAGAAATATCCAGGAGGCACTTCCCTGGTGGTCAGTGGTTAAAAACCTGCCTGCCAATTCAGGGGCCATGGGTTTGATCCCTGGTCTGCGAACTAAGAGTCCACCTGCTGCAGGGCAAGTAAGCTGGTGTGGAACAACTACTGAACCTGCACTCTGGAGGCTGTGAACCACAACAAACGAAGCCACTGCAATGCGAAGCCGGTGTACCACATCTAGAAAGTAACCCCCATCCATCGCAACTAGAGAAAACTGGCGAGCAGCAACAAAGACCCAGCACAGCCAAAAATAACTAAACAAATAAATTTTAAAAAATAAAACAAAGCCATGTAAATTTTAAAAAGAGAAATATCCAAGATATCACATACTTTTGTTTTCATAGGTTTGTTCTACTGATGTATCTTAGTAAGACTAATAGTAGTTTGTCTATGAGAGTCTTCCATGTTTAATTTTTCATTATTAAGTTTTTAGTTTGTCTACCTATGGAGTCTTTATCTGATCAAAGAATGCTTTAATGGCATGGCACTACATATAACTTGTAAGAAACAAAGCTTTCCATTTGTTAACTTCATATTAAAACTGATTTTAAATGGGAAAGTCAAAATTTTAGTGATCAGTTAACATTTGATTGTATTTTTCTTTAGTATGTAATGGAATCATACGAAATGTGTTAGAAGTCCTGAGGACTAACATTCAATAGCCAACAAAAGTTACTTCCAACAGGCAACTACAGAGTAAAAACACCATGCATGCATGCCAAGTGGCTCAGTTGTGTCCGACTCTTTGTGACCCCAAGGACTATAGCCTGGCAGGCTCTTCTGTCCATGGGGATTCTCCAGGCAAGGATACTCAGCTGGGTTGCCATGCCCTTCTCCAGGGAATCTTCCCAACCCAGGGATCAAACCCAGGTCTCCCGCATTGCAGGCAGATTCTTTACCATCTGAGCCATCAGGGAAGCCCCAAAACACCATAGCAGAGCTCAAATAGTAGTAGAATATCAATCAGGAGACCTAGATTCTGGTTTGGTTTTTCCTTCTAACAAGTTCTGTGATATTTGACATACATATATCACCTGTCTGGATTTCCTCATCTGCAAAATATAATCTAATACTTGGAGCTAACTTCTATAGTGGATGTTATTGGAACTCCACTGTGGTGGACAATGGTCTCATGCTTCCTCATATTTTCCCTCCAGAGGTGGAGTCTATTTCCCTGCTCCTTGAATCCATATTGGCCCTGTGACTTCCTCTGATGTGGAGAATTGAGCAGAGACATCTTCGTGCAGGTCTCAACTTGCGGCTTCTACTTTGGCTCTGAGATTGCTTCCCCCATTGCACAAGCCATCCTGCTGGATCAGGGATCAACAAATTTCATCTGCAAAGAGCCAGACATGCTAGTAGGGGAAAGGAAACTGAAAGTAGAGTCTTTTGAAATAAAATTAATTTTCAGGTTATTTTATTCCACTTTGTATCGTTTTCTTAAAAGTAGTGGAGTGTGGTTTGGACACAGATTTTTGCATTGTTCCCCTAAAATCTGTCCTATTAGACTTTGCCCCCAGCATCATGTTTGTAGATGAACAGTGCTTCTGAATCCTGTCTCTAATTCCCCTCCTTTTCACTCACAGAGAGAAAAAAACACACTGATCCACCATCTTACAGAAAATTGAGACTATTAATGAATTTATGCACATAAATTACATTGAGTCCACCTAATGAAGGGTAATTTATAAATGTAATGTATCTATCATCATTATTATGCAAACAGCATTCTGAGTATTTTGAGTAAAAAATAAAAAAGAAGACAGAAATATTGCCATCCACAGGTTCCCTGCAAACTGGGAACTGGGTAGCTGACAAAAGGGGACATCTGAAGGAAATCTAAAGAACAAGTAATGACAGCATCAGGGTGTCCTTTCAAGAGAAGACATAAAGAATTGTCAGGGAGGAAACGTTAATAACTAGCAGAGTGAGGTGTGTGGAATGAATCGCTAAGAAATGTGAGAGAAACAGAAAGAGCTCAAATCTAAAGGCTAGAAAGAGAAAATATAAGAACAAGAAAATACATTTATTAGAACAGATGACAATGATTCTTCCTTGCTGTCTTCTGGAGATTGAAATGCTCAGAAAAAGAATTTCGTGAAAAATAAAATTAAGGATGCCCTGAAAAACATTGATTGGAATGTATAGATTCTTAGATACTGCATAGTTTTTAAAAAATGAAAATTTAAGGTTAATATTTAATTTTAAAATGCCATCATTTCAAATGCTTGATTTCTTTACTTCTTCATTACTGGTCAAACAAAACCATGCTGTTGCCCTTGCTTTCTAAAAGGAATGAAGAAAGCAGAAAGAACATCCTAAAATACAGATTTCCTTTTGAAACCCTGAGCACTTCATCCAATTTTCTACATTTCAGTTTCCTCGTCTCTAAATAAGAAAATCAGGCGATGTTATACATTCTGTAATTCTTTGGCTAAAACTGAGTTTTTATTACATGAATGCTAACTAGAGGAAACATGCTAAGTGGCATTTTAAAGTCAGATTGCTGTTTGTAACCTTAGAATACAACTTAGTAAAGCAATACTGTCTGAGTTGCCTGAAATCATAAACTAAAAGGACTCAGAAAAAGCTAATTTGGTACAGCTGGAAAGAAATCTAAGGATGCATGTTAATCTAATGACTGTTTAGGGTAGGAAATTATAGCTTAAATAATTTATATGAATTTGAATGTTCATTAAGGTTTTATAGCATTTCAAAGTGAGTTATTTTAAGATCGGGAACTAAAAATGGTGGCATTTTCCTTCACAGAAACCAGAGCTAAGTATATGGCAAAGCATAATTAATATACACATTACTTCATGAGTGTTTATCCAAACCAGGAATTACAGAAAATAATAAAGTATTTTGAGTAACATGTGTGTGACTATTTACAGGGAGTGAACGCTTGTTCATACAAGGTTGAAACAAGAAATCAACTAGACACCCTTTAAAATTAGGAAAGCTTAGGGAAGTGTTTTCATGGATAGGCCTGACTTCGTCATAATCAAGAGGAAGGAGGTAAACAGGAAAATGAGGATAAAGATGGCCAAAGAGACAATAAACAGTGGTCCAGCTGTAGAAGACAAAAACAGTGAGAACCCTGCACTCACATTGAGGGGGATCACCCTGGAAATAAATGCAGGGAAACAATTGTTCTTCAGAGACAGGAGGGAAGGGGGAAGGGAAGTACAAATAAAGTTAGTTGCCAGTTGTCAAGACATTTGCTTTTTCACAGACTCCAACTGTGGTCTTTCTTCTTTGGATTTAGGGCTCCCCAGGTGGCGCTAGTGAAAAAGAACCTGTCTACCAATGCAGGAGATGAAGGAGATGCAGGTTCCATCCCTGGATGGGGAAAGTCCCCTGGAGAAGGAAATGGCAACCCGCTCCAGTATGCTTGCCTGGGAAATCCCATGGACAGAGGAGCCCGATGGGCTACAGGCCACGGGGTTGCAAAGAGTTGGGCACAACAGCAGATTTATTTATTTTTAATATTTATTTATTTGGCTGCACAGGTCTTGTGTGGGCTTAGAGGCTCAGTCGTGTCTGACTCTTTGCGACCCCATGGACTGTAACCTGGCAGGCTCCTCTGTCCATGGGGATTCTCCAGACAAGAATACTGGAGTGGGTTGCCATGCCCTCCTCCAGGGGGTCTTCCCAACCCAGGGATTGAACCTAGGGTCTCCCGCATTGCAGGCGGATTCTTTACCATCTGAGCCACTGGGGAATCACCAGGTCTTAGTTGTCTTTGTTGAGGCATGTGGAATCTTTAGTTGTGGCATGTAGAATATAGTTCCCAGAACAGAGGCCCCTGCACTGGGAGCTCAGAGTTAGCCACTGGACCACCAGGAAAGTCCCTCTTCTCTGGTTCTAAACCACTCCTCCTCGGCCACCAGCATGCAGAAGTGCTTTTGGGCCTCTTACACATTCAGCCTTGTGCCCCAAGCCCTATTTCCATTTTGATAACTACTCTCTGGACACTGGTAGTCTCTGGACACTGGTACACATGGATCTGATTGGATTCCATGATTGATTTCTGATTTAGATTCCCCAAATCACCATGGATATTCACATCTGAAATGTTCTCTATTTTTCACTTTCTTAAAACTACACACTTTCATTCCCAAGGTTGGGACTATTTAGTCATTAAAAAATGTTTGAATGGCCTAATCAATTGGCTATTTGATATATGTTACAGTCTAGAGTGTTGTGATATAAAATACACATGAAGTAGTGGTATTAGCTAAGTCTTCAAATATAAGTATTTGTATTTAGATTGCTTATTACTTAGGCATCAATTCCTTATGTAATATTTAATTAATTCTGAAAAATTATGTATTATTAGATGAATATATATGTAATTATATTAGTAACACAGGTTTAAAATAAATTAGCATTTTATTAATATCAAAACTAAATATTTGAAAATTACTTTAGTGCATGGTTGAACATCTTACTCTAAGCTACTCAGTAAATTTCTACTAAATGAAAGATAACATTCTCCATTTCCTCTGATTATTTTGTTGCCAAATATTAACCATTGTCACTTCAATAAAAAGATGAGGACTACTTTTCTAATTAATAAAATGAGTAAGTATAATTTAGGAGTCCTTATTGAAACAGGTATAAAAGATTTGGGAGGGAATAAACAATAAAATGTTAGTTACAGGAAGAGTTTGTTTCTTATTTGCCGTCCTCTGGAACAATTTAATTGCAACTGACCTTATGATATTGAAGTTTCTGTAGCATCCACACTCTTCCTTAGGGCATCTACGAATCATTTAAAATGGAATAAAGTAGAGTGAATCCTAACTAATAAACCAGTTGCACTATTATTCATAAGTACTGTTTAAATGTTAGTGGACATTTTCTGTGAATGAAAAGAACATGGTTTAGTTAGATGATGTTATCTTTATAATTTTACTGGCAGTTTAAGTAAGAAAATGAAACACCAGCTGAAAAACAAAGGGTCATTTAATTTCCTTTGCATTGTTCAGTAATCTTTGTTTAATACTTTAATGAGAATATTCATGCCAAATTTATATAGATTTTTTCCACTTTGATCTCTTTACCTTATTAAATATACTCATTACTGGTATTAAATACAAAAATAAACTGCAAATGACCCACATATCACTTCTTTAAAAATAATTATAACTTAAAATGTTATAAATGCAGAAGAAATCTATTTGAATCCTTGATTTTTGTGGCAAAGAGTAACATCTTTAAACTATTTGTACAAAGAAAAATGTTGATTCCTCTACATATACATGGATAGTACAATGTCATACATATGGGAATTACAACAAATGTAATAATATGTATAACCCTTATTTTTATTCAAGAACAATGATTTTTCACTTATTTAATTACATTATATTGAGTGTCTACAATATACTAGTCACTGTACTGGGAAAAATTATTTAACACCTCAGATAACTAAAGATCTGATATGACTAAGTCTATTTACATAACTTCATTGTCTTTGAACTCCTTCTAATGAAGACAATTAATCTTCACATTTTGTATATGCATCATGGTATAGTAGACCAAGGATGGGTTTTAACACCAGACTGACTTGCTTTCAAATGATAGTTACATTACTTACTGGATATGTGATTTATGTAAGTTATTTAGAACTTTCCAAGCCTCATTTTCTCATCTGTGAATTATAAATGATAATATAGTTGGGCTTTTATAGGGTTGTGGTTTGCATGATGATTAGACACACACACACACACACACACACACACACACATTGTTTATCATGAAACTGAACACATTATAAATACTCCTCAAAAGGGAGCTTTTAATAAATCTCAATGCTGTGATTCAGGAAAGACCACGTACAGGGACACTGCATTAGTTTCCTCTTGTTGTAGTAACAAATTACCACAAATTTATCAGAGTAAATAACACAAATTTATGACCTTACAGTTCCATAGATCACAAATGCAACACATAGGTGTCACCAGGCTAAAATCAAAGGCACTACTACGTTCCTTATTGGAGGCTCAGGGAAGATCTGTTTATTGCCATTTCTAGCTTCACAAGGTATCTGCATTCCTTGGCTTGTTACCCCTTTAAAAAAGACAGTTACAGTGGATTGAGTCCTCTCATCCATCTTTCTGTTTACAACCAGAAAAGGATCTTTGCTTTTAAGACTCACGTCATTAGATTTGTGCTGAGTTGCTTCAGTCATGTCCGACTCTGTGCGACCCTACGGACTGCAGCCCGTCAGGCTCCTCTGTCCATGGGATTCTCCAGGGAATAATACTGGAGTGGGTTGCCATTTCCTCCTCCAGGGTTTCTTCCCTACCCAGGATCAAACCGGCGTCTCTTATGTCTACCTGCACTGGGAGGTGGGTTCTTTACCACTGACACTGCCTGGGAAGCATGATTAGATTGGACCCCCATTAGGTAATTCAAGATAATCCCCCCTAACTCAAGGTCTGTAACCTGAATCACATCTTCGAAATCCCTTTTGCCGTCTAAGGTAACAGTTTCTGGAGGTTTGAGACTGGACATCTTTAAGACCCATCACTTTGTTTATGACAGGCACGCAAGGACCAACTGGGAGGTATCTTATTGTGGCACTAGTGGCAAGAAGTCAGACATAAGTGCTGCTCGTCCGGGTTATCCTTGGCAACATGTAAATTGACCATAAAGAAGCTATCGATTCTTCTTCAACCTACATGAAAGCACGCTTAGAATATCGTCTATTAAATTAGAAGTGATCATAATACTCTGACTACCTATAAGAGAGCAGTGTACAAGTGGAATTCAGAACTAAAAATCAGTCCATTGACACTGAAATCCTCAAGGTCTCTGGAACTACCTTCCTATCAGAATCATTATAGCCCATGGATGTAACTATCTGGACCTTTACTGTTTAATCACTTTATGCTGTCTGAGAATATCACACTTGTATGTTCTTCTCATTCACTCTCAGGGATAAGTGACTAATAATATCTTAAAAACAAACAAACAAAAAGATGCAAGATGTCATGGACTGGTTCCAGCAGCTTTGTCTGGATAAAGTAAATGGATGATTCTAAGTGGATCTACCTAAGTCATGAGGTCATGCCACTATCTCACATTTTCTGGCTTATGAGCAAAGATGTAATCAACAATTCAAGGAAATCATTTGGCTGCTATGATTAATTCCCTTCATCTTATAAAGGAAATAAATATTTGCCATTTTAGTAAACACTAAAGTAGAGTGGGAAATCTATTTGACTTAAAGAATTGAATGCAAATTCATTAAAAGTTTACAAATAGTTTTGGTATATCTACAAAATTCCAGACACTAAGTTAGGCACCAGAGCCTCAACAGATGAAATCAACGTTGTCTCAAAGAGCCTACACAGTAATGAAGGTTGAAACCCTAGAGAACACCATTCTAGCCCCTCATGTAAGCCACAAGAAACTGAATTCCAAAGAGGTTTAACTGCAACTGGTTCAGCCTTCACATTCACTAAAGTAAAATTCATTAGCAAGATTGGATTTTTGAGATTAGAGAGATCAGGGCATTCAGGAGAATATTGACTCCAATTACCCCAGTAATCCAATAGAGCAAGGGCTCGAAAGACACCAATCACATTAGTATTAGAGAAGCATTAATAAAGACAGCTAGGGCTCCCTCAAAAACTCCGGGTTTTCACTCCATCCAGCAGGTTAATTTGTGATTTTCATTGAACAGTTTGACCTTTCTAAGCTTCAGAAACTTCACCTGCAAAGAAAGGAGGCAACGTGGCACAGAGGGTAAGAACCCAGAATCACACGGGTTAAAATTCTGTTTCTCCTAACCTCAAACTGAGCGACCTTAAGCACAGCACATCCTGCAATGTTAATCCCCTTACACGGGAATAATAATGCCTGCTTCCAAGCCTTGTTACGAGAAGTAAATGTACTATGTACAGCACTCAGGACGGTGTCTGGATAACAGCAAACGTTCAGTTGATGGTAATTGGTATTATTATAAATTGCAGTTTGCAAATATATTGTGAAGATTAACGATAAAGGCAAACCAGTTTCTTCATAAATGGCAATATTATGCATTTCTGAATTTTAATAATGCAATACTTCAGAAGTTTTTATAACCATGGACCCTGCCCTCTTGCCCCAACATCTGTATGGTTAATTCTTCCCCAATTCACAAATTAGGAATTTGACTTTCAAAAGGTCCAAATGGTTCCGGATCATATACTAAAGTGGGAATGGACAAAGAATTCAAACTCAGTGACCCTTGGCTCCCTAGTCATTGCTCTTCCTGTTAAATTATATCACCTTGGCAGTTTAACAGTGTACTGGAAACATTTTCAAGGGAGAATATTTATATACACAACTCTTGGCACCATAAATATTTGTCTGAATTTATCCTGCTCCAGGCCAATCAACACCTTATGAAACTTGTGATTTAAAAGGCTTGGACTTTTATTCATGCAATATTAATATAATGGAAAACAATTCAGTATCTCCAGCAGGAATGAGTTTACAGGCATCAGCAGGTGGCTGACTACATAAACTTTACCTTTCCTGACATTTTAAAGCAACTAATAGAGTTTTAAAGCATGTACATTTTGTATCATTTAAATAGTGGAACTAATGATAAACAAGGTTTATAAGAAATGTGAATTTGAAGCATTTTGTTTACATTCAGTTGGGTACATATAAACGTTGATGAATGCTAATGGGAGTTACCAACATGCATTCCATTCATAGCAATGGAAGAACACTGTGTACAATTCCAAATAACCCTTTTAACCTTGTGAAAAATGAATAAGGAACTGGTGTGTATAGAGCACTAAAGCATAATAAGAGCAGAAAGAAGTGAGTTTAAGCCAGTTCATCCTCAGTCTAGAGAGTAAGAAACAGCTCCAAACAAGTACGTTTCATGAGGGTTTGAACTTTCAAGGCCACTTTCCTCTGGGCCAGACAGGGGTGAATGCCTTTATTTCTTGCTAGTCATTTCTCTGTTAACAGTTGTCTGACTTACTTCCTTACCTCTAATTCAACCATATTGAATTAGAAATATAATTAGGAAGTACCTACTAATCTATTCCACAAGTATGTATTTAACACCCAGTGCCTATAAAACTTCTGTCCCTCCTCTCCAGAAATGGAGAGTCCAGTGGGGAGAGCAGAAAATTAAGCAGGAGATTTCAGTAGAGTGTGAAAGCAGTAAGGTATAAAATGCAATAAGGGCTGAGGCATGGGTAAGCAGGGTGTTTTGGAACTATGTGGAAGTAAAATGGAAATAATTCTGAAGGTTCTGATGCTAGGCAGAGAACATCCACTGAACAAGGCACCGAGTAGGGACATTATAAAATACAAATGCAGTTCCTGTTAATCAGGAACTTCACTGTAATTGAGAAGAAAGGAGTTCTTTCTCCTTTTCTCCAGAACTAAACTGCCTCCTAGACATGCCTCCACTTGAATGTTCCTCAGGCCAATGTGAGGAAATTACCTAGACTGCATCACAGAGAGATAAAGAGTTTAGGAACATGAAAGAGCATTGAAGAGCAAAGAAGACAAAATGAGAAGTTCCCATATACAGATGATGGAAGTTCTAGATGGTGATAACAGAAAGAACCCGGGAGATGTATGCAAAAACATTATGGTTGACATTGTTCCTTAAGTAATAAGATATTCAGAATGTAATTTATGTCCCAAAGAGCAAAAGATCCATTCAAGATTAAGAAATGAATGATAGATGATAGACAGATGATGACAATGATGAAAGATAAAAGTAAAACTACATGGTACCCATCATAGACATGACATTTAAAGCAACCAGGAGAAAAGACAGATTGTTTACAGGGTTCAATAATTAGGCTGAAAGCAAATTTCTAAATAATAAAAGACAGAAAATGTTAGCTTCAAAAACTTGAAGGTGGTAAACAGCCTAGATTCCTATGCTTCTGATAAGGAAAATAGCTATCCGCTATCGGAAAAAATAAGGTACACCCTACATTTATTTCTTTTGGGGGAATTTTCAAAATGGGATATATACCCTTATTTGACTATAATACTTTATGTACAGTCCTTCTACAAGTCAGGAAAATGGAATTTAAAAACAAAACAAGATCCCTTGAAGCCCTATGATTCAATAATTTGGGAATTTAAAATTCGATACTTCACTTTTAAGATGCTGATTTCAAGAGTGAGTGGTATTTAACCTTGAACTCTGTTCAATGTTAGGTCCTAGCCTGGATGGGAGGCGAGTTTGGGGAGAGTGAATACATGTAAATGTGTGGCTGAGTCCCTTCATTGTTCACCTGAAACTACCACAACATTGCTAATTGCTGTACCCCAATACAGAATGTTTTTGGTGCTAAAAAATATACATAAAATTTAAAAATATAGTGAGTGGCATTTAAATGAAAAACTTATATTACTATTCTGTAATAAACAAACAACCCATGGATGGAACCCAGGTCTCCAACATTGCAGGCAGATTCTTTACCATCTGAGACACCAGGGAAGCCCATGAATACTAGAGTAGGTAGCCTCATCCCTTCTCCAAGGGATCTTCCCAACCCAGGAATGGAACCGGGGTCTCCTGCATTGCAGGCAGGTTCTTTATCAGCTGAGCTACCAGGAAGCATACCACTATCCTATAACAAACAAATGTAGATTTTAAGGCGAAATGTCAGAAAGATCATTTTGGAAAAAAAACAAACAAACAAATCACAAATGGTCAGTTCAACTGAATCATACATAAATTTAAATTGGACAGAATGAGAGAAATCATCTCAGATCCTGTATACACACCAAAAGAGTGGGGGTGAGGACACTCCCCATCTTCATTCACAGTTTGTGAGGGAGCCATGTTGTCTGACTTGTAAATTCCCTTCCCATTTCCTCCTGGTGAAATGGGAGTGAATATCTATCTGACTTAATTCATGAAAAATCTCATTTAAATAGAGAAAGTGATGATTACCTGTCAATCGGTTTCTCTTTACTGAGAACATAGTAAGTTTGTGAAGACATTTGTTAGGTTAATAACAGTAAGAGGAAAAATAAGAAAATAGAGGAACAGAAGTCAGAGAGATCGCTAAAGGCCAACACTAGCAAAACGCCATGGAATCTCTGCTGCTAGACAGGAAAGGCCCTGTCTGAAGCCAGGCTGGTCTCTTCCTATGGATCCTCAGGGGTGTGGGGGTTGGGAGAACCAGTCTATCCAGAGATCTCACGTGTGTTGTTACCCACGTCAGCCTGTGAGACCCTCTTTTCATCACAACTTAAACGTACAACACATACTTTCTTATTTAATACTCTCTATAAGTTAGTCCCTGTTATCTCTATTTTAGAGACTAGAAAACTGAGCATCAGAGAGTGTAAGCAATTTGCACTGGGTCAAATGGCTGGTAAGCAACAATGTCTGGAATTGAATCAACAATGAACCTACATAAACGTCCGTAGGCATGTCCGTTGGCATGAACGAGTCCCAGTTTATTCACTTGTAAAACATGGGGATCAGAGAAACCCACATATTCTTCTCCACCCTTAAAATGACATGGCTATCAAAAATGTCTTAAATGTTTGCTCTTCAAACTCAATGATTAAAAGTGACAGACATAGCATATTGTACAAACATGTACTTGAAATTTTAATGCTACCTACCATACAGAATCCACTCCAATACTCTTGCCTGGAAAATTCCATGGATGGAGGAGCCTGGTAGGTTACAGTCCATGGGGTCGCAAAGAGTCAGACACGACTGAGCGGCTTCAATTCACTTCACTTCACTTCACCATACAGAATCCTTACATTTCCAGGATAGTAAAAGTAAAAAATGAAGGAACTACTGAAAACAGGACTTTTTTTACACCAATACCATTTTAAGGTAAAATAGTTATGAGTTCTAAGTCACAGTAAGTTAGAACAATAAAAAATATTTTGGTGGTAATAACATTAAGATTTGTGCTATGAAGAACCTCTGCAATTGTCTTTAGTAAATTAGCTAATCAATTTAGTCACTGAAAAATATTATTTTCCAGCTTATTAGATCACAAAGGTGAAAATACAAATTAATATTCAGAATTTTAGAATCTTGGAATTTCATACATTTAGACTTTGGAGATCAACTTATCCAGCACTTACATTTTAAATATGAGGAAAACAGACTCAGGAAACAGACTCATGGTTATTCCATTTTTTAAATATTGTATATTCTCATAAGGTGGGGGTGGCCTCATCCAGACTCTGTAGGTCTCAAAACAAATGAGAATTGCAAAAATTAGTCCACAGTTTCTCCTAGGGATGAATATTATATTTTATTTGCCCTTAAAATACATGAGTAAGATCAGTCATCTATAGTAAACATCATCAGAGTCTCTATTACATAACTTTAGTTGGTTTGAAAATCAGTAGAAACTTTATCTTGTTCTATTTATTACATGAAAGGGTTGAATTTCATGCATTTCTTACATTTTACCACCGAAAGATATGCCAGCTCTAAGTTGTTAGGAAATGCTGCCTCATTTAAAAAAATGAAAGTTGAAATTAAAAACATTTTATTATTAAAAATTTTGAAGTGCCTGATGCTAAAGGATATTTTTATCTCCCTTTCTACAGGAACTTACAATGACGTGGATAACCTGCTGGGGAAAAGGGTGCATTTGAAATATTGGATCTTTGTTGTTGTTGTTTTTAGTCGCTAAGTCACGTCCCAACTCTTTTGCGACCCCATAGACTGTAGCCTGCCAGGCTCCTCTGTCCATGGGATTTCCCAGGCAAGAATACTGGAGTGGGTTGCCATTTCCTCTTCCAGGAGATCGTCCCGATCCAAGGATCAAACCCGAATCTCCTGCATTGGCAGGCGGATTCTTTACCACTGAGCTACCTGGGAAGCCTGTGGGTCTTTGTGGGGTCCTTCATTCTAAGGGGCTGCTGGGGGCACCTAGCTGAGCTCTGATGACCAGGTGATAATGTACCATATTCCCCTGCTCAAACCCAAGGCTAAATCAGGTGAGAACACCATGAAAACCAGCACAGAGCACAGTCAACCTTGCAGATGAGCTTTATTCCACATACAAAGACAGCCCTATTTCTACTCGGGCTGCAGCCAAAGGGTGGGTAAGCAGCCTCGATCCACACATCTGGAATTATGAGTTTACAGTTTATGGACTGGTGTGGGTCCACTTAAGAGACTGACAAATTTAGCTATCTCATACATGTGGAATTACGCAGGAGTCTTTCTGTGACTGGTTTCTGTCACAGGAAGTCCTTAAAAGAAAGTCCTCAAGGTTCATCCACATTGTCATATTGCAGGATTGCCTTCATTTTTAAGGCTGAAGAGTATCCCACTGTATGTATAAACCACGTTTTCTTTATTCGTTCATCTGTTGATGGATATTTACATTTTTCCACATCGTATGAATAATACTGCAATCACCATAGGGGCACTAGTATCTCTGAGATCCTGATTTCCAATCTTTTAAGAAAATACTCAGAAGTGGAATTGCTGAAACATGTTTGTTCTGTTTCATTTTTTTTTTTTTTTTTTTCTCCATTGCACTTTTATTTGAATGTAATATTTGGGACAGTTGTCCCAGAGGGCTAATTCCCAATTTAATCTGAGGTCATAATAAAACAAACAACAAAACAGTATTTGGGATTTCAGTTTCTCACCCTTATCATCAAGACTCACTGCCTCCCATCATCAGTATTTATTGAGCATTTACAGTGTACTAGGCACAATAGAACATACAGAAAACATTGTCCCTGCTCTTGAGGAGCTTACATTCTAGAAGAAAAAAAAAAAAATACACCTCTTTTAAAATGGTTATTTTTGTTTGGTGTTTTCTGCAAGGTACTGAGGAAATAGTTGGTAGGGTGAGCTTTGGGTATTACTTAGCCCCATCATTATTTAAAGAGAGGAAGGGGAAGGAATTTAAAGGCAAAGACAATGACAGACCATTCAGGATAGGTAGGGTGTATAGGGAGATAACACAATCTCATCAACTCAGGAGAGATTCGCTGCAGTGGACAGGAAGAGGGAAATAGTCTGTGGGATGCAAGCAAAGGAAGCAGGGTGTCCTTAGACATCGAGTGGAGCCAGAAAGATCATGCGGCCTTTTCCCCCAAGTACATGGCCATCAAGTAGGAATGGTTGGTGACAAGACAGAGGCTAAAAAAGGTAATCCTGTGCACCTGACAAATAGAAGAAAGGATCAAAATTGAAGGCAGGCTATTAAGAATATCAAGAAATTCTTAAAAACAAAAGTGATTTGGAAGCACGAAACTTACAGTTAATGCTACCCAATGTCATGATGGGCCAAGAACATTGTGGCTTCCTAAGTTAGAAAATGCCATATACCAAAATTTTAAATGGAACAACATTACTTTTTTCAATCAACTCCCCGTCTCTGAAAAAAATTTTCAGGGGGAGGGGGGAGTACAGGACATGGTTGGGAACAGTAGTAGTTATCTTAGTAGTATTTTACTGTTATGATAAACTTTGTATTCAAACTTGGTAAAAGCCCATTAGCTGCCAAGAGGGAATAAGGAATAAATTTCCAAAAATGTACAATTTTCTTTAGAGAAGTTTCAGAACCAAAAGACTAATTTACATGAAAAGCTGTAGAGAAAGTAGTTGAAAAGTCCATTCATAAAACTTTTATTCCACTTACATGAACTTAATACACGTGTTCTTAACAATTATGCTTGGATTGTTCATGAAAATCTCATAAGACATTAAACAAAGCTAGCCATCATCTCAAGTTATTTCCCTGTTAACTATTTTTTACAGCACATGCATGTTAGGCAAGTATCAAAAAAAAAAAAAAAAAAATCACAAAAGCAAAAAAAAAAAAAAAAACTAAAAAAAGTTAAATACATGGGTTTTTGTTTTACTGCTGTGCTTGATATACATGAAGTAATGAATATCAAGCAATTCATTTTTACTGCATCTTTACTTGTACATTTGTTCTTAGGTTGCCTAAAACATTTAAATACAAATAAAATGAGTGTAGCAAAAATAATGAAAGCAAACAGCAGGTAACTTTACAAATAATGGAATGTGAACCGTTTCTGCCCTTATCCAGAGTAAATTGGGTCACAACTAAAGGAACACTTCTGTAGCTGCAGTCAACAGTGTGCACACTGCGTCTGAGTATTCCACAGATAACACATGGTTTAACATGCAATATCCATGGGATATCCATTTCTACTACAGCTTTGTAAGTGCTCCAAACCTAAGAAGTACCCACAACACCACCTGTGACTGGAACCAATTATCCCTTTTATTCCCCACCAGGACATACCAATATGCAGGCAGTTTTCTTTGCTTAGACATGGAAGCAGTTTTAACACTGGCCCTTGTGAAGCCACAATGTACCAAAAGTACTATGCCAAACATTTATAACTTGTATAAAAATTCCACATCCCCATATTGGCCACCTCAAGATGAAAACAGATAACTCCCTAAATGTTAACTGGCTCTACTCCCCTAATATTAAACATAAAAACCACATGGGAAATATAGAAATTCAAATAGAAGTAACATAAACCTGTCATAAATCGTAAACAAAAAACTATTTGTGGGACAGCATGGATGACAAATGGTCTACTGTGTAAATTTTAGAATGAGGCAGACAAAAGTTGGAAGGCCGGTTAATTTTCCCCTCCTTCTCCTGCTTCAGCTTCGTCTCCTTGGGTATCCGATGTCCACAATGTCAAATTATCTCTCAGTAACTGCATTATTAGCGTGCTGTCTTTGTATGACTCTTCACTTAATGTATCAAGTTCAGCAATGGCTTCATCAAATGCTGTCTTTGCAAGAGAGCAGGCTTTCTCAGGGGAGTTCAGAATCTCATAATAGAACACAGAGAAGTTAAGGGCCAGACCCAGTCTGATAGGATGTGTTGGTTGCATTTCCTTTTTGCTGATTTCAAAAGCTTCTTGGTATGCTTGCTGTGACTGATCCACAATCCCTTTCTTGTCATCACCAGCCGCAACCTCAGCCAAGTAGCGGTAGTAGTCTCCTTTCATTTTCAAATAGAAGACTTTGCTCTCTGCTTGTGAAGCATTGGGGATCAAAAACTTTTCCAAAAGAGACAGTACATCATTGCAGATATCTCTTAGCTCGGTCTCTATTTTCTCTCTGTATTCTCGAGCCATCTGCTGTTTTTTCTCAGCACCTTCTGTCTTTTGCTCAATACTGGAGACGACCCTCCAAGATGACCTACGGGCTCCTACAACATTTTTATAAGCAACTGAGAGAAGATTCCTCTCCTCATTGGATAATTCAGCTCCTTGCTCAGTTACAGACTTCATGCAGGCTGCCATGTCATCATATCGCTCAGCCTGCTCAGCCAGTTTGGCCTTCTGTACCAGCTCGTTTTTATCCATGACTGGATGTTCTGGCGGGCGCTTCCGGACCGCCTTAGCTCGCAGCCCCGTGGCCAGGGCCGACACTCCCGCCGCCGCCGCCGCCCAGGTTGGGGAGGAGGGCTGCGTGCCGCCGCCCTGTTTCATTTTTTGAGAAATTTCCATACTGTTCCAGAGCGGCCACATCATTTTACGTTCCCATCAACAGTGTGAAGAATTCTTCACACCCTTACCAATACTTATCATTTGTTTTTTGGATAATAGTCATCCTGACAGATGTGAGATAATATCTCATTGTGGTTTTGGTTTGTGTTTTCCTTCTTCAGAGATATGTCTATTCAAGGCTTTAGCCCATGTTTTGCTGTTGCTCTGCTCCGCTCAATCATGTCCGGCTCTTTGTGACCCATGGACTATAACCTGCCAGGCTCCTCTGTCCATGGAACTTTCCAGGAAAGAAGACTGGAATGGGTTGCCATTTCCTATTTCAGGAGCCCAAGTTTTAATTAGGTTATTAGTTTTTTGTTTTTGTTTTTTACTATTGAGTTATAGGACTTCTCTTTTTGAAGATTAACCCTTTATCAGATATATACTTTGCAAATACTCTCTCCCATTCCATAGCTTGCCTTTGGTGTTCTGGTTATATACATATAACTCTGTTTATACAAAAACTTAAGATATAAAATGTAGATCATGCTATGGTAATAAAGTTTGAAAACTACTGCTATAGCCTGTGTTGTAATTTGAACAGTGAATATTCTCTTATTAACATTTAAATTTTACTTAGTTTTTCTTATTGATGTGCTCGTTTTGATTACTTATATTTTTCTAGAATACAAAAGGCCACTTTCATATTAATGTATTAATATAGCTATTCAAACATTTACTATTTTAGTTATTCCCTAATATATTTTGTAGTATTCTAGATTCTCTGCATTTTAGTTTTCTCTTTCTTTATTAGATTTGCCAGAGGTTGGACAAACTTAGTTTTGGATTTGTTTATAATTTCTATTTATCTACTCTTTCTGCATCATCTTTTTCATTTTTATTCTCCTTTATTCCTTATCATTAACTTGTGCTTTTGTGACTTCTTGCACTGAACTTTTCATTTATTTATTTTCATTAATTTCCAATAATTGAAGCATTGTGGCTATGATTTTGCTTGAATCATAAACCTGGCTACCACCCGTTTATTTCAGTATCTAAATCTATTTTCTAAATAAATTATTTTGTCTTTCTAATTTTCACTCTGTATAAAACCTAGGAGAGATTTTTTACACATGCATTTTAAACTATTTTTTAAATTGTTTAAAACTTTGTTGTAAAATTTTAGCTTTATTGTGTTTAAAACATGTGATTAGTACATTTCTTATTTTTTGAAAATGTTGAAGTTTTATTTGTGTCATTGTATGAAGTTTATTTTCTCAATGTCTCATGAACACTTGGAAAGTCTTTCTCTGTTGATGGGTTCTGACCTAATCAACTATGTTAATTTCTGTCCTCACTATAAGTTTCACTTTAAAAATATTATTAGGGAGAATTAAATTTTTTTTCCAAACCAAAAAATTGGGAAACTCTCATGAACATTATAAAATATTTCCAGTTTACATGTAATAAGTATTTTCAACATTCTATATACCTTTAAAAGATACTTGGAGTGCCTGATAAATAGTAACAATTTCAGTAACCGCAGTTCAATATATTTTTTTTTTAATAGAGAAATAATATTAGTTATGGTACTGCCCAGGTGGCTCAGTGGTAAAGAGTCTGCCTGCCAATGCAGGAGATGCAAGAGACATGGGTTCGATTCTTAGGCTGGGAAGACCCCTGCAGGAGGAAATGGCAACCCACTCCCGTATTCTTGCTCGGAAAATTCCACGGACAGAGGAGCCTGATGGGCTACAGTCCATGGGGTCAGAGTCAGAAATGACTGAGCACAGCCCAGCAGCAATATTATTTATATTGAAAAAAATCATTGTGAGTTACCAACTGTGTTCAAAATATATACTCTATTCCCCAAAGATCTACAGATTAAGAAACTAGCTAAGTTTACAGTATGTAGCTTTCTATTATTTTTCTTCATCCACTACTGTGATATATTTAATTTTTTTTAACTTTTGTCAAATCAAAGAAAACAAAGGTTTTAAAAAAGAATAGAAATAGACTGGGCCTTTAAATCCAGGATAAATACATTCCTTTGTTCAGAACTACAAACAAATACAAAAAACAGCCAAAAATTGTCATTCTCACAAGTACCTTCAGGCTATAGTGATAACTGAAAGGCGGCCAAAGATGTGTTTGTTTTCTGACAAGTACTCAAGTACCATAATGCTAACTTGAAACAGTATGACAGTTACTCTCACAGCATGAAGACATTTATTTCATAAACCACCTTAAACACTAAATTATTAAATGACAGAAACTTGTTTTTTAAACGATGGCATTAAATAAAGTCATAGATACCAAGCAAGCAAATACATGAAAAAAAATAATAGTTGTCACATTACAAGCTCATATCTCTGAACATGGCAGAAAAATAGAAATTGAGACAGAATTGGGTAAAAAAATCATTGGATGCACAGCCAAGATTTCCAGGGGAGAAGTGTAGACTTTCAGTCATAACATTGTATTTAAAGTCTGGGTGAGTTACATGCCTCTCCTAGATCTGTGTTCCCACTCATCCTGGGATAAAAATCTCTCTAAAGAGAAACAAAGAAAAATAATAGTACCTAATGCTCACCGAATGATTATGGATAGGAAAAATACTTAAAGCATTTTACATATACTTACTCATTCAGCCCTCATAAGAAACATAAGGTAAACAATTCTCTCTACTTGCAAGATGAGAAAACGAAGACAGAGCAACACTGATTTACTTGCCTAAGGTTCTTCTGTCTTAAAAGTAGGCAATTTGAATACAGTTAGTCCATCTCCTAAGCCAGCTGGAATTATTCCAGAAATGTAGGATCGAGTTAATAATAAAAAATGATTAATGAAGAAAAATAAACATTATTCATTTCACTGGTAGAATTAAATAAGGAAAATCATGTTATCAACTCAGTTAATTCAAAAACAGCATATGATAAAATTCAGTGTCTTTCATAAGAACTATAAACTGACAAACAAGAAAACAGAAAGAGGAATTTCCTTAACCTGAAAAAAAACACGTCTACAAAAAAGATCAAAACAAACATCACATATAATGGTGAAATGTTGAATGTATTCTTTTTAAGATAAAGCAAAGATAAACTTTATTATCACCTCTATTATCAGTAAGATAAAACAAAATTGCATCTATAATTCACATCATACACAGAAATCAATTTTAGGTGGACTAAAAGCTAAAATTTGTTATTTTTGAAGATAGTATGGAAACACATCTTTATGACTTCAGATTGGGAAGAATTTCTTAAAACTCTAAGACTTCAAAGTATAAAGAAAAATATTGATAAATCAAACCTCATTAAATTTTCCCACTTCCATTCATCACAAGTTACTGTAAGCAATAAAGTAAGAACCATAAAATAGAAAAATATTTGGTGCACATATAACTGACCAAGGATTAGTATCTATATCCATAATATATAAAGAACTTATACATATCAATATGAAAAAGAAAATTCAATAAAAACATGAACAAAGAGACCTCTTCTTTTTACACACAATGATGAAAGAGATCACACTTTATTATGTAACTACAATGTAATCTAGTCTCCCAGCCCCTTAAAAATCTCAATGAGATCTATTCAAACTCCCATTCTATGAATTGGGGAAATTCAAAATCTTCTATTTTAATATCCAAATTTCTAGTAATGGAGCAGGTAAGGGTGTGTCTTAAATCCTCACAAACTCTTCTGCTATGATTTTCTAACTCCAGTTGAATTGTTTCCATATTCTCTGTCTCGTGGGTTTTTTGTTTTTTTTTAAGAAATGCAGTTGACATATAACATATTAGTTTCCGATGTACAACATTATGATTCAATATTTATATATGTTGTGAAATAATTACTACAATAAGTTTAGTTAACATTCATCACATGCACGGCTAATTTTTTTTTTATCTTGTGATAAGAACTTTTAAGATCTACTAGCTTAGCATTCTGTCTGTCTCATGGCTTTTTATATATTGGTCTTGGTGTCATCTTAAATATGAAACGAAGGTCTCTCTACTAGTCTGTTTCTCAAAAGCAGCAACACAGTCAAAGGGGTTTATCACAGCAGAACTTTCACTGGAGGTCTGTGAATCTTGAGAAGCAGTTTTCTGCTTGAAGTGATTCTATCCTACCACAGTTTCTAACCTTTCTAATTTTTTGATTTCCTATTTCACCACCACCATCCTCACTTCTGTTCCTTCTCTCTCTGCATCTGACTCACAGAAGTCAAACAATTCCTTCTTTATTTTTACTCCTGTCAATACTCAGACCCTTGGCGTCTTACCTGTCTCAGTAAAAGTTGCATAAACATTCCTACAAGGAATTCTAGAGCCAGCTGTTAAGATAACATATTTTTTCCCTGATGTAGTTAAAAGAAAGAAGCATGACCAGTGCCAGGACCTATAGCAAGTAATGATCCTTATGAAGATATCTTATACTTTGAATTTTTTTCTCTTCAGTTTCATTGAGATATAATTGGCATGCAGCACTGTATAAGTTTAAGGAGTCCAGCATAATGATTTGACTTACACACGTCATGAAATCAATCAGTAACTTTAGTGAACATCTATCATCACATATAGATAAAAAAGAAAAAGAAATGAAAATTCTCCTTGTGATGAGAATTCCTAGGATTTATTCTCTTAACTCTCATATGTAATATTCAGCACTGTTAATTACATGAATCATTTTTTACATTACATTTTTTGTACTTGAAATATTTGAGAACACTCAAAATATGTTAGAAATCAATTTGCAAGGTGAGCTATGGTAGACTACATCTCCACATGCCTAAACCTTTGACCATAGTCTGGCAAATTGCTATTTGTCTAGACATGTTTTTTGTGCGTCTAATGTTCTATCTATTCCTTCTGTTAAACTTTATAATTCAATGTACTTATTTATCATATTACTCTAGGTGACTTATTTTAAAGATCTATTTTTCTTTTTAAGATAGTTTAACATTATTTATTTTTTATGTGAACTCTATAAAGCTTTTGTGTTGTTTTTTTTTTTTCCCCTACTGAATCACACCTACATTTCAGGGTAGACTGATCACTGTGGTATTTTGCAAGTAATTTTAAACTTGATTTTTAAAAATTAAACACACTACATAGACATGTATCTTTGATCCATCTCCCTCACCCCCAAGCCCAAGCAGTTTTCATCAGCGTGGTATCTAGCTTGGGTGCCACCATCTGCCCTCCTCCAGATAACGGCTGGTAAGGATCGGAAGTGGTGACCAAAGTGGTTCCTTAGTCATGACTGTGATTGACAAGTTTCCTAAACCACTTCCTCTTCAGGTAATAATGTCCCTTGGTCCCGTTACTTCCTCATTCCACACACACTTAAAATTATTCTCAAAACCAAATGACATCCCATTGATAGAAAGAAGCACACACAACACACGTCAATCAAAATCTATTTTAAAATATGAGCATGATAAATACTTGGAACAAAGTGCAAAGCACTTTTAGTGTTAAAGTAGAGCCGAACTTGACTCTAAACAATGATGTTGAAATGAATGCTCTTGTTCCTTTAGGATCTCACTCCTCTTTAAATATTTTCACTGCCTTGCCTGAGGCTTCTGGACTTAACACTTGGGAATTGACAGCTAGCAAAATTCACACATATAACTATTTTTTGCCATGGTTCTCTAGGACTCTTCATAGCAGTTTTTCAATGTAATGATGTTTACAAATTGTGACATGGAGCCTTGGTTGGTGGTTCAAAGGAAAACGGTTTTCTTATTATGAGATTTTAAGGCTATGTGCAGCCTTAAATACCATCCATATAGGAGGGGAGAAATTACCATACCCTAACAAGGTCTGTAATAGTTACTTCTGACAAAAAGCGAGACCTGCCTGTCACCTTATTTCACAACCATCAGAGTAGTCACAGCCACAAACTATTCAAGATTTAGGCTGGAAGAACAGAAAGGCTTGTCTAAAATAACTAATTAAAAATTCAGCCTGAAGCAACCCATTTTGAAATTTTCAAGTGTTCTAAACTCCAGTAAAGCAGGATTTATGTGAGTTATGCCCCTGGTATAATGCAGGATTTTCTTTCTGGACAGAAAAATGGATAAAAATAGAAGTATTTTAGTTTTATTTCTCTCTTTTTTCCTCAGGTGTCTTATCCAGGAATATAGAAACAGGAGGTAGACACATGCCATATGCAAAGAGTTAAGACAAAAAATCACCTCTTCCAGGTCCTGAAAATGGCCCCTGAACATGGATGCAGTCACCGTGCAAAAATACAATCTTCACAGTTCTTGAAATGTATAGGGTTTGTTTTTTTTTTAATCTTTACAATTTTTCTAATCCTAAAAATTAACCATCAATCCAGAAATGAATCCCATGACTTGCAAATAAATATTTTCTGTTTTAAAAAGTATAGTAGCTCTGAAAAGGCTACATATTGTATGATTCCGAGTATATGATGTTTGGGGAAAGGCAACACTATGGAGACAATAAAATGATCACTGGTTCTAAGGGACTTTGGAAAAGGGAAGCATGAATAGGTGGTGCACAGAGGAATTATATTATATGATATTTTAATGGTAAATTAATGTCATTGTACATTTGTCAAATCCATAGAATGTACAACACCAAAAGTGAACCCTAATGTAAACTGTAGACTTTGAGTGATGTCATTGGGCCCATGTAGGTTTATCAGTTGCAATAAACCAATACCACTCAGGTGCAGGGTATTGATAGTGGGTGAGACCGTGCATGTGTGGGGACCAGTGTCTATGGAAACTCTTTGTACTTTCAACTCCAATTTGCTGTGAACTGAAAACTGTTCTAAAAAATAAAGTCTGTTAAAAAGAAAAAAAAAAAAGTATAGTTGGGACAAAGCAAGAAATGGCAGTTACTGCTCTGCAAAACTTCTCATTAAAGAATCATAAGTAATTGCAATAAATATCTTAAGAGGAACTATATATGACACCAGGCATAAAGGTTAGCCTCAAACGGAAATTCTTGTACAAAAACCCATAGCCATCTGATTGCATGCAAAACAGAAGCATTATAAAGGGTTACACGTGATTATCTACACATGTTCAGTTATAAGAGGTTACAAAAGAAGTGGGCTGGGCTTGATCCGTGTGTCCAGCTTACGAACAGAACCAAACTTTAGCAATACGACCTTCTCCACTGAAAATAGAACTTTTGAGTTCAAGTTTGAATCTATTCCTTTTTTCAATGGTGTTGAATCAGTTTCTCTCTTTAATCTTGCTCTGAGAAGCCAGAACTTTAAAAACCTTAAAAAGCATGGTATTTCAAATGTCCAAGCATCTCAGAATGTGTGTGCTAAGGTCATACTCACCTGTACTTGGAAAGGAATGGCAAACTTGATCAATGCCTTCCCATGGAATAAACTGATAATTTTTGTTCCTTTTTTTTTCTTTTTTTAAACTTTCATATCCATTTTTAAACTTACTTTAACAAGACTCCTTGGGACTTCCCTGGTGGTCCAGTGGTTAAGACTCCACTCCTCCTATGCAAGGAGGTTTGATCCACGGTCAGGGAATTTAGACCCCTCATGCGTTGTGGTGTGACCAAATGATTTTTAAAAAATAAAAAGAAGTGGAAACAAAACTCCTTCAATGTAGTCTTCTTCGGAATTACCATCTCTATTATAAGGACCAAAAAGGGATGGGCTAGCCACAAGATCACTCAGGCCCTCTAATGCCAAAGGAATATACTGGAGAATAAAAATTCATGGTAAAACTAATCTTGTCACCATGTACATAGAAATACGGAAACTCTTTCTTATGTGATCAGTTTAAAACTCTGTATATTCTTTAGAGGATAAGTTTCTTCGAAGAAGTTGCCTGGTCCACAGGAATTGTTTGCTTCTAAATCCATGCTCTCATCTGTAGTGTTCCAACCCACAATCTCTCTAAACAAATCCCTCTCATAATATTGTTTAAAAATTCAAAAGCTAGACATTTTATATTGTATACCTCTACCTCCACCTTCTCATGTGCATATAAAGGTCTTTTAATACAGCTTGGGATAAAAATAATTTAAGGATACTTCTGATTTCCAATGAGATCATGATGGAGAAAGAATGAGGTCAGCTCCTCCTAAGTTTCTCTAGGATGCAGGCAGGGATGGTGGCTGTGTATCTATGAATATGTTGAGGTATTTCATTGATGTCAAGTTCTGGAAAACTTGTGTACCTAAAAGGTCAAGACTGGGGAAACACCATAATGTGAATGAAGGATGTGATTGGGTATAGAGAGAACCTGCGAAATATATGAGGGTAAATCTAAAAACTATTTACAAATGACAAACAGAAAGCAATGCCAGGTTCAAGTTTGATTAAAACACCTTGCAAGATTTCTAGTTATTACACATAGGCAGAAGAATGCTGAGTATGAAACATTATGCAATGGAAAAATAAAACTGTATTCTTAATAGAAAGAGCACTTTAGATATTACATAATTTTCACAAAAGCTTCATAAATATCTCACAATGTGATTTATGAAAGTACAAAAGAATCCAATATTCTCCAGTCCAGTAGAAAGCAAACAGACTCAGGGGTTATCTTATAATATATGTATATATGCGTAATTTGTTTTCTCCATTTCTGATTGGCTAAACTTTAACCACAAGAAGTTCCAAAATCATGCAATTCTACAAAGTGTGTGCATAAAATAAAAGCATTTCAGTAATTGAATATATTTTGATATATTCAAACCTTTTCAGAAAAATAAATAATGAAAACAGATTATGTTTGTCTGAGGACACAAACATTGACAAGAACGGGAGGCGAGATTGATGATCAAGAGTCTCCTTCTATCTCCCAACATTATGATGGATGGTGGAGCTAAACCACAAATCAAAGAGATACAATGCAATTTTCAGCATTTTTAAAATCCCATTCTTTAAATTCTGAAAATGATGGAACATTTATTCTCTCGTGAAAATATGTTCACAATGAATACTTCCTAAGAAAAACAGAGAGAAATGTTACTAGACACAGGTTGGTTTTACCATTTCCCAGTTTTATAGCACTGAGTTTATGTACCACCCAAATCCCTACCGCCCCCAAGCTCTGCTTTTTATCAAAGCCAAGTGAGACACACAGAATGCCTTCCGTCTCATTGTTTATCATATGATAGAGAATAAAACTGGAGGATTCAACCTGCTTCAAATCCTAGGAGTTAGACCCCTCAACAGAGGTTGCCACAAAGGATGCGAGGGTCTGAGAAGACAACTTGCTCTCCTGCCCCAACTCCCACGGCACCAGCTCTGTGTTGTTTTATTTATTGGGCTTCCACACAAGTGTTTGTGTAAAGAAGGGATTCAGATGCTTCACAGATTTAAAAGGCACTGTCTGGGACTTCCCTGGTGGTCTAGGGGTTTAGAAGCCCCCCTCCAATGTAAAGGACCTGGGTTCGATCCCTGGTTGGGGAACTGAGGTCCCACACACGGCAGGGCAACTAAACCTGAGGGTCACAGCTACTGGGACCACGCTCCACAACTAGAGCAGCTAGCATACCGCGACAAAGACCCAGAGCACAGCCAAAATAAAAATAATAAATAAATAAATGGCACTATGCTAGAGAATTTGATGTCTGCATTTAAACTCCTTTGGTCGCATGCCTCATTTCTATATATATTAATATACCAAGGGAAAGGGTAGCTGATAGATAGTCAGCAGAAGGCAAGATACCAAATGAAAGAGTCAGAGATCTTTAGTAAGCTAAGTGACTCCACTTAATCATTCCATAAAAAAGCCCCAAAATAGCAGGTGGAGATGGGGGAAGCCCTGGGCATATTTATGAAAGAAATTTTCCCACTCTCACTTCTGTCTGTTTATTCTTCTGTTACTCATATGCCTCTTGATGCCCAGTATCTGGCATTTTCTCTTTCTGTGTCAACATTTGTACCCTTATCTTGCTAGCTTACTTCATTTCAGTTCAAGTCGGTAACTTGCTGTTTGCATTGGGAAAACCTTTTTAAAAATGTATTGTCCCATTAATTAAAATCATAAGATCATGATTTTGAGATCTAAAAGAGATAAATATCTCTGAATTAAATGTCTAAGAAAGATGGACTCTGATAAACTTTGCAAAGACTCTCAAAGTATAAGATATATCTGCTTATTTTCCAACAAATATTTATTGTGCCTTGACTGAGATCCACCTGTGCGGTGATGGGCTCAGTCACTCGGTCGTGTCCTGACTCTTTGCAACCCAATGGACTGTGGCCTGCCCGGCTCCTCTGTCCATGGAATTCTCCAGGCAAGAATACTGGAGTGGGTTACCATTTTCTCCTCCAGGAGATCTTCCTGATCCAGGGATCAAAAATGTGTCCTACATCAGCAGGCTCATTTTTATCACTGAGCCACCTGGGAAGACAGCACATAGGTCTTTTAAGGAACATTCCAAGGAGACTCAAAATCTCAAGGTAGAGGCCTCACTGGTGCGGGCACGGCTTTCAGTCTTAAAAACCCAGAATCGCGATATTATCCATTTACTCAGAAGCAGAGGGCTCTGTAAATGAAGGGCAAAAATCACAGGATTTGGAGTCAGAGATGTAGGTTTGCACCTTGGCTGCAACTCTTATTAGCTATTTGTGTTCTTAAGCAAAGTGACCTAATCCCCTTTAAAAAAAAAAAAAAAAAGGTTAAGAAAATAATACCTGCCTCACAGGATTGTTGTGAAGATCAGATGAGATGGTGCATTTAAAAGGGTTTTACATAGTGTCCTGGGCTAAACACAGGTTGGTTAGATTGGCTTCTGGAGGGAAAGAGACTCTCCAAAGAAAGGGGATTTCTACGTGCCAGCAGGCACCCAGCAGGGATTCCCTCCAGGCAGCCTTTGAAGGCTGATAAGCATCTCCAACAGCTGCAGAAGAGAATACTGGGACCCAGCGAGAGGGCAAAGGGCATGCCCTTTGCTCTCCTGCTTTCAGCTCAAAGGCCATCTGCTAGAGATTCCCTACAGGGAAATATAACTCCAAGGAGGGAGGTTCAGGGACTATTTCAAGGAATCCTAACCTCCTGAGGGCGTTAGCGTTGAATTCAAACTTATTTTACTTATTTTATATTACTTTTAATTAATTTAATTTATCATCTATCTGCTAGAATTTAAAATGGTTTATATTTAATGCATACATGAATATCTCTAATATATACTGTTTGGCTAAGATATATTTTACCATGTTTACATTTGTTCTAAACATGCCTGTATATATACTATAGAACTGTATGTATGCATCCTATAACATGTGGGTGGGAGGCATATATAGAAAAAAAAGACAAAATGTTAACAATGTTTATCTCCTGAAAGATGAAATTATGAATGCCTTAATTTTCTTTTCTGCTTATTTCTGTTTTTCAGGTGTTTCCTTTGAAAATAAGTTTCCTTAGAATAAAAAAGTCACAAAAAATTTTCTGATTAAAATGTATAGCTCATATTAGTTCTGTCTGTTTTATCTTTTATATATAAAACATTTGATGAATTTTCATTGTTTTTGTTTCTGTCTCAATCTACATTTACTTCATTTTCACTTTCTTTTATTTATTTCACCTATTTCTCTTACTGCTTTTGATCTGTATTTTCTTTTGAGTCCTCTTGTCATTTGTTTCCTGTCATCACCATTTGTTGTACTTTTCATCATCATCACTTGTATTTTGCATTTCCTATCTTTTACTGAATATGGCAAGACCAAAGCAGATGATGGCTTCCTCACGATTTGCTTGACTTCACCAAGGAGACTGAATGTTTTCCCTTCCGATTAACCCTGTAGTCACCTCCTCTGACCCCGAGTGTCTCAAAGCAGAACTGTTTAATTTTTCAAGTACTAAGTTGGGAAACTAGTGAGGTTAAAATACACGCTCAGCAGGCAAACATTAAATCCATCTCTAGTATCAGTAAAGATGATTTCAAAGCAGAATGATGCTTCAACTAATGTCCTGTGCTGGATCGAGTCTCTCCAGCACCCAGAGCCATGAATCTACCTGTTTATCTCCACTTTAACGCAGGTGTCCTACAAACAGCACAAAATCACCACGCCAAAATGGAACCCATCATTCCCTCACCACTTCAGAAAAAATTGTTCCACCTTGTTCCCCTTTCTCCTAAAGAAACAGAATTCTTTGCATGCCCCTGGCCACCCAGTAGGGATCACTGACATTGTCATCTAAACAAAGACCCAGGTCAGAAACTTGGAAATCTCCTATACTTCCATCCCCCCAATTTTCACACCCAAATTTTCTTTTTAATGCTTGTCCCATTCCGTGATTTTCAAGTAGAGAGATGAGGACATCCATGGTGGGCTATAGTCCATGAGATCACAAGGAGTCAAACACGACAGCGACTGAGCATGCATGGACAGTAACATTATACAGGGTAATATATGAAGGTGCAGAATAAACATAATGAATCTTCCTGGAGTACCCTTCTCTTTCTGTCATCTTCATCATAATCAGTAATGTAACACATCACATTTTATGAAAAGAAATGCATGAAGTATGTGGAATGCAAAATAAGCATGTATTTTAAAGACTCTGTCTAACAGTTCAAAGAAATGCATGGCTATGGTGGGATCTCAGAACTCAGTCACTGCAGCCTCAAAGGCCATGCCCTTACTCCCCCGGGTTACTGGTATGCTCTGGCAGGAGTAGTTCTTACATCCTTAAGGATTGCTCGTGACTGTATCAGGGTGTTTCCTCCTCTCCTTTCATGCTGCCACAGTCCCTCTTTTCTCACCAGGGCTACTGTGACAGCCTCCTGATTGCTCCAGCTCTCGCCTCACTCGGCTCCAGATCCCCACACTGCCCTCAGAAAGGCATGTGCAAATACTGAATTGACCTCGTCCTTTCTCTCTATGAAATCTTTCAACGGCACCTACTTCATGCAGAATAAAATGAAAGTTCCTTAGTATGACATCTGATGCTTTTCAGATCTGGCCCCTGCCTCCTCAGCTTTCTCCTCTTTCCTTCATCCCAGGAATTACTGGTAGGTCACTAACTCCACCCTTTCTCCCAGACAGAAGCATCTGCACCCCAAGTGTCTCCCCTGTTTCTTCCATTCACCTGGTGAGTTCAACATCCTATAATCGTTGGCACATGCACGCTCAGTCTTTCAGTTGTGTCTAAATCTGTGACCCCACCAACTGGGGCCCACCAGGATTCTCTATCCATGGAATTCTCCAGGCAAGAATACTGGAGTGGGTTCTTTTCCTCCGCCAGGGGATCTTTTCAACCCAGGGATTAAACCCACAGCTCCTGCATCTCCTACACTGGTGGGCAGATTCTTCACCACTGAGCGATCTGAGAAGCCCGACATTCTATAATTCTTAGTTCAAACATCAATTGTCAAAGTTCACTCTGGATTTTCCAGAATTGTTCAGGTTCCTCTCTCTTTGGTGCCTGCAGAACACTCACTCTGGTAACCCCCAGCCACAACTCTGTTCCCTTACACAGAGCTCCATAAAGCCAGGATTGTATGTTGTTCATCTCTGTTCTCTAAAGTCTATTCTGTTCTGTAGTTTTTCTGAGACAATTGTTAAGGATACCCTACTTTGCACCAGGAAGTCTCAAAAGTAGTCTGTAGCCTAACTGCATCTCAGAATGACCTGGAATATTTTTTAAATTTAAAGATTTTTTTGGTCTCTGCAATTTTGATTCAATTATTAATTAAGAGTCTCTAGGGAATACACTGGGGCTTCGCAGGTGGTGTTAGTGGTAAAGAACCTGCCTGCCAATGCAAGAGACGAAGGTTAGATCCCTAGGTGGAGAAGATCCCCTGAAGAAGGAAAATGGCAACCCTTTCCAGTATTCTTGTCTGGAGAATCCCATGGACAGAGAAACCTGGTGGGCTACAATCCATGGGGTCACACAGAGTTGGACAGGACTGAAGTGACTTAGCATGCCTGCATGCAGGGGCTACACTAAACATTTTAAATAACAATTTTAAAATTCTACAGATCATTCTGACACAGCTTATCCAGGACTGGCATTGGGGTCTTCTGCATTCAACCATTGTGATCAGCTTGCTAGGGTTTGAATATTAATATAACAACAATGTAATTTGTATCATTAATATTTTTACAAACACCCATTTAAATGGGTTAATTTAATAGCATTCTTTTTAAGTCAGTGTGTTGTTTCTTCAGTTGGCTATCTTCCATTATATATTGACTATTAGTAACAATTTCATTATAAAGACCCACTTCTGATTTTGTTTTCAAATTCTTGAGAGCTTACCATAGATTCCAAATCCTTAACCAATGTGATAGTTGTGCGCCATCCACTTACAAAAATAACCTAGAAATCCACTTTCAAAATAGCTGCAGAGATGTTAGAAGAGGAATATGAGTCTATTTCTCTCAGTTAAGACTCTCTTACCAACTGCTGACTGCCTTTCTGCCAAGCTCCTAGCACGGGTGTCTTTATAGGAGGGGAGGGAGATGGTTCTTTGCAAGTGATAAACTCACAATAAACAAGCAAACAAACCAAAAATCATGGGGTTCTTCTAACATCCAAAGTTAATATCCATCAATCCCATTGGCTTTGAAAACAGATAAATATATGGGGTTGGACAATCAGCAAAGTGACTTTTTAAAAACAAACCTGCCACATTCCAAAAATCTAAATAAGTATTGTCTTTTTACAATCCTTGTTTTCAGTGAAGACTTTAGACATTTTCCCATTGCTGCCACTATACCCTAAGGTCATACTAAAAACTAAAAGAAAATAACTTGAAAAGTGCAGAGATGACAAACTGTGTCTGTGTTGATAACAGATTTGAATTTTGAAAACAACCAGGAGATATGTGGCTCCAACTCTGATTAAAAGTTGAAAAAAGGCAAGAAAATATGCTACGTAGTGAAGGTAAATTCTGGTCTAGTCTTAATTCATTTCTAAAGACAACTGCAAAAGCATACATCTTAAAAGTTTCAGAAAATGATAATATCAATTGAATAAGAATAAAGCTTCCTATTATGTATTCTGATTTTGAAAATATTTATTTGGGGAACTTCCCTGGTGGTCCAGTGGTTAAGACTGCACTTCCACTGCGGAGGGCACAGGTTAGATCCCTGGTTAGGGAAATAAGATGCCATGTGGCATGGCAGAAAGAAAGAAGGAAAGCGTTTATTTGGATTTTTATATTAGAAGATGAGTAAAGTCAACCATATCGCTTTATAAATTTCAGGATAGAAATTATTAGTTTGTTCCTGGACTTTTTAACCACTTTATACATTTATATAATTTCAAAATTAAACAAATCTTTTTTAGAAAGAAAAAAGGAAGCTTTTCCAATTTGCACTAGGATAGCCAAATCAACAGATGGCTACTGTGTCTGTTCTTCTCTCAGTCCTGTTCTCTGCATAGACTTTCTGTAGTGTTCAAAGCAGGTTTTCACTTGATGGTAAGAATTTAGAAGGAATAGACAAAGTGTTCGCCCAAAGAATTACCTTCATAGAAAGCAGAAAGTTCTTGGCATAATAAAAATAAGCTCCATAGGAGAGTTGGGCAGAATAGCCCTGTGACTGCTGTGTATCCTTGTCGGGGGCACAAATAGTACAAGAGATGCAACTAGTGGAGAACTGGGGGTGGGAAGCAACCAACACCCTCTCCAGTCCTTGGAGCTAATCCAACCTCAGGCCAAACTGAGAAGCAGACCAAGTTTGTATTGAAACCTTTCTCTTCTCCCTTTAATGATCACACTCCTTCTTCTGATGATCTTTATTAAGATGTTAGCTAAGAATTACTTAAGGAATACAAACAAGTCAATGCCAATAAATAACACAGCAAGAGATCTAGGGACAAAAAATAGTTCCTCTTATTGTGAGAATAATTTCCCTATTTTTCCTCAGTGACCATGGCAGCCTGGAGACTGTTATTCTCTTATGCTAAGCATTACCCTGAAGGTATATTTAAAACTTCATGCAGGGTTATTAAAGAGAAAATGATGCTCGAAATCCAAGGAGAGAAAGCTCAATGTCAAACCTGTGGTCCTTTCCTAACTGGAGGAGACGGTGTGTACAGAGAGACCTCAAACATCACTATCCCAACTGGCACCAGGCTGGTGGCCAGAAATTCTGCTCCTGGTACTGCTTGATCACCCTTTTCCAGGTACCCATGCTGCCTTTGAGTGTGAGAGATTTCTCAAATATGGCAGATATCTAAATTAGAAAAAAATAAAAAACTCTTTAGCCTTGATCTTGGATGACTGAGCCAGTTTTCCTGTTTTTTTGTTTTCCCCGCCCACCTCCTCTTTGTAGCAGTCATGCAGACTGACTCTTTTTGCAGAGTTTTGGGTCTTCGCATTACTATTAAAATGATAGGAGAATCCCCAAGAAGGAAAGGAAGTCATTGTTGCAATGACTGAGTCATTTTATTTGAAAATTTTAAAGGGATGATACCTCATTTGGAGATTATCACATTGCATTTGAGTTGTATCTTCGTTGGATGTACAATGCATGTATAAGGTGTGAATCACGGAGACATGAAAGTGGGAGGAACCAAGACTCGTTTTGGCTTTTATTCTGGTGACAGAACTCTTGATCTGGTTCTTTTCTAACCAACTCTCAGTTTGAGTTTGATTCAGTATTGTTGTTCTGTCGCTAAGTCTTATCTGACTCTGTGCTCTCAGGGACTGCAGCACACTAGACTTCCCTGTCCTTCACCATCTCCCATAGCTTGCTCAAACTCATGTCCATTGAGTCGATGATGCCATCCAACCATCTCATCCTCTGTTGTCCCCTCTTCCTCCTGCCTTCAATCTTTCCCAGCATCAGGGTCTTTTCCAATGAGTCAGCTCTTCACATCAGATGGCCAAAGTATTTGGAGCTTCAGCATCAGTCCTTCCAATGAATATTCAAGGTTGGTTTCCTTTAGAATTGACTGATTTTATCTTCCTGCAGTCCAAGGGACTCTCAAGAGTCTTCTCCAGCACCACAATTCGAAGGCATCAGTTCTTTGGCACTGACAAACTGATGCAGCATTTGTTACACTTTTCTCTATAAAGTGTTTCCCCCGCCAACCTCCAAAATAAGAGGAATAATAAAGAACACAATCCAAAATTGAAGGTTTGAGCTGAGGGACCATACTATGAATGCTACCCACATTTTATCTTCATCTCCCTACCCCAGGTTAGTGTAATTTAGGAAGTTACAACTATGTTTCCTACCTATTCATATTTTGATAAAGCAGATACATATTGTAGACTTTGAAAATAAAGCTATATACTTAGTTAAATCCATTCTTCCAACATGATCTTTTCTCCCATCTTTGGACGGAAAAGACTAAAAGTAGTATTTCTACTAAAACAAAGCATGCAAATTTATTCATCAGAGCTAAATGGAAATAAAACTAATTTATGTCACTTTCAACACAATAAGTAAGGTAATAACATGAGAGGGTTTCATTAGTTTCTGATTCAAAAATATCTTTAACTATGACATAATCATAAATAGTCATGGAATAATGAAAATGGTAACAATAATAACAGTAAGTGTCTGTCTGCCCTTTGCATGTGGAGATGAGTCTCCTATTACGCCTGCTGGAAGCTCTAGGAAAAAAAAAATTATAAAGTCAAATTAAGCACGCTGAGGACACCATCTTGATCCCCCTTTAGGCGATCGTTCCTGGTTCCGGGAGCAGTTTCCCACTTCCGGCTCCCTCAGCTTCTTAGGGTAGCTCACAGACAGGAAACTCCAGGGGCCACAACTCCCTGCCTCCCTTCCCTTTGGCCTGACCTCACTGGTGATTCCACAGACCGCTGACTGCAGAATACACCTCACCTCCAGCTCTAAGTCACCACATCTTCAGATTTAGCCACACACCCTTGCCCCAGGAGCTAGACAGGATATATGGAAGTTGTCTGGCATCTACCGAAGGTGGGCTTCAGTTTTAAGTCACCCTCCCTATTAACTATTCACCATGAAATGTTGTCTTTTCTGTGACCCTCCCCGCCCCCCATTCTTACTCTGAATAACTTGTTTAACCCCCAGACCGAGGCTCAGTGTCTCATTACTCTCACTGACTTTCAGTATTATTTCCCCAGTCAATTGACTCGTACAATGGTGATCCCTTTTTGATAACGGGGATCTGATCTCAACCTTTCTTCACTTTCAAAACTGTAACCCAGTTTGCAAAACTGAACTTCTTTCTTGGTTCTTATTATGAGAACTGTGTTCCAGTTACTCACATAAGTTATCTTGGGATGAGCAGATAGTCTTGCTTTGTTGCTATAATCGAGAAAAATTTAATGTGCAGTTAAGAAGGAACTCCTATGGGTTCAGATTATTCAACTAATTTAGCTAAATTAGAAAGTCACTTCATTAGCCCACCCAAAATCCACACGTTCTAAGCAAAACCCATCATAGAACCTCAAATTCACGCCTCTGATTCCTCAGAGCATATTGGCATGATCTTCACTTCCATTAGCAGTTCTGGCTGGTGGTTCTGGCTTCAGTCCTTGAAATTTATGTTTTCACAAACAACTTCTCCATCCACATCACAGTTTAGACCCAATTCCAAGCTAGGCTTGTCAAGAACTGTGAAGATTTTGAAATTTTTACCCTTCTTGCAAGTTAAGATCTTGCCAGTTTCTTGAATGCTGGCAAAAAAACCAAAACACTCCTGGATCAGAGACAAAGCTGTTTATTACTCACAGAAAGAGCAGTAGTCAGAGTTTCAATCTTCTTATGCTGGCTCCTAAATCTCAACTCTCATAAGATAATGAAAAGAGGGCCAGGTGAAAGCTGTACACCAAGAGGATTGCCTTGCAAACGGAAGCAACACTGAGGTTCCACATCTTTTAAAACAGGCAGGAAGAAGAACTGTCCATTGCTCCAGAGCGAGACAATATCTTTATCTTTCAAGGCTGCTTGCTATAAGAACATCCCTTAAGAGACAGTCCTGATCAAAAGCAGTTAGTCCTTCCAGTCACAAGACATGTAGGAAGAGAAAAAATGCTATGGTGAATTGTCTCCCAACATTGATTTCTCATTTCTGTACTGTCTTGTCTTCTGGAGAGTTTTCTCAAGCCCGCCATCTTGTCAGCCACAGTAATTAATCTAAGCCACAGAGAGTGGGACCAAATCAGTGACTGGTGTCTCCAAATGGGATCTGCATCTGTCGGGGAACACAAGGTGACAGCGCTTCCAACATGACCTCGCTGGTGACTGGTGAACCTCAGGGTCCACAGTTCAATTCACATAATTCAATCTATTATTTCTGGAGAGACTGTCTATCTTAGTCTGTCAGACTGCTTTAATAAAATACCACATACTGGGCGACTTAAACAAAGTAAATATATATCTCATAGTTCTAGAATCAGGGTCACCTGAGATCAGGATTCCTCTTGAGAGTCTGTAGACAGCAGTGTCTTTGCTGTATTCTCACATGATGTACAGATCTCTCTCTGATCTCTTCTTATAAAGGCACTAATCCCATTCATGAGGTTGCCACTCTCATGACCTAATTACCTTCTCATAGCCCCATCTACAAATACCATCACATTATGAATTAGAGCTTCAACACATGAATTTTGATCAGACACCAACATTCAGTCCATGGAGCTGCCTGAGGGCTATTAGTCCAACATGCCTGTTCTTCCATGTCGCCGTAATGGCTATAGGAATGGGGCTTGAAAAGACATCACAAGGTACTGACAGGTATTTTGCATGGGAAGTTTAGGATCTTGGGTCATCTTTGATGCTTCTAACAGAATCCCAGATAAGCTTTTAGGGAACAGAGATCAAATTATGACCAGTCATGTATTAGCAGGCTGCCCTGGTGGCTCAGAAGGTAAAGTGTCTGCCTGCAATACCAGGGACCTGGGTTTGATCCTTGGGTCGGGAAGATCTCCTGGAGAAGGAAGTGGCAACCCACTCCAATATCCTTGCCTGGAGAATCCCATGGACAGAGGAGCCTGGTTGGCTACAGTCCATGGGGTCGCAAAGTGTCAGACAGGACTGAGTGACTTCACTTTCTTTCTTTCTTTTCTTTCTTTCATGTATTAGCAGCAAGAGATGAGAGAGTCAGCAGTTGGTTTATTTTAAAGTATTCACAACAGTTGGGAAGAAACACCATAATGTTTTCCTGGGTGAGGAAAGTCCCAGGACTGATTCTGAAAAACAGAGATCAATAGTCTCCCTTGTTCCTCTGTACATTTCAAGGTCTACCACGTTCCCTCCCAAGGCTGCTGCTCTCCTTTTACTGCAGCACCTACCCAAGAAAAAGGAGTGTGTCCTATTTCAGTAGCTGCAACTTCAATTTTTTTCTAATCATCCGCTCCCCACATCCAGATCTTTCATCAAGAAGAATCAGGCAAGATCTTCCTTGGAGGTCCAGTGGTTAAGACTTCAAGCTTCCACTGCAGAGGACACAAGTTATATCCCTGGTCAGGGAACTAAGATACTGCATGCTGTGTAGTATGACCAAAAAGTATCCGGCAGAAGAGGGACAACTGCATTTTTATAAACTGTCGAGAGACCTATTAAGTTCTCTTTTTTGGTATGAGCCATTTGGGGAAACTCAGTGATTAGTGTATTCAGCCAAGTGGTCACTAGCCATGTGACCTTTAACTGTGTCAATCCAAGAAAATCCATGTGACTGAAGCAAGAAAAGCTTGGTTCTCCTAGGCTAGGCTGCCACCCAAAGTGTGTATAAACCAGAGGACAGTACGGATGCCATTAAAGAGAAGAAAGAAGCATCACACCCAGGATGGTCAGGACAGAATCTAGAATTTGCCAAATGGGTATAATTCTCCTATTTGACACTTTTCCTTTCATCATAACCCAGGAAGCAGTTGAGAAGAGACAATCCCTTTCCAAAGATGGTGCATTCCATGATCAAACTTTTTTGCTAAGGTGTGTAGATCAGAAGATAGTGAGGGAAGACAGTTGTTCTCAAGTTAATTTTTTAGGTGGCCATTCCAATGCTCAAAATACCCAAAGGCAGTAGATGGTTTGGAGCATAGAAGGTCTATAAATAGCCTCAATTGCTCTGAATCAACCTAGAGGGATGAGTCGGGGAGGGAGATGAGAGGGAGTTTCAAAAGGGAGGGGATATATGTATACCCATGGCTGATTCATGTTGAGGTTTGACAGAAAACAGCAAAATTCTTTAAAACAATTATCCCTCAATAAAAAATTAATTAACTTAAAAAAAATAGCCTCCAAATGGAGGCTGCCTCCCTTAGCCAGAGACTCCAATAGGGAAAACTGTCATTTACATAGATGGACATCAGTCAAAGCTTTTTGAATAGCTTCCAGAGATAATTTTGATTCAGGCCCTACTCAAAGGATGCCTCTGTACCAAGTAACTGATATAAAGGAACAAGGAGAATATCCAAGTGTGGGCCAGTAACCAAGGAATCCAATAAGTCATTTGGCCTCCTCTTTGGTGGAGAAGCCCGAAGAGACAATACTTTTGCCCAAACTCCTGGAGGGATTGTGCTGTGTAATCTCTAAAAACATTACCTGCATACACTCTTAGCACTCTGTACTTACAAACTAATCAATAAACACTGGCTGACTTTAAGATCACTGTGTAAAGTAAACCCCAAGTAGTGGCTCTCTTCCACTGAATTAGTTGCTCATTGTGCAGTCCCATGCTCTTCACACTCATCCAGCCATAGCTACAGAGGACACTCTTAACAAGTTGGAGGTCCAGTATAACAGAACATTTGTGAGGAGGCAAAAGAGGACTAAAATTTAGGCCATGAGTACCTTATAGGTAAGCATTGGGACATACATGCCACATCTGAAAAGAGGGGAAACTCTGAGCGCTGTGCTATGCTAAGCTGCTTCATTCCTGGATGCATGGCTGTAGCCCACGAGGCTCCTCTGTCCATGGGATACTCCATGCAAGAGTACTGGAATGAATTGCCATGTCCTCCTCCATGGGATCTTCCTGATCCAGGGATGGAACCCGGCTCTCTTGTGCTTAGTCACTCAGTCAAGTCTGACTCTTTGCGACCCCATGGATTGTAGCCCACCAGCTTCCCCAGTCCATGGGATTCTCCAGGCAAGAATACTGGAGTGGGTTGCCATGTCCTCCTCCGAGGGATCTTCCCAACCCAGGGATAAAACCCAGATCTCCCACATTGCAGGCAGATTCTTTACCAGCTGAGTCACAAGGGAAGCCCAAGAATACTGGAGTGGGTAGCCTTTCCCTTCTCCAGGAGATCTTCCCAACCCAGGGATCGAATCCAGGCCTCCAGCACTGCAGGCAGATTCTTTATCATCCGAGCCACCATAATTTGCTGAGAAACATAATACATCACTCCACTCCAAATATTTTTTTATCAGTGTGATGACTGTTTTATTAAAAATACAATAATTTCTTTTACCAAGTCAGGCTAAGCCTCCTAGGACTCTATTAAATAAATGAGCAAAATACAGTTAAGTTTTTTTTCTGAAAAACTTTGCAGAAAGTCAGCAGTGGTAAGAACGAGAAAAATCCAAGAATATAGTGAGATAGGGCATACAGGATCTGTTGTATCTTCTTTGGTCTCAATGTAATTATTTTTAACAGAAAGAACTAAACACAAGTCTCTAAACACAAGTCTAAACACAAGAACCCATGGGCAGGTGGGTTCTTTACCACAAGTGCCACCTGGGTAATCTGAAATTTTGAGAGTTTCCCAAAGAATAAGGTCAGATCTCTAGGTTGACCTAGAGTGCTTATGTCTTGGACAGTACTTGTTGTCAGAATTATCTACACAATCCAGAAACTATCAATACATAGACACAGAAGTATATTCAAGGTTGCCCGGGTCTGGCAGGGAGTGAAGAGTGACTGCTTCATGGATATGAGGTTTCTTCTTAGGGTGATGAACAAGTTCTAGAACTAATGTCACTGAATTGTACAGTTTAAAATGGCTAAAGTAGTGAATTTTATGCTATGCGGATCTTACTATCAAAAAAAGAGATGATTCACACAATTGAGAATGACCTTTTTTTTTTCCTTTTCAAAATTTATTTTTTTTTTTTGAGTTTCTTTTTTTTTTTCATTTATTTTTATTAGTTGGAGGCTAATTACTTTACAATATTGTAGTGGTTTTTGTCATACATTGACTTGAATTAGCCATGGATTTACATGTATTCCCCCCCTCATCCCCCCTCCCACCTCCCTCTCTACCCGATCCCTCTGGGTCTTCCCAGTGCACCAGGCCCGAGCACTTGTCTCATGCATCCAACCTGGGCTGGTGATCTGTATCACCCTAGATAATATACATGTTTCAATGCTGTTCTCTTGAAACATCCCACCCTCGCCTTCTCCCACAGAGTCCAAAAGTCTGTTCTGTACATCTGTGTCTGTTTTAAGTTGAGGACACAAAACTGATTCCAAGGATCGTGTGTGGGGGCGGGGCGGGAAGGTGATCATAAGCGAGCAAGAAGGAGACATAGGTCTAGCTTATCTAGAAGAAACAAGGAATAGATACTTAAATGACATCAAATTTCTAGTAGACTTTTGTGTTTTAGTGTGCAATCAAAATCTCACTATTTTTAAAAATATTCAAACGTATATAATTTAGTAGAAATGGCCTAAAAAGCTTGCAGCATGTAGTTAAATTAGCTATCAGGTCAAGAGACTTAACAACATATTTTCCCTGTCTTTTACATTTCAATTTACCATGATAAGGAACAATCATCTTTCTTGTGAAATACAGAATTTATATAAGTGCATTAATTGTTTTGAATACTAAACCCAAGTGACAGCATTGGGGGCTTATTCTTAGTTGTACCTTCTATACAATAGGATAATAGCTCAGGGGCACGATCAGTAATGAATTTAAATGATTTCTTCTGATATATAATTCCACCGATAAATATTTACCCCTGTGGGATGTTCCAATGTTGCTTTTCTAACAGTGAAATTCAACAAAATTTATATAACTGGTGATTGTGCAGAGAACCCTGAGGCTGTCCCATAAATATTAATAGAATCAAAATGCAAACATGGAGACCAAGAATGCCTAGAAGGAAGAAGTCCTTGCTGAACTAGGAGTACCTCCTTCGGTGCTACAATGTAAGAAACAGTAAAGCCTAAGGAAGCTCCATTTTTTATTCAGTTCTATCAAGATATGTTAACTTGAGAAATAGTCTTGGGATATTTTCATTTTTGAGACCATCTGTCTCTTTAAATGAGCTTTATTTAAATGAATGAAGGCTAAAAAAAAAAAAAATGGTCAGCAGCAAGGATTTTCTGGGTAACTGGCTTCTTCCTCCTCTCAGTTTCTGGAGCAATGTTTATGCTCAAATGGCCAGAGTGAGGATATCATAGGATCTTCCTCCCGCATTGGCTCTGAGATTCCCTGAGAGCAAAGATTATGTCTTACTTGTACTAGTCATCCCAGGTTCTAACCACAGAGTCAGTTAGCATTAAATAAAGGTTTCTTGATAAAGATGGGCTGCAAGTAAGCAAAACTGTCAATCAGCATATGTTCACAGTGGTCAGTTATGGTTTCTAAATCCAATGATAAGAAAACTGAATATATTCCATACACGCATTGGAAAGAGGACTCTCCTAAAGGGTCCTAGGGTAAAGAGAAGGCATATCAGAGGAATTTGACATCTCTTAGGAACTTTGGGATGTTTCTCAGGCTCCACAGGAGCCAGTTTGCCTGATTTCCATGGTATTCTTTAACCAAAGTTGCAACTAGGTGTCCTACTCAGAATCTACTTGGCAGGGAGGTATTTCCCATGTTATAAACTGGCTATAATATCTTCTCCCACATCCATTCCTCTTCACCATGGTCCTTTACCATACCAAGGGTCATTCATAATGAACAGTAGACAGAAAGTTTCAGCTGAGTGACACTTATAATCCTGTCTTTTTATGATCTTCCGTCCTGTACGGCGTGCTAAGTCACTTCAGTCATGTCCAACTGTTTGCGACCCTATGGACTGTAGCCCACCACACTCCTCTGTCCATGGGATTCTCCAGGCAAGGATACTGCAGTGGGTTGCCATGCTCTTCTCCTGGGGATCTTCCCACCCCAGGGATCAAACCCTTGCCTCTTACATCTACTGCATTGGCAGGCGGGTTCTTTACCACTAGTGCCACTTGGGAAGCCTCCAAACCACAAAGCAGACCATTCATATTCCAGAGGTTTCTGATGATTCCAGACTTGCCCCTCCCCTTCCCCTGTCCTGCTATATACTAAGTCCAGTATTATACTTTGAAGACATCAAGCTTTAGAAAGTGTATGTGTTAACTGGATTAAACAAGGGTAGTTTCTGATCAAGAGGGTTACAAACCCTGCTGAGAGAAAAATGCAAGCTGGCTTGGAGAGTATTCTATAGCAATTAGTTGAGAAACAATGAAAAGCAAGACAAGTTATCACATAAAATACATCTGCTCAGCACCTTTTATTTTTTTCACCTTTCTAGTCAAAACCAGAAAAATAGTAATAATAATAATAATAGTGATTAACCTCTTTTGAGGACTAAGTATGTGTCAGACACTGACAAATATTTTATGTATACGTGTGCATGTGTGCATGCCAAGTCAGTTCAGTCATGTCCGACTCTTTGTGACCTATGGACTGTAGCCACAGGCTCCTCTGTCCATGGGATTCGCCAGGCAAGGATACTGGAGTGGGTTTCTGTGCCCTCCTCCAGGGGAACGTCCCAACCCAGGGATCAAACCTGGGTGTGTTATGTCTGCCCACGTTGGCAGGCAGGTTCTTTACCACTAGCACCATCTGGGAAGCCCCATTTTGTGTATACAAATACACTTAATTTTCACTTCAAGCTCACCAGTAACCATTATCCCCATTTATGGTTGAGGATACCGAGGCAAAGAATGGTTAAATAACTTGTGCAAAGTTGATGCCAGAAGTAAATGGAATGAAGCTGCAGAAGCCCTTACTCTAGACAGCTTTTCCTGGAACTGTGTAAACTCCCTTGTTCTTCAGGAGACTTCAGTCTTATTCTGTGTGAAGATTATTCATTCATGTTGCTTAATATTAATTCAATATATAAAGGTTCGACTTTGTGAAAGCAGAAAAAAGTCTAGAGAACTGGAAGTGGAAAACATTTCAATTGCTATCTCTCTTTCTCTCTCTCTCTTTTTTTTTTTTCCCCTGCAAAAGGTTGGGCAACCTAGAAGCTAAAAAATACTAATGTCATCTGAAAGAAATTGCTTCTTTCCTGCCCTCTTCTCCAATTTTGGGCCTCCACCAGTTGGAAACTGGTATGAATGTGCATAATGACAACCTCTGAATGATCATCATGAAATGACTTTCCCCAGTAACGCCAGATTTATCTGCTGATTTTAATACCCTTCATTCTAAAACGCTATTATCCTGAGTGCATGCAGGGGACAGTACACTTAGTCATAAGTGATGGATGAATTCATTATCTTCAGCCAATTCTAATGGGTCATCTAGAAAGAAAATCACCAGTCAGTTTTGGCTATTGAACATTGCTACCTCACGTATCTTATTAAGCCAAATATAAAAATGGGTGGTTTTTCATTTTCCTGTCAAGACAACAAAGGTCACCTATCACAGGCTTGAGAGACATTCATGTTTATTTCTCTTTGGCCTGAACAAAATGGAGAATGTCAAAGTTTTTATCTTTTTCCATTCTGAACTGAATATTTCAAAACCAAGCGCCCTGCAAAGAGGAAAGGTGCTTCGAAGGAATTCAGAACGAACAGGTTTCACTGCAGAGAAATAGAACTCGACATTAACGGATTCCCTGGGTGACAGTGCTAATCTGATGACACTACTGAATTCCAGGGTTTCAGCCCCATCATTAAGAGCTGAAAGTAAATACATTGGTGAGGAATATAAGAAGAGATGCCCATGAGTATCAAGGCTGTTTTCTACCCTCGGCTACCAGAAACCAAAAACACTTAATACACGTGAATGTATGATTTTCATGTCTCAACCTTTCTTTTCTATTCTTTGTTAAGAAAGCCCTACTTTTTAATCTTTTAAACTATATTTTTATGTTTGACTCATCAACTTGTACTTTTTCTCCCAGATTCAGTTCTAAACATCTGCAACCATGGATTATGGGAACGGCAAACAGGCACATTTTTCAAGCTTTATGTTCAGGACATAACTTAGCAAGATGTCCTTACTCAATGACTCCTACTTAAAAGATAGTCTTTTACATACAGTTGTCTGAAAAGTGAATGTGTGTTTTTCCGTATATAACTGCACTAATGTTATAACTACCTGACCTGTATATAACTACTTGACCTGAAGTTTCTTTGAGGAAACTTTTAAATTTAAATTTAAATTTTTTTAAATTTAGCTTTTAATTTTAGCTTTTAAATTTAGCTATTTAAAATTTTTTTTAAAGTTATTAAATCTATTCTAAAACCATGAAGTAGTCAACAAATAACCAGAATTTGAAAGTTATGACTATTATCTCAGAAAGCATATTTCTTCCTGTTTTTTACACAGTTGTATCAATTTATTAAATGCCTATGGAAATATTTTTTCTATAAAAATTGGACTGGATGTGAATTTCATGGCATTTGAAATATTTTCTTTAATAACCCAAACAATAACTTTTAAATACAAGCCTGTTCTTTTAATTAAGGTTAATTTTTTAAAAATTCCTTGAGACCCTATGTGACATTTCCTGTCAATTTATTGATGTGGGTACAACATTCAAGGGTTCATTGACTATCATCAGGCAAAATCTTGCCAAGTAGTGTAAGTAAGTAAGTGTTAGTCGCTCAGTTGCGCCTGGCTCTTTGCAACCCCATGGACTGCAGTCCACCAGGCTCCTCTGCCCATGATATTTTCCAGGCAAGGATACTGGAGTGGGTTGCCATTTCCTTCTCCAGGGGATCTTCCCAACCCAGGGATTGAACCTGGGTCTCCTGCACTGCAGGCAGATTCTTTAAAGACTGAGCTAGAAGGGAAGCCCCCACCAAGTAGAGTGGACCTGGGTAATTCCTTTTCTCAGAGTTCATAAAGTTAGTAAAGCCAGAACAGCTTCCTTTTTGGCTCAGATGAAAAACCGCCTACTTTTCAAAATAGCAAAACATAGGGAAAGAATGAAATTGGTGGTCTTAAAACGCTTTAAAAAGTGTAAAAATCTATAGAAATTATTACACAGAAAAAGAATCTTTCCATGTCTTTCTCCCATTTCCTTCATGAATTGAAGTCATCATTGAAAAATCATTCCCTTAAGAATGCTCACCAATAAGAAAACTCAAGTAAAGTCATGTTTTCTTTTTTCAAACTTGAAGTTACTTGGAAGTATTGAAATACACTTCAGACCTTATTTCTGAAGTGGATATAATATTGTCCATAATTTTAAAAAGCCTTGCCATATCATAACTTACTAAAATAAACTTTAACAGAAGTTCCCAAAGATTGTTAAGCAGATGCAAGTTAGTTCTACCATATCCTATGTTTATGAATATGGCCCAAAAAATGCTAGAGAAGGTTTTAAGCTGTAGCAGATAAGACAAGTCCATCTGTTTATGTCATCTGTTACTCTTTATATGACACAGTAAAGATTATAAAAGGAAAATCAAATTCATATAGCATTTATCTAAGAGGTTTCTATAATTGAATTCTTAATAAGGATTCAAGAATTTCTTTTCTCTTTTTTTCTTAAACCTCAAGTTACGAATTAAACTAGTAAACTGATATTTTTAATATGCTCCCTTTTGTTTAAATCAATGTAATTGTTACACACTAATCCAATTTGGGGGCTCCCCAGGTGGTACGGTAGTAAAGATCAACTGTAGTAAAGAGACTTGAGTTCAATCCCTGGGTCAGGAAGATCCCCTGGAGAAGGAAATGGCAACACACTTCAGTATTCTTGCCTGGGAAATTCCATGGACAGAGGAGCCTGGTGGGCTACAGTCCATGGGGTCAGACACAACTGAGCACACACACATACAACCCAATTTGATGTCTTCAAACTAGCTTCTCAAAAAAAAACAAAAACAAACAAACAATATATATATATATATATATATATATATATAACCAATTTCTTGGCCTATCACTCTGTGGAAACAGGTAAGAACACACCTGTTTGAATCAGTCCTCTGTTTCTAGTTGTTTTTAAGCTGTATGTTAATATTCAATAGTATACCCATGATATAATAATATAAAGTCGGAGTTCTCACCACTGTAATTTAGATCCTATCACTTTGTTCATCCATTGCAGTTTCTTCTTAACTGCTGCCCTAGACTACAACCCTCAAACTCTAATCTTTCCAACCCAAAGCAAAACTTCATTGTAAGGGGTATATTATGACCAGTATCAGGAACGCAAGAATCTCTCCTCCTCCCGCCCAGACCCACCCTCAAGGAGGTGGGATCAGTATCAGAATCACTGGGTGAAAACTATACTAGGAAATGAAATGTGAGACACATCCACTCCATTTGAGTCATTCCACCTTTGATGAGCTTCATCAGAGCGCTTGTTACCCAAGCATTATGGATAATGCAGTGAGTAGTGTGGCGCATCTTCCTGGTGGAAAGGGGACTCCCATTTATTGGAAGTCATGAGGCAGCCTAGTGAAAGGAGGTGTGAGATAAACACATTTGCCAAAGCCTCTCCAGGCTTAAGTGTGCTTTTCTTCAGCACGTCCTTCTTTCGTGGTGGTCCTTTCTTCTTCCTTCTTCCTCCTCTACCCCTACTTCTCTTCCTTGACCTATTTCTCCTTCTACTCATTTATGCATTCATTCGTTCATTTAACAAGTATCCATGAGTGAATGTCACTGCTGTGTCAGGCACTGTATTAGGTACAAACGTAAGGTGGTTCGGGGCATCCCAAGTGGCACTAGTGGTAAACAACTCACTTATCAATGCAGGAGACATGAGACATGGATTCGATCCCTGGATTGGGAAGATCCCCTGGAGGTGGGGATGGCAACCCACTCCAGTATTCTTGCCTGGAGAATTCCATGGACAGAGGAGCCTGGTGGGCTACGGTCCACAGGACTGCAAAGAGTTGTACATGACTGAAGCAACTTGGCCCAGAAGGTGGTTCACAAGACACTTGTGGTTACCTCTCCCTCCTAAAGCTTTCAGTGGATCAAGGAAAATATCAAATAACATATTGCAACTATCATGGTACAAAGAAAGAAGACGGACAAAATGTGATAGAAGCCATAATATAGTCTTCAGAAAGCAAAGGGCACTTGGAAGAGCTGACATCTAAGTTGAACTTTGACAGGAACACAGATCAACCAGATGATGTGGTGGGAGCGGGGAGGACTGTTGCAGACAGAGGAAGATGCTGAAAATCCCCAAAGAGGCAGGAAAATAGAGTGAGCATGAAAAGGTGGATGGATGCTAAGAACTGAAAGAAATTCCACTTCGCGAGAGCAATGAGTGAGGGAGACCCAGGAAGGAGTAAAGAAGCACCAGGTATAGAGTTGAAAATAACTGAACAGCGCCAGATCCTGGTAAGGGGGAAAGGACAGTCTCCAATATGACAAGAAAGGACACGGCCTTATCCAATAAAGGAGCACTCTGACAGTGTGGCAGGAGGGAGGGAAGGAAGAAGGGTTTGTAGGTTTCGAGGTGGAAAGCTGAGGAAGCGTCTCTCTCAGGGCTTAAACATTTTTTCTGTTGAGTCACGAGTGAGCTCATTTGCCATGAGTGAGGGGGTGGAGAGTTGAAATAATTGTGTGGCACACACAAGAGTCTGGTTGGGAAATATACCAAGATTATCAGGCAGTACTGAGAGCCCGGGAGAGGTGATGACTCTAAGTTTATAATGGTACCAATCTTCTCAGTGATGTAATTTTCTCCAGCAAGTCTTATCAAGCAGAATAATGGCATAGACGTTGGATTCATCCAGGAATGATGACTTGCCAGGATGGTGTGATGAAAAGAACAGACACCAGAACCATTGGCAGGAGCGTTGCCGAACTGATAGTCAAGGTAATTTACCACCAAAACCACGGAGGGGAAACTAGAAGAGGCTGGAGAATAAGGAATATGCAAAACAACCAGCTGATCAGAGAGCCAAGGTCATTCTTGCTCCTTCCATTCTACCAGATGAGCCACAAAAAAGGACAGATCAACAAAGCAGCCATGATAGGGGTAAGTACTATGGAGAGAATTATAATATGGTGACGTGATACAGAGTGACAGGGTGACCGCTTCATATTGGTTAGTCAGGCTGTCTGGGGAGACAACATGTAAGCTGAAATCTCTATGACAAGAAACATCCAGTTTTGATAATGAAGGGAAAGAGCCATGCAAAAAGACGATAGAGCAAATGCAAATACACTAAGACGGGAATGAGCTTGAGTGGGAAGAAGTCACCACACTGTGGTGAGTAAGGCAGGAGAAAATGCTAAAAATGAAACCCAAGTGATACAGTCTGCTCTGGCTAGCATTTAACAGAAGAAAGAGAAGGATTTTGTTCTTTTTTATATCAAATGTTTAAGCAGGAGGGGTGATCTGCTTTATTTTTTCAAAGATGACTATGGCTACTATGAATATGTGTAGATGACAAACATGACAGTCGGGAGATGAAGCTGTTGGTAGTTACTCCAGGGATCTAGGGAAAAGATGATAGTGCAATAGCCTAAAGGCTAATAATGAAAGGGGGAGAGCTGGAATCGGTTTCAATGGCTTGAATGTGGGGAATAAGTAAAGAAGTATACAACCTTGAGAAGGAAGCAACAGAGGGTAAATGGGGTCATTTTCTAAGGATGGAAGGCAAAGAAGAAACACGTTTAAGGACAGAAATAAAGAACTGAGTGTGGGCAATATTAGGTTTGAGCTGTTTGTTAGGTCTCTGAATGGATATTAGTTATGCAGGAGGACACACAAATTGAAATTCTTGTCAGGAAAGAAGAGTTGGAAATAATGGCCATAGACATGTCAGAGGAGGTGATGAGAATAGCAAGAAGAGTGGGAAGCTGAAGTGATGCTGAGTTTTGAGGACATGAACATGTCAGTGAAATAAGAGGCCATGTTTTGGGTGTCACTATCACTTGCAGAGGCTGTAGAGCCAGCATGCTCCAGGGAGAATCAAGAGTTTAAGACCAAAAACTATGGCGACTCAGGAAGGACAAAATTGATGGAAAGTTCAGTGAGAGAGTTGAAGAAAAAAAGCTTAATTGTAGAAATATGAAGAAGCTTGCAGTTTTAAGAGAGAATGAGAAAACTTGGAATATGGAGAGTGGTAGTTGGAGTTCTGACACTTCCTTAAATTCTTAGAGAATTTAGCTGCAGCTTTGAAGGCTGTTGACAAGTGCATCCTTTTCTTCTTTGGCAGGGTCAGCAAGTTACACTTGCTGGTCACATCCTACTCACCACTTGTTTTTATAAATAAAATCACTGCAGCATGATCATCCTTCTTTGTTGACATAATGCCTAGGGCTGCTTTTGCACTCCCATAGCAAAGGTGAATAACTTTGACAAAGATCATCTGGCCCACAAAGTCAAACTTAAAGCTTTGAAATATTTATTATCTGGCACTTTATGGAAAAGGTTTTCTGATTTCTAATCTATGGAGCTGTAGCATAGGACCAATGACTAGGGAAATAAAATGTAAGCCTTGTGGTCTGGGATGCAGAGGAGGTGGCTCCTGTGACCTTTCAATGCATGCTTTTGGACTTTTGAAGAAAGATTATGCATGTCCTCATATAACCAAGACAAAACCTCATATAACATGATGATAACCATAGTCAAGAAACAACCTAAGTGCCCATCAATACTGGCTTAAGAATATGTAATGCATATATAAAATGGAATATTACTCAGCCACAAAAAGAATGAAATATTGCCATTTGTAGCAACATGAATGAACCTAGAGAACATTATGCTCAGCGAATTAAGTCAGACAGAGAAAAACAAGTACTATATGGCATCACTTATAGGTTGAATCTAAAATATAATACAAATGAACCTATATATGAAGCAGAAACAGACCCACAAACATAGAAAACAAACTTGTGGTTTCCAAAAGAGAGAGGAGGGGAGGGATAAATTGGGAATATGGGATTAACAGATACAAGCTACTATACATTAAATAGATAAGCAACAAGGATTTACTATATAGAATAGGGGACTATATTCAATATCTTGCAATAAGCTATAACAAAAAAAGAATCTGAAAAAGAAAAAATATATATGCATATAACTGAATCACTTTGTTGTATACCAGAAACTCACACGATAATTTTTGAAAAATCATGATGATATACTGCACAGTACTTTCTATCACATACATCCTCAAATAAGCCCTGATCTTCCTCATCTCTAAAGGAGGACAGGACCTGGCTCACTCTTCAAAGCAAATGTCTGCAACCATTGCTCTCAATGTCAACTGCATGAACACCCATTGACAACATCTACTGTCAACTTAATCTTCTTGGTGCTCAGTTGAACATGGTACCCTTTCTAGGTCTTGGTCAGGTAAGGAGGATTTCAGAGCAAGGTTCTCTGAGATTCAATGCATTTCAGCTGTGTTCATTCACATGCATAAAACTATTGCCCGAAAGCAAAAACATGCTGCCCGTGTGGCTGAGACGATAGAGCTTTTCAACACTAGTGTGACAAGATCTAGAAAGTGAGGCTGAAATGTGGGTGGGGTCACACACTCAAAAGGCTACAAACACTAGACAGGACTGCAGATGAACAGCCTGGAGCAGATGCTGCACTCCGGGGAGGAGTGGGTGCTGCGGCACGCTGAAGAACCCCTGCCCTCTCCAAAGGGAGCAGTTGCTACTCAACTCCAGCTTAGTAGTCATACAGGAACGAAAATCCAGCCAAGTAAACCGATTATTCAAAAACAGTCACATATTTTGATTTTGGTGTTAAATTTCTGGTTTCCCTTAAGCACAATTGTTGCCTCGTTGCCAAACAAAGCCTGCGTTGGGGTGCCAAACAAAACTCTTCAACCCTGATTCACACACTGCCAAGGGTAACCCAATTTTTAGGAGGAGGAAGAAATAGAAGCCAATTAGCCTGTTCTTGATACAGAACTAAGACTTAAGCTTAAAAAACAGTCTTTGTTGCCCATATGTGTGCAATACTTAAGCCCTCCAGTAGGAAACTACTGGGGTGTCAGAATCCCAAATCCCAGGTAGTTTAGGGTTCCTCTTCTTGGGCTTGGGCTACTGAACTCCATGCCTCTGCTCTAAGAGCCGGAAAGAGAAACATCAGCTGGTAGCCAGCATCCTCAAACCTTTGAAGCCCTTCTGCTGTCACATTTTCAGGAGAAGGAATATAGAGGAAAAAGACAAACCAAATCCTTCAGTAAGATATTTGAGGTCCTCTATAATTGGATTTCAATAAATCTTTCAAACCCATCTTCAATTCTTCTGTACTCCACTCAATTAGAATGCTCACTGCATTCAAATATATTATGCATTCTCATTTCCATATCAGCTTCCCTTTACCTACCTGAATCAAGGACTTTGTCATTTCTGTGACCTTTTAACTGTACTGCTTGTTGCCTCTTGTTTTGTACTGACTGAAAACATAGCTTTTAATTTTCCCTGAGTATCTGATTTAATTACTAGGCTGTGTCCTCCAAGAATAAGATGTCAAGACTAGATTAAATGTGCAAGGATTTTTTTTTTATTGGGAGAAATGCCCGAGAAAGAAAACAGGGAGAAAACTGGAGAAGGCTGGGAGAACCATCCAAAAGCTGATCCTGAAAGAAAATGGGAAGAAAGTTCAAGTGAAATCATCCTAGATGGCTGTGCTATCAGAGGAAGGTTCAGAAATACTCAAGAGAAGGTTATAAACCAAAGGTAGAGCTGGTCCAGGAGTCCCATGTCTCCCAGGAACAGACCTGCCTCGGAATCTCAGTAAGACTCAGCCTCTCACTCAGAGGCTCAGCCTATCTGCTCCTTGGCTGGGAGCAGCCTCTAGGAAGCACGGACTCAGTGCAAATGAACAGTCAATGATGCTCTGTGTAGCTGGAGAACCTGAGAGGTACATGTTTGTGACTGCCATTAAGGGGATAATAACATCATTATGGGCTTTGCAGTGGTGCTAGTGGTAAGGAACCCACCTGTCAATGCAGGAAATGCAAGAGATGCGGGTTCAGTCCCTGGGTTGTAAAGATCCCCTGGAGGAGGGCATGGCAGCCCACTCCAGTATTCTTGCCTGGAGAGTCTCATGAACAGAGGAGCCTGGAGGGCTATGGACCATAGGGTTGCAAAGAGTGAGACATGACTGAAGTGACTTAGCACACACACATGCAATCTCTTTATAGATAGAAAGAATCTCCAGCATAGTTTTCTTCTTATACAGAAATTAAAAGAGTGCTATGGTCAATAAAGGCACACATATGTACATGCATACATCTCTATGTTGAAAGAAATAAAGCATCAGATAATATATAAGCATTTAGGTTCAATGTATTTGTATGGTCTTAAAATGGACAAATACTACAAGTATGGCTCTAGTCCCTCTACTTAAATAGTTGCTTTACTAATCTAAACATATCTATATTTTTCTATTTGTACCTGAGAAATCCATAAACAGGACAAGCAGCAGCAAGCATTATATCTGTAAGGGCCAAAAAGCTGCCCCAGTGGCTTGAATTATTCACATTTGTGACACCCAACATACCCCCAAGGAGCAATGGTACCCCAAGGAGGCTAGCACTAATTTGAAATAATTCAGTAAAACACACAGTATGTTTTGAACATACATAATATTGTAAATCTTCCTTCTTTAAAATTTTTTTCTGGTGTTGCTTATTTTTCACTTAATCAACATGTAGAGGTCATGACAATATCACTTAGTCTTACTGCATACTTCCCACACTTTCATTAAACTAATTATCTTGAAATGTAATTAGCTAATTACTGAGAAAGGTAGATAATGATAGTGAATGGAATGTAAGATAAGCATTCATGAACAACAGGATCCAAATATTCCAGTCAGGGAGAAGACATTCAGGGTTGGCTGAGAGACAAGGAATATTCAATAACCTTTTGATCAGTTGCACTTGAATCAGAGCTAACAATGCTACACTGTGTTATTCCAACTGGGTAGAAATCCAAGGCCTCGATTTTTAAGTCCTAACAAAGCGCCTTTACATTTCAGTGATACTGAATGATGTACTAAAGTACCCTAGTTCAGACTGATTGCAATTTGTCAACTGGACTCTGCAGTCTTTCTCTCTCTTTTTTTGCCTTTTTAGAAAGTATTGTGCAGAAAAGATTTGCTTTCATTTGCAGCCATTGTCAAAGCAACATAATTTATTATAATTTATCCTCATAAACAGAATTTATTATAATTAAACTACAGCATGTTTCTGAAGGGCCAATATTCTAAACTTTACATTGCTCACAATAAGGTAAAGGCATATGTGTTTAGAATTTTGAAAATAGATTTTTTAATTAACTGGCTCTGGACCAGAGCATCTTTCAAATGAAAATACAATAAAGCATCTAAGCAGATAGGTTATTTACTCAGAATAATTAGATCCATGCTGTAGCAAGCCCTTTAATATGTGGCTTTGCTGTAGTATTTTCTAGTTAACTGAGTATAGTGGACTGGCTAATGCAGGGCACCAGTGTAACATGTACCGTGGTGAAATACCTGTATTATCCAGTAGTCTCATCTGAGAAAAGCCACACCATGATCAAAACCAACCATGAGACCCTACCTCCTGTAATCAATGGATTGGTAACAGGAACAGTGAAAACTCCAAACTTACTATACAATGTATTTATCATAATATCTCAGATTCACTTGCCCAAATTCCCCAAAATGTGAGCTCATTTCATAAAGACCAGACTAATGGTTGCCAAGGAAGCGGGTTTTGGGGGAGGGATGGTGGAAAGCTGGAGTTAGCAGATGTAAGCTTTTATATATAAAATAGATAAACAACAAGGTCCTACTGTATATCACAGAGAACTACATTCACATTCGATGCCCTGTGATAAACCATAATGGAAAAGAATATAAAAGAATATATATATATATGTGTGAGTATATATATATATGTATAACTGAATCACTTTGTTGTATAGCAGAAATTAACACAGCATTGTATATCAACTATACTTCAAAAAAAAATGATTAAAGAATGTGAGTTTGAGACAAAAGTTTAGCCTACCACACCTTGCTGCCAGCCCCCTGCCTAATAGCTAATAAGCCCGCAACAGATATTAGCAGATTTAGAATGTAAACAGTGCAGAAGAACACTAAGTCTAATTTAATTCAACATATTATTTATTTATGCTGTACATGAAGCAGGCTACAAACGAAAGAGAAACTCTAGGCATCATCCAGGAATGTATAATCTTCTTTGAAAGTGAAGACAGTTATCCAGTAGTTCAGAATCACCAACATCTAAATAAGGTGGCTTGTGAACTTCATGTGTTAGTGAGGGATACAAACAGTAGATGCTGACGGAATTCAGAAAGGAGAAATTTGTGTAAGTTCAAGTGACCAGCAAGCACAAACACCCTAACTATGAAAAGCAAAGAAGAAAAGAGGGGGCATCGACTAGGTGGAATATGGTGAGTTGCATATTCCAAGGGCAGTCGGGAAATAGACTGGAGTGGTTGATTCACGGTGAGAACTAAAGAAAGTAAGAGTGGAGAAGTGAGGTTGGAAATAACAGGTGAAAAGCCCTGAAGCCATTCTGAGAAGTTGAAAAGTGTCATGGAAAAAGCACTGGACTAGATCAGGAGATAGTGTCTAGGTTATCTCGCCCCCTGACTGCTCTGACATTGAGTAAAGACGCTGGCTTCAGTTTCCTCCTGCATAAAGTGAAGGAAGACGAAAAACCAAAGGTCTTGGCGAGATAGAATTCTGAGAAGTTAGGCACGCGGGAGGGACTGAGGAAAGAAAGGTTTGGGCAGGGTGTGTCTTGCCCAAAGAAACACAGAAACAGCCTTGCAGATGGCCGAGTAAAGGTTTGTAGTAGAAAACAGTCACCAGAGAATGGAGCTCTGGAATGAGGGGCTAGCAAAAGAAATAGAAAGATAGAGGAAACTTAGAAGACAGTATCAGCCAGACTTGATGACCTGTAAGAAGCACTGACTCGAAAATAATGTCATTATTTTGAACTGAGGTGTTAGATATTAGAGCCTAATGAAATAAATCTATATTAAGGGCAAAATCAATGTGAGAAAAATCAAATACAACTCTGCTTGGGTCCTGTCCACCCTAAATACCTCCAGTCCACTGCAGGAATTGCTGTTTAGTTTCATCCTTAATTTCTACCACAAGGAATCCTAGAGCTTGAACTTGCTAAGGACCCTTCAATATCCACTCCTAGATCTCCCAGCTCATTTGAGTGCTTCCTCCTGTGTTGATTAGGGCTTCCTTGGTGGCTCAGACGGTAAAGAATCTGCCTGCAGTGCGGGAAGGCCCTGGTTTGATCCCTGGGTTGCGAAGATCCCCTGGAAAAGGGAATGGCAACCCACTCCAGTATTCTTGCCTGGGAAATCCCATGGACAGAGGAGCCTGGTGGGCTACAGTCCATGGGGTCGCAGAGTCAGATATGACTGAGCAACTAACACACTTTCCTGTGTTAATCACACCTGGCCTTCTTCCAGAGTGGTTCAGCTTCCCATACCACTTGCTGTTTTGAGTCTTTTTTTCTTATATCAATTCTCCATTCTCAAGTTATTACAATCTGGCTGAAAAGGCTTTCCTTTACTGAAAAGGAAAATGATCTTAGTTTACCTATGCATTCTCAGTTGCTCAGTCATATCCGACTCTTTGCGACCCCATGGACTATAGCCTGCCAGGTTTCTCTGTTCATGGGATCCTCCAGACAAGAAAACTGAAGTGGGTTGCCATGCCCTCCTCCAGGAGATCTTCCCCACTCAGGGACTGAACCCGAATCTTCTATGTCTCTTGCATTGGCAGGCGGGTTTTCACCACTAGAGCCCATCCAATCTCTCTCCCACTTTCAACTCCTCTGACTTTGCCTCTGACCTCTAGGCCCAGATTTAAATGAATCATATGGTTAGCTTACACTCACCTGGAAAAGCTTTCTCTCTTAAAAGCCGCTGTGCCACGTAACATAACCCCGTCATGGGAATTAAATCCTCATGTTCTCAGTCCCAGGGAATATACAGGGTACATGCGCTAGAATGGGAACCATCTTGGAATTCAGCCCAGCACTGGCAGGTAAAAGGATTATAGACCAGTGGCTAGGCCCCCAAGTTGTGTTAGACATTTTCAGATGTTTCATCCAAGGTCTGGTATTTCCATGATGTTTATTAATGAGATGACTTAATTTAGGATTTAAGATAATGTGATCTGTCGTCTGCCTCTCTGGTAGCATTGTGGCTTTTGCCACCCATTTGATGTGTGAGCTTACTCTAGATCCTTACAGATCTCTCAATCTAGCTGCCTCATTAGCAAGATATAGCGATAAATACTATTTGCCTCATACACGTGTTATAAAGATTAAATGAAATCACTCACGTAAAGCTTTAGCACTGGCGCACATATTCCTGGCTTGTAAATAGTGGCCTTTTACTTTTTGTTAAATGAGGTTCAGAGATTGAACTAATATTTCTAGAATCACACAGCTACCAAGTGGAAGACCTGGGGTTCAATTTCTAGTCTTTCTGACTTTAGAACCTACACTCAGCCCACCAGGCTAATGCTACTCTAGGTCTCTTCATAGCCTCCTTCAGTTCAGTTCAGTTCAGTCGCTCAGTCGTGTCTGACTCTTTGAGACCCCATGAACCACAGGCCTCCCTGTCCATCACCAACTCCCGGAGTCTACCCAAACCCATGTCCATCGAGTCGGTGATGCCATCCAACCATCTCATCCTCTGTCGTCCCCTTCTCCTCCTGCCCCCAATCCCTCCCAGCATCAGGGTCTTTCCAAATGAGTCAGCTCTTCACATCAAGTGGCCAAAGTATTGGAGTTTAAGCTTCAACATCAGTCCTTCCAATGAACACTTAGGACTGATCTCCTTTAGGATGGACTGGTTGGATCTCCTTGCAGTCCAAGGGACTCTCAAGAGTCTTCTCCAACACCACAGTTCAAAAGCATCAACTCTTCAGCGCTCAGCTTTCTTTATAGTCCAACTCTCACATCCATACACGACCACTGGAAAACCATAGCCTTGACTAGACGGACCTTTGTTGGCAAAGTAATGTCTCTGCTTTTTAATATGCTCTCTGGGTTGGTCATAACTTTCTATCCAAGGAGTAAGCGTCTTTTAATTTCATGGCTGCAGTCACCATCTGCAGTGATTTTGGAGTCCAAAAAATAAAGTCTGACACTGTTTCCACTGTTTCCCCATCTATTTGCCATGAAGTGATGGGACCAGATGCCATGATCTTAGTTTGCTCAATGTTGAGCTTTAAGCCAACTTTTTCACTCTCCTCTTTCACTTTCATCAAGAGGCCCTTTAGTTCTTCTTCCCTTTCTAAAGGCTGGTGTCATCTGCATATCTGAGGTTATTGATATTTCTCCTGGCAATCTTGATTCAAGCTTGTGCTTCATCCAGCCCAGCGTTTCTCATAATGTACTCTGCATATAAGTTAAATAAGCAGGGTGACAATATACAGCCTTGATGTACTCCTTTACCTATTTGGAACCAGTCTGTTTTCCATGTCTAGTTCTAACTGTTGCTTCCTGACCTGCATACAGGTTTCTCAAGAGGCAGGTCAAGCAGTCTTGTATTCCCATCTCTTTCAGAATTTTCCACAGTTTATTGTGATCCACATAGTCAAAGGATTTGGCATTGTCAATAAAGCAGAAAGAGATGTTTTTCTGGACCTCTCTTGCTTTTTTGACAATCCACCGGATGTTAGCAATTGATCTCTGGTTCCTCTGCCTTTTCTAAAACCAGCTTGAACATCTGGAAGTTCACGGTTCATGTATTGCTGAAGTCTTGCTTGGAGAATTTTAAGCATTACTTTAATAGTGTGTGACATCTGGGTAACTGAAGCAGCTCAGTCAAAGGAGCACAGGTGGGGAAAAGAGGCGGACCCAAATTCAGCCTACCATATTCCTATGCTATTCAAAATACCTGCAGTTTCTGATGACTTAGTGAGTGGGCTTCCCTGATAGCTCAGTTGGTAAAGAATCCACCTGTAATGCAGGAGACCCCGATTAAATTCCTGGGTTGGAAAGATCAACTGGAGAAGGTATAGGCTACCCGCCCCAGTATTCATGGGCTTCCCTTGTGGCTCAGCTGGTAAAGAATCCGCCTGCAATGCAGGAGACCTGGGTTTGATCCCTGAGTTGGGAAGACCCCTTGGAGAAGGGAAAGGCTACCCACTCCAGCATTCTGGCCTGGAGAATTCTAACGACTGTATAATGCATGGGGTTGCCAAGAGCTGGACACGATTGAGTGACTTTCACTTTCACTTTTAGTATTATAGTTAAATCATCTGGTTTCCACTGAGGTTAAATACAGAACCATGATAGTTCTTGGTAAACTATTTGTTGTTCCATTGGATTCTGTTAGCTTAAAAATATAGACTTGAGGGACTTCTCTGGCGGTCCAGTGGTCATCCAATGCAGGAGACACTGGTTCCATCCCTGGTCTGGGAACTAAGATCCCACCTGTTATGGGGCAACTAAACCTGCTGAATTGACTGAGTCTGTGTGCCCTAGAGACCATGCGCCACAACAAAAGAAGCCTGTGCCACATAGAGGAACGCTGAGCGCTACAACAAGACTCAGCACAGTCAAAATAACAAAAATAAATAAACAAAAATATGGAGTTGAAATGTAACCACATCACGAAGACTTAACGCTATTGAATCTTTTTAGCCATTTGGAGTAATATCATATATGATACATTATTCATCTCATATTAAAAATCTACCATCTATAACTTTTCCAACTGCTAACATTTATCCTCTCCACCGATAATCTTCTTATTTCAGAGGAACAAAACAAAAAAAAGTAAGTAAATGTTAGTCGCTCAGTTGTGCCCAACTCTTTGCAACCCCATGGACTGCAGTCCACCAGGCTCCTCTGCCCATGAGATTTTCCAGGCAAGGATACTGGAGTGGGCTTCCATTTCCTTCTCCAGGGGATCTTCCCAAGCCAGGGATTGAACCCAGGTCTCCTGCACTGCAGGCAGATTCTTTACCGACTCAGCTACAAGGGAAGCCCCTTAAATCCTTGCACAAGAGGTGAACTATCTAAGACAACTGCTTCATTTGTGTAGGGTTACAACCCTTTTCACCTGACTTGCCTGTTTCAAGTCAAGGAACACTGCTGAAATTGTCCCCTCACTTTTCTGCATCTTTAATTGTCCCCCCACTAGGGGAAACACTAGCTACCCTTCCTCCTGCCTTAAAAGCAAACACCTTCCTATCCCCACGTCTGTTTTTTAACTTCCATTTCTTAATCTGTCTCACTAAATATCTGCTCTATTCTTCCAGTTGCTCTGACTAAAAGCCCTGCAGTCTTCCTTTATGCCTCCCTTTCCTTCATTGTTGTTTAGTTGCTAAGTCGTGTCCAACTCTTACGACCCCATGGACTGTAGCCCACCAGGCTCTGCTGTCCATGGTGTTTCCCAGGCAAGAATACTAGAATGAGTTGCCATTGCCTTCTCCTGGGGATCTTCCCAACTCAGGAATTGAGCCCACATCTTCTGTGTTGGCAGGTGAATTCTTTACCACTGAGCCAGCACGGATGTCCGCCTTCCCCTTATACCCCACAGCAAAGTCTATTCCCTCAGCAAAGTCTGAGAACTCTAACTCAAATAGAAACCAAATCTGATCACATCTTTCTACCCTCAGCCCCACCATTCCCACCCAAAGACATCTCCTCTCAATGAAATCCGAGGACCTTGCTGGGTTTTACAAGATCCTTTATTATCTGATGCCAGGTTTCCTCTTCAGTTACATCTCCAACCACATCTTGTTTCTCTCGTTCACTCACACCCGTCTCCTTCGTGTTCCTGGAAAGTGCCAAGCCAGTTTCTGCTTCATGCCCTTTGCATTAACTGTCCTCTGAGAAACATGTTCTGCCATAAAGACACACAGATACCTCCCCCACTTCACCTCATTGTATCTCCTCAGAAAAGCCTTCCTCAAACCACCTCAAACATTCCTTAATGCATTCGTCTGCCTCATTTTATATGTTATATATCAATATTTATTTATTAATAGCCATAGTTATTTTTAACTATCTTTTAGCAGTTCCATGAAGGCAGGAGGATTTGTCTACTACACTCATTGTTTTATCTACTGGGTTTAGCATAGTTCTTGACACATTAACACATATCTAACATTTGTAAAGTTAATGATGTAAAGGTTTCGCTTTCATCCTTAAATCAGTTTTCCAGTTCTTGCTTACATGGTGAGCACTGTGGTCATGATGCAACAGGCTCTGTGCTGGGTGCTGGGTATGCAAGGGCCAATCAGGTATATGTGGTTCTTGCCCCTTTGAAATTTAAAGATTGATAAAAGACATTGACAAATGAACAGTGAAAATCCAAGGTATCAGCTATAATATAGGAGGGGCAGTGTGGTCTAGGGACATAAAAGAGTAACTTCTCTCTAAAAATCAAATAACTCTGCCTGTAAGATTTGGGAGATAAGTTGAGATCTGAAGAAAGAGTGAAAACTAAGGGTTGGAGTTGGTAGGGCTGGTGATAGATTTGTTTACCATTTGCATGTGGGAAGTGAAAAATTCAAATAAATTGGTTTGGAATACCCCTAAATTTTACTCAATAACAAATTTAATCCCCACATCATTTATCTGATCAAGAAAATCTGTTTTTACCTGGTAACCTCATTTTGTACTTTAAGTTAAAGACATCTAGAGGTTTCTTAAATGTTCACTAAAAGAAGCAATTTACAAATAAGCCATTTTTTTTATTGAAATGTAATTGATTTTACAATGTTGTGTTAGTTTCTGGTGTATAGCAAAGTGATTCATATACAAATATGATTTTAAATATAGTTCTCTGATATGATATGTGCTATACAGTAGGACCTTCTTGTTTATCTACTTTATATATAGTATATATAAACTATATATCTGCTACAAATATATCTACAAATATATATATTTGTATCTGGTAATCCTAAACTCCTAGTTTATCCCTCCCCCTCCCCTTTGGTAAATATCAGTTCATTTTCTATGAGAATATTTCTGTTTTGAAAGTAATTTAATTTGTACCATTTTTTTTTAAGATTCCACCTATTAGTGATATTATATGATATTTGTCTTTCTCTGTCTGGCTTACTTCATTTAGTGTGATAATGTCTAGGTCCATCCATGTAGCCACAAGTGGCCATAACAAATGTGCTATTTTTTTCTTTGAATCAGATCACACCCATTTAATTTAAAAGACAGGAACTAAGCACATGTCATCTGCATAAAGGTAAATAAGTCAGGATGCCTTCCCCCTAGGCGTGCAAAGAAAATAATATCTGCATGCAAATAATTAGAATACAGAACAATAAATGAAAAAGGAACCTTAATAGTGGTTCGAGATGCTTTGAAAGTGGAGAAGACAAAGATAAGAGATTATCTGATTGACTAAATGAGTTTACCACCTATGCAAACGGAGCAAGATCTAATTACTAAAGACTTCAGGAATATAGAAATTCTTTAATTCCTATAAGTCACTGGAGACTCAAGGCAAAAAATATTCTTCAAAAATGAAAGTCATGAACGTAAAAAAGAATTAAGGAAAAGATGATATCAGTAATTTATCTCATCCCTTCTGAGACTGAAGGTGGAATTTCAGTGAGGATAAAGAATACATGTTATCTTATTTATATTTTAAGCTAAAATGAAGAGTAGGTTGTTAATCCTCACCTATAGAAATCAAAGATAAAGTCCCAGGCTATGTGAATGTTCTCACATGAGAAAACAGAGCTTTCTCAGTTTTTGTTTGTATATTTTCCAACAAAATGTCTGCAGAATAATCAAAAAACTAGAACTCAATTCCTCTATTATCTTTCTTTATCATAGAGTAATATGAAAATCACAAGCTTAGCCACATTTAGTAAAATAGAACTTTCATAGTGTTATATAAAATTTCTTGGAAGATTTTAGTAGGAAGACATTCTTCATTTCTAGAAACAGTTATATGAAAATTGCAGTAGCAGATCTTAGGCTGATTCCTTATAACATAGTGCCATCTAGAGATTAAAGCTGATGTTGCTACAAGCTACATTAACCACAGATAGCTTCTATTAATAAATGACATTACATTTTATAGCTGATAAGTTCAGTAGGGTACATCTATAGGGTGTACATTTGAAATAAATTAATGCGCATATACACAAACGACGGCTTCTCAGATGGTGCTAGTGGTAAAGAATCTGCCTGCCAATGCAGGAGACATAAGAGATGCAGGTTTGATCCCTGGGTCAGGAACATGTCCTGGAGGAGGGCATGGCAACCCACTCCAGTATTTTTGCCTGGACAATTCCATGGACAGAGGAGCCTGGCAGGCTACAGTCCATAGGGTCACAGAGTAAGACACAACCGAAGCGACTTAGCACGCACGCATGCATACACGAACAAATTTTTAGCTGGCACACTGACATCGCTAATTGCATTGAGTGGCCTCTCCGGGTGACAGTCCATTCATGTGCTAATATGTCTAATGTGTCTAGTTTAGTGACACATTGTAGCACTGAGGAAAGTTACATGGGGCTATAAGAATATGCATTTGATTAGATGTCTCCCTGGTGGCTCAGACAGTAAAGTGACTGCATAAAATGCGGGAGACTCGGGTTCGATCCCTGGCTCGAGAAGATCCCCTGCAGAAGGAAATGGCAACCCACTCCAGTACTCTTGCCAGGAAAATCCCATGGACGGAGGGAGGAGTCTGGTAGGCTACAGTCCAGGGGGTCTCAAAGAGGCAGACATGACTGAGCGACTTCAGTTTCTTTCTTTTTTCTGTGAGAAAATATAATTGCATTTCTTCAAGGGAGCAAGACAGTTCTACCATAAATATGAAATTGTATTAAGTACTTACTGTGGGTCAGGCATTGTACTTACTATATGTATACATTTCCTGAGGCTGCTATAGCAAATTACCACACATTTGATGGCTTGTTGTTGCTCAGTCGCTCAGTTGCGTGACACTCTTTGTGACCCCACAGACTGCAGCACACCAGGCTTCCCTTGTCCTTCATGGTTTCCCAGAATTTGCAGAAACTCATGTCCATTGAGTCGGTGATGCCATCCAACCATCTCATCCATCCTCTGTCGCCCCTTTCTCCTCCTGCCCTCAATCTTTCCCAGAATCAGCGTCTTTTCCAACTATGGCTTAAAGTAACAGAAATGAATTCTATCACAGTTTTAAAGGCCAGAAGTTTGAAATCAAGGTGTAGGGAGGCTGTGCTCCCTTTGGAGCTCTAGGGAAGCAATCTTCCTTGCCTCTAAGCTTCGGGGAGCTGTCAGTAACTCCCTGGATTCCTTGGCTTGTGGCAGCATCACTACAACTTCTGACTTCATATCTGACACACACATCTTTGTGTGTCTTGCTGTGGCCTCAACACTCCCATCTCTCCAGTCTCTGCTTTTGGATTCACATTTCCGCCTCCTCTTCTGTCTGTGTGTCTTCTCTCTGTGCGTTTCTCCTGTGGGTCTATTTTAAGGACACTTCTCATGGGATTTAGGGCTCATTGCAACAATCCAGGGTGGTCCCCTCATCTCAAGACTTTTAACTCCATCTGCAGAGATCCCCTTTTTTGTCAAATAGGGAAACATTCACACATTCCAGACATTTGATATATCTTTTGGGGAACCATCATTCAACCCAATATACTATGCCTTTTAAAGAAAGGAAAGGAAATAGAGAGGTAAATGAATTCTACTTCAATAAGCTTATAGCACAATCAGAAAAAGGCTTGTGTGCATAGATAAACAATCTCCCAGATCAGGGCTTCTCAGTATTGACATCTGGGACTAGATAACCATTTGTTGTGGGGGGTTGTCCAACGCATTTTTCAAATGTTTAGCATTCCTAGCTTCTACCCATTAGATGCCAGTAGCACTGTCTTAGTCATGACTACTATAAATGGACATTGTCTCCAGACATTGCTAACTGCTCTGTGTGGAGTGAAACAGCCCTGGTTAAGAACAAGTCATCTAGGGAATTCCTTGGAAGTTCAGTGATTAGGACTTGGCACTTTCACGGCCGGGGTCTGTGTTCAGTCCTGGTTGGGGAACTAAGATCCTGCATGCCACACGTGCTTCTGTGCTCAGCCAATCAGTCACGTATGACTCCTTGCAACACTATGGGCCATAGCCTGCCAGGCTCCTCTGTCCATGGGATTTCCCAGCCAAGAATACTGAAGTAGGTTGCCATTTCCTCCTCTAGGAGATCTTCCCAACACAGGGATGGAAAAATATTTGCAAAGTATATATATCAGATTAAGGGTTGATAGTCAAAACATATGCAGAACTCATAAAACTCAATAGCAATAAAACAAATAATCTAGCCAAAAATGGACAGAGAACCTGAATAAATGTTTTTTTCAGAGGAGATACACAAACGGCCAACAGTTTGTACAGGGTGTACATCTGAATGGAATGAAGTCATTATCTTGAAAATCTATCTGTACCCCCATGTTCACTGCAGCACTATTCACAGTAGACAAGATATGGAAACAACCTCAGTGGATGAATGGATGAAGAAATGTGGCTATATATACAATGGAATATTATTCAGACATGAGAGAAATGAAATCCTACCATTTGCAACAACACGGACGGACCTTGAGAGCATTAAGCTAAGTGAATTAAGTCAGACAGAGGAAGACAAATGCTGCATGATCTCACTTGCATTTGGAATCTACCAAAAAAAAAAAAAAAAAAGCCAAATTCATAGAAACAGAGTAGAATGGTGATTGCCAGGGCTGGGGGTACAGACTTCTAGTTATCAGATGATAACTAGAAGATAACTACGGTCTGGGCATCTGTTATTCAGAATAGTGACTGTAGTTAACAATATATTATTTACTTGAAAGTTTCTAAGAAAGTAGATCTTAAATATTCTCGCCACACATATAAGAAAAAGCATAATTATGTGAGGAGATGGATGTCTTAACTAACCTTATTATTAGTGACCTTACTAAATCATTTTGCAATATATACATGTGTCAAGTCATCACATTGTACACCTTAAACTTACGTAATGTTACATGTCAGTTATCTCTCAATAAAGCTGAGGTAGAGGAAACAGCAAGTCCTCTACATTATCATAAACAAGTCTGATGGCACAGACGTTCCTGATGGCGTCATCAGACAAATCTGATGGCACAGAGGAGAAAGAAACCAAAATGGACTGGGATGGTTAAATAAGTTTTCATGGAGGAAATAAAAAGTCACTAGATGAGAATATAGCACTTGGAATTGTGGAGGAGGCCATGGAAAGCGTTACTAATGTCCTCTTACTGAGAAGCACTGTGAGCTTGTGAAGACCAAGAACCACACTTTATTTATCCTTTTTTTTTTTTTTTTTTTTAAGTTTGTTTACTTAGGCCACACTTTGCGGTATACGAAACCTTAGTTCTCTGACCAGGGATCAAACCTGCAACCCTAGAGTGGAAGCAAGCTGTCTTAACCACTGGACTGGCAGGGAAGTCCTAATACACCTTGTTCATCTTTATGCGTCAACCTCCTAAGCACAGTCCTTGGCACAGAGTAACTCTCAAAAATATCTGTTAAATGAGTCCATGTTACTCACTCAGTCGTGACTGACTCTTTGTGATCCCATGGACTGTGGCCCTCCAGGATCCTCTGTCCATGGAATTCTCCAGGCAAGAATATGGGGGTGGGTAGCCCTTCCCTTCTCCAGGGGATCTTCCCGATCCAGGGATGGAACCTGAGTCTCCTGCATTGTAGGGAGATTCTTTACTGTCTGAGTCACAAGGGAAGCACAAATGAGTACGCGAGGTTAGATAAATAGACTGGAGTCAGAAGTGAAGGGTCTGAGATCATAGACAAGGGAATTTTAAATTTATTTTGTTGGTGAAGGGGAAGTCTTGAAGGATTTTGAGGCTCAAAGATAAACTGCATAAAGAAAGCAGTGGTATATAAAAAATATTGAAGAGGCCAGAAATACAATCAAGAAAGATCAGCTAAGAAATTATTAAAACAGTCTCACTGTGAAGTAATGAGTTCTGGGACCAAGATAATGACAGTGGGAATTAAAATGAGGTATCAATGACAAGAAGAAATAATTGTCAGCTTCTTATTACTGGATTTGGAGAAGATGGAGAAAAAAGGCATAAAGGAAAAATTTCAAGACAGGTTGACTAAGGGAACAGAGTTTGTTCATTTGAGAAAAATTCAAAAGTGGGAGAAAGATGATAAGGTTGTGATGAGTCGCTGTTCATGGAGATGAAGGGCGTGTTTTTTTTTTTTTTTTTTTTTTTAGGTAACCTCCAAAAAAGTGATTGTAGTTGAGAACGGTGCTAAATAAATATGAGATACTTTGTGATCAATTTTAGGACTTTGCTTGCTAGATAATACTCTCAAAGAAATTCATAAGACTTTTTGGATCACTAAAAAAAAGTTCTTTCTGCAGAGATTTTGGAAGCAGTTTGTCTGAACTCAAAATCATGAATTCTATTTCTACTCAGTGACTCTCATCTTGGACTGAAAGGGCAGACAGTTACGGATTACTGCATTATTCACACTCTAACATGCCAGCCACTATTTCCACTGGAAATTCTGACATTCAGGACAAGAAAAAAAAAAATTTAAATCAACCGCTATTTTAACATGACAAACAAGTTTTATTTTTTAAACGGTTTATGTAGTAAAAGAGAAAAAGGACAGAAAAGACATAATATTTGAAAAATCTGTTAAACAATTGGATTTTTTTTCATTGTCAATAGTTTACACAAACTGGTTATTAACAACTTGCAAAAATAATATACTTAATTTATTTTTAATTTTCTATTCTGTAATTTTAGGTTGTAATCCTTTTTAATACTCTAAGTTATCACATTTTTTGAGAGTGGACTATTGTATGGTTAATTAGGAAAATAACTTGATTTAAAAAAATGTTCACTAGGCTAGGAATTAGTGAATGAAGAATAGAGGCAATTCAAACTCCAAATGTGCCCTTAAAGAAAAAGAGGTCTTTTGTCAGCTATGTGGGTCGTTATCTAATTACCTTATCATCTGTGTAGGAAAAACTTCACAATCATTATTTGGTATTCCTCTAATTAATATGCAGGTATATACACACTGAATTGTTGTGTTCAGTTCTGGAGAATAATTAAAAATAAGAACTAACTAGCAAAATCAGAACTAAAGCCGTCGATTTTGGTGGACTTTATGATTAATTTGCCTTTTGTTTATTTTGCTAAAATTGGTCCCATGTAGCAGTACAAAATAAGATGAGAAGCTGACTCAAAATAGTTTTACATTTAAATCCAAAAATCTAAATAAATAAAAAGTTTTTTCTAACAAAAAAAAAGAATTCAGTGTTTCTTATAAAACCTCCCTTAGCAGCATAATAAAGAGCTTTTCCCTCAAGAGCTACCCACTAGTCCAATTAATTAAATTAATTAACAGACAAATAATTGAAATTAAAATGGTCATTATTATCACCATCTTCTTCTAGAATTTATCTGAACTTCAAGTATCACAAACAGACCCTGTTTCTGAAGACAAGCTTCACTGGGAACTCGAATATGTATAGGAAGGTAAGAGAGGCATCCCTTGAGGTCTTGCATTGCTTCGGTTAATCATTACAGGAGCCTTGTATTTTGTTTCAAGTGCCCTGGGTTTTATGTCCCAAAGCATTACTCCATGGTTAGCTTTACTCCATGGGTGAGGAGAAGGTATTCCAGTAACCTGGGTTATTGTGAACTCGACTTCCCATTTGGTTCAGTGGGTAAAGAATCCATCTGCAACGCAGGGGACACAGGAGATGAGGGTTTGATCCCTGGGTCGGGAAGATCTCCTGGAGGAGGAAATGGCAATCCACTCCAGTATTCTTGCCTGGGAAATTCCACGGATGGAAGAGCCTGGTGGGCTACGTCCATGAAATCGCAGAGTTGGACATGACTAAGCAATTGAGCACACACACACATCACCTCTTGATAAAAAGTTTAATTTTTGTGGGTCAGTTATAAACAGAATTAATGAAAATTCTGAATAAATCTTGGCAGCTGACATTGAGGACATTCATTCATTTTATTCACCAGACATTTACTGAATGTCTCTTGTTTGCAGGTACATTTTAGGTATCCTCAAAATACAAGTAAGAAAAATGCACTTCCAAGTTAATATTGTGCTTCCCTGGTGGCTCAGCTGTAAAGAATTCGCCTGCAATGCAGGAGACCTGGGTTCGATCCCTGGGTTGGGAAGATCCCCTGGAGAAGGAAAAGGCTACCCACTCCAGTATTGTGGCCCAGAGATTCCATGGACTGTATAGTCCATGGGATCGCAAAGAGTCGGACATGACTGAGCGACTTTCACTTCACTCCACTTCAAGTTAATATTAAGAGAAAGCCTGCAAATGTGTAACAATGATGTAAATGAATGCACCCTGGGAGTTAGAAAGACATTTTAAAGCAAGAGTGTGGACTCAAAGAAAAATATACGATTGATTCAACCAATATATATTATTCATTAAAAGATTCTTTGGGGACTTCCCTGGTGGTCCAGTGGTTAAGAATCTGCCTTTTAATACAGGGGATATGGTGCAATTAAGCCCACACCCACAACTAGGAGCCTGCACATGGCACTAAGATGCAACGTAGCCAGATAAATAATAAATTTTTTCTTTAAAAAAATTAACTTCTGCTCTAAAAATGGATGTATTTGGATCTCCAACAATGTTAGATTATGAACATTAAATATTCAATGCACAATATTTACACAAAGAACTCTAATAGTAAGAGAAAACAACTGCTTTGAGTCGTAAAAACATTAAAATATTTTTCTAACATATATTTTATAAGGTATGGAAATAAACTTTTTAAATCCAATAGAAAATCTGACATTTTTTACACACTAAAATATGAATCCTACTTTATAAGCATACCCTTTCATAAAAAACCAGGCTAATAAAAGACAATGGTAGCATATATAAAATGTCTACTGCCTTTCAAGTTGCAGGCACCTCAAAATATTAAGTAACAGCAAACTGAGAAATAGAAAAATAATCTCAAGCTTTCAATTTTGCAGACAGAAAGAAAGAACTGGCAATGTTTACCTTTTTTTGAGATTATATATGACATGATAATGCTTAAAAGCAAAGAGTTTATAATCAGACAGACATTTTATAAGCTGGCTATGTTTTAATCCAGGGTTTAATTCTCAAGTCTCAAGCCAGGGTTTAATTTTATCTAAGGGTTAGGCTTTAAAGTCAGTCAAGGAGATGAAAATAAGGTGCACAAAATTTACCTTTGAAAACCCTGTGAGAATTGGGCCCCCTTGGAAAACAACATGTCATCTCTTTATAAATCATAACCACCAGTTTTCTTTGTGCTTTGTTTTTTTCATTCAGTTCAGTTGAGTTGCTCAGTTGTGTCTGACTCTTTGCAACCCCATGGACTGCAGCACGCCAGGCTTCCCTGTCCATCACCAACTCCCGGAGCTTGCTCAAACTCATGTCCATCTAGTCAGTGATGCCATTCAACCATCTCATCTACTGTCATCCCCTTCTCATCCTGACTTCAGTCTTTCCCAGCATCAGGGTCATTTCTAAAGAGTCACTTCTTCACATCAGGTAGCCAAAGTATTGGAGCTTCACCTTTAGCATCAGTCCTTCCAATGGATATTCAGGACCAATTTCCTCTAGGATTGATTGATTTGATCTCCTTGCAATCCAAGGAACTCTCAAGAGTCTTCTCCAACACCACAGTTCAAAAGCATCAATACTTTGGCACTCAGCTTTCTTCATGATCCAATTCTCACATCCATACATGACTACTGGGAAAACCACAGCTTTGACTAGACGGACCTTTGTTGGCAAAGTAATGTCTCTGCTTTTTAACATGCTGTCTAGGTTGGTCATAGTTTTCCTTCCAAGGAGCAAGCATCTTTTAGTTTCATGGCTGCAGTCACCATCTGCAGTGATTTTGGAGCCCAAGAAAATAAAGTCTGTCACTGTTTCCATTGTTTCCCCATCTATTTGCCGTGAAGTGATGGAACCCAATGCCACGATCTTCATTTTTTGAATACTGAGTTTTAAGCCAACTTTTTCACTATCCTCTTTCACTTTCATCAAGAGGCTCTTTAGTTCCTTTTCACTTTCTGCCATAGGGTGGTGTTATCTGCATATCTGAGGTTATGATATTTCTCCCGGCAATCTTGACTCCAGCTTGTTCTTCAACCAGGCAAGCATTTTGCAGGACATGCTCTGCTTATAGGTTAAATTAGCAGGGTGACAATATACAGCCTTGACATACTCCTTTCTCAATTTGGAACCAGTCTGTGTTCCATGTCCAGTTCTAACTGTTGCTTCTTGACCTGTACACAGATTTCTCAGGAGGCAGGTAAGGATATCTTTAAGAATTTTCCACAGTTTATTGTGATCCACACAGTCAAATGCTTTGGCATAGTCAATACAGCAGAAATAGATGTTTTTCTGGAACTCTCTTGCTCTTTCTATGATCCAACAAATGTTAGTAATTTGATCTCTGGTTCCTCTGCCTTTTCTAAATCCAGCCTGAACATCTGGAAGTTCATGGTTCATGTACTGTTGAAGCCTAGTTTGGAGAATTTTGAGCATTACTTTGCAAGTGTGTGAGATGACTGCAATTGTGTGATATTTTAAACATTTTTTGGCATTGCCTTTCTTTGGGATTGGAATGAAAACTGACATTTTCCAGTCCTGTGGCCACTGCTGAATTTTCCAAATCTGCTGGCATATTGAATGTAATACTTTAACAGCATCGTCTTTTAGGACTTAAAATAGCTCAGCTGGAATTCCATCACCTCCACTAGCTTTGTTCATAGTGCTGCTTCCTAACGCCAGGACCACTTGACTTCACAGTCCAGGATGTCTGGTCTAGGTAAGTGATCACACCGTCGTGGCTATCTAGGTCATTAAGATATTTTTGTATAGTTCTTATTTGTATTCTTGCCACCTCTTCTTAATATCTTCTGATTCTGTTAGGTTCATACCGTTTCTGTCCTTTACTGTGTCCAATGAAATGTTCCCTTGGTATCTCTAATTTTCTTGAAGAGATCTCTAGTCTTTCCCATTCTATTGTTTTCCTCTATTTCTTTGCATTGAGTATTCCTCTAGTTCTTTCATTAAGTACCTGATAAACTAGCTGGTGTGTGCTTAAGGATCACATTGTACAAAATGAGTAAACTCTGCTGCTGCTGCTAAGTCGCTTCAGTCGTGTCCAACTCTGTGCGATCCCATAGACGGCAGCCCACCAGGCTCCTCCATCCCTGGGATTCTCCAGGCAAGAATACTGGAGTGGATTGCCATTTACTTCTCCAATGCATCAAAGTGAAAAGTGAAAGTGAAGTCACTCAGTCGTGTCCAATTCTTCATGACCCCATGGACAGCGGCCCACCAGGCTCCTCCGTCCATGGGATTTTCCAGGCAAGAGTTCTGGAGTAGGTTGCCATTTCCTTCTCCAAGAAAACTCTAGACTCTCGCTAACGTTAACTGGACTAGCAGGTGGGTTCACCCATATTATTCAAATTGTCATTTTGCTTCCTATCTTCTTCCCTACAAGTATTAGGGAATTCACATAAGATTTTTCAGTATGCGCATATAATGTGATGGGATTGTAAACACTGATATGCTTCAATATTATTAAGACAATGAAACTAACATCTCTTTCTCAGAGATAATGAGGGAAGTAAATGAGATTACAGGCTTCCCCAGTGGCTCAGGGGTAATGAATCTGCCTGCAATGCAGGAGCCCCAGGAGATGTGGGTTCTGACCTTTGGGTTGGAAAGACTCCCTGGGGCAGGGAATGGCTACCCACTTCAGTATTCTTGCCTGGAGAGTCCCATGGACAGAGGAGCCTGGTTCATAGGGTCACAAGAGTCGGACATGACTGAAGTAACTTAGCACACATGCATGCAAATGAGATAATATATGTAAAGTACTTAGGGACCTGCCAATCACATGTAATAAATTACAGTATCTTTTAGTCAGCAAATACATGAGCAAAGTATTACTTTTCAACTTTGAAGGTAGGGGCAAAGGTCTTCCAACTGACAAACACAAATAGCCCCTGAAATTGCTATTTTCTTAAGGCAACAGTATGATCCATCTCATGTTTTAGAAGGATGTGCTAATACAGTTGCTGGTGGTGTTTCCAGAACTATTCTTTCCCTTCTCCACATTGCTCTGTGCCCTGAAAGGCCAACCATTATGGACTACATCCACTGGGCTCCCTGACTTTCAGTTTGACCAGTAAAAGTCATGGGCACTGAAGGGAAGAGGGGATGAAGTCAGTATCTGTTTCCCTCCAGGCTGTGGATCTGCAACGACTGTATTTCTCATCTGCTGTTGTTTAGCGCTTCACCAGGGGATCTTACCTACCCAGGGACTGAACCCGTGTCTCCTGCGTTGGTAGGCAGATTCTCTACCACTGAGCCACCTGGGAAATTCATGTTTCTCTACCAAAGGCCATCGCTCTTGTGATCTGACTTCCTACCACTACAGCCACTGGGGAAGCCTTTCTCCCGCTTTTGGGAGATGATTCTTTCCCTGGCCCCTACAGGTAACGGCTCCCTGTTGTTGCATGGAGGATGGATTGGAAGGGAAGAAGATGGGAAGTGAGGAGATTACTAGAAAGTACTTGCAGACAGGAAATAATGAGGATCTGGTCGAATCGGTGGAAGGTGGGCCAGAGAAAACAAGACAGAAATAACATGCACTTAGAATATATCTAGTATAGGATAAAAGAAATTGCAACTCACTGGATGAAAGAGCAGCGGAGAGAGTCAGTCCAGGAGGACTCCCAGGGATCTTGCCTCAGCAAACATATGAAGATTGATGCCATTCACAGAGATGGAAGTGATACTTTCTGATTTGCTTTTTTCCCTTAATTTCTATTATCACTCACTGGGAAATGGATTGCTTGCTTCTTTGAGGTATCTCATATTTTATTCAGCACTTACTAGGACCCCACCTACTCTCCTCTATTGGACTGTGAAAACTATTTGGGTATATGGCTTTATTTTTGAGTAGTCAAAAATTGTTGTTGTTGTTTAGTCACTAAGTCGTGTCCGATCCTTTTGTGACCCATGAACGATAGCCGACCAGACTCCTTTTCCCATGGGATTTTCCAGACAAGAACACTGAAGTGGTTGCCCTTCCCTTCTCCGGGGGGTTTCCCCAGACCAGGCATCAAACCTGTGTCTCTTGCATGGGCAGCCAGATTCTTTACCACTGAGCCACCTGGGAAGCCTAGTCAAAAATTAGAGCACTCTATTTTAATTAAAAAGAATTTTAAACAGCTCTATTGAAATAAAATTGACATAAACTATGTTTTTTCAAGCGTACAAGATGTTAAGCTTTGACATATGTATACTTGTGAACCATCACTACAAACAAAATAATTAACATGTACACAACCACTCAAAGTTTCCTGTTGGCTTTTTGTAATCCCTCCTTCACACACCCCTTCCCACAGCTCTCCCTACTCCAGACCCAGGCAACAACTATCTACTTTCTGTCACTATACAGTAGGGTGTAATTTGAAGAAATGTATATAATCTTTATATATTCATATTTACAAATAAATATATGTATGGATTTATATAAACAGTCCATGTGCTGTTTTCCTGGTTTCTTTCACTCGGCCTAAGTATTCTGAGATTTATCCCTACTGTGGTATGTATTCCTTTAGTTTGTGTAGTGTATCATTGTATGGACATACTGTGATTGTTCATATACTCACCTGTTGATGGACACCGTTGTCATCTCCAGGATTTCATATATAGATTTATCAATTTTTTTTTGAGCGTGCGTGCAGCATGTGGGATCTTAGTTCTCTGACCAGGGGTTGAACCCGCATCTCCTGCATTGGAAACACAAGAGCCTTAACCACTGGGCCACCAGGGAAGTCCCCTAGATTTTTCAGTTTAATGAAAGTGATTATATTTCTATATAAACTCCTAATTCTGCCACAGAAACTAGCAAATACATATACCTCAAGAATCTAAAAATAAAAATATAAGAATAAAACTAGGCCTCCAAAAAAGCTGCTACTATTTTGTGTTTTTATGGCTTTTCGTTTTTAAACAAATTGAATTTGTGTACATCCAGCACTGATTCATTCTAAATAAAAACTAAAAAAACAAAACAAGAACATGCCATCATCCATTTGCCTTAAGGACACAATAAACTAAATAAAAAAAAAATCCAGATCATGGTTTATATTAGTTTTAATCCTATATCTAGCACTATGTCCACACTGAGTACTATACTCAATAGAAAATTCACTGTTTTCTTTTAATCCAGTGACAAGGAAAGGGTGAACAAAAGCATAAGGATATCATCAAAATACAGAGAAAGCAAGAATGAAAAATGTGTTTAATCAAATTTGTAGGCTTTGTAAATTTTTGTGGGCCTAAAGATTGAGAAATCGTTTCAATACTAATACTGAACTTTAGTGTAACTTTGCAGTATCTTGCCCCTCAGTGTCTAGACTGCTCTTGATTTTTCTGAAGTTTTATTCAGGTTTCCAAATCCTTTTGCTGTAATAGTTATCTTGAGATTATTCTATACAGAATCATATATCTGGGGAAAGTCATACTTGTTTTAAACAAGCATTTTCCTCTGTATGGTTTTCAGAGTGATTTTCATGTGTTCCTGAAGGGGAATGAAAAACAGTCATCCCTCCAACAGGAAGCCTGGAGAAACATCCAGCTCAGCTCTGTGGTCATGCACAGCTTCCTGTTACATTCCAGGAATTGCTCTTGGGTGTAAACAATCATCTTCCAGGGACAGGCCTTGGGTATCACTCTCAACTGTAGAGCATAATCTGGCTATCGCTGTTAAATTCATCCTATAGAGTAGGACGTCTCCAGCTGCTGAATATGTCAAACCCTTGTCAGGCTCATTCTAGTGATCATTACTTTTAGGAAAGTAGAATGCATTATTGATAGGAGTCTATGCATCTTTTCCTCCAAATAAAACACTCTTTGATTGATTGTTTCACCACATTGAGAAGTCTGTTTAAAAGGAGGATTTCCATAAGAGTTTTATGCTTTCTAGCATCTGCCAACAATAAACATAATAATAAACAAGGACCTGCCTATAAAAATGCCCACACCATCATCAGAATATGAGGATATTTGAGAAATTGCTCAAAAATGAAACACGACTTTCTGAATAATATATTACGCTAGTCAGGACTTAGGACTGTACTGCATAACGACCTAAAAATCTATACTCAATGACTAGATAGAAATGCACATGAGACACAGATTTAATCCCAAAGTTGATTAAGAGTGGCAGGTGAGTTGTCCAATATGAGGGCTACCAGACATGTGTGGCCATGTCAATGTGAATGTAAATTAATTGAAACAGAATAAATACTTCAATTGCTCGGTCTCACCAATCACACATTTCAAATGCTTAATAACCACATATGGCTAGTGGTTGTAACAGTATACAGCAAACATATAGAGCATTTCTAGCATCACAGAAAGTTCTATTGGCCAGAGACAGTGTACAAAATACAATACATAAAGAAAGATGAAAGGAACTCAGATTTTTGCTCTCAGAAAAAAAAGGAATGGGTGACTTGCACCACATGAATTTTTCTGCTGTTTCTAAACATTTAAAAAATTTGAGTGAGCCAGCTTTTTTAAACTAAATTGATTAGAAGTTTTAACTATCATTACATAGCAAAACTAGATTTTATGGATTTTAACCATATTTAATTTGGGGCATATTTTTTTAAAATAGGTACTTAGAATATTTTTACAGAGCAATAAAAGAAATCACAACAAATTACAGTTTTAAAAAGCTGACAAACAACAGAAACTCAAAACTAGCATTTTTAGTGACTGTCTAGCACATCTTTATACCCCCTAGATTTTGTTTCTTCATATGACAATATTCTGATAACATTTTATAGAGAGAGAATAGAGAGACAATTATAGTGTGGTTAATTGTCAGTTAAAATTTGTTTTTTATCACTGAAGTTAGGACACATAAAAACATGTGACTTCACACAGACACACACTTTTTCCTGTAGTACTTGCAAGTTTGTGCCCTACAAATAGATATTCTGTAAATTCTCCATTGTGTAATTACCAATAGAAAGGAAAATTATAGGTGATAAATTAATAATTCTATTTTCTTACATTTTATTTTTTGTTGGAGTATAGCCAATTAACAATATTGTGATAATTTCAGGTGAACGCAAAGGGATTCAGCCATACATATACATGTATCCATTCTACCCAAACTCCCCTCCCATCCAGGCTGCCACATAACATTGAGCAGAGTTCCCCGTGCTATCCAGTAGGACCAGGTTTGTTATCCATTATAAATATAGCAGTGTGTACATGTCCAAACTCCCTAAGTATCCCGTTCCCCCCATCCTATCTGCAGAAACCATAAGTTCATTCTTTCAAGTCTGTGAGTCTCTTTCTGTTTTGTAAGTTCATTTGTATCATTTCTTTTTAGATGCCACATATAAGGGATGCCGTATACTGGTTCCCCTTTGGTCTGACTTACTTCGCTCAGTATGACACTCTCTAGGTCCATCGATGTTGCTGCAAATGGCATTACTTCATTCTTTTCAATACCTGAGTAATACTCCATTGCATATACGTACCACATCTTTATCCATTCCTCTGTCAATGGACACTTAGGTTGCTGCTTCCATGTCTTGGCTATTGTAAACAGTGCTGCAATGAATACTGAGGTGCATATATCCTTTCAGAGCATGGTTTTCTCTGGATATATGCCAAGTGGGATTGCAGAGTCTGCTTTCTAAGGAACCTCCATATTGTTCTCCATAGCGTCTATACAATTTACCGTGTAGGAGGGTTCCCTTCTCTCCACACCCTCTTATTATTTGTGGATTTTTTTATGAAAGCCACTCTGGCCGGTGTGAAATGATATCTCATTTTAGTTTTGATTTGCCTTTCTCTAATAATTAGCAATGCTGAACATCTTCTCATGTGCCTCTTGGCCCTCTGTATGTTTTCTTTGGAGAAATGTCTATTTGGTCTTCTGACCATCTGTTGATTGGGTTGTTTGTTTTGATGCTGTTAAGCATGATGAGCTATTTGTAAATTTTGGAGACAAATCCCTTGTGGGTCACATCATTTTCAAATATTTTCTCCCAACCTGTGGGTTGTCCTTTTGTTTTGTTTATTGTTCCCTTTGCTGTGCAAAACCTTTTGAATTTAATTCGGTTCCATTTGTTTATTTTTGTTCTTATTTCCATTATTCCGGGAGATATCCCATTATTGCTATGATTTATGTCTGAGAGTGTTCTGCCTATGTTTTCCTCTAGAAGTTTTATACGGTCTGGTCTCACGTTTAGGTCTTTAACTCAATTTGAGCTTATTTTTGTGTATGGTGTTAAAGAATTACCTAATTTCATTTTTCTTACATGTAGCTGTCCAGTTTTCCCAGCACCAGCACTTTATTGAAGAGACTGTCTTTCCAACTTTGGATAATTTTATATGCAACATTATCAAGTATCCCTGATAAAGGAGAATTTCCATTTTGATTAGATGGTGAGAACCAATTCCTTGCTTATAATTTTACATGCCTGAAAAATAGACGCATTTCCCACAAATTCGATTTGGCTCCATACACTTCAATTCTTAATTTTCCTCAGCTCTCACATAAGTCCAGGGAAACGGCTCATATTATTCTACAATATCTGGTCCTAAATCTTCATTTCTCAGCACTAGTTAAGGCATCTGGGAAACATGCAGGAATAACCTTAGAAAACAATTCTTAAGGGTAACTAGCAACAACTGAACTACATTTAGACATGATTACAAACCACAAAGAAAGTATGTTCCCTACATTCAAAATAATGTATCCAATACTCAACCTCCCTTCAGTTGAATCCCCCAAATGTCCCTGGCCATTCTACCGCCATTTATCACCAAAGGGAAGCAGGACAGGGAGTACATATGAATATAAAGTGATAGCAGTTTAACTAAGTACAATTAAAATATCTTTTTTCAAATTTCACAAAAAAATATATGATCATGTGACACAATGCTAGAATCCCTTCCAGGACTTCGGAAGGGATCTATGCAAGTATGAAACCATGAAGCTAAACTTGACTAGTTTCACGGTAAATCCCACTGCAACAAAGGATACATTCTTTACCGACAGACTGAGAAATGAAAGTTGAAATATAAGGCTTCTGGTTAAATATAAGATAGATTTCCTGACATGGCTGCTCAGCTTCTACATTATGACTTAATAAATATGGACACTTGAATTCAATATTCAAGAAGCTGTTTATTTCTTTTTAGCTACTTTGCCTCTGTTTAAAATATACTGCCATGAGATAAGTGGTAGCTTCTAAAATCTTCAAAATCTAATATCCATATTTCTGTAACATAAGGTAACAGAGAGAGGGTGAAAGTGATCTATGTCGACGTTCAATAATTCTTTATAATGTCAGAGAAATGTAGCCATTACCGAGTGAAGTATATTTTAAAGAAGTAATTTTAAAAGAAACAGGAGGTAACACTAGCCATCCGTTATACTTAGCCTCGATTATTATTGATGCTTTACTGAATTCTTGTTCTATCCTTTGCTAAGGACAGCACAGTTTTTTCTATTCTCTCTCTGTTATCAGGTTACATAGAGAACTCTGGCTACAAAAGCAGTGTTTTTTTTTTTTTTTTTTTCCTCCTCAGAAGCGATAGCCAATGTTTTCCCATTTCCTTTTTCTTTCCCAGTCCTGCATAATACAAACAAAAACAGCTCCTCATGGAGAACAGTTAGTTGATACCAAAAAAAGAGCCTCATCTGCAGGCCCCTCTCTCCAGCCTGCCTCCACTGGCCAGAAGATAAAGATCATGAATGTCAACAATAGTTCTCCTCCAATCAAATTTTCCCTTGTGAAACTGCTGTTCTATATTTACATTATATAGAATATTCTCACTCTAAAGGTCTTCATTCTTTCACCTTAAAAATCACCAAATTAATAATTTAGCCCCACTCATTTGTTTCTATGGCAACCATCACACTGCGAAACAGACATATCTGTTCCCTGATAAACTCACCTTGTGAACCAACATACAGTTTAAATTTTTAAGTTGATGTTAGAATAGAACATCACACAGATGCATTTGATCAGAGCACATCAAGTTTCCTGAAAAGTAACTTGAAGTGGTTTCTCCATAATTGGAAAAGATTACAAGCTAAGACTGAACTTTTACAAAGTGTGATTTGGAAAGGTTTTAAAGTCAACACATATTTCCTTAGTAACCAAAAGCATCACATATAAGAGTCTACACAAAAGTAACTAGACTCTTCTCCTATAGAAGACTGAAGTCTAGTTTAAAAAAAAAATTAAAGGTCTTTTAACAATAGTATTCAACTCATAATGACTATGAAAGTAAGAAAAATTCACACAAAATATATGATTGTTATAGGACTGTTCACAGATCTAGAAGAATGATCCAAGGAAAAGAGTGTGAGTTACAGTTTTGGGGGTGGATGGTATTAATGGCAAGAGGGACTTAAGCGCTGGTGCCAATGCAGGAGTCGCTGGTTTGATCCCTGTGTCAGGAAGATCCCCTGGAGGAGGGCAAGATAAGCCACTTCAGTATTCTTGCCTGCAGAATTCCATGGACAGAAGAGCCTGGAGCTACAGTCCATAGGGTCACAAAGAGTCAGACATGGCTGAAGTGACTTAAGATGCACACATGCTCAGTATGACATGGACAAAAGAAAGAGACTAACCATGAGACATTTGGAAAGAGAAGGGTGACTCACTTTATTTCTAGCCTAATGTTAGCAAGGGGATATATCAGAAGAAAAACTTAAATGATGAGGACCAGACTTTATATAGATTTAGGGCTTGAATACAACTTAAGCATTTTATTCTATAGATAATGCAAATCCACTGGGGAAAAAAAATCCTTACAGATTAATGAAACAAATAAGCACTATGTTTTAGGAGAAGTAATCTGGTAGTCCAACAGCGTATCAAATATAGAGGAAAGATCAGAAGCAAAAAAATGTGTTCTATTATTAGAATCCCGTATGTTGAGGCATTCCTTAGCTCTGGGAACATTTTATTTGGTCATAAGAAAATATTTTTACTTACTAAATCATACGAAGTAGCATTTTATTTAAAATATCTTACGTCTATGTGTATTGATGAGATTCATCTATGGTTTTCACTGTGTGCTGTGCCATGCTTCATTGCTCAGTTGTGTCCAACTTTTTGAGACCCCATGGACTGTAACCCGCCAGGCCCCTCTGTCCATAGTGATTCTCCAGGCAAGAATACTGGAGTGGGTTGCCATGCCCTCCTCCAGGGGATCTTCCCGACCCAGGGATCAAACCCAGGTCTCCAGCATTGCAGGCGGATTCTTTACCATCTGGGCCACCAGGGAAGCCTGGTTTTCTCTATAGTGGAATCCTAATTAGTTTATTAATGATATAATTTATTGAGTGTTTGCTATATTGACTATGCCAGTTGTTTTCTATCCACTTGTATGTCATTTCATACTCATAGCAACCCCTTCTCATTTTATAGAAGATGAAATATAAGCCTATAGGTGACCACTGGTTCAAAGCTACACAAGTAACAAGAGGCAGAGCAACAATCTGAAGTCAGGCTGACTCATTCAGAAGACCGCTGCACTAGGCTGTCTTATAGGATAAGATTTATTGTAGAATAAATCAAGAAATTCATGATATTTCTGTTTATTCTAAAACTAATTCCATATAACAAAAAGTATCCATTTCTTTAAATGGCGTAAACATCTCCTAGAGGATCTACTCTGTCTAGCTGTGGCTACACAGTATTGGGATATGAACCTTCTTCACCTTAATTGATTCAAATGTAACAAAATTACTTACTAGTTCTAGACAGCAAATGCTAGAGACAAGTGATACAGCCACATCCTTTCTCTTAAGAGCTCACATTTTGGTGGAGAAAATATACTTGTAAATAACTACATTCTTTATAAGAACCTCAGCAAAGGCACAGGAGAATAAACTCTAAGACCCACACCTACCATACACAATCACAACTGAATTGTCAAAAGACAGAGACTTCCAAATGAGATCTGTTCACAATTCACATTCTACCAAATCTTTAAGTAAGAATTAATGACCATCCTTTGCAAAGTTATCTCTCTTCTTGCTTCTTAAGATAACTTTTCAAATAAACAATCTGTATACTGTAGATTAAGTTCTGCTCTCAGGGGATCTCAAGCTAAGAATTGCCACCAGGAATTTCCACAGCAGCATTATCTGTAATAGCAAAAAAAAAAAAAAGTGTTTTATATGTATGTGCGTACATGTGTATAAATCAGAAAAGTCAATTGACACATGAATGGAATGATAAATTGTGGTACATTCAGAATAGAATTGAATATTAGAGTTAAAACGATATAAGAAATAAGTCATAAAAGAATATACAGTATAATTCCATTTATATAGAGCTCAAAAACAGACAGAACTCAACAATATTTTGTTTTTGTATAAGGAATATATTCATATCTGGTAAGGCTATAAATGAAGTCAAAGAAATGATAAATACATCATTCAGTGGTTACTCCTGGTGATGAAGAAAGAGAGCTTCAAAAATATTGGTAGTGTATTCCTTAAACTGGGTTGTTGGTACACTGGTGTTAGTTTTATTATTTTGTTATGTCATACATTTGTCTTTATACCACACATATATCATATATGTAGTTTTACATGAATGAATGATAAATTTATTGGACATTTCAACAAATGTAGTTAATTTTTAAATTAAAAAACATTACTTTTTAACAGGAAAAGTGGGTTTTTAAAATATAAGCTTTATTAAATGATAGATTTATTTAACTTAAAAAAATAACAAAGTTGCTCTTTCACCAACAGCATTTTCAAAGTTTCCTAGGGAAAATCCTAGAAGAAAATGTGCTTCTTCCGTAGGCAGTATACATTTTGAAATCTACCAATGAGGAAACACCTGCCAAAAATGAATTTCACTAGGAAATAAATTTTGTAATTTACCATCTCCATGGCTGCCAACATTCAGTGACTGAAGCTCTAAACCAAGAGGTAGCCAACTTAAGGTGCTTTTTTTCTTCCCCTTCACATTCCAGTTTACTTACTGGATACAAGCCAAGACTTTTAGATGACTCAATTTTTCACTCTATAAGATGAAGACAGTACTTGCTATCTCCCAAACAGAGGTTATGAGGATTAATCTGTCCATAAAGCATTTGAAGGTCCTTGCAATAAAGATTAAAACCGTATATAAAATTGTTGTGTTTTATAGGTGTGAGTTTGCAAGACCAGTTAACTCGAAAGAATTTATTTTCGAAGAATTAGCTGTAGTTTAAGATTCTATGACACCAAATATGTGGTTTGATCTTATAGATTCATGGTCTTGAATAACTAGGCTTCTCATTGATGTGGTTATTTAAGAAAGACAACGGTAATTTTCCAGTTACTATTTTTGTATGCATTTACTCTTCCTGAAATATGGTTGAAACTATAAATATCAAAGCTGGTTACTATTAATACTTAGTCCTAGACACCATCCTACAAGTGGCACTGGATGAGTAGTGTTGCTGGTTTATAATCTAGAAATCTAAATGTAAAATTAAAGGTAGGCATAAAATTTATATCAAAATATGCGTGTGACCTAGCCAAGGATATTTTTTCTTCATTAAAAATCATGTCATTAACATTATATAGCTTACTGTTAAATACTGCTTACTCACTATTTACATATTATACTGGCATGAGGAAGTAAATACCTTTTAGCAATTCATGTCTGTCTCTAAACTTGTTAACAATACCAATCTATCATACGTAAAGATTTTTTTTTCAAGATTTAAGACACTGAAAAATAACTCTGGGTCTCAAGTTACTGCAGCCTCAGGGTCAGGAGGCATTAGCCTAGCTTTTAGAGAGATTGAAGTCTTTTCTATTCTGTTTGTGATTTAACAGCGTCTCAGGATGCATTTAACAAGCTCACTTTTCTTTCCATACAACTTCCCCTGTTCATTTTTTTTCATTCACTTATTCATCATCCAACGATATCTATTAAATGCCTATCTACTATGTGAAAGCATTGCTAAGTGATGAGATGCCAATGAAACAGCACCCCTGTCCTCAAAAAAATCCATAGTCTACTAGGCAAAACAGAAGAAATACTTGATTACAATTCAAAATTCAGTACTTTTTAAAAATTATTAACAGTTCAAAAGAAAGCACTGTGATAGGTAATAGGGTCAAAGATGAGTAAGACAGTGATGCTTTCAAGGACTGAATAAGGGTACCAGGGGAAATCACTTAAAAGGGAAAGATAAATGTTATAAAATATGCACACAAATCCATGGGAGCAGAGAGGAGAGGTATCTAAATAAAACTGAAGGAACTGGGAGATGGCTTTCCAGGTAAGACTCCTAAGGTTCAGACCTAAAGACAAAGAATTACCTAGCAAAAACGGATGTACAAGCATCCACGCCAAGCAGAGAGTATAAATGGATAAAATGGCATGTGTGAATGATCATGTCAAACCCCTATGTCAAACCTCTCCATGGCTTTCATAGGCTTGGACTTGAACTTGGTACCCAGGACAGCCCTGAACATCCTTTGCTCACTGTCTCCAGGACAACCCTCTCCTGCGTCACACTGAGCTCTCACAGCCCCTCTCTTCCTTCGCCTACACCGTGCCCTCTGCTTGGCACAGGTGTCTGTGCATCCTGTTTTGCTAGATGGTTCTTCATCTTCAGGTCCGAACGTAGGAGTCTTTCCGGGAAAGCCACCTCCAATTCCTTCAGTTTTATTTAGATACCCCTCCTCTCTGCTCCCATGGATTTGTGTGCACATTTTATACCCTTTATCTTTCCCTTGTAAGTGATTTCCCCTGGTACCCTTATTCAGTCCTTGGAAGCATCACTATCTTACTCATCTTTGACCCTGTTGCCTATCACAGTGCTTTCTTTCATAGTATCTACTCAATAAATCCTGTTTTCTTAGTGCTCTACAAAAATGAATAAATAATTCTTGCCTGGGAAATCCCAAGGACAGAGGAGCCTGGGGGGCTACAGTCCATGAGGTTGCAAAGAGTCAGACATGACTTAGTGGTTAAACAACAACAACAGCAACTATGTGTTAATTTGAAAAACAACTTGCATTGCCTAGGTTTTTTCAGTGCTCTGGCTGCAAATTTTTGTGCTAGATGAAAACCTTTCTTTCTAAAAAACTACCAATCAAATATTTTCTTTAAAGAAATTTAAAAATGAATAATTACACCTGTATATAAACATACATCTGATAGAAGAACACATAGGAAGTATAAGAGCACATAGAAACAACACATCAGTCAAGATATGTTTAAATTTGGGAAATGGGCAAAAAGGTCAAAAGCAAAGATATTTCCTATGTTAACTTTGGAAGGGTGGCTGGAAATAAGCCAAGCACCGTGATGGAAATAGGAGTGCTTTGATACAAACTAGTGTCTTCATGCTGCGGGAACATCACATAGCACGTCGCAGAAATGAAAGCCAGTGTATCCCAGTCTCCCAGGGGAACTGACCTTTCACTGTTGCTTTACAAACAAGACAGAACTAACCGCTTTTTGCCACAGCCAAAAGTGGAGTACGGTAATTACGTGTTCCCTGGGTTCTACTTTCTCTTAGGTTGTAACTGTCTGCCTGAGCAGGTTAGACATTCCCCACACCCACCTTTCTCTCCTCCCTTCCCTGCTTCTTCTCTGAGGCTTTCTCCTTTCATTCCCACCTGCTTTTCTTATATTCCTCCTTTCTGTTAAAACAACGGCTGATGACAAGCTTTTTGCTCCCCCTGACAATTCAGAATACTTTGGGACCTTAAAGATCATTCTGACCAGCTCCATTTTACAGATGGAAACACGGGGATCAAAAAAAAAAAAAGATTCTTACAGCAACATTCTTAGTGTCACAGCAAAGAAGCAGGACTCAGTCTCCCAACTCCTAATGAAATAGCTTCAGACTCTGTATTAGCATGCTGCTACAACCCTACTGAATTTTAACCATTTATTTAAGTTCAGAAGAACAGTTTAGAAACACTGGTTTCTCCCAGCAGTTTCTCTCTACCTGGGCTGTGATATTGACTTCCTGGAGATTGCAATTGTGTGAAGGTGGAAAACAGAATTATTTTGACAATATAAATGTAGAGCATGAACGTTTTCTTCTTGTTACAATATGTATTTTTCCATCAAAGCATCATGTATGCAGCAGAGTGGGAAATTACTGTATTAATGGCTGGCACAGGCATGCGTCTTAGGAATTCTGCATTGATGGCCAGACCAGTTCATACGAAATGAGGAGCGAAAAACAGTAACAGGCAGAGCCTGCGAGACACTTGAGAAACTGCACCATTCCCAGCAACATCTCGGCTCTTCAGGAAAGTCCTTAAACTCCTGAAAAGACTTGCTATGGAGTGATCCTTGGTAGGAATTGATGAGTAGCAGGGCTTTTTGCTTTAGAAGGGCTTCCCAAGTGGTGCTAGTGGTAAAAACAAAACAAAATCTGCCTGTCGGTGCAGGAGACATAAGAGATACAAGTTCAATCCCTGGGTCAGGATCCAAGAGCCTGCAAGTGGCACTGGATGAGTAGTGTTGCTCGTTTACAATCTAGAAACCCCTAATCTAGGAAGATCCCCGGAGGAAGGCATAGCAACCCACTCCAGTATTCTTGCCTGGAGAATTCCCATATACAGAGGAGCCTGGTGGGCTACATTCCATGGGTCACACAAAGTCAGATACAACGGAAGCGACTTAGCACACAGGACACACTCATTGTGGCAGCCACTGCTAATACCTGTCCAATAACTCCTATCCTCGTTGTTCGTAATTAATTAACAGAGCTTCTTTTTTTGTTGTTCCTTTTTCAGATGAATGTGTCCAGGTACACAGTTCTCACCACTGAAATGCAGCTGGATGACAGCTGGGAATTTGGGTCTCCTTATGAAGGTGACTCTCTGACTCCTCATTTTCCTTTTTCCTGCTGGAAGTGTGTTCAGGGGAATGATGGTAAGACACCCATCTTGCAACCAGGAGGGTAAGAGTCCGGCCCTGCACTGAGCATGGAGCAACAGAAAGAAGGAAAGAGCCCAGGGCAATGAGGATGTTGTAAAGCCAGACTGAGAAAAATAACCACCTATTTGTTTGAGCCATTGTTGTTGTTTTCCTGTTACACTGCTGCTAAAAGGAAATTCTAACTGATAATTATGCAAACAAAGAAAAACAGGGCTCTCCAGGCGGTGCAGTGGTAAAGAATTTGCCTGCCAATGCAGGAGGCTCAAGAGTAGCAGGTTGGATCCCTGAGTTGGGAAGATGCCCTGGAGTAGGAAATGGCAACCTGCTCTAGTATTCTCGCCTGGAAAATCCCATGGACAGAGGAGCCTGGCAGGCTATAGTCCATGGGGTCACAAAGAGTCAGATATGACTGAGCACACACATGCACGCACACAAACACACACACACACAGAGAAAGGGGAAACAGGATCATGAGGAAGTATGCTGCAGGGGAGTGTGTGGAAACCATAGTGAAGGGTTTGAATTCTCACAGACCATGAACCTGAGGAGTCTGAACAAATTATACCCCAAACCTAAGGAAAATGGAGGTTCCAGTGTACATTTTTGCAGCATGATCTAGCAAGAATTTCAGTTTTAACCTAATCTATCTTTATCCTGAGACTTGGGCATATCTGGGCAAACCTATAGGTCCTAACAGGTAGGAAGAACAGGAGTCTATTTCGATGAGAATCCAAGTATCTTCCTGGAGAAGAATTCATTCTTAGGGGAGAAAAGGTGGGTGTGTGTGAGACTATTTCAAGGCTTAAAATCTGTCAGCAGAAAGAAAGACTTCTGCCTGTGTCCTAGGAAAAGGAGGCTGCAAAGGAAAGAGCGATGCAAAAATGAGCTTTCTCTGAATACCTTCCTATGAGAGGAGTAATGGTGCCGAAGTTAATTGTTGCAGTGGCAACAATTGTTGGCAAAAAAAACACCTGGTGTTAAGAGTTCTAAATGTACCTTACAGGTAACATGATCACAGACACTGCCTCTAAGGATGTTCCCTCCCAAGATTCCCCTTATCAGGTTATTCATTCACTATTCTAGGTTCTGCTGTGAAGGAATGCTGCAGACGGAATTAAGGTTACTAATCAGCTGACTTTAAGACAGAGTGAGCCCAAAGATAATCACTTCTGAGATTTTAAAAGCCAAAGAAAAATAAAAGGGAAAAGAAGAACCAGGAGAGATGAAACAGAAAGGTCAGAGGGAATCAAAGTGTGAGAAGGACCTGACCTGGCTTTTACAGTGAAGTGGACCGTGAGACGGGGCATTCATATGGTCTCTGGCCGCTGAGAATGGCCTCCACTGCTAGTCAACAAGGAAAAGAATTTCAGTTGTCTGGCCACGTAGAACTGAATATTCTCAACAACTGTAATCAGTTTGGAAGCAAATTCTTTCCCAGAGTCTCCAGTAAGGAATGCAGCTTCCCAAAGTCTTGATTTTAGTCTAGTGAATTCCACACTGGACTTCTGACCTTTCAAACTGTGAGATAAATTTTGTTTTAAGCTGCTAAGTTTGTGGTAACTTGTTATGGCAACAACAGAATATTAATACACTATTCTACTGTATTACAATTAATTCTTTATATTTGCCTTCTCTAGTTAATTCCCATCACTTAAGGAACGAAGGATATCTTTGTCATTTTCTTAGTTTCTTATTTGTCTATTTCTTCTACTCCTCCTAAAGTTTCTCATCTATGTTTTTCTCAATTTTGGTATAGAAATTCTAGTACCTTTCCTTGAAAATACTTGCAAATTTCTTTTCAAATACCTTTGCAAGAGGTATGGTTCAAATATATTTATAAAAATGATGACGTTTAATTACTGCTGAGGTCTTTTTGTGATAGGGACATGTATTAGTCTGTTCAGTATGACATAACAGAATACCACAGACTGATGGTTTGAACAGACATTTGTTCTCACACAGTTCTAAAGGTGAGAAGTCCAAGATTAAGGTACATCAAGCTTGGTTTCTGGTGAGACCCTTCTTACTGGCTTACAGATAACTGTCTTCTCACTGTGTCCTCACATGGCCTTTTCTATGTCCATCAGCTCAAAGAAAAGAGAGATCTTTGGTGTCTCTTCCTCTACTTGTAAAGACACCAGCCGTGTCAGATTAGGAACCTACTTTTATGATCTAATGTAACTCTAATCTCCTTAAAAACTGTGTATCTAAGTGCAATTATATTTGAAGTTAAGGTTGCAACATATAAATTTTGAGGTGACACCATTCAGTCCATAACAGGGCAATAAGGTCTAGTCTTATTTTCATCTCAAATAATAAGAGTTATGCTTCAAGACATGAGAGACATGGGTTCAATCCCTGGGTCGGGAAGATCCCCTGGAGAAGGAAATGGCAACCCACTCCAGTATTCTTGCCTGGAGAATCTAATGGACCGAGGAGCCTGGCAGGCTACAGTCTGCAGGGTCGCAAAGAGTCAGGTATGACTAAAGCGACTTAGCACAAAGGCATACTTCAAATAGGCATGCGTATATTGGGCTCATTTACAATTCTGATACTATTTACCATCAGGTTCACTGGGGAGAACTGTGTAGACAGTCTGACATCTCTTTCAGTTCTTAGTGATCAATTCTATTGATGCCATTTTTTATCTTATTTTATCGCTTTCAATTCGTATTTATGTTCCAGTGGAAAATCTACTGAAAAACTCACTGTTCTGAAAAAATAAGCAAAAAGTGACATTTTAAAATGATTTTTAAAATGATATTCCTTTCCTAATTTGCAATAAAATAAATTTTGTTAGTAAACAAAATGAACATATTCACTATGGGAACCAAAATTAGAATAAAAATTAGGTCTGGTCTCCAAACTAATTTGCTCTTTTAACTGCAGTTTGTTCTTTTTCTTACTGGCATAGTCACACTCTGGGGGAGTGGAAAGGAATTTCTACTTTCTGGAACCTGTTTGTAGGACATACCGTAAAAAATCTCTAAGCAAATAATTCTTGCTTTGGATTTGTGCTTATTAAGATAATGTTCAACTAAAAATCACAGGAATAGTGTCAAATTAGAATCCTAGACAATAATACAGTGATCCTTTAAATCAGAGTTCGGCATTTTCCGTTTTTTTCCTGTAAAAGGTCAGATAATAAATATTTTAGACTTTGCAGGTCACAAATCTCTCACAGTTATGTAACACTACACAGAAGCACAAGAACAACTGTACAAAATTGCTGTGGGTGTGGCTGTGTTTCAATAAAACTTTATTTGTAAAAACAAATCCAAGTGGTGACTGGATTTAGTTTATGCCTTTAGTTTATGAGGCCTTGATTTAAATCAAAGTGTGTTTCTGGTACCAGCAGCACCAGCAGCATCTGGGAACTTGTTTGAACCACAGTCTTAGATCTCACCCCAGAAACACTGCATCGGAAACTCTGGGTATAGACAATCTGTGTTTTAACAAACCCTCGTGTATGTTAATACAGATTTTCACCAACATATCACAGCTTTATTTATGAAACATTATGAACTATTAAAAACTGTGGTGATTTCCAAATTTATAAAAACCATATAGTGTTTTTCTAGTATTATGATACAAATTGAGCCAGGAAGTTGCATTTACAGATAATGAACTCTTATATACAAAGAGTTTAGCTTTTTCCTCTTTCTCTCCTCTACTCCAAGCAGCAAATAGTGGGCTCTCTGGAAATATTTTTTGAATAAACAAAGTCAAAAATAAGAAAAGATGAAAAATGACGTACTGACTTTCCTCATAAGGACAGATTGACAAGGAAACTGATTAACTGTGTTGACTGCCTTCTAAACACTGAATGAATGAATGAGTGAGTGATCTAAACAGGAAGTAAATGATCTGACTTCTCTGTGAATATTAAGTTAATGTTCTCTATGCCTAAATAATTTATAAGTAGCAGAAATAGAAATATGCAAACTTTTACGCGCTGATGGAAACTTTTGATCACAGGTTCACATTCTTCCAATTCAGTTTGAAATTTCTCATTATTCTCTATCTCCAGAAAGTGAAAACAAAGTATTCAGAAGTTAGAAAAATTTACATCTAAGTGTGATTTGGGGATAAAGTTACAGAGAAACAATGTAAATGGTTCCTAAAAAAACTGTTTCTTTCTGCCTTTGTCATACCCATCCTCACCTACCACCCCTAAACTGCATCCTCCCCAAGTCAAACCTCAGCACTGAAGAGTGCCCTGTGGAAATAGGCCAGACTTAGTCCAGACATGGTAAGCCTACATCCTCCATTAGAGGGCATTTCTGTTTGTTTAGGTCAATCTATCAAACATTGATATGTGTGTGTGTGTGTGTGTGTGTATGTTTAACGGGATCACACACACATATATCTCAATGTTTTACATGCAATAACTATATTATATTAGATGCTGTAATAAAATAATATCTATTTATCTTTGGGACTTTTAGCACCTATCTAGTGTTTACAACATTACTCAGCAGTGACTTCAGTGAGATGGCAGAGGAGGTTATATTAGCCTTCATCCTCTCTCTCTCAAAAAAAGAAAAAACTTAAATAGCTATCCACAAACAAAAATAACTCTGGGAAGGAGCAGCTAAGGACCTACTGCAACACAGTGGGGGCAAAAAGAATGGAGAATAACTACACAGAAAGGATCAGATCTCAGACGAGATTGATCCAAACAGTCAAAGAAATCTTGAAAAAGAACAAAACTGTAGGCATCATAATTGCAGATTTCAAACTATACTACAATGCCACAGTAATCCAAACAGTATGGTAATGGCATAAAAATTGACAGATAGACCCGTGGAGCAGAACAGAGAGCCGAGAACTATTATTAAATTTACACATTATATGGTCAACTAGTTTTGAAAAGGGTGCAAGAACACAAAATGAGGAAAGGACAGTCTCTTCAACAAATGAAACTGGGAAAACTGGGCATCCACATGCAAAAAAATAAAACTGGAGCCCTATCTTACACCATTTAAAAAAAAAATTAATGTGATATAAAGAATCTGCCTACCAATGCAGGGGATACCAGTTTGAATCTGGTCTGGGACGATTCCACACGCTTCTGGGCAACTAAGCCCGGGTACCACAACTCCTAAGCCTGTGTTCCGCAATAAGAGAAGCCATAACAGGGAGAAGCCCACACCCAGCAACTAGAGAGTAGATCCCGCTCTTTGCAACTAGAGAAAGCCCTTGCACAGTAACGAAGACCCAGGGAAACCAAAAGTAAGTAAATTTTTTTAAAGGGGAAAAAATTAATGTGATATAGGTTAAAGAATTATGTAAGACCTGAAACCATAAAACTCCTAGAAGAAAATGTAGGGGGAAATTTCCTTAATGTTGTCTTGCAGGGATTTTTTTTTGGATATGACACCAAAAGCATAAGCAACAAAATAAAACTCCAGCAAGTGGGACTACATCTCACTTAAAAGCTTCTTCACTGCAAAAGAAACAACAAAATGAAAAGTCAATCTAAAGAACAGAAAAAATATTTGCAAATTATTTATCTCATAAGAGGTTTATGTTTAACCCCTTTTGAGGAACTTATATGACTCAGTAGCAAAACAAAATAATAATCTGATTGAAAATAGGCAGAGGACCTGAATAGACATTTTTCAAAAAAGATAAGTAAATGGCTAATAGGTATGCAGAAAGATGCTCAAAATCATTACTCATCAGGGAAGTAAAAATCAAAACCACAGTGATATATCATCTCACACCTATTAGGATGGCTGTTAGCAAAAAGTCAAGGAAACAAATATTGACAAGGATGTGCAGAAAAAGGGAACCCTTGTGCACTGTTGGTGAAAATGTAAACTGGTATGGTCACTGTGCAGACAGCATGGAGAATCTTCAAAAAACTGAAAAAGAACTACCATAGGATACAGCAATCCCACTTCTGGAGATAAATATATATGAAGGAAATAAAATCAGTATATCAAAAAAATATCAATGCAGCATTATTCACAATAACCATGACATGGAAACAACCTAAGCTTATTGGCAGATGAATGGATAAAGAAAATATGATACATATATCACATTGAAGTGAAGTGAAGTGAAAGTCAGTCGTGTCTGACTCTCTGCGACCCCTGGACTATACAGTCCATGGAATTCTCCAGGCCAGAATATTGGAGTAAGTAGCCTTTCCCTTCTCCGGGGGATCTTCCCAACCCAGGAATCAAACCAGGGTGTCCTGCATTGCAGGCAGATTCTTTACCAACTGAACTATGAGGGAAGCCCATATATCACATTATATTTCATCATATATGTAATGAAACATTATTCAACCATAAAAAAGAAAGAAATCCTGCCATTTGTGCCTGGAAGGCATTAGGCTGAGATAAGCCATACAGAAAAGCAGTATTGCTTATATTTGGAATCTAAAAAAAACCTGTCAAACTCATAGAAACAGAGAGTAGAATGGTGGTTGCCAACAAGTGGAAGGAAGAGAAAATGGGTAGATGTTGATTAAAGAGCACAAACACTCAATTATAAGATGAGAAGATCTGAGGATCTAATGTACTGAAGAAAATTGAAAATGATTGTCAATTATTCAAATATTTATAAATACTGACTCTAGTTGTTTAGAACAAAGCAGACAGCAATTTATATACCTGAGTTATTTATTGAAGTATCTGACTCTTTGAACTATATAGAAGCAACTTCAAATTTTAGCTATCCAAGGCAGATTTGGTCTCAAGATATATTCAAGGAATCAGTTACTAAGTAACTTCAACCATTTCTAGTTTATGATAATCTAATTAAACACAATGAGTAATTTTGCACAAAGTTCAGTATGTGTATGCACAGCGTTAAGGGTCTTTTCATTATATAATTCCATAAATACAAAGGTATTGGTTACTACAAATGTGTGCTAATTGCTTTTGTTAACAGATTTCAGATTGATGACAACTGGAAATAAATAATACAAAGTTATGAATCCATTATTTTGCTTACCAATTATACAGTCAGATGGTTGCCCTTTAAAACATGATTTGGGGGAAGTAGGCTAACTTAAAATTTGAAGGACTCATCCACTCATCCACTGTTGATATAGTTTCAAGAATCTCACTGCTAACAATACTTTAGATGTCTGCTGAAAATGAAATGGAAATATTTTAGAATTGCGCATCATTTTTTACATTCTTCAAGCAAGAACAACATCAAGACTTTCATCTTTGGCTCAGCACAGTGTGTTATTTAGCTAAGTCAACTGAAATCTTCTTATGTAAATTATGGAAGAGAAACATTCACTTATTAACTTAATATCAATGAACAGAAGAGGTATTTGTTACAATAGATAAGGGAATCTTGTGTCTATGGCAGAAAAAGGTTGTGTTTCAATATCTTTATAACTATCAGCCCTGTGTTTGGTTTAGATAACAGCTGTTATATTAACTATATTCATCAGAGGCAACAGTAAATAACTTGCAAAGGTGAAAAAAATAGTGAAATACTGAAATAAAAGTGGAGCTTTTATTGATTTCTTAAATTGTCTTTAAAAATATCATCTTATTACTGGTTCTCCAAGAGAAACTATAATTATTTTATGAATTTCCTTAAAATAGTAAATATCAATTAAACTATTGATCCATTTATTCTTAAATCAGTGTTTTCCAGACAATATGTAAATACAAAATACTATTAATACATATAATAGCATTATGTGTCTACATAATATTAAAAATAACATTTTTAAAGCAATAAAGTTTAATGCTTCCTAAGAAGAATGTTACATGCTATTTTCAAATTTTGAATTATTTAATATAGGAAGCTTCACTTTTGTCTCAACTTTAATATCACTGAAATAATTTTTCACACTTTAACTTTTAAAATAACTTTATGATATAAATAGATTTTTAGCTTCTCATTTGGAAATAATTTTAAACCTATGAAAAGTTCAAAAATGAGAATAGTAAAAAAGTCTAGATACCTTTACAAATATTGCTAAAATTTTATCCCATTTGCTTATAGTTAAATTTGTATATGCATATATTTAAGAATCTGTGTGTGTGTTATGTTTGCTGAAATATTTGAGGGTAAGTAATATACTTCATGACACTTTCCCTTAAATGTTTCAGTATGTATTCCTACACTGAATAGGGTATTGTCTTACTGAACCCCAGTACAATTATTAACTTCAGCAATTAACAGATAAGTTATTTTGTTTAATCAACCATCATCCTTTCAGTTTTGGTGACACAATAATGCCCTTTATAATATTCTCTTCTTTAGTATAGGAGTATCCAAACTAGTGTGAGATACAGCGTTTAGTTGTTAAGCCTCATTTGTCTTCTTTAGGAAGGCTGGGAATGGAACATTTCCTCAGCTTTCCTTTGTTTTTTATGACATTGACACTTTTAAAGAATTAGATTAGAGTCTTCTTTTTCCCAACAGACCATTTCTCATTTTAGATTTGTCTGTTATTTTCTCATGATCAGACTCAGGGTATGCATTTCCAGGTAGAATACTACATTGGTGATGTTGTGTCCTCTTAGGGAGGCATTCAATGTCCATCTGCTCCTCACTGGTGATAATAATTCTGGTCACTAGCCAAGGTGTCCTCTGATTTCCTGACTGAATAATTACTATTTTTTCCCTTGTAAGTAAGAACAATTCTGGGGGAAACTCTTTAGGACTATGCAACTATACTGATTCTCTAGACTTAGTATCCACTTAAAATTCTTCCCTCTTCAGATCTTTACTATAATGGTCACAAAGGCAAATTTTCCAACTCCATCATTCCCTCCACATTTACAACTCAATCCTCAATATTCTACTGTGAGAACCTCCCTTCTCCAGCATTCATTCATTCTTCATTAGCTGATCATCTGGGTATACTTGTAGAATCTATTGCTTTTTTCACTGGATTAGAATTACTGACTCTAATTATTCGGGTGCTCAAAGTTTCCCATATTTAGCCAGTAGGAGCCCTTTCAAACAGGATCCTATGTTCTGTAAACACGTATTTCTTTTTTCGGTGTTATGTATTTTATTATTTTATTACAGTAGCACAAAATAAGCACATTGAACATACCTTCCAGTAAAAAGAACTCGCAGTACTTTTCAGTTCAGTTCAGTCACTCAGTCGTGTCCGATTCTTTGTGACCCCATGAATCACAGCACACCAGGCCTCCCTGTCCATCACCAACTCCCGGAGCTTACTCAAACTCATGCCCATTGAGTCAGTGATGCCATCCAGCCATCTCATCCTCTGTCGTCCCCTTCTCCTCCTGCCCTCAATCCCTCCCAGCATCAGGGTCTTTTCCAATGAGTCAACCTTTCGCATGAGGTGGCCAAAGTATTGGAGTTTCAGCTTCAACATCAGTCCTTCCAATGAACACCAGGACTGATCTCCTTTAGGATGGACTGGTTGGATCTCCTTGCAGTCTAAGGGACTCTCAAGAGTCTTCTCCAATACCACAGTTCAAAAGCATCAATTTTTCAGCACTCAGCTTTCTTCACAGTCCAACTCTCACATCCATACATGACCACTGGAAAAACCATAGCCTTGACCAGACGGACCTTTGTTGGCAAAGTAATGTCTCTGCTTTCTAATATGCTATCTAGGTTGGTCATCACTTTCTATCCAAGGAGTAAGCGTCTTTTAATTTCATGGCTGCAGTCACCATCTGCAGTGATTTTGGAGCCCAGAAAAATAAAGTCTGCCACTGTTTCCACTGTCTCCCCATCTATTTCCCATGAGGTGATGGGACCAGATGCCATGATCTTAGTTTTCTGAATGTTAAGCTTTAAGCCAACTTTTTCACTCTCCTCTTTCACTTTCATCAAGAGGCTTTTTAGTTCCTCTTCACTTTCTGCCATAAGGGTGGTGTCATCTGCATATCTGAGGTTATTGATATTTCTCCTGGCAATCTTGATTCCAGCTTGCGCTTCCTCCAACCCAGCGTTTCTCATGATGTACTCTGCATATAAGTGAAATAAGCAGGGTGACAATATACAGCCTTGATGTACTCCTTTTCCTATTTGGAACCAGTCTGTTGTTCCATGTCCAGTTCTAACTGTTGCTTCCTGACCTGCATACAGGTTTCTCAAGTACTTTTAGCTATTTAAAAAACATTTTCTTCTATTTTTATTGAGATGTAATTGACATATAGCACTGCATAAACTTAAGCATAATTATTTGACTTAACTACATTGTGAAATAACTATTACCATAAGTTTAGTGAACATCAATCACATCACACAGATACAAAATTAAAGAAATATCAGCAGAAAAAACTTTTGTGATGAGTATTCAACCTTCATATTTTCAACTTTCAGCAGTATTAATTATACTTATCATGTTGTACATTATATCCCTACTACAAGTATCTTCTAACTGGAAGTTTGTACCTTTTGACTGCCTTTATCCAATGCCCTCCTCCACTCCTGGCCACTAGACCAGCTCTGGTCACCACAAATCCAATCTCTAAGAGACTTTTGTTTGTGAAGGATAATTGACCTACAAGATTATATTAGTTCCTGGTACAAAACATACTGGGGTTTTTTTTTCAAAACATACTGTTTTGATATTTATATACATGTCAAAATGATCACAAGGATCAGTCTAGTTGCAATATGTCACTACCCAAAGTTATTACAGTTATTGACTGTCTTCCCAGTCTGTACATTCATACCCATGAATCATTTATTTTGCAACTGGAAATTTGTACTGTTTAATCTCTCTCACCTATTTCTTTGCTCCCCATTGTAACACATGCATATTTTTCCTTCCTCCCTCCCTCCTCTTCTTGTTCCCTCTTCTTTTTTTTTTTTCTTCTTTCTTACCTTATAGCATAAAGACTTTATTACAGGCTCATCTTATACTTACCTTGTTCCCTTCTTGGAATCAGCAATTTCTCCAAAGAGCCATTATGGTGGGGAAAGGTATTAAGAGGTCAATATATGGATTCTGGGGGTGGTCTCCAAATGCACTGTGACAAGGGTTAAGAACTAGTAAAATCCTATCAGACAGTTGAATCAGTTCTTTGACTAAATTAGATCTGGTTTATGTCTAGTTCTGTTTTACTATACTATATATTGAGATTTCATACAGATAATAAAAATAGTGTGGTGATTTTCTGACTCCCTTAAAAAAAACTTTTAAAGATATTTATGCAGATTTGTGGTTACCAGAGGTGGAGGTGGGGGGAAGGTGAACTAGATGAAGGCAATCACTTTCAGTTACAAGACAAATAAGTACTAGAGATGTAATGTACAACATGATAAATATAACTGATACCACAGTATGTCATATATGAACGTTAAGACAGTAAATCCTAAGAGCTCTCGTCACAAAGTTTTTTTCTCTCTCTTTAATTTTGTTTCTATGCAAGATGATGAATATTCATTAAACTTAATGTAATAAATATTTTATGATGTATTTACATAAAATCATTGTGCTATACACCTTAAACTTACACAGCACTAGATGTCAATTATATCTCAATAAAACTGGAGGATAAAAACATAAAGATATTTATGCTGACACCATGTGTCAAAGGTACATGGAAATCATTAGACTTTTCACAATATCTCTTTACAGGGTTCGGATTAATCCAAAAGGAAAATGCATTCTTTGACAGAATGGGAAATTCCTGTAACTCTTCTGATGAAGGAATAAATTATTCAATATTTTCATGCCCTAAATTTCCCCTAGTGCCCCAACCCACCTCAAAAAGAAATTGAAACTCCACATTTACATATCTACACATATCCATACGACTTTCACTGTAATATGTCTCATCAAGGTGTGCAATTAAATATAAGAATCTGTTGCATTCTCTCCAAGGTGAGCTATTTAGCAGTGAGGCTTCATTACAAATTGTTTCATTTTCTTGAGAAAACCTGCTTTTCTTAACAAATGTGACCCCCACTTTTGTCAAGACTAGAATATGGCTCCATTTTAATACTCATTAGATTTGTGATTTCTTGACTGATAACCACTTTCCCTATTAGAGGGGAGACTCCTGAGTTCAGAGGCCAGCATGTCACCAGGGCTATTATACTGCAGAACTCAAAGAAAGATTTGCTAACTTTTTAAAGGAACCGTGATCCAACATGGAATATGTAGACAGCATTATTATAAATTGTGAGTGTGTAGGTGTACATCTCAGCCAAAGACCAAAGATCATGTTGGAATTTCAGTGGAAGAGTTGGGGAAGCTAAAGAAAATTTTGTAGGGTAAATTATAAGTTACTTCAACTTAGTATTTTATTACTTCATGGGTTTCCAGCATTTTCACTGGTGAAGTTTTTGATTTGCTCGAAAATTCATCCTTGTCTCAGACTCCTTTCTACTCACAACTAACAGACAATGCCATGCAGCACAAGCCTTATCATACCCACAACCACCTAGGGAATGCATGTAATAAAGGGCTGGAGATTAGTGTAAATCTCCAAATTTACACTATTTGGAGTATAAATCCAATGGGATTTAAAATTTGTCTGTGAGATGAGTGAAAGTTGCTCAGTAGTGTCTGACTCTTTGGGACCCCATGGTCTATAGCCCACCAGGCTCCTCTGCCCATGGGATTTTCCAGGCAAGAATACTGGAGTGGGTAACCATTCCCTTCTCCAGGGGATCTTCCCAACCCAGAGGATCTTCCCAATGCAGGGACTGAAGCCAGATGTCCCGCACTGCAGGCAGATTCTTTACCATCTGAACCACCAGGGAAGCCCCAAATTTAAAATGTTTAAATCCTAGTTAATAAAGCAGTTTTGTTTTTTAGTAATTAGATAATAACATAATCTGGTAGTGTAATGACTTTTTGCTCTTTGTGGTGGAATTAGCATGGTCTTGCTAGGAATGCGATTTCAAATTCAAAACACATATATCTCTCCCTTAGATTTTGGACAACACTATGCAGATTGACTCTGAGTTCTTGATTTTGAATAGCATGTCACCTTTTCTACTTGTTTAAAAAGAGAATTGAGTCAGGAACCAAAGTAGCAGTATTAGGACTAAGGAGCAGATGTTAAATAAAAGTCAGTAGAGACCATTATAAGGTAAAACTTTTGGTAATCAGCATTATCATTTTATGGAAGTAATGAGGAATTATTTTCTCCTTTCTCTTCATTATCTTCTCTACTATCTGCTGATAGTAGGTACAGCAAAAGTCAAGAACATGAGATACCAGAGATATATTTTTAAAAATCCAATTGACTGTTTACGAAGGATAGATGTATACAGAGAATTCATGCAGTGTATCTGGACAGACCAGATGGTAACAACAGTATTAACAACGACTATGCAATAACAGCAACAACATTTTAGCACATACCACATACACAATGATATGCAAACATGCACATAGTCTTATTTAAATGGACCTTTCAGTTTTATAATGATGGTGAAGCAGCTAATACTATCCCCATGTTATAGAGGATGGTACTGAGGCAAATGAAGAAAAGACAGTAAGTGAAAGAAACAACATTTAAACTTGTTACTCCAAAGCTAATGGACTCCTCCCAATTAACAGTGTAGATTCTAGATAGATAAGCAATTTACAATTTATATTTCTACAATGAAGAATTTCTCCCATGTAATGCTCTATATCAAACTCTGGTTATTTTTTTAAAATCAATTCCTTACTGAATATTTACTCAGGTGAGTGAATAATGTCTTCCAAATAATAATAATTATATATCTAAGAGTTAAATGGTGCTTACAGTATATCAAACACTGTTCCAATGTGTTCAGTTCAGTTCAGTCAGTCATGTCCAACTCTTTGAGACCCCATGGACTGTAGCACACCAGGCCTCCCTGTCCATCACCAACTCCTGAAGTTTACTCAAACTCACGTCCATTGAGTCGGTGATGCCATCCAACCATCTCATCCTCTGTCATCCACTTCTCCTCCTGCCTTCAATCTTTCCCAGGATCAGGGTCTTTTCAAACGAGTCAGCTCTTCACATCAGGTGGCCAAAGTATTGGAGTTTCAGCTTCAGCATCAGTCCTTCCAATGAATATTCAGGACTGATTTCCTTTAGGATTGACTGGTTGGATCTCCTTTCAGTCCAAGGGACTCTCAAGAGTCTTCTCCAACACCATAGTTCAAAAGCATCAATTCTTCGGCGCTCAGCTTTCTTTACAGTCCTACTCTCACATCCATACATGACTCCTGGAAAAACTATAGCCTTGATTAGACGGACCTTTGTTGACAAAGTAACATCTCTGCTTTTTAATATGCTGCCTAGCTTGGTCATAACTTTTCTCTCAAGGAATAACCCTTTTTTAATTTCATTGTGTAGCCTTACTCAAATTTCATGATTATCCATGGTAAATATTTATTTCAGTATTAAAAATATGTGTACTTTTATCACATATGGATATAGATTCAGAAAGGTTTTTTGGTTTTTGTTTTTTTTTACTGTATTAAGTCCACTTGACTAATTAAATAACCCTGGGAAAAACAGGAAATAATATCATCAAAATGAATTTATAAGAGTTCCTATATGATACACTATTCCCTGCTTATAGAGATTTCCCAGAGGGAAATTGAGTTTTTCTATTGTGATTTCGTAAGTATTTGGAGAAATATCTGCCTTGCAATCTAGTGAATAAAATATTTCTATTTAGAATTCTTTGTACTTATATCCTGCCTATTAAAAAACATTGTATTTTTAATATCACCCCCTAATACACATTTTAGCATTAAAATTACAAGCTAATTATAAGCCAAAAATGACAGACAGAGGCATGAAATAGAATAGCATTTCTTATTTTATAGGACATGAATCTGTGGAGAAAAGAAAGAGCATCAGGTTTTTTAGCCTTCTCTGCCTTCTCATCACTGTGCTGTACCATATATTTTCCTTCATCAGATTATAAATGTTCCTTAGAACATTCATTCACTCATCCATTCTTTTATTTAATACTTCCTATGCATCATGCAATATTTCAGACACTTTGGTGACTCAGTTACAAAAATCCCTTGTCCCAACAGAATAACATCCCAGTGCAATCATAAACACAACAACACATAAAAATATGGACTTTAATGCCAAGTGGACTTTTTATAAAGTACACTAAGAAGAAGAAATCAATGTAATTATTTCCCTCATAATTTTAATGTAAAACTGAATTGCAACAGGAAAGACAGTGGTAAGGCCATACCATTACTCTGCTGTCAAGAGAAGGTAGGATGTGATTATATACTCCCGAGTCCTTCTCTGTAGTATAATTTTCTAAATTTCATTTGCTGAGAGAAAGGAAACACTTTGTATGGTTTATGGTTCCATTTAAATTACAGACTTGTGAAATCACTTTTGCGAAAACTCTTGTTAATCAAGTTTTTTGTAAGGAGAAGGATTAACCCATTCAGCCTCTATATCCTGTAAATGCATGGCTTCCTGGGTACTCCCTCTGTGCTCAGAAACAGCTTGCCAGGAGAACTTAATTGTATGTCAATGACTATAAATATATACTTTTTTCTTAAGTGAGTTAAGGTAAGCAGCAGGTGTATCTTCACTGCCATAAAATATTAATTTCGGAGAGGTAAAATGCTACTGTCAGACAGGCCTTGTTCTGTTACTTTTAGGTGTTGCTAATAGCTGTCGTTCAGTCACTAAGTCATGTCCGACTCTGCAACCCCACAGACTGCAGCATGCCAGGCTCCTCTGTCCTTCACTGTCTCTCAGCTTTGCTCAAACTCATGTCCACTGAGTCAGTGATGCTATCTAACCATCTCATCCTCTGCGGCCCCCTTCTCCTGCTGCCTTCAGTCTTTCCCAGCATCAGGATCTTTTTCAATGAGTTGGCTCTTCGCATCAGGTAGTCAAAGTATTAGAGCTTCAGCTTCACCATCAGTCCTTCCAATGAATATTCAGGGGTGATTTCCTTTAGGGTTGACTAGTTTGATCTCCATGCTGTCCAAGGGACTCTCAAGAGTCTTCTCCAGCCCTACAATTCAAAAGCATCAATTATTCCGTGCTCACTCAGCCTTCTTTATGGTCCAGCTCTCACATTTGCACATGACTACTGGAAACACCATAGCTTTGACTATACAGACCTCTGTTGGCAAAGTGATGTCTCTGGTTTTTAATACGCCATCTAGGTTTGTCTTAACTTTACTTCCAAGGAGTAAGCGTCTTTTACTTTCATGATGGCAGTCACTGTGCACAATAATTCTGGAGCCCAGGAAAATAAAATTTGACACTGCTTCCAATTTTTCCCCTTACAGAGATTTTGTTAACTGCAGGACTGCCCCCCAAATTTTTCTTTTATGAGACTTCACTCAATTATGTTATTTATTTTTTAAGAATTTTGTGATGCAGATGATTTTTAAAGCCTTTATTGAATATGTCACAATATTGCTTCTGTTTTATGTTTGGCTTTTTGGCCACAAGACATGTGAGATCTTTGCTCCCTGACCAGGAAGGGAACCTGTACCCCCTGCATTGAAAGTTCAATTCAGTCACTCAGTCATATCTAACTCTTTGTGACCTCATGGACTGCAGCATGCCAGGCTGCGCTGTCCATCACCAACTCCCAGAGCTTGTTCAAACTCATGTCCATTAAGTCGGTGATGCCATCCAACCATCTTATCCTCTGTCATCCCCTTCTCCTCTTGCCTTCAATTTTTCCCAGCATCAGGGTCTTTTCCAATAAGTCAGTTCTTCACATCAGATGATCAAAATATTAGAGCTTCAGCATCAGTCCTTCTAATGAATATTCAGGACTGATTTCCTTTATGATGTACTGGTTGGTTCTCCTTGCAGTCCAAGGGACTCTCAAGAATCTTCAACACCACAGTTCAAAGCAAAGCATCAATTCTTTGGCACTCAGCTTTCTTTAAGGTCCAACTCTTACATCCTTACGTAACTACTGGAAAAACCATAGCTTTGACTAGGCGGACCTTTGTCGGCAAAGTCTTAACTACCGGACCACCAGGAAAGCCCCCACACCCAAGTATTTTAGATTTGTTCTCACAATTAGTCTATTTGCCAATACATTCTCTTGACTCTTGTGAATAATCTTATCCTATGTTTAATCCCAGACTTGAGATTTATTAGATTTCCAGTGCCCTGAAAATCAACCAAATCCCTCAGCTTAGGCCCTCACACAGGAAGAATACTCAGGATAGTCCTGAAGTTGGATACTTTGAGTTTTCATGAAGAAGGATCTTTTGCTCTCCTCCCAGGAACTAAATAAAATGTGTCACTAGGCCAGCTCCTGGAGCCAAAGTTAGGAGTCAAGTCGAGGCCACTTAAACGAGAAATAGGTACGTTTTTAAAAGAGAAAAAAGAAAACAAGTAACTGTCTCTATCATTCTTGAATCATAATCATTTTAATGCTACTTGTGTTTTCTATGATAATTTCATCTTTTCTCATTTTGTAGAAATGTGGTGAAGTCACCCTACTTCAAATATACTAATTATTCAACCCACATATATCCTGACTTATTCGTGTTTTGTCCCATAGTTGAATTCATTGGATGCCTGCTTCTAGATTACACCCCAGCTCAAGATTCTGAGGATCTAGTAGATACCTGTGACAGTGGACATTAATTCAGCCCCAGCCATACGTTCTGAGACTCATGATTGTGGGTACTAATCTAGTGACAACACGGCACCCGAGGTCTGAGAGACAAGGGCCTGCCTTGCCTCTGTTTCTGAGTTTTTGTTCTACTGAATACGCAGTGTCCCCTAGAACTAAAACCCTTCCAAGCTCCTACCAATTCCTGTCCCAGCACCTGGAAATTTCTCCCTAAATTTCTTACCAGTGTCTGGATCACTGCTGCCCATAGAATAGTTAATACATTTCGGTAGGCATCTGGAGAATTGTATGATTATAATATTATACTTCTAAAACTAGCCTCATCACCAGTGTTTGCTTTCTGGAAGTTTTGTACTTTTGACTTAAAAGAGTACATTTTAAAATTAAAACATCTCATGAATGTTTTACTCTAGGAGTCAAACACCTCATTAAATATTTTTTTCTTTAAAGTTGGAGTACTTGTTCTTTAAAGGATGTAATCAGAAAGGAAGACTATAATAGTATTCTTAAAAGGATACAAAGTTTTGACTTTGTTCATATTTATTGGAATAATACTTTGACTTGTTCAAGTTAAAATCAATGGAGAAGTATTTCTACTCAAAATAGAAGAAGGGAACCAAACAATTTGAAATCTCAGCATCTTAAAGAAAGTGAGATAGAAACATTGTCTTGTAAAGGACGTTAAGAAATACTCAAGCATCTCTAAGAAATATTCCTATTTCTAGGAAATACTGCAATGAAAAAAAGTGAAAGTATGTTCTATTGCTTGAAACTATGAAGAGCCAAGCTTTTCATTAACTGAAAATATGAAGACATTTCACCAAGTCAAGAAGCCAGTACATTATCTAGTACTTCACTGAAGGTTTTTATCATCATCATCAAACATAAAAGTCTCACAAGTAGATGAGAAAAAGAATAAATGAAGAATGAACATTGCTGAATAGTACTATAAAAGCAGGCAAATTTTCAGGAGTATTTGTGTTAATACAATGATTTTAAAACATCTGACTTTAATCAAATTGTAAAAGCTTAAGAATCCGGCATGCATCTTAAAAATTTATATCCTAAAAATAGTCATAAATTACAAGTTGTTATTCAGATAATAGTAACACTTGACAACTCTTGATACTGAGACACAAGAGAAATTTTTCCTATGGATACTTGTTAAGAGGGTATAATATAAGAACATTCTTAAAATAAATACAATAACAAATATAATATTTCTTTTAACATTTTTAACAATGTAAAGCAATGTCTATTCAATAAAAACAAAAACTGTTCCATAAAAGAGACACTGTGGAGATTGGTGGGTTTAAAACAATATAGTTGAAAAAATAAAATAAAATAAAATAAGACAATATAGTTGAGGCATACATTTCTGTTGGTCTTGTTTAATCTATAAAGTGAAGTCGCTCAGTCATGTCCGACTTTTTGCAACCCCATGGTCTGTAGCCCACCAGGCTCCTCTGCCCATGGGATTTTCCAGGCAAGAATACTGGAGTGGGTTACCATTTCCTTCTCCAGGTGATCTTCCCGACTCAGGAATTGAACCCGTGTCTACCACATTGTAGGCAGACGCTTTACAGTCTGAGCCACCAGGAAAGGTTAATCTATGGACACATATTAGAGGAAATTTTCTAGATTTTTTTGAAAATCAGATTGATGAGAATGGGGAGAGAGGGAGTGAATAGAACATCTCCAAAGAGAGATACACATTAGCACAGTCATTTACACACAGGTACAGTATTTCAATAAATTCCATGATACACAGCCACAGACTACACAGACATTCCTTTTCAAATGACAGATCTCCACCCATCAGAAGCTTACTAATTAACTTAATGGGCTGGAAATTGCAATTTAAACAAAGCAGTGGGAGGTGGGGGGGGGCAGATATGGTAAAGTTCTGACACTGGTGTTATAGTTTTGGAATAGTGGATGAATCTACCTTAATTCATCCATAATTCAGACAGGAAAATAAAAACAGCAAACTCAAAAACCTCTGGACAGTTATAAAAAAAACCTCACAGACCTCACCATGTGGGCACACAGGGACAGCCATAAAGACTTGCATGATCCAGAGAGAATTAGCATCAGAGTGACAGGAAGTGGAGGGAAAAGGAATGGGCTTTGTTGACCTGAGACAGACAGACTGCCAGATATGTCTCCTGCAAAGACGGATTTATTGGGGATCAACAAAGAATCGCAGTTTAAGGTCTGCAACCATGGCCAGCCACTGGCAAGTCTTCCCCACACCAAGGGAAGGAACATTTTTATTGAGAGGAAAAGGAAATTGGGAGTCTTGCAGTAAACAGAGTCCACGACTTTTCATTGGTCGAGTCCTTGCCAGCAAAGAAAAGTAGTCTTTATTCTTCCTGTTGGGCTCTACCATTGTCCCAGGGTGTGAGAGCTCCCCCTTCTGGTCTCTCAACTCTATTTAACTGAGGTTTCTATTCATTAATTTTATACAGATTGATGGCCCTAAGAATAAACAAAATGCTGGAAATTGTGGCAGGCCAATTTGAGTGTAGAAGCTGAAACCAGCCAAAGTTTCCTCAAGACCCTTACAAATAAGGGCTGCGTGTTCAAATGTGATGTGATCTGATGGTGCCTGAACCAGCCTGAACCTGTAGGTTATTAAATGAACATACCAAACCACCTCCCAATTTTAGAAGTACAATGTTATAATCATACAAAGAAAACAGCTTTTCATTTAACTTAAAATTTTGACAATTATGGCAGGGCAGCCATACCGAGACTACTCAGGACTAATAAGAATTAACTAGAATTCTATCACATTTCATCAATTTTAAAGAGGTATATATTTTTTTCATATTTTAACATTTCTAAATCATCATGTCTCTCACATTTTACAGTCTTACAATTAATTCCAGCACTTTTCTTTTGTTCATACATTAAATGAATAATTAAATTATGTGTCTTACAAACAGTGGCATCTTAGATATGAAGGCAGATAGCATTTTCTTATCAGCATGATTCATCATATGCTTTACCAATTCAGAGTCATTATTTTCCACTCAAAGTAAAGATGTTTGACCAGTACAGTAGAATTCAATGCTACTTTGACCAATAGACAGTAAAAATAATACACTTATTGTTTGGGATAAAGAAAATCTCCTAGTTATGGAAAATATCTGATCACTTGAATTGTACTTTTTATCTATTTCCAAATATTTTAAGAACGCAATAGCCGAGATAGAAAATGTCTATGATTATGATTTATCGATTGCTCTATAAATGTTGGTCTTAGAGAAATGTGGGGGAAAGTAGAACTTAGAATAAAATTGAAAACAAGATTCACAGTGCTAATATCATTTACATGACTGGTACCTACTGCCATTATATGAATTTTTTTTCTTTGATGCTAATAAACAATAGAAAGCATGATGACATACTTTAAGTTAATACATTAAGTACAAATAATATAAATAGAAATTGTAACTTAGGGTACTTTTATGACTGTCATTATTTTTTACGTAATTATGTGATATTTTATCAGCCAATGTATTAGTCTGGAACTAATCAAGAAACAAAAGTCACATAGTAATATACATTCGCTGTTGTTCATTAGTCTTTAAGCCATGTCTGACTCTTTTTGGACCCCATGGACCCCAGACCTCTCTGTCCATGGGATTTCCCAGGCTAGAACACTGAAGTAGATTGCCATTTCCTTCTCTGTGGGAATTTCACAACCCAGGGATTGAACTCCAGTCTCCTGCATTAGCAAGCAGGTTGTTTACCACTGACCCATCAGGAAAGCCCACAAATATTGTTGTTTAGTCACTAAGTTGTAATTTAAATAGGAAATGTTTAATATAAAGAATTACCAAGGTATGACATATTAAAAGGTATGCTGAGACTGAAGGGATGTTCTTAAGGAAGGACAAACTTGGAAGAATGGCCCCCTTCTGAGGCTGAGGTTCAGACCTAATTCAAAAAGGTATGATGGGAGCCCAGCCGAGGGCAGAGAGACTGGCTGCAGGACTGTCCTACAGGTGGTCCACTGTTGCCAGAAATGCAAGACAGAGCCCTTCAGCGGGCAGGAGAGCCACAGCTATGGGAGAATGTGCAAGGGGAGTTAAGGACGCTGTTGCAGGAGAGAAACCTGGAGTGCTGGTGTGAACATGGGGAGGAGGGCAGAAAGATGCCCACCTTGCCCAGGCTGGGGACACAAGCCTCCTCAGGAACTTGCTTCAGGGTGCAGGGTGGGGCGAGTTGCATTGCATGACCTCACAAACCCACAACACTTGATTAAGTACCCCTGCAGCCGGAGCAAGTGAAGGAAAACCACCCACACAGGAACCACAGAGAGTTACTCCCTTCCTTGGCAGGGTCCCTCCCACTCCCTCTACAGACTAAGCTGACATCATGTTTGCTGAAAACAAAAAACGCTTGCAGAGTTCAGCATGGGCTCTCAGAACAGGTAGTGAAGGGTGCTGAAAGGCGATACGTTGATAACTGGTAGTACCCATTGATAACTGGTAGCCCTGAAGTGTCTGCTCTAGGAAAGGTGCTGTAATCCCTGAGTTAGATACTGGGGAAAACACTATCATTAGGAAGCTATATGGTGTACCAGAAAGAGGAGAATAAAAAGGAGAGAAACAGATAGAAATTATGCACTGGGAGAACAGTCCTAGAAATCCAGGGCCCCAGGTAGGTAGAGTCCAAATACCTTTCATTTGTTTAATATTTTAAGAATTTTATAAAATGCTACATGTTATTTCATTTTGAGCCTCAAAATCATCCTTGAGATTAGTTGTGTTAGCACTGTTGTTGTTGTTTAGTCCCTAAATCATGCCCGACTCTTTTTGTGACCCCATGGACTGTATGTAGCCCTCCAGGCTGTTCTGTCCATAGGATTTCCCAGGCAAGAATACTCAGGTGGATTGCCATTTCCTTCCCCAGGGAGATCTCAACTCAGGGATCGAAACCAAGTCTCTTGCACTGGCAGGAGGGTTCTTTACCACTGCGCCACCAGGGAAGCCCGTATTTTTATTACCAATTTTTAAAGGAGAAAACTATGGTCCAGAGTCATTAACAGACTCACCAAAGTACCAAAGCTAGTGAATAGCAGAGGATTTTATCTTAAATTCTGAAAAAATGCCTGTATAGCACTGTGGGCTTTGATAGTGAAATTAGGCTAGACTGCCCAGGGTCCAAGTACCCAGAAAAATGCTGCAAATTACAAAGGAGTCTATCAGCAAACAATTAAGAGTGTACTCTACTAGTCTAGCCATCTTTACAAGACAGCAGATACTTCTGTCTTCTGCATTTGTTCTGGGTAATCCTCATCTTCTTTCAGCACCCCGACTACACACACAGACACACACACACACACACAAATACACCCTACACACTCCGTGGGCACAATGATAATGCCTATCCTGGAAACTTTCAAAGATCTAGCATTAAACCTTATCAAAATAATCCTCGGCTGCCTTTATTTTTGGTTTTTCAAAAAAAAAAATTAATGTGTATCCATTCTGGGAAGAAGGAACAGATTACACAAAGGTAAAAGTCAACTCACAAATGTTCATTAGATCTGCTAGGTATTAATATGCCCGCTATTTTCCTTGACTCAGTGAGTTCCTTCCTTATTTATATAATTTTAATGTCATATAATTCACCTCAGTTTCAATCCATATAGCCTTCAACTTTACTCACATCTTTAGTTCTACTACTACACCCTGCTCTAAGTATTTAAATTATATCTGAGGGTTGAACATATCAGTGTTAAGGGCAAAAAAGCCCCAAATCTGTCTCTTGTCTAAAATATCCAGACACTAAAAAGGAAAACTCTACTCTGTTTGAATAACACAGATAACTTCCTGTACCTTCCAAATCCCTTTATATATTTTCTAAATGAATACCATCAACTGTACGGTTGTTCTTTTTTTTCCCTTTCTTTGGGTATTTATGGTACAATTAAATTGTAACTCTTATGGCACTCACTGCCCACTGGTGTTTTCCGGAGCTTTCTCATTCTTTGGTTTCCTCCATAGGCATTTCTTTATTACTAAATACCACTACCAGAGAGTTAGGCAGGATGAAGGTAAGTCAGTGAAACTAAAAACCGGCTGTGGTAAAAATTTCTAAAAAAAGCTGAAGCCACCAACTAATTTATAAATAGAGTTCTGATTATCTAGTGATCAACAGCAGAAATAATTTAAAATGTGTAGTCTTCAGAATCTTTGAGTGAGTTTAACACAGTTATGATAATGAAGAGAAAGGAGCAAAGAGGATCTCTCTGGGTTGCTCCCCTCTCTTCTGCATAACTTTTTCACATCCGCATAAATCTCATACTTAAAGCAATTTACAAAATAGCAAAATTCAATATAAAACCTAAGTATTCTAAATTATTTGAAATAAAATAGCTCTTTTTTTTTTTTAATTGGGGAATTGTAACATGGGGCTTTGGGGACAGGATTTTTTTTAAATAGGTGTTATGTTCTTTTTTAAAAAGCTGTTTTAACATTAGAAGGAGAATTTCCTGATGTGTCTGTAAAGCTGCAAAAGCTATACTGGTAACAGCAAGGAGAGACAAATTGTGTTCTACGGAATGAATGGTACAGGTTAGAAATGATAGAATGAAAACAGCTCTGTCAGGGAATATTAAATTTATTTTTAGAAAATATATTTAATACAACAAAGGTTATTATTACTCAGTGGAAGAAAATAACTCCACGTACTCAGTCTAAAAACAAAAGATATTTGACAATATAAAGTTTACAAGAGTAATCTAATCCCAGGACACAGATGGATCTTTACAAAGAAAGCTTTTCAATCATCATCTATTCTGTTTTTTTCAGATGCTTCTCCACCCAACCTGACAAGCAGGGGAATTTGCCCCACTCTCCTCTGAAGAGCAACATACATTTTCAGGTGAAAAAAAAATGTGTTGACATATTTATTATTGGTCGATGATATCTTCCTTATTTTTTTTTTTTACTATTTTAAAAACTTTCCAAATATTTAACATTGGAAAATATGATTTTGTTGAAACAATATTTTCTCATCTTAAATTATGAAATCTATAGGATTTTACTTAACTTTTTTTTCTGGTTTCAGGTAAACCCCCAATATTTGCAACTGACACAAAATGACAACAAATAACACAGTCCCTCAGCTATTTGTATAGCAGTTTTCTAAGGTATCTAGAATTTTTAAATGGCTGTATTTAGTGCCATGTGCTATATCTGATGTGAATCACACCTTGAAACTAAAATTTTTTTTTAACTTTTTAGTTACCTAGACATCAGAATTAATAGTTAATTCTGAATAAATCAGTTCTGACTATTCTGGGCAAACAAACGTTTGAACTATATGTTTTCATTAGCATTACTTAAGAAACGCTGGCAAAATTTTTTCATGAAAAATCGTTAGGATTATAATTCTTATGCATAGGGATAGAATGATTCTGTTAAAAGCTAGCATTCTTTCCCGGTGAGTAATGTAATTGTCACCTTTGTTTTTATGTGCCTACTACTAAATATTTTAAAGTGTGTACATTTAAAATAATTACTTCAAAGTATGTATATTGTGGGTCATTGTGAGAGATGAATTAGGACACACATGGAGATTCAGATATGAATAGTTCAGATCACGGAGAAAACGCAATTTTAAAGGCTTTTGCTTGTGCAACCCGATTCAGAAAAAAAACATTTAGGTACAGTTTATATGCACAACATGCTTCTCCCTCTCCTTGACTATTAAAACTGCTAATTAGCAGCTGTTCAATTACTTAAAATAGTCAAACTGTGCATGCTGTAGCTAAGGGCAGAATGCAAAAGTAAAAGAAAATTAGTAGTAAATCCATTGTTCCCTTTTGAAGGACAGTCGTTAAATAGCATCTTATGTCTTGATTCATTGTCACAATGTGAGCCTGAATCCTACTAAGAAACTGTAAATTCAAAACACTTGTTAAACACAAATATGTTTTCTTTATACCATCAAAAATGGTATAAAGAACAAAACTTAATTACAAAAATAACATTTATCGACAGATTATGTACAAATTAATAAATATTACAGTACAGCAATTTCTTTTCTCTTTCATTATTACCATCACTCTTGACAAAATTCAGCAGCAAACACAAATTCATGTTGAATTTTAGATTTACACATGTAGATGAAATATTTGGAGGGAATTGCTTAAATCCCTGAATTGCTTAAATCATCTTGCCATAGTTAGTAATTAATACTTATTTTCAAATTAAGTATGATTTGCTAAATACTTTTTCAAGGGCTATTTTTAGAAAGAACATCATTTAATTATGTATGGCAGAAACAATTAGGATATGTTTCTAAGAGAATACATTTTGTTAGCCTCAACTTTGCCACATAAAATATTTTCTCATTTTCTTGTAGTTTCTGAATTTCTTGAAAAAAATCCATGTTTGTTAGTTTGGAAATTAGATGAAAATGATATATACTTAAAATATTTTGGAAATTTGAAATTAGAAGCATTTGAGAGGGCAATTAAATACAGACTATTTTGAACAAAGTTTCTTTTTCACAATTGACAAATAGGTCACTTTGCCTCAAACCCTTTCAAAAATATTTCATTAACGTAATTTGGAGTAATCAGGAAATAACAACTGTTCAGTGTTTAAAAATGTAAAACATATACATTCTCATTTCTTAAAGCCCAAAACATCAAAAGCAATTCCTTAGGATAAAGGGTATATTATTCCAACACACTTTTAAATTAGAAAACATTTGATGGTCTTATAGCATCAAAGAAAAATACTAATGAAATTAACAAAAAGATTTCCCCCCAAATCTGTAGTCAACTGTCACTTCGGTGCTACTACAGTCCTTACAAAATCAGGACAAAATGACTTTGGGATGTGTTTTCCCACATCTGGTGTACAATATATGCCGAAGTACCTTCACACTAAGCAATTAAGTTCAAAGATTTAATTAAGAGGAAGAAGAAAATGTTCTCCTTTCTTTTTCAGGTCTACTACTTAATTTTTCCTTATTTAACCAATATATCTTAGATTAGCATAAACAGAATCATATGTATTCCCTGGCTCTTCTCTTCCTCCAGAGTATGTAAGATTTAAAGGGAATGAACACCAAGCTGCTTCTTTCTTCCAACCGTAGTAGCTGTTCCACAGCAATTCAGGATAAAGATAAATCCACACATGTGTGCCTTGTTTTGAAAAGTTGAATCTAAACATCCATATACAGCTGGTGCAAGTGTAAACTACTAAAACACGGAAAAATCTTTTTACTTTACTTGGTAAAGTTTAATATATGCATACCGTATGGCCACTCCTGTGTACAATACCATATAGACTAGAAAAACTTCTCCTCCTCCTCCCTGGGAGGCATGTCCAAGTTCATAGCTTTGTTGTTCACAATAGCAGAAAAACTGTAAATAATTCAAAAGACCACAGTGGATACGCTAAACCACTCGTGGGGTACTTATATACTGGAACATTTTATTAGACGGAAAAATCAATGAACTACAGTAATTGGCATCAACAAGGAAGATTTTTTAAAAACAAATATTAAATGAAAAATATGATTCTTCCCACTGATTTCAATTTCAAAAACAGGCAAACTAAACATACATTGCTTAGGAATACAGCCAAATGTAGTAAATTTATAAAGAAAAACCAAAGCAATTATTAGCCCCAAACTCAGGAGAGAAACTGTTTTGAATGAGGGAAGAGGGTACAAGATAGCATAATGTGAAATGTAAAGGTGCCTGAAATGTTTTGTTTCTCAAGTTGAATAATGGGCACACACGTGCTCAAGTTTTTGGTGGATTTTGTTTTTGTTTTATAGCAGCTCTCACTTTTTGAAATTTATATGTGAAATTTATATTATATCTCACAATAAAACAAAGAGAATAGAGGGAAAGAAAACTGAATTTAACCATATAACTGATTAGCAAATTGCTAGTAACAATTCTGATTGGTCTCAGAGTAGCCTATGGACTGTCTTCCCCTAACCAATAAACTAGCAGACAAACGTGCAAAAGAGTGTGTGTGTTAAAGTGCAGAGTAAACCAGAAGCAGTATCATTTCTAATGTGCGTGGTGCTAATACCAAATTTGTCAGAGCTATGTTACAATACAGACAAGAGTTTCAGCAGTGGTTCTCAACAAAACTGCAGTGGATTTTAGCCAAGAAAAGGAAGGACAATGCAGCAGGTGGACAATACACTCAGAGAATAAGTGTCAGAATGGTGGTGTGGAGAGTATGAAAAAGCTTCCCGTCCCCCCTCCTGACCCCCGCCAGTTGTATTAGTTCCTTAAAAGAGCAAGATTGTCTTCCTCCATCTCGCCTTCAGCTCCACCAATCCCCCACTCTCACTCCCTAGGACAATACAAGGCCACCTTAAATATATACATGGTTTACACTTTTTTGAAGAGTCCAGCCATCATAATTCACTCACACCTTGAACAACTTATTTTTTGAGCACCTACAATGTGGCAGGCGCTAACTTTCCAATAGAGGGGTGCACAAAACAAAAATCCAAAGTTCAAAAAATTCAAAAATATCTAAATAAAACAGAAGCCACTTACCTGATAGGATTCAATGGTTAATCTGGTTAGTCTGCTCCTGGAAAAACAAATTTATTTGTTTTAAATTAAAATGCCTGAAGTTTGTGCATATACATACAGATCCATGTTTCATTCACCAATCATTTCATATAGAGTTTGGTCTATTTCTTTACCTAAGAGCCCAGTGATTGAAATTCTACATCATCTTCCTTCTTTACACATAATGAATTGTGTACCATTTCCAGGTTTAGTTTCTTTCAAGCAGAACAAGATTCAAGACAGGCTAAAAACCATAAAGACACTTCAGCTGAGAGTAAACTTTTGGGGATTTTGTAATTTTTTTTCTCCCATCCTCAATTTCCCACAATTTAAGGGTAGCTTTTATTTTGTCTTTTAGACTTTTTTGATGTGGACCTTTTTTAAAGTCTTTGTTGAATTTGTTACAATATTGCTTCTGTTTTATGTTTTGTTTTTTTGACTGTTAGGCATGTGAGATCTTAATTTGCCCACCGGGGATCAAACCTGCACCCCCTGCATAGGAAGCTGAAGTCTAAACCACTGGACCACCAGGGAAGTCCCATAACAGTAGTTTCTATCACTTGTCTTTGGTGAAGCATTCTAAAACATTCAATTTAGTTTCCTCTAGAAATAGTTTCTTTGCAAACTTATCTGCTATCTCTTTATGAAATGTTTAATTGTTACATCATTAAAATAATAACTGCAACTGACATAAGTTTCAGAACTGACATCTTTTGGGTTTTAACTCTCAGATTGCTGATAAGCACATAACTTGGGATTAGGACAACAAAGAGTCGGACACGACTTAGCGACTAAACCACCACCACATAACTCAGCTGCTGGAAGCAAAGATGAGCTGATTTACTTATCAGAGAGGAACCCACTAGCCTTAAACACTGTTGTCTTTAGCATCAGTCACGAAAAAAACGGAGTTCTGTTCACCCAGCGTCAGTTAGTGGGAGGCTGGTTGAGAGAACTTACAAAATCAAATCCACAACAACAAGGGGTGATGAGCAAGGGAACTTGCTGCCTGAAAAATACGGTAGAAAGAAGGCTCCTAAGGGGAAGATTTTAACCTATAAGATCAATTGATATGCAGTTTGGCGGGGGGACTTAAATTCTGCCCTAAAACACATGGGGGTTTTAGTCTGTGAATCAGGTAACAGGTGCAAAATAAATAGCCAGGACCTTCTTATCCTCCCACTACCACTTATTACAGTGTAAAAATATATATAGAGAAATGATAATAATACAGAAAGTACTGATTACAATTAGCAAGAAGAATGCTGTGTTTGTGATGATGAGTCCCCAAAGAAGAGCAGACAACTCAAGATTAGTGACTGATTGAAACCTATTGGCATCACCCTATCAAAGCCTGTTTCTAAGAGTGAAAACCTACATGGCCCTAGATCTCACTCTGCAAACTGAATGAAATAAACAGCTGACAGCTCTCTGAGTTTTCCAACACCCCTCCAGAGAGGAAAAGGCAAGACTGTAGCATAAAGGGGCCCCAGCAACCCAGCAGAAGCCGGAGGGGAAGGGCTCTGGGCTCCCCACTTTGGGGAAAACACCCTCTCCTAGTTATAGGATAAGCAGGGCCAGAAGCCTTGCAGGCATGCTGCAAGCCAAAGCTGGAGGCTATGTATGGACCTGTGCCCATCAGGGCCGCGATGTCTCCGTAAAGAAGTCACTTTGAAAGGGGTGAAAGAGCAAAAACATAAACATGCAAGAACAAAATAACAGAAACGAATACATTGTAATTAGATTTAAAAATACACCTATGAAATTTGAAAAATAAAGCAAGCCTGATACGTGAACCCGTCCACCCCCTTCACTGGCTCCCCTGTACCCTCCCCCACCTATTGGTGGTCTGGAGCCTAGAGGCCAAGGTCGAGGAGGCGCAGGACTGCGCCCACCTCGAGGTTTAGTCTTCCCTCTAACGAACTTTGGCCCAGAAGTGAAGGTTGCAAGCCTGTCCGCCTCTCATTCCTCCGGAAGGAAAGGGACCCTGCGGGTGTCAGAGCTGCGCCGGACACTCACTGCGTTCAGGCCACCCGATTTCCAGCAAGGTGGGAGCAGGCAGCTTCTCCAACCCCGCTCCACTCCTCCCTGCCCGCTGAACCTTCTCTCGTGGACCTACTTTAGGTTGTTGGAATATTATTCCAGTAGCTCCTGACCCAGTTATTATTTTTTTTTTTTTTAAAGCGTGTAGCTTCCTCTCACTATTCCTCTCCTTCTAGTCCATTCCAGCCACCTCGTGTAGCAGATGCTGGTATTCACACACCCCGCCTTGCAGGCTGACTCCCTCGGGGGTCTGTATACCTCTACCAAAGCTCACCTTCATTTTGCTTCCCCGCTCCCACCCGCCCAGGTGTTTGCGATACACTGGTTCTCACCAGCGATGGAAGAAGAGACACGACTCTGGGCAGGACCACCTGCCTACCTGCGCATGCCCAGTTGGAAACGAGGCTCTCTCGCCCCCCGTGACGGCAGTGCGCAGGCTCGGATTTGAAATGGAAACTCGCCCATCACACTCCTGCCATGAGAAATGTGCGACGCGATACCTTTGTCCGGCTGATCCAGTGATTTCCTCCCCTGAACTTTTATACAGGTTGCTTGGCATAGACTTCGGTTTTCGTTTGAAATAAACTTTAATAATAATTGAGTTTTGAGAATGTCACAGCATTCAATGGGACAACTAGAGAAATATTTGTGTTGAGGTGAAAATCAAGGTTTGGAGGGAAAAAAACAGACAAGATTTAGCATCACTGTTCTTCACAGTCCAGGCATGTGGATTTCACAGTCTTGTCTTTTAGTTGTGTTTTTAATTTGTATTTTAATTCTATTCATTTAATAGAAATAAAGGCCACTCCCTGCACACCACCATTACTAGCCTTTCAAAAGGGCGTTTCAATCCGACCGAAATGAGGAGACTATAAAAAACACTGAATTGCTTGAATTTAAACCTTGCCAAAAACGTACTGTGGTTGTGCTCTCTGAAGCTGTTCAGAGTGCCCTTGATGTTTCTATTTTTGTAGACTGTAGAACAATGTTAATCAAGCTTTGCCTATGGGCCCATATCCATATTTTTTATAAAATCAGTGTAAATAAATAAAACAGGTTATGTGCAATTTCAAGCAAGCTGTAGTTTCTCTACCTTTTGTGTCTAACACTAAGTACTAACTACCCCTCACAGATAAAAGGAAGACTCCAACTTAGGATATTCAGAGTATCCAAAATTTTATTTTGTCCATTAAGGACATTAACCCTAAATTTCCTATTATCTTAATTTCTTTTAAAAAATACAATTTTAACACAAAACAATAAAGTAGAACATTAAAGAGTAAATGGCATTCCTTAACAGAATGTGTTTAGGATTATAAAAATAACTACATTGTCCTTATTTTCCTTTTTTCATCACAGGTTAGCGAACCTTGTATCATCTGTTGAGAGACCACTGTGAGAGATACTTCTGTGGATCACATTATATGTAATACAGTCGTCTCAGTCCGTTCAGGCAGTTTTAACAAAAATACCATAGACTGAGAGGCTTAAACAGCATTCACTTCTCACAGTTCTGGAGGCTGAGAAGTCCAAGATCAAAGTGCCAGCAGGTTTGATATGTGGTGAGAGCCCACTTCCTGATTCTTAACCATCTTCTTGCTGGGTCCTCACATGGAGGAAGGGATGAGAGAGCTCTGTGAGGTCTCTTTTCTAAGGGCACCAATCCCACTCATGGGGGCTTCACCCTCATGATCTAACCATCTCCCCAAACCCTGTCTCCTAAGATCTTCACATTAGGGTTAGGATTTTAACACATGAATTTTGTGAGGACACAAACATTCAGTCCATAACAATAGTTTCATCACACAAAGCTCCATACTTTCTAAGCAGTCTGTCTTCATCCCTTCAAACCGAGGTATGTACTAGGTCTTGTAAATAGACCTTGATTTTACGAAATGTATAGGGAATGGGCTTCCCTGGTGGCTCAGCAGTGAAGAATCCACCTGCCAATGCAGGAGCCACGAGTTCGATCCCTGGGTTGGGAAGATCCCCTGGAGAAGGAAGTGGCAACTCACTCCAGTATTCTTGGAAAATTCCAGGGAATAGAGGAGCCTGGCAGGCTGCAGTCCATGGTATCACAGAAGAGTTGGACACGACTTAGCCACTAAACAACAACAAAACACAAGGAATTACTCTATATTGTTTTACAAACCCAAGTCAATCTAGCTCCCTCTAAAACACCACATATCAAAACCAAAGCTGCTAAATGTTACAGTAATCAGTGTTTTACACTGCATGTTTAGAATTAGGCTTCATAAAAATTGTGACATGTAAATTAGCAACTTGACACGAATAGTTGCATTAATATACAAACGAATGGAAAATAGTTAACCGGCATTCTAATTGTGTTAACATTACATACTATAAACAAATTAACATAGCATCTAAGTGTACCTTTTATTCTGAAATCTCCTCCATGTATAGCCCAGGTCTTTTCTCTTAAGTACAAATTTGCCAGTTAGAATTTTATTGATTAGATCATGTCCTTTGAATATAACCTATATTTCTGTACATCTGAGATTTCTAATATTGGTTTAATAAAAAAGAAAAAAATCACAAAACATCAACAAAATAATAGGATCTTTTAGGATTTTGGCTTATTTTCTTCATAACCTTTTACAGTTTTTCATGCATATGAAAGCTAACAGTATTTTTTTTTAATCATATTGTCTATAGGGAGTCTTTTTAAAGTATTCAACTAGGTTTTCTTAGAAACAATTTTCCCATCCAACTCCTATTTCATTAATTTGTGTAACATTTAATGTAATTACATAATTATAATAACAACCAGCATAAATCAGTTTAGAAACAAACACAACTGATTTTTGGCAAACCCCCAACTGTGACTAGTGGAAGCAGAAACCTGTAACTTACTGAAAGGAAGCCTGCTAGCTCCAATGAATGCTAGTGGCCTTGGGTTGGTATGTTTTACAGAAGAAAGAGTTTTGATTAATGTATTAAATATAAAAAACAAAACATATGTTTGAGTTAACTATTTTCTCATTTAATTTCCGTTGACTACTATAAAAGATAGTAGTTAATCATGAATAGAATACTAACATTTTAGCATTGCCACATTATTAAATGAAATAGGGAAAGTTATAATAATGATATTTTTTACAATTTTTTAAAAGCAAAATTGTATCTGGAATATCTTGGCTTTGAATAAGAGAGACTATGGTCTGGGGCAGCAATTTTAGATCTACCCTGTTTCCTACTTAAATTTTCAAGCTGACCATAGACAAACCAGAACATAGACAAACATTGTTTCCATCTGTATGTCCTTTTTCAAACATTCTCTATCTGTCTCACTCTTTTCACTTACTGCTTCTTCCAATCCCATATTAAGTATTTTTAGCTGGTCAAATACCCTTCATTTTTGAAATCCATAATCCTCTTCCTTCAAAATTCTTCCACATCTTAGCTCTTCCCTATGGCAGTCCATCAGATTCTGTTTTTGCTAGGTTGATGGGTTAACAGTTAATAAGTTAAACCAACATGAACATATTAATGGGGTTTAATAACATGAATATCTAACATATGTCCATGAGTTACTGTGTCACCCTACTGAGATGGCTTATGGGTTTTAATAGAAATCTTATGGAGATAATCTCTTACTCTAAAAGATGTAGTTAAGGGTAAGATTTTAATAGGTGTTATGGAAGACTTAGGAATTGGGAGAGAATTTTCAGTGACTGTACTCCTTAACCCTCTTTAAAAATTAATACTATGGAAACCACCTTATTATACTAATCACTAGGGCTTACTCTTAATTCTTTGCTCCAAAGATGTACAACTATCTTTACCAAAGAAGGGCAAATTCAGAAGTTGCATCTAAACTCAAAAATACCTTTATTTTGTTTTGATCCAGAAAGTCAGTCTTTGTGTGTCAATCTTTGTGTGTGTGTATTTTGGGCATACTTGTTAAAGTGTAAGTTTCCAATGGAAAAAGAACATGCTATATATAATTCCTAGAGGAACACTGACATCACTTTAGAGGGGTTACTCCTAGTAATATAGCTAGAGCCACATCCTTATTAACAGGCATCTAGTCAACTGTAAGACACGACTGAGCGACTTCACTTTCACTTTCATGCACTGGAAAAGGAAATGGCAACCCACTCCAGTGTTCTTGCCTGGAGAATCCCAGGGACGGGGAAGCCTGGTGGGCTGCCATCTCTGGGGTCATACAGAGTCGGACACGACTGAAATGACTTAGCAGCAGCAATCAACTGTAAAGCACAAGCCATTGGTGCCAAGTTTTCCCCAAAACTTAGAGGCAAAAATTAAAGCAAACAACCCCTCCGCTCAAATGTAAAGCTCTCCACTCATGCACAGCTTGGCAGAATCTCTTCCCGCAGGCTCTTTCTTTCCCCCAAACTCCATAAATTGGGAGTAACAAATCTTGTCTCAGACCATTCCAGTTTAGAGCAAGCACAGTTAAATCTTTGTTATTTTGGAGATAAAGTGTAGGTTAATGGACAGTGGTACACATCTCATCCCATTTTCCCATAATTCACAACCATTTCTGAAGTTTTCTGTCTTCAGATCTAGGTGAGATCTGAAGATCTGAGTGAAACAATGGTACTTGTACAAGTTTATCACTACCTCCTTAAAGTGGAATTATTTTTTAAAATTCTCTTCTGTTGTTCAGTGTTTTTCATAACATAATTTACTACAACTTCTTGCATTATCAAACCTGGTTTATTTTTAACATATGTGTTGTTTGTCCTTACTCATCTAAGAGTTATAATTTAACAAGCATGCCCGAAATATGCACATGTGTATATATACAGGCTTTTTAGATCAAAATAAAATAAAGGGTTTTCCTAGTTTTAAATGTAATTCCTGAATTTGTCCTGCTTTTTGGTGGGATAGTTTTGTGGTCTGTCTTCCATGCAAGCAATTAGGAGTCAGCACTAATGATTAGGTGTCTACCAAAGTATGCTTCTGAACTATCTTCGTTTCTACGGTTTTGAAGCCTTAGAGAAAGATTACCTGTTTCCTTCAGGGTAAACCGCTAAAGGGAATTATAAAACTAGAGTTTTTCTAAAGCCTCTTTGAAAATGTATTGACACTGAGGTTGATAGCCTGCATTACTAATGGTTTGTAAGCAAGGTTTGCAAAGAGAACTGACTATATACACAGTTCATTTTAGAAGACTATTTAAAGGCTTTGGGTTGGTAAAAGTGGTTTATTTCTAAAAATATTTAATTAGAGAGTCTATCAATACGAAAAGGTAAGTTAAAGAGTTTCACTGATCTAGATTCCTGCATCCCATCAGGATTGGCCTGTCTCTCATTGTTTGATTGCATAAATAGATGAATCCTTGGAAAACTGGAGAATCTCAGTCAATGGGACAGCATGGTATGTAATTATGCCAATTAACTGAGATGTTGCCATTTTTCTGTAACCAGTATGAGTAATAACAAATTAACATCTCTCAGATTGAGGCTAGAATCTTAGAAATAGTAGAGTCTTTTTTATGCACACACATACCCCATTAAAATAATTGCATTTAAGAGTTAACAAATAACATTTAGAATTTTGGTTCTCTGTTATTGTTTTCTCATGTCCTTTTTTTCTGTTCCCAATCTGGCAGAGCGACTTTCCTTGTGGCTCCGCTGGTAAAGAATCCGCCTCCAATGCAGGAGACCTGGGTTCGATTCCTGGGTTGGGAAGATCCCCTGGAGAAGGGAAAGGCTACCCACTCCAGTACTGTGGCCTGGAGAATTCCATGGACTGTATAGTCTATGGGGTCGCAAAGAATCAGACCCACTGAGCGACTTTCACTTTCACTTTAATCTGGCAGAGGAAGGGACAGGTATAAAGGGTGTTGGGAGGACTGGATGGAAATGATTTTGAGTAGAACAGAATAACAATTAAGAAAAAGATAGATCAAAGAAACAAAATCTCTGGGTTGTGAAGAAACTGAAAAAAAAAAAGATGTCCTTATAGACCTTTTATTCGAGCAGGGAGAAGAAGAAAGTAAACAATAAATGTAATAAGGAAATAAATAGAATATTTTCTTTAAGATGGGAAGTGCTGAAAAAAGTATAGCAAGGAAAATGTTGGGGAGACTTTCAATTTTAAATGCATTTAACAAAGTAAAGGGAAAAATATTTGGCTCTAATTCTCGGGGTGAGGTGGGAGGTTAGAAAATAGCCCTGGCAGAAAGGCTATAGAGATTTTTGGATGAGCTCTTGCTTTTAAATAAATAAGGAGAGAAGTCACCAATCCCTGCCCTCCACCTGCTTTCTCTTCACCCATCCAGCAAATGCTGGCAATATTCTTAATCTCACTTCTCCAAACAATACTGAAATGGTGCAGGCGTTTCAGTGAAGATCCGCTTTTTGTATACTTATTTTTAAAACGTATAGACACATACAAAGAAACTCTGTGTCCAGCATCTTCTCACTGCGAGGCATTGTGCTGGCTATTTCCCCCATACAATACTTATACACATGTCCATCCTACAGATATTTCTCCTTGAAAACAAGCTCTCTGTGTTATACACTTCTGTATCTTACTCAAGGATTATTTGTTGACTGAATAAATGAATTCATTCATTCATTCATTACTGAACACTGGATTTGACCAAAACGGGGGTGGGTGATTGGGGGGTGGGAAAGGTTAGTTTTACCATGTACTAAAGGAGGCAATTGTTAAGTTCCATTTAGAGCAAATGTATCAATTTAGAGGTAATTTAAAAGTTATTTTTCATTCCCATTAATCTTAAACTATGGACAGCAGATTTTGGAAGAAAATGTTTTTCCTCCCCTTAGTACTAAATGCATGAGTAGGTTCAAATGTATTATTTATCTTACTTCATGAACACACAACCAACTTATCCAATTCTGCATGTCCTGCATATGTCAATACGTGTGTGTGTATAGAAGAGTTTATGTAGAGCTATTTTTGGATACTATGATAGTAAAATGGACATTTTCTTGGTGAAAAATTACTACAACATCTTCAATTATAATTTGATCTTTTAGAATAGAATGCTTTGAGAAACTGGCTCAATATGTAGAATATTATAATTTAGTATCTTTTCAACAATAAAAAGAACCTAGATAGATGTTGGCAAATAGTCTTATATTTTAACTTTAGATTATTGTAATAATAGTTAATATTTATTATCTTTGTATACTATTTATGACCTTCAACCATTTATATAGATTATTTCATTAAATTCTTAACAGCAATGAAGTAGATACTATTAATATTCTTATTTTAAAGATGAAGAAATTGAGAGGTAGAAAGTTATCCATGATTAAATGCTAGTGAATGAAACAGTTGGAACCTCCACACAAATCCTGATTGCTCTAAATTCCATTCTTTAAATATTGGTGTATGTCATTCCTACTTTAATAAATAGCCATGGAAATGCCAGATGCTTTATGAACAACTTGAGAGGGTTTTGAGATGCCCTTGAGACTTCAGGAGAAGTTGAAAGGGATTACATTAATCTATATCACTTAATCTCAATTTTCTATTAGCCTACCAGGCTCCTCTGTCCATGGGATTTTCCAGGCAAGAGTACTGGAGTGGGTTGCCATTTCCTTCTCCAGGGGATCTTCCCGACCCAGGGATCGAACCTGGGTCTCCAGCTTTGCAGACAGTCTCTTTACCGTCTCAGCCACCAGGGAAGCTAACCATACAAGAATAATTCTTGACTTTTGTTTCTTCTAGCCTTCAGAACAATGACAGCTTTGCTCTTCACTGAATGTCTGTGGGAACTAAAGAAAGTGAGATTTTTTTTTTTTTTTTAAAGAGTCACTTCTCTTATTTCCTTTAAAGATTTTCTGAAGAAGGATTTGATGCCTTGGAAATGTTCGGATTCGAATTCTTTAATTTTCTTCAAAACATTCATGCTAATTCCCGATGACTAGTAATGCTATATGGGCTTCCCAGGTGACTCGGTGGTAAAGAATCTGCCTGCAATGCAGGATGCGTGCAGGAGACACTAGCTCAATCCCTGGGTCCTTGAAGAATCCTATGGACAGAGGAGTCTGGCAGGCTGCAGTCCATGGGTTCGCAGAGCCTGACACGAATTGGCGACTAAACAACAAGTAATGCCATATAAAATGAGCAATACTGTTCTATTTATGTAGTTTTAGGAAAGAAAGACAAAGGCTATTCTTTAGGATTCAAAACAAAAATGAAAAATGCATGGAGTGTTTTAAACCTCTAAATCTAGTTTAGTTGATATTGTTTGAGTGTGCTCTAAAATATATCAAATGTGATAGCATAGCTATGAAGAACCGCAAAACTGCAGCAGCTAATCTTGTCTAAGGGCTTCCCTGGTGGCTCAGACGGTAAAGAATCCACCCACAATGTGAGACACTTGGGTTCAATCCCTGGGTTGGGAAGAACCCCTGGAGGAGGGCATGGCAACAAACCCCAGTACTCTTACCCTGGAGAATCCCCATGGACAGAGGAGCCTGGCAGGCTACAGTCCATGGGGTCGCAAAGAATCATACACAACTGAGTGACTAAGCACAGTCTTGTCTAAGACGATAAGAAGCCAGAGAGGGTCCTGCCTTCAGGATCAGGGGCAGGGGCAGGACACAGAGGAGAGAACTATAGATGGTAGCCGCTGGTGATCTGTCTTAGCATCCACCTACACTTAGTTTCTTTTGCTCTGGCAGTCTAACCTTTATTTACCCGTTCTCTCCCATTGATTCAGGACTGCCAGTGGTTAGTATACTCTCTGAAAAGGAAGTATTTAAAAACCCCAGTTGGGACAGGGCTTTGTTGCCATTTCAGATTTACCAGGTAGTGTGACTATTGCTGGTACTTTACATTGGCTCTTTTGCTGTAGTTCTCACCTGCTTTCCACAGTTCCATAGGCCACTGCAGACTCTGGAGGAAGAGTAGGAAGCCCTTCTAATCCTAATACAGTCATACCCCAGAAATGTTGCAGGTTCGCTTCCAGAGCACTGCAGTAAAGAAAATAATGCAAAAAAGCGAGTCACACACATTTTTTGATTTCCCTGTGCACATATGAAGGTTACGTCTACACTATACTGAAGTCTATTAGGTGTGCAATAGTATTATGTCTTAAAAAATGTACATACCTTAATTAAAAAATCTGTTGTTGCTAAAAATCCTGATCATCATCTGAGCTTACACTGAGTCACAATTTTTTCCAACAGTAATGTCAAATATCACTGATCACCATGATATATTTAACATTAATGAAAAATTTTGAAATGTTACAAGAATGACCACAATGTGACGCAGAGACATGAACTCAGCAAATGTTGTTGGAAAAAAGGCTCCCAATAGACTTGCTCATTGAGGGTTGCCACTAACCTTCAATTTCTAAAGAATGCAATATTTGTGAAGGGCAACAAAGAGAAGCACGATAAAAGGGGGTCTGCCTGTATTTTCTTTGCCTTTCCCTTGTCCCCAGCTGGGTGAGCTAGAGATCATATTCATGGATAACGATTACCGATCATTTGACTGTTCTCCTGTAGGAAAATCCATGTGTCAATTTGTTATCGCTGAAACTAATTGTATCAGTTTTCCCAAATAGAGAATTTAATCACTTCCCTTCACACACACACACACACCAATGAATGAGTGGTTATACCAATATTATATTCAGTTGATTAATAGAATACAATCTGTTATAATCTATCACAATTCTTTCAGAGTTCCAGTCAAAACTTGTTCTATTAGGAACACCCATTTCTGTCCCATGTCTACTTTGGTTTTATGTCAGGGATATGTAATACAGTATGTAGTTCCCATGAAACTGGACATATCTGGGCTTCCTTCATAGCTCAGTCAGTAAAGAACCTTCCTACAGTGCAGGAGACCTAAGTTTGACTCCTGGATTGGGAAGATCCCCTGGAGAAGGAAATGGCAACCCACTCTAGTATTCTTGCCTGGAGAATCCCATGGACAGAGGAGCCTGGCAGGCTACAGTGCATGGGATTGCAAGAGTTGGATATGACTTAGCAATTAAATCACCACCAACCTATATCTAGCTCACTGCTGAACTTCCCCATGTGTTCACTTACCAAGAATTAATTTTGACATTAGAGAATGATATCAAACAATATCTAATGACTCCTGGACAGTGGAAGAAGGTAGTGCTCAGTACGATTTAAGACAGAGAGAGAACTTTCATTTGGGGGCGACGGACACTCTGGGAATCACTGAGCCATCTCAGACAAAAGATGTCTTCCCAAGATCAATCAGCAGATACCAGCAGCTGATTCAGTGCCTCTCCTGTTTCTGCTTCTCTGAATCAGCTGTTTAACCATGATCAGCTTTCCTCTTCTTATCAGTCTGCCTCCCTGCCATTTTGATGACACCCAAATGCCATAGCCATTATCAAAATTTTATCCCTTAGTTCCAACTTGCTTCTGATTTCATAGTTCAGAAGTTTAATAATCTTGTCAGATTCTAGTATCAGTATCTCCCCTCTTTCTTAATTCTGGCCTCTTCCATTATCTAGCCTCCCACCAGTTCCTACAGACTTCAACTGTCTCTTTGTATGATACCATATGCATGCATGCTGGCTCAGTCGCTTCAGTCCTGTCCAACTCTTTACGACTCTATGGACTGTAACCCACCAGGCTCTTCTGTCTGTGGGATTTTCCAGGCAAGAATGCTAGAGTGGGTTGCTACCCTATTCCAGGGGATTGAACCCACATCTTCTGCATTGCAAGCGGATTCTCTACCACCGAGCCTCCGGGTAAGCCCTATAGTACTGTTACTGCTGCTGCTGCTAAGTCGCTTCAGTCGTGTCCGACTCTGTGCGACCCCATGGACAGCAGCCCACCAGGCTCCTCTGTCCATGGCATTCTCCAGGCAAGAATACTGGAGTGGGTTGCCATTTCCATATAGTACTACATACATAAAAATAAAACCAAAAAAGGTCAGTCTCTTTTCAGATAGAACTACAAGATTTACCCATTAAATATGTCTCTAAAATACTTTCATAAAACAAGAATTACATTCTTGATTCTGTAGATAGGACTTTCAAGTTCACTGATTAACAACAACAAAATTTTGAGCACATACTCTGTGGCAATTATTTTAGAT